>NW_024067763.1:0-686348 GCF_009389715.1 Phoenix dactylifera | reverse complement strand
GCAGGTTTCCACAAGTCACAGGGAGATCACTTTAAGACTCTCATGGATTCTATCAATGGCTTCATAGATGCAGCCTGTAAAGGCTTTGCACAAAGTACAATGCCCCATGAGCACCACGACGCCGATGATGATATCCATAGGATCGTCTTTTGTAAATCCTAGGCCATTGTGAAACACTTTTGTACAGAAATCAATACTTGTTATGACTCTTCCTTTGTACTTGAAATCAATACTCTTATGTACTAACTTCAAAGACTTACAATGACATATGAATGAATACAATTCTTTTTAAATCTGTTACATTGCCAATTCTGTGTATGGTGTTGATTGTGTGATACAAAGAAACAGGGGGAGCACATCTTGTGATAACTATGTTAAACTAAACGATGAGTATGAAATGAATTCCACAAACAAAGGGGGAGTAAATATGAATGTCACACCTGAGTATCATTTGTCCCTTCTTGTTGATGACAAAAAGGGGGTAGAATATTGTAAGGGGGAATAGAATATTGAAATATGAATATTGAAAATATGGATATTGAAAGGGGGTAATAGAATGAATATTGAATATGGTTATTGAAGAATATTAATTTTAAGATAATTGCCCTTCTGGAAAAGAAAGGGGGAGTCAAAAAGAATCTAGTTTTTAAATTATCTTCAGCATCAATATATCATTCTAAACTTGTTCAAATTCAGTTCATATGATAAAATCATTTAAGAACTATAAGATCATCCTAGCACAAGGAAATAAGTGATGCCATTGTATCTAGTTCAAATCAAAACATTATACTTGTATATCTGATCAATACTGTGTATTGTTAAATTTCAAATTTTGCATATACTCAGTGTTTTGTCATCATCAAAAAGGGGAGATTGTTGACCCCCAATGGATTTTGATGAATACAAACATAGAGTAAAATTCCATTATATCTTAACATTCGATTGAGGAATTCATGTTTTTATCTTAGAAAATTGTTAAGAATGTCTAGGCAAGTTCCACAATTTTTATGAATATTATTGAAGAATATTTGAGCTAAAAAAAAGTTCAGGGACAGCCGAACGTCTCCTATAGTTTCAGAGACGTCTCTGGCACAAACAGAAGAACTGGCACACTTGGAGTCGTCCCCGGCACCTGCCGAGTCGTCCCGGGCTTAGCGGAGTCGACTCTCTCAGAAGCGGAGTCGACTCTCTCAGTGGCGGCAGAAAGACGTTTCTCAAGGGATATGCGCGAGACGTCCCCGCTGTTACGCAGGAGTCGTCCCGCAAGCAAAAAGGAGACTCCCCGACGTCCCAAGATGCGGAGACGGCTCTCCAGGGTTTTTCAGAAATGGTTTTTGCGGTGATAAGGAAGCGGAGTCGCTCTGAGATAGCGGAGTCGTCCCACGCATAAAGTGGACACGGAGACGTCCCTGAAGAGGAGACGACTCTCTCAGGGAATTCCAGAGGGCAAGTTTTTCGGAGACAAAGAAGCGAGTCGTCCCCAAAGAAGCGGAGTCGTCCCCACTCAAAGCACAGACAAGGCGAGACGTCCCGTAAAGTCCGAGTCGACCCCAGATAAAGTAAAAAGTAAAATCCTGTAGTGAGACGTCTCTCCTGTGCGGAGACGTCCCGAGCGCCTGGACGCGACTGACGCTTTTCAGGTTTGATTTTGAATTTCAAATCCTTCTCTTTTTGTCTCTAACGGCTATATTTGCTTTTTGGGCTATAAAAGGGACCTCTTAAGTGGTTCTCAACAACTATTCACCAACCAAAGCAAAATCATTCAAAGAGAAGTTTGAAAGAAAGCTCAAGGAGTGAGTGCATCCAAGGAAGGAAATCACAGTACTTCAAGTCTCCCAAGTGATTTCAGCTCAACCACTCCGCCGCTCGGAATCAAAGCTCACACTCAACCCTACGCGGTCTACCTTGGAAGAATCACATCCCACGCTTCAAGCAGCAAAAAGATTCTTCGGGTTTCATTGTTCATAAGTGCTATATTTGCTTTCTAGAGCTTTTTATTCTTTTGTACACTCTTTTATCGTGGTGGCTTGTTCAAGTCAAGGGACTTGCACAAGGAAGGCGTCCCAAGCCTAAAGAAATTGGGGTTAGGTTTGTTGTGAGCCGGTGTAAAACAACGAGTTGGGTAGTGAATCGCAAAACTACCGTACTGTAATCTTGGTTATAGTGGAAATACCCAAAGGCGCTTTGGGGAGTGGATGTAGGAGCAGTGAAGGCTCCGAACCACTATAAAACCGTGTGCTTGTGGTTGTCTTCTCTTATCCCTTTTCCTGCTTTAGTTTATATATTTGTGTGGTTAATCTTAAATTAGTCAAAAAGTTTTTTAAAACACCCAATTCACCCCCCTCTTGGGTGACCATCTTTGGGCAACAGACTCAGTAGATTCCATTTTAAACAATTCATACTTGTATACTAATATGTTTATCTTTGACTCCTTAACTTGATTGGTCCCTTCATGAGTGACCTCAAGTTTGTCCCAAATTTCTTTAGCAGAGATGCAAGTAGATATTCTATTAATTCACTTACATCTAATAAAGCAATAAAGTACATTTATAGCTTTAGCATTTAACTGTGGCCATCTTCTATCACTTTCATTCCAATCCATTTCTGGTTTGGGTATGATAGTGCCCTCTATATTAAGTGTGGGTGTGTGAGGTCCTCTAGTAATGATGTACCATAATTCAATAATCTGAAGCTTGAATGAATATCCTCATCCTAGCTTTCCAATATGTGTAGTTTGTGCCATTAAATAGAGGTAGTCTATTTGTGGATTGCCCCTCACTCATAGAACATCCCACTTGAGTTGTCATGATCTTTAACTCTTGATTGTGAGATCAATGAGTACTATTGGAGCACCTTGCTCTGATACCACTTGTTGCCCAAGGTGACAAGCCAAGAGGGGGGGGGGGGTGAATTGGTTTCTTTCAATTTTAACTATCTTACTTGTGTTAAATGATGAGTTAGTAAACTTAAACAAATCACAATACAACAACAAGAAGTATAGTGGTTCGGTGCTCTCCTTAGCACCTACGTCCACTCCCCAAGCGACCCCTTGGGAATTCACTATAATCCCGCGGATTACAGTTGGATTATTTTCCGGGCTCACAATCCAAAAACCTTTACACTTTGGTTTTCCGGGTTCACCAAAACCTATGTTGGTTTTACGGGCTCACCAACGAACCTATGTTGGTTTTTCGGGCTCACCAACGAACCTTTACAATTGGTTTTCGGGTTCACCAATCAACCTATTCCGTTGTTTTGCGGGCTAACCAACCAACTTTTACAAGTAGTTAAACAAATAAAGGAAGAAGATTTAAACTCCTAGATGAGCAAATGAAACCAATATAATCAACAAAGAAGAGTTTAGAAAGTATTTATCGCTTGATGTGACTTCTCTCTTCTTTGTCAAGGATGCTTCTCTCTTTAAGGGTGGATGGAGCTCTTGATGACTCTTTGAATCTGCTCAACCACTTTCCTTTGATTCTTGAATGAAGCACTTGGATGAGAAGATTAGGGGCACTTTCTCTTTCTTGTGTACTCTTTGATATTCTTTTGAAAGGATGTTCTATCTGATGAATAGTGCCACTTTAAATAGTTTCCTACATCCATTGGACAAGCCCCAATGGTTAGAATTCAAAAACTAGCCGTTACTCACTGTTGGAAGGACAAAAAGTACTTCTGCAGAACTAGCCGTTATGCTTCTGCCCGTGTTTGGGTCGGCTCAACCTGTCTTTGGGTCGACCCAACTTTTACTTGGGTCGACTCAAACATTCCTTGGGTCGACCCTCTCAGAAACACAGAAACTTGCAATTCAGCCTTCCTTCACTTGGGTCGACCCAACCTTTCTTTGGGTCGACTCAAGGTTCAGTTGGGTCGACTCAACTTCTTCTTGGGTCGACCCTAACAGGGTTTCCAGAGAACCTTTTCTGTCATCTATTCTGTCTTGCCTTTGGGTCGACCCACTCAGGGTTTGGGTCGACTCAAGCTTGGGTCGACTCAACTTTATCTTGGGTCGACCCTCTCAGTAAATCCAGAGAACCATTTTCTGAGTTGTTTGAGGATCTTGATGTTTGGGTCGACTCATGCTTTCCTTGGGTCGACTCATGCTTTCCTTGGGTCGACCCAACTCACTGTTCATCTGTGCCATTTTTGCAGAAGTGTGCCAAATGCTTTCTTGATGTGCCGGGGTCGACCCAATCATCATTTGGGTCGACTCAATCCACACTTTGCTACATCTCAAGGTTAGATTCATTCATATAAACAATGAAATGTATCTATATCAATTTATACAAATATACTGAGAGTAATAGACTTATAAATGAAGTATCGATTTAACTTATAACATACTCTGGATAATTGCTTGTTAATCATCAAAATAACACTATCATCCTCACTAATATTACTAATGCTTTGAAATCTCTTGGTAAATCTTATACTAATTTTGAAATGGTGAGAAAGATTCTTAGATCTTTGTCAAAATGTTGGGAGCCAAAAGTTACGGCTATACAAGAGGCAAAAGATCTTACAAAGCTTAGCTTGGATGAGCTTTTGGGTTCTCTCATAACCCATGAGCTATCCATGAAGCCAGAGAAAGATGATAGCAAAATAAAAAAAGGCTTAGCTCTTCAATCATCCATCACCGACGAATCAAGTGAAGAAGATGAGAATCTTGCTTTGCTTACAAAGAAACTTAAAAGATTTCTAAGTAAAAGAAAGGAAGGGGCAAAAAGATTTCAAAAGCGAGATGCGGCCAAAGATGAAATCATATGTTACCAATGTAAGAAGCCGGGCCATATCAAATATGATTGTCCTCAATTAAAGAAGTCAAGTAAGAAGGACAAGAAGAAAGCCATGGTAGCAGCATGGGGCGAAAGTGATGCAAGTAGCTCCGATGAAGAAAATGATAATGAGCTTACTAATTTTTGCTTCATGGCAAAAAAAGATAATGAGATATATTTGAAATCTCAAAGCAAGGAGGATAGATGGTTTTTAGATAGTGCTTGCTCAAAGCATATGACTGGAGATGAATCAAAATTCATAACACTAGCACCCAAAGATGGAGGATACGTTACATTTGGAGACAATAGTAAAAAAAAGTTATTGGTATTGGTAGTATCGGTACAAGTCCTTCTCCTATTATTAATGATGTTTTACTTGTTGAAGGTTTAAAGTATAATCTTTTAAGTATTAGTCCACTATGTGATAAAGAAAATAAAGTTATATTTGAGCATACTCATTGCACTATAGAAAGTATCAAAGATAATAAGACTTTATTTGTTACATATAGACATGAAAATGTTTACATTGTTGATCTTAAAGATATATCTTCTTTTAACATCAAATGTTTTTCGGTTATAAATGATAATAGTTTCTTATGGCATAGAAGACTTGCTCATGCTAATATGGATTTGATCTCAAAACTTTCAAAACGAGAGTTAGTTATTGGTCTTCCAAAAATCAAATTTGAAAAAGGATAAATTATGTGATGCATGTCAAAAAGAAAAAACAAACAAGGACATCTTTCAAATCTAAGAATATTGTCTCTACCTCTAGACCTTTACAATTATTGCATATGGATTTATTTGGTCCTACAAGGACTCTTAGTCTTGGTGGAAAATGATATGCATTTGTCATTATTGATGATTTTTCTAGATTTACCTGGGTTCAAAATGAAAAAGGTTTTCTCATTTCTAGTATTAGAAGTGATCATGGTAGAGAATTTGAAAATAAAAATTTTGAAAATTTTTGTAATGAACATGAAATAGACCATAACTTCTTGACTCCTAGAACTCCTTAACAAGATGGTGTAGTTGAGAGAAAAAATAGGACTCTTGAAGAAATGGCTAGGACCATGCTTTGTGAAAATGATTTACCAAATTATTTTTGGGGCCGAAGCCGTTAACACCACTTGTTATATCATAAATCGAGCCATGATAAGGCCTATTCTTAAGAAAATTCTTTATGAGCTTTGGAAAGGAAGAAAGCCAAATATTAGTTATTTTCACGCATTTGGTTGTAAATGCTATGTTTTAAATAATAATAAAGATATTTTAGGTAGCTTTGATGCTAAATCAGATGAAGCTATTTTTTTTAGATATTCTACATCTAGCAAGGCATATAAAGTTTTCAATAAAAGATTGCTTGTAGTGAAAGAATCTATGCATGTTGTATTTGATGAATCTAACAATGGTTCTTTCCAGAATGTTGCAAGTGATGATGATGATATAGATATCGAGAAAAGTCTAAAAAAAGTAACCATCCAAGATGAAGAAAAAGGAACTACAAATGACAATCTACAAGAGAAAAGCTCAAGTGTGAATCAAAGAGATGATGGCACAAAAGATGGTCCTCAACTCTTACCGAAAGAATGGAGATATGCTCACAATCATCCAAAAGATCTAATAATTGGCAATCCTTCAGAAGGTTTCAAAACTCACTCTTTTCTTCGTAATATTTGTGGTAATCTTACTTTTCTATCTCGAATAGAGCCAAAATATTTTCAAGAAGCGGAACTTGATGAAAATTGAATCCTAGCCATGCAAGAAGAGTTTAATCAATCTGAAAGAAATCAAGTATGGACATTAGTACCTAGACCTAATGATCATTCTATAATTGGTACTAAGTGGATTTTTCGAAACAAAGTGGATGAATTCGGTATAGTAATTAGAAATAAAGCTAGATTAGTAACCCAAGATTTCGACCAAGAAGAATGTATTGATTTTGATGAAACTTTTGCACCGGTAGCTAGACTTAAAACATATAGAATGTTACTTACATTTGCATATTTTAAAGATTTCAAGTTATATCAAATGGATGTTAAAAGTGCTTTTCTAAATAGTTATATTTTGGAGAAAGTTTACGTAGAACAACCTTCCAATTTTCAAGATTATGAATGTCTAAATCATGTCTTTAAACTTTCAAAAGCTTTGTATGGTTTAAAACAAGCACCTAGAGCATGGTATAAAAGATTAAGTAAATTTCTTATTGCTAATGATTTTACAAGAGGAAAACTAGATACTACTCTTTTTATAAAATTAAAAGATCATGATATGCTCATTGTTCAAGTTTATATTGATGACATTATATTCGATGCTACTAATGAAAGCTTGTGCAAAGATTTTGCTGAGTGTATGAATGGTAAATTTGATATGAGCATGATGAAAGAGCTAAACTACTTTCTTGGACTCCAAATCAAGCAACTAAAGGAAGGCATTTTCATTAACCAATCCAAGTATATAAAGGATTTACTTAAAAGGTTTGGAATGAAAAATGCAAAACCAATTGGAACCCCAATAAGTCCATCAACTAAGCTAGACAAAGATGAAAATGGTAAGCCAATAGATGATAGAAAATCTCGAGGTATGATTGGCTCTTTACTCTATTTAACCGCTAGTGGACCGAATATTATGTTTAGTATTTGTATGTGTGCTAAATTTCAATCATATTCAAAAGAATCTCACATGATTGCTGTGAAATATATTTTTTGATATTTATTGAACACTCAAAACTTAGGATTATGGTACCTAAAAATGTTTTATTTGATCTTATTGGTTTCTTCGATACGGATTTTGCGGGTTGTAAAATTGATTGAAAAAGTATTAGTGGTTTTTGTCAATTTTTTGGACATTCTCTAGTATCTTGGTTTAGTAAAAAGCAAAATTTGATAGCTTTATCTATGGCCGAAGCCGAATATATTGCCGCCGGTAGTTGTTGTGCTTAAATTTTATGGATGAAACAATAATTAAAAGATTTTGAATTTTATTTCTCTCATATTCCTGTTAAATATGATAATACTAGTGCAATTAATTTAACTAAAAATTCTATTCAATATTCTATAACCAAGCATATTGAAATTAGACATCATTTTATGAGAGATCATATTCAAAAATGAAATATTGAACTTGAATTTATTAGTACCGATTATCAATTGGCAGATATTTTTACAAAATCTCTTAGCGAAGAAAGATTTTGTTATATTAAATTAGGAGAGAACTTGGTATGTCGAATCCTTTTGAAAATGATATTTTTTTTATGCTATGCATATAGATAGGGAGAGATATTATGCATAACTTTGAATCTTATCAATCTCTCCATATCTTGATGAATTAGAATAGAATTCATGTTGTTCTCTTCTCATGTGTTAAAATGCAATTATTTAGGATGAGAATAAATGTTATCAAATAAGATTGATTCATGAACAATTATTTGATTTACTTTGATATCACATCTATATTTTTTTAGATTTGATATATCTTTTTGTTGATGCCAAAAAGGGGAGAAGATATATGATTCATACCAAGAGATGCAATTTTAAAAAATAATATATAAGTTTGCATCTATTGTTTGTCATCATCAAAAAGGAAGAGATTGTTAATCCCATGGTTTCAACGGTTTACTATTTGATTTTGATGATAACAAATAAATAAATTTAGTTCATTATTATGATTATAACAAATGAATGAAAATTAGGAATTGAGATTTCTTTTGAAGGCAGAAGCTAGAATTTTGAACGTGTGTTAGTCTTTTCAGCATAATATTTTATTAGAATATAATATTAATGTAATTATTATTGATCTAGAAAGAAGACTTATTTTTCTAAAAGTTTTATATTTAATATATTTTCAAATTTGAATGTTAGCTATGAGTAATAGGATTTGCAATCTATCTATCCATAGTTATAATGCAGGTGATATATGTTTACTCTTTTAGCTATAACTTTTCAACCAAATGTCTATTTGAGATGATTCTTATCAGGTTGGAAAGATAACTTAAAGCGCTACAATTTTTTCTCTAAATTCAGCCTTTTGATTTATCAAAAAGGTGCTACAAAGCAAAAAATCAAATATGACCCAAATTTGCCTACATTAAATGTGTTGAAAAAGAGTTTTCAAAGCTTCAAATTATTTCAAACGAGAAAATAACTTCTGAAGCCTATAAAAGGAGGTTCATACCTCATATTGCAGCAAGAAAGAGAGTTCCATAGGATTGAAGAGAAATCAAGAGAGTATTGTGTTTACAAGTAAAAAGTCTTTCTTGTTGAGAAATTGAGTGTAGTGCTTTCATTCTTGTTATTTTAATTAAATATTGTAAGAGAGTTGTTGAGCTTTTGTTAGCTTGAGTGATAGAGAGGATTGCTTGGGAGGATCATACTCTTGATAAACAAAGGAGTGTTTGAGGAAGTAGATCAATCAAGGGTTAGCTCGAATATCACCAAGTGTAAAGGTTGCTTACACCCGAAAAACAAGCGGTTTGTAAAGCTTTAGATAAGCATCGTGGATTAAATTTTGAAAAGAAGTCCCGAAGAGTGGATATAGGCTCACAAGGAGACCGAGCCACTATAATTCATCGTGTCTTATTTTTCTTTCCTTCACTTTTTATTTTTCCATACTTAGTTGCATATTTGTGATTATTACTTGCTATATTTATTGCATCTAGTTTATTTTATTAGATTTAAAAATTTGAGGAGATTTAATTTTATTTCTGCAAAATTTTATAAACCCAATTCACCCCTCTCCCTCTTGGGTTGCCTAGCTGGGCCAACACATAAAATGAGAATCATGCTAGATATAGATAACATTATAGGGATTGATGATGGTGGAACTCAATAGTGCTTGGTGGAGCTTGTGGTGGGGACTGATACACTGCTCCGACACTAGGATGCTTTAGGATCCCTTACCGGGGTTGGCCAAGGTCACAGGTGATCCAGGAGCATCGAGCCCAAATCCCCTTGAGCATGTGAGTGTTGAGTCTATGTGTGTGAGGATTGAGTCCATGTAAGGATTGGGTTAAGTCACTTTGGGTTTAGTTGTTCCAATGCCTAATTTAATTGAGTCCAAGGTATTGAAGGGTCTTGATTTGCTTTAAGAGTTGTGTGATGAGTCCACGTGTCATGTGAAAAAGAGTTCTAAAAGAATTGGACTCTCTTTCCATGCGGCATGAGGAGTCCTCATTGAGTTGGACTCTTGGTCATGCGGCACGAAGAGTCCAAGCCAACTTGGATTCTATCCCATGCGTCAAGAGAAGATTCAATTTAAGTAGGAATCTTAATTAGTAAGTTATTTGAGTAAGTCAATTGTTTCATTTAAATTAAAAGAGTCCATGTTTAATAGGAGACCATGTTTAGAAGAAGTCTCTAAAATTTTTGGTTGTAACAGTCCTTATTTTTCCAATCTCCTTTTCTATATAAAGGAGAGGTTGAAGAATAAAATTCAGAATTAATTAGAGTGAAATTTCTTTGAAATTTTGAGAGCTTTGAGAGCCCTTCACGTGAGAAGAGAGACTCTTCTCCTTCCTTGGTGCGACACCAAGAAGAGGTGAAGGAAGAAGGTGCGACTCCTTCTTCTATTCCGCCTAGCCTTGTGAGTATTTAAGTAGAAGTGAGACTCTTCCCTTAAACCCATATTTATCCCCTCCTAGTCTCGCCACCTAGCCCTAATCCCTTAGAATCCTTTTTTTCTTTAGGAATCCAAGACTTCATCCATGTCTAAGCCCCCTCACGTTCCAAACCCAAATCAGATTTGGGTTCAAACCAAAGACCATCCGCCCCATTCAATCAAGTCCAATCCTTCGAACCAGCCACTAATCTTTGGACCCAAGTAAACTCCTCATCCATCTCATCTTCCTCCCTCCACCATCCCTAGAACCCTAGCCACCATTGCCAAAGAGAAGAATAAAAAGAGAGAGAGAGAGTTTCAGCCATCATCCACAAAAATCCAGCAACACCCATCCCCGACAGTGTTAAGTGGTATCAGAGCGAAGATCTTGCATCAGTGCAAAGATCCTATATCAAACTGAGATTCTCTCCCAGGGGTAACATTCTATCTCTAAAAATTTTTAGATTTGATTCATAGAGTTTGATGCTTTTGATTGGTGGTGGATATATTAGATCTAAGTTGTTTTGAAATTCTGCAACACATATATCTTGGATTTGAAATTTCTGCAATGCATATATTGTTTGGATATGAGGTTGATTGAATTTTCTGCAACACATACATCTAGATCTATGAGGATTTTAATTTTTCCAATACATAAATTGTGGATCTAGAGGTGTTACAAATTTCTGCATATCTTAAATTGTTGTGGAAGTTTATTGTTTGGATCTGTGGTGAATTAAAATTCTGCAACCATATAAATTGCTTGGTTGTGATTGGTGTTTGGAGAAGTTTGTTTGGTGCTGAAGTTTGAAGATAAGATTAGATTGGTTGGGTCGGATCATCCTTTGGGTGACAGCCACAGGTCAGAAGATTTTTTGATTTGAAGGGCGTTTGGCAGCAGAGATTTGCTAATCTGATTGCAAGGGACAGATCTGCAGCAGTGCAGAATTTTTTTCTGCTTTGCTGTGATTATTTTGAAGCATTCAGATCTAATTTGGTTAGTGGTGATTTGGGAGGGTCGGTTCATCCTTTGGGTGACGACCCCAAGGCGAAAGTATTGCTAATCTGAAGGTTGTAGACAGCGGAGAAGGGCCGAGCAGATTGCTAGGGCAACTCTGAATTTTCTGTTACATGTGCAACAAATTTTTGTGCTTGTTGAGAGCCGCTATTGTTGGGGTGATTTCGGATTAATTTGGAGGTGGCTAGATCCAGAGAAGGCTGATCAGATAGCTCAAGGTTTAGATCAACATGGGTACTCTATCACCATGAGTACCAGAAGCGGCCATCCCTACAATGCCGATCAACATCAACCTAGATACTCTATTTTCATGAGTATGAGAAGTGGCCATTCCTACCATGCTGATCTGTATCAACCTATGCACTTAACCTTCATGAGTACGAGAAGTAGCCATACCATGCCAATCGACAACTTGAGTACTCTACTATTATGAGTACAAAAAGCAGCCATCACTACTATGCCGATCGACAACGAGATGAAGATGAGATGATGGCTGAAGTTTGCCACCAAATGGCTGCCTTGAACTAAAAGATGGATGCTGTGGAGGCACAACTACAACGTCACTCTCAAGTTGGGTGAGTACCTCTAGAACGCAGCAACATATAAACTCCTTTTCCTCGAGGTATTCCCTCTTTCATAAGGTTTGAAATTTCTGCACATAGGAGTCCAAATCTGGAGCGTGGAGTAGTAAGAAGAAGGAAAAGGTCCTATGCTGCGAAGAGGAGGCCAAGTCGTGTGCTCCTAGTGTGGCGGCAAGGGACACCTTGCCGTTGTTTGCCCCACCAAAGACCAGTAATCTACGTTGGTTCGCAAAAAAGATGATGTGAAGGTTGCTGCAATTTTAGAGAGAAGCAGCGACGAGTCCGAACAGCGAGAGGTCGGCCAAGCATTCATGCTTGACATCTGTGGCAAGACCGATGATGCTAAAGCTGATTACAGAAAAGGATTTGCTGCTAAAACAATTTGCAAGAAAGATGACATTGCTGAAATCAACTGCAGCACGCCAAGCCCATGCACAGGCCTTGCCCGTGCACCAGCCCTTGCCTCATCAGTACAACGGTCGCCAACCTTGAACACGGATCATACTTTGCACGCACCAGCCTTGCATGCAACCTGCATCAGTCCGTATGCATCAGCCTCGCATGCACCAGCCGAGTGCATGCACCTGCATCAGAGTGCACAGCGGATCAGATGCACACCACTTGGGGCTCTCCAAGGGCGCCAAGGCAACAACCCATGTGGCTTGCTGAAGTGACTCAAGGTGACAAAGGGGTCGTTTACGCATTGGTGATGAATGAGATAACGTGGCCTACCGATAGCACACCACCCGAAATTCTATCTATTCTCAGTGATTTTTCAGATGTAGCACCTAAGGAGCTGCCTAGGAAGTTACCTCCGAAGTGGAATATCCAGCATGTGATAGAACTTGTTTCTAACTCTACACTACCAAATTTGCTAGCATATAGATTAAATTCGAAGGAGCATGCAGAGCTACATCGGCGGATGAGCCCAATTGCCAATATTGAAGATTTGCAAGCATATGAGGGCCATTATGAGGAGCATATTATGAAGCCATTAGTACCCAATATTCACCTTGAAGCCAAGTATCGACTGCCTAGGGTTCCTCTCTGACTGCCTAATTTGTATGAGCTATACCAGACATGCAACTCGTCGGAGCCGAGTTTTTCTCTGCAGGGGGAAATTGATGAAGGAGCATCATGCCCAAATCCCCTTGAGCATGTGAGCGTTGAGTCCATGTGTGTGAGGATTGAGTCTATGTAAGGATTGGGTTAAGTCACTTTGGGTTTAGTTGTTCCAACGTCTAATTTAATTGAGTCCAAGATGTTGAAGGGTCTTGATTTGCTTTAAGAGTTGTGTGGAGTGATTGATTAAAACCCCATTTGATTTTGATGAGCTCAAAGCATTTGAGTATATCTTTTGATTACTAATGAATTCAATTGAGTGTTTCAGTGAAAATCCTGTCTAAGTGTCCCAAGACTTGGTTCATAATTTTTGGATAAGTTAAGGAGTCTGTTTGAACCAATGTCTGAGACTCGAGTCGACTCCCGAGTATCACGAGTCGACTCCAAGCGTATCAAGTTCACTGGCACGAGCTCGATTCGACTCCAGATAAGTACGAGTCGACTCCGACTGAGAACAGACAGAAGGACAGAAAGCTTCAACTCAGAACCTGTCAGCGAGTCGACTCCCGAAGTGCGCGAGTCGACTCCGATGTTCACCGAGTCGACTCCAAGGAAGTAAGAGTCGACTCCAAGCAGTCACAGGCAGAAAAGTCAGAGAACAGTTTTCGGGTCTGAGATTCGAGTCGACTCCAGTGGAACGCGAGTCGACTCCGATAGGTGGCAAGTCGACTCCAGAGAAAGCAAGAGTCGACTCTCAGCGGTACACAAAGAAAAAGTCAGAGAGCATTTTATGGACTCTGAGATTCGAGTCGACTCCCGCAATACGCGAGTCGACTCCAAGACACCGCGACCCCAAGACAGACAGAAAACCAAGTTACTGCCTCTGAGATTCGAGTCGACTCCCAGACAGCTCGAGTCGACTCCAAGACAGCTTCACGTCAAAAGGCAGAAGACCATCTTTCGGAAACTGAGAGCCGAGTCGACTCCAAGGAAGTTCGAGTCGACTCCAAGACTGGACGAGCCAAAAGACAGAGGATCGGGAGTTCGGGCTCTGAGATTCGAGTCGACTCCCAGGACAGTCGAGTCGACTCGAGTGGACAAAATTCAAAATTGGATCCACGGACTTCAGTGGATGAGCCGACTCCAAAATTGCCAAGTCAGCTCCAGAAGTTGACGAGTCGACTCCAGGTCAAGACGAGTCGACTCCAGGTCGTGAAGGCAACTTTAATTCAAATTTGGAACAGTTGCCGAGTCGACTCCGGAAAAGCTTGAGTCGACTCCCGCTACAGCCGAGTCGACTCCTGATCGCGCGAGTCGACTCCAACCCACCAACGATCATATTGTCAGGCTGCGCAGAGTGTTCAGAACGGGCAGAAAAAGCACTCTAACGGCTAGTTTCCGTGGGGGTTGGCTTAAATAGCCACAGAGGACTGTAGCAAGGCAGAGAACAACCATTCCACTCCAACTAATCAAGCATTCAAGCTCTGCAACGTGCTCTTCAACGAAAAAGAGGAAGATCTGCATTTACTGCTTCCAACTACATCTTCCCAGCAATTAAAGCCTCCTTCTCCTGCATTCAAGTCGACTACTCTTTCAAGAGGAGACCAGAAGTTTAAGAAGCCATTCCTCATCTCCAATCTAAAAGCGTTTGAGGCTTCTTAACTTCATTTATTGTTCATATTGTTTTCATCTGCTTTTTGAAGCTCATTTTCTGTTTTCTTTCTACAACTTGTATTTACTTGGTTCAATCGGGGATTGAATCAAGGGGATTGAGGTTGGTTGGTGAGCCGAGTTAAAACCAACGTGTGTAAGGGTTTGATTGTGATCCCGGGAAAACAATCGGGGCGGTTCTAGTCGGTGAGCCTGGGAAAACCGACCGAGTTCGTTGTGAGCTCGTAAAACAACAAGTTTGGTTGTGAGCTTGGAAAACAACCGGCTGTAATCCAAGGGGGTTATAGTGAATTCCCAAGTGAGACTTGGGGAGTGGACGTAGGAGCAAGGGTTAGCTCCGAACCACTATAAAACCTTGTGTTTGTGTTGGATTGTCTCTCTTCTTCTTCCCCTCACATCACTCACAGCACTTAGCATTAATTAAATAACTTGCAATAGTTTTTAATTAGTCAACCACATCGTTTTAATTATTCAAATTATTTTAAAACCCAATTCACCCCCCCCCCCTCTTGGGTTGTCTATCTGGGCAACAAGTGGTATCAGAGCCTAAACTCTTCCATCCAAGAGTTAAAAGATCAAAATGACAACCCCATTTGGATCTTCCCACATTGAGGGTCAGTCCACCCAAAGACCCCCTTTCTTTAATGGATCCGACTACTCATACTGGAAGGCTAGGATGAGAATATTCATCCAAGCCCAAGACTATGTGATGTGGACCATTGTAGTAAATGGCCCATACATCCCATCCATATATGTAGAGGGTATCAAGGTACCCAAACTAGAAAAGGATTGGGATGAACATGACATGAGGAAGGCACAACTAAACTCTAAAGCTATGAATGTGTTTTATTGTGCCTTGGATAGAAATGAATTCAATGGGGTCTCTACTTGCAACTCTGCAAAAGAGATTTGGGATAGACTTGAAGTGACCCATGAGGGCACGAATCAAGTTAAAGAATCCAAAATTAATATATTGGTTCATAAGTATGAACTATTTAAAATGGATTCTAATGAGACAATCACTAGCATGTTCACTAGGTTTACTGACATTGTCAATGGCCTAAAAAGCCTTGGCAAGAGCTATACTAACAGTGATCTTGTCAGGAAAATACTTCGCTGCCTACCAAGGTCATGGAAAGCCAAGGTGACGGCAATCCAAGAAGCTAAAGACTTGAACAAGCTTCCACTTGAAGAGCTCCTTGGATCCCTAATGACTCACGAGCTAACCATGAAGCAACACAGCGAAGAGGAGTCCTCCCATAAGAAAAAGGTAATAGCTCTTAAGTCTACTTCATCTAACAAGGACTTGTCTTGCAGTAGCAGCAGTGACGAAGAAGAGAATGAGGAAGATGATGGTGAGGCTCTTCTTGTGCGCAAGTTCAAGAAATTCATCAACCACAAGAAGTCCTATCATCAAAGGAGAGGCCCCTCAAATTCCTACCGCAAGGACAAAGGTAAGGAAAGGGAAAATGAGGGGATTGGGTGTTACGAGTGCAAGAAGCCGGGTCACATAAGAGCTGAGTGCCCCTTACTGAAGAAGGGGAGTAAGTACAAGAAGAAGAAGGCTCTTGTCACAACACTATCCGACTCCGACTCATCATCCTCCTCATCAGATGATGAACAAGAAGAGAAGGCCAATTTCTGCTTCATGGCCAATGAAAACGAGGTAACTTCCGATACGCATCCTGATTTTTCTTTTGATGAACTTTATGATGCATTTAATGAATTAATGGTAGAATATAAGGCCATAAATCTTAAGAATAAAGAACTAAAAATAGCTAATCTATCATACCTACATAAATACGATAAATTAGTTAAGGATAAGGATTTAATCATCAAAGAAAATATAGAACTTAAGACAAGCAACCAACTTTTAACTCAAAAGACTAGTACCTTAACTAAAGATAATGAAAAACTAACTAAGAAACTTTCAGAACTTAAAAATCATAAACAAATCTTAAATAAGGATCTCACAAAAGAACTTAATGACCTAAAAGCAAAAAATCAAACTCTAACTAAAGAACTTAACAAATACAAACCCTTAGTTGAAAAATTTACATATAGTTCTGAAAAATTAAACATGATACTTAATAGTCAACGAGCCGTATTTAATAAAGCGGGTTTAGGGTATAAACCAAGAAATAAACAAAAACTTCTTAGTAACTTCTTTGTTAAAGCTGGGGAAACTAAAACTAAGAAAATAACTTGCTTTTGCTGTGGTACTATAGGTCATAAAGCGAATGTGTGTAATTTTAGGAAAAATAAAACAAAAAGGAAAATTAAAAGGGTATGGGTTCCAAAAGGAACCAACTTGACTAACCATGAAGGACCCAAGAAAACTTGGGTACCTAAGATGACATGATTTGCTTGTGTAGGAGTGTCTTGCAGCCAAGGTCAACAAAAACTGCTGGTACTTGGATAGTGGCTGCTCAAGGCACATGACGGGTGACAAAGATCAATTTTTCACCCTTGAAGCTAAGAAGAGAGGTGCTGTGACTTTTGGAGACAACAACCAAGGTCACATCATTGGTATTGGTAAAGTTCAAATCACCCCTTCTACTTTTATTGATAATGTTAGATATGTTGATGGTCTTAAGCATAACTTATTAAGCATTAGTCAATTATGTGATAAAGGGTATGATGTTATGTTTAAGCCATCACTATGCATTATAACAAACCCTAATGATAATAGTTTAGTTTTTAAAGGGATTAGACGTGGAAATGTATATGTTGTAGACCTAGAAGATCTTGCAAAACATAACCAATGTTTAGTTGTAAATGAAACTAAAGATAATGATGCTAGTTGGTTATGGCACCGTAAGTTAGGTCATGCAAGCATGGACACAATAACTAAACTAGTTAAAAGAGACTCCGTGATAGGTTTGCCAAAATTAAAATTTGAAAAGAACAAAATATGTGAAGCATGTCAATTTGGCAAACAATCTAGGAACTCTTTTAAATCCATAAAATGTGTCTCTACCTCTAGGCCTCTAGAATTATTACACATGGACCTATTTGGTCCAACTAGAACAACAAGCCTAGGTGGAAATAAATATGGTCTAGTTACAGTAGATGATTACTCTAGGTACACATGGGTCATGTTCCTAGTGCATAAGGATCAAGCATTTTCTATGTTTAAGAAGTTCCATAAGGAAGTAACAAATGCTAGAGAGTCTTCAGTCATAGCCATTAGAAGTGACCATGGTACCGAATTCGAAAATCAGTCATTTAATGAATTTTGTAGTAAGAAGGGGATAACCCATAATTTCTCAGCACCTAGGACACCACAACAAAATGGAGTGGTGGAAAGGAAGAATAGAACACTAGAGGAAATGGCTAGAACTATGTTATGTGAAAGTAACCTCCCTAAGTACTTTTGGGGAGAAGCCATTAATACCTCTTGTCACATACTAAATAGAGTTCTATTGAGACCCATTATAAAGAAAACACCTTATGAACTGTGGAAAAACAGAAAACCAAAGGTTAATTATTTTCATGTTTTTGGATGTAGGTGTTTTGTGCATAATAATGGGAAAGATAATCTAGGGAAATTTGACCCTAAATCTGATGAAGGAATATTCTTAGGTTATTCTACAACTAGTAAAGCCTATAGAGTCTTTAATAAAAGAACCTTAGTTATAGAAGAATCTATACATGTTGTTTTTGATGACTCTAGTGACATCTCGTCTAGTAAGAAGGTTAATTTTGATGATGATATGAAAATACTTGAAGAAAAGATAGATGAGATGGGATTACAAGATGATAATCAAAAGTTGATTGAAGGAGAATCATCAAGCCAAGAGGCTATTATGGATCATGGGCTAACTAAAGCTTGGAGGTATGCTCATGGGCATCCTAAGGAACTAATTCTAGATGATCCATCTCAACCCGTTAGGACTAGAGCATCCCTTAGGAATTTGAATAACCATCTAGCTTTTGTTTCACACTTTGAGCCCAAACATATAGAAGAAGCCGAAAATGATGTAAATTGGATAGATGCAATGCAAGAAGAACTAAACCAATTTACTAGAAACAAAGTGTGGAATCTAGTAGAGAGACCTTCTGAATATCCAATTATTGGTACTAAATGGATTTATAAAAATAAACTTGATGAAAATGGAATTGTTATAAGGAATAAGGCTAGACTAGTAGCAAAGGGGTATAATCAAGAAGAAGGTATAGATTTTGATGAAACCTTTGCTCCCGTAGCTAGACTTGAGGCGATTAGACTACTATTAGCATATGCATGCTCTAAGGACTTCAAACTATTTCAAATGGATGTAAAAAGTGCATTTTTAAATGGGTATATTAATGAGGAGGTATATGTAGAACAACCTCCTGGTTTTGAAAATCATCAATACCCCAATCATGTATATAAGCTAAATAAAGCACTTTATGGTTTAAAACAAGCACCTAGAGCATGGTATGAGAGGCTTAGCAAATTCCTATTAGAACATGAATTCTCTAGGGGAAATGTAGATACAACACTATTTCTGAAAAAGCAAAATAAGGATATGTTATTAGTACAGATTTATGTTGATGATATCATTTTCGGTGCTACTAACAATCGCCTCTGCGAGGAATTTGCTGATTTGATGCAGAGTGAGTTTGAGATGAGCATGATGGGAGAGCTGAACTACTTTCTCGGGCTTCAAATCAAACAGTCTGAAGGAGGCATCTTCATCAATCAAGCCAAATATATCAAGGAGATGCTCAAGAAGTTTGACATGGAGGGAAACAAGTCAATCAGCACCCCCATGAGCTCATCATGCAAGTTAGACCAAGATGAATCAGGTAAATCTGTAGATCAAAAACTTTATAGAGGTATGATAGGATCTTTACTGTATCTTACTGCAAGTAGACCTGATATTATGTTTAGTGTGTGCATGTGTGCTAGATATCAGGCTAATCCTAAAGAATCACATCTAGTTGCAGTTAAGAGAATTTTTAAATACTTAATAGGAACTAAGAACATAGGGCTATGGTACTCTAAAGAATCTAGCCTAAACTTAATAGGGTACACAGATTCAGACTTCGCTGGATGTAAGCTTGATAGAAAAAGTACCAGCGGGTCGTATCAATTTCTAGGAGAAAACCTTATCTCATGGTTTAGCAAGAAACAAAACTCGGTTGCATTATCCACTGCAGAAGCTGAATATGTTGCAGCCGGGAGTTGTTGTGCTCAAATCTTATGGATTAAACAACAATTAGAAGATTATGGCATTAAACAAGATAAAATTTCCATTAATTGTGATAATACAAGTGCCATAAACCTAACTAAAAATCCAATTCAACATTCAAGAACTAAACACATTGAGATAAGACATCACTTCATAAGAGATCATGTGTTGAATGGTGATGTGACACTCCAATTTGTTTGTACTGATAATCAATTAGCAGATATTTTTACAAAACCCCTAAGTGAAGAGAGGTTTAGTGTGCTTAGGAGGGGATTAGGAGTGATTGATCCATCCTAGTGGTTCCACTAGATACATTGATTTTGATGATTACAATGTGGTTAAAAATAGAGTTTCTTTCCAATGATCATCAAATCAGATCTTAATTAAGTAATTTTCCGTCATTCGGCATGATTATAGCATGAGTTTTAGGTGCGTGCCAAAGTTAGAGACGACTCGAGTAAGTTTCAGAGCCGGCTCCTAAGGGGGAGTCGACTCGCATACTGTCGGGAGTCGACTCGAGGTCCACAGGCGCATAAGGAGAGTCGACTCGCGCATATTCTGGAGTCGACTCGAGGTCGAGTCGACTCGCGACTCAGTGGAGTCGACTCGCAGTCGGGATCCGACTTTTTAACCCTAGATTTGTCGTTTCGAAAACACTTTTCTTTCAAGCCGCCACTGTTCAAAAAGCCCTAGAGCCGACTCCTAGGTCGTCCCCGATCGTCTCCAAGCCATTTTTCCGTCGATTCTTCGCCGGACATTGAGTTCTCCTCCCTTCCTAGGTCATTCCCGGTCGGTTCCGAGTCTTTTCCGTCGGTCCTTCACCGTCCTCTAGGTTTTTCCTCTCAGTTTAGGTCAAAATGCCGCGTAAGACCGTAGTTAGGAAGAGGTCCCGACCCGAGGCCGGTCCCGAGCGGCGCTCCAAGGCGCGGCACGATCCCGCGAGGCAACCACCTCCGGCTCGTTCCCCGCCTAGGGCGGTTCCCGCGAGGCCATTGGCCGGGAAGGTCGTCTCCACCGGGAGGTCTGTCGATTTCGACTTCCTCTCCCGGGAAGGGTTCACCATAGGTGATAGACTTAGGGCCCAGGGCCTAGAGTACTTCCTTACACTGGACCTCCCCACATATCCGGGCCTTATTAGAGAGTTCTACGGTACCGTCCATCGGGGAGATGGAGGTATCGAGGGCACAGTAGCCGGTGTCCCTTTGCGTGTCACGGAGGATCTTATTGCCCACATCCTCCACCTTCCATTAGCAGGGGTGGCTCCCGCACACCCTGAGGATAGGGTTGAGGCCCTTACGGCCGTTCTAGGACATCCACCCCAGTCACCTCTAGACGAGGTATCCGCGAGCTCACTACCGATTGAGGTGCGGATCCTCTTGAGTATTTTGTCTAGATCCATCTTCCCTAAGACAGGGAGATTTGATTTTGTAAATGAGAGAGACCTAGCTCTTATGTTCTATATCCTTCAGGACACCCCAATCAACTTCCCTAAGCTCATCTATAGGTATATGTGTGAGCCCCTAGATAGACCTAGGCTCACCCTCCCATACGGCATGATTTTCACCCTTCTTTTTAGGGAGTACGAGGTTCCCATTCCTGAGGGGGAGCCCTTTCGCGCTTTGCGATGGACTGATCGCACGCGTGCGGGGACCCTACACAGGATGGGGTTTCGGAAGAGAGAGGGGGTATGGGTTAGGAAGTCTACCCTCACCGCTCAGACCACCAGACCTTCACCCAGTCCTGAGCCCGAATCAGACTACCCAAACCTTCCAGACCATCCAGACCTTCCATCCACTCCTCCTGCTCCTACCACCTCCGCCGGACCTTCCTCCTCGGCTCCACCATCCATGGAGGTCCGGATTGATCCTGAGCAGCTCCGGGAGCTGCGACAGGAGATAGTCAGAGATGTGAGGGATGAGCTGCTTCGGGAGCTCCGAGGTGCGGTGCCCGCTCCCACTCCTGCACCCGTATCTTCTCAGTTGGTCCCTTCCTTGACAGCCGTGACTGACATGACGGCTCATGTACGGGAAGAGATCTACAATGTCCGGAGTTTGGTCCAGGTCCAGTTCCACAGCATGAGTGAGGTCACGAGCACCACTAGACAGATGCGAGAGGACATAGGTCGTGACATGCACACCACCACCGAGGGGGCCGAGCGCTTGTCGAATGTACTCATCGACAAGCTGGACGCACTTCAGACGTCGGTGACTGGGCTTCAGACGTCGGTGACTGAGCTCTCCACTACACATAGCAGAGCCACTACGTCTATTATCATGCAGCTTGGCCATGTTACAGATGCAGTCACCCTTTTCATGGAGCAGAGCCGATTGAGAGGAGGAGCCACATCCACGAGAGGAGGACCCACATCCTCGAGAGGAGGTGCCTCATCCTCGAGGAGGCCATAGATGTTTTTGTGTTTTGTCTTGTTTTACTTTACTTATTGTATTCTCACATGTATTCACATTCATATCAATACAATGAGTAGACATTTTATCTTCAATTATGTGCCATTTGATGATTGGTTGTGCCATTGATTGTGTGTGATTGCCTCCTTTTTGATATGATGACAAAAAGGGGGAGAAATAAAATATGTAAATAAAAAAAAGGGAGAAATATGTATAAAGTATGTAAAAGGGGCGAAATATGTAAAAGAAATCAATGGAAATCAATAAAAACATAAAACTCTTAAAAACACACAAATTTGTTCTAAGTGGATTCGGTACCTCGAGGCTCATTATCTCTCTTTTGGAGCTCCTAATGGAGTAATCTCCAGAATCTATTCAAGGGATATTCGGAGATTAGCTGAATCCTACACAAGAACAAATTGACAGATTTTCCCTCTAAATACAAAAAATTCAGTTCAAAAACTTCAAAGCATTAAAAGGAAATTCAGAGAATCAAAACATAGTTGAATGCATATGTTGAGGGGGAGAATCTGAATTTTAATCAAACTAAATCATTAATGACATATAAGCCAAACAATTGATTGCATAATATGAAGGCTTATATAATTCCAAATGAAAGGAGGAGCTTTAACTCCGAAATTTATTGTTTCACTCCTTTCAAGCTTGGATAAATTGAATTACCAGACATTTGAATTCATTTATGGATTTTATTTCATTATTTATTGAGCAATTCATTTTACATATACTCAAAGTTTTGTCATCATCAAAAAGGGGGAGATTGTGGAGTGATTGATTAAAACCCCATTTGATTTTGATGAGCTCAAAGCATTTGAGTATATCTTTTGATTACTAATGAATTCAATTGAGTGTTTCAGTGAAAATTCTGTCTAAGTGTCTCAAGACTTGGTTCATAATTTTTGGATAAGTTAAGGAGTCTGTTTGAACCAATGTCTGAGACTCGAGTCGACTCCCGAGTATCACGAGTCGACTCCAAGCGTATCAAGTTCACTGGCACGAGCTCGAGTCGACTCCAGATAAGTACGAGTCGACTCCGACTGAGAACAGACAGAAGGACAGAAAGCTTCAACTCAGAACCTGTCAGCGAGTTGACTCCCGAAGTGCGCGAGTCGACTCCGATGTTCACCGAGTCGACTCCAAGGAAGTAAGAGTCGACTCCAAGCAGTCACAGGC
Source organism: Phoenix dactylifera (assembly GCF_009389715.1). Lineage (NCBI taxonomy): Eukaryota > Viridiplantae > Streptophyta > Magnoliopsida > Arecales > Arecaceae > Phoenix > Phoenix dactylifera. Next base: position 662,870 of record NW_024067763.1, on the reverse strand, counting down.
AGAAAAGTCAGAGAACAGTTTTCGGGTCTGAGATTCGAGTCGACTCCAGTGGAACGCGAGTCGACTCCGATAGGTGGCAAGTCGACTCCAGAGAAAGCAAGAGTCGACTCTCAGCGGTACACAAAGAAAAAGTCAGAGAGCATTTTATGGACTCTGAGCTTCGAGTCGACTCCCGCAATACGCGAGTCGACTCTAAGACACCGCGACCCCAAGACAGACAGAAAACCAAGTTACTGCCTCTGAGATTCGAGTCGACTCCCAGACAGCTCGAGTCGACTCCAAGACAGCTTCACGTCAAAAGGCAGAAGACCATCTTTCGGAAACTGAGAGCCGAGTCGACTCCAAGGAAGTTCGAGTCGACTCCAAGACTGGACGAGCCAAAAGACAGAGGATCAGGAGTTCGGGCTCTGAGATTCGAGTCGACTCCCAGGACAGTCGAGTCGACTCGAGTGGACAAAATTCAAAATTGGATCCACGGACTTCAGTGGATGAGCCGACTCCAAAATTGCCAAGTCAGCTCCAGAAGTTGACGAGTCGACTCCAGGTCAAGACGAGTCGACTCCAGGTCGTGAAGGCAACTTTAATTCAAATTTGGAACAGTTGCCGAGTCGACTCCGGAAAAGCTTGAGTCGACTCCCGCTACAGCCGAGTCGACTCCTGATCGCGCGAGTCGACTCCAACCCACCAACGGTCATATTGTCAGGCTGCGCAGAGTGTTCAGAACGGGCAGAAAAAGCACTCTAACGGCTAGTTTCCGTGGGGGTTGGCTTAAATAGCCACAGAGGACTGTAGCAAGGCAGAGAACAACCATTCCACTCCAACTAATCAAGCATTCAAGCTCTGCAACGTGCTCTTCAACGAAAAAGAGGAAGATCTGCATTTACTGCTTCCAACTACATCTTCCCAGCAATTAAAGCCTCCTTCTCCTGCATTCAAGTCGACTACTCTTTCAAGAGGAGACCAGAAGTTTAAGAAGCCATTCCTCATCTCCAATCTAAAAGCGTTTGAGGCTTCTTAACTTCATTTATTGTTCATATTGTTTTCATCTGCTTTTTGAAGCTCATTTTCTGTTTTCTTTCTACAACTTGTATTTACTTGGTTCAATCGGGGATTGAATCAAGGGGATTGAGGTTGGTTGGTGAGCCGAGTTAAAACCAACGTGTGTAAGGGTTTGATTGTGATTCCGGAAAAACAATCGGGGCGGTTCTAGTCGGTGAGCCTGGGAAAACCGACCGAGTTCGTTGTGAGCTCGTAAAACAACAAGTTTGGTTGTGAGCTTGGAAAACAACCGGCTGTAATCCAAGGGGGTTATAGTGAATTCCCAAGTGAGACTTGGAGAGTGGACGTAGGAGCAAGGGTTAGCTCCGAACCACTATAAAACCTTGTGTTTGTGTTGGATTGTCTCTCTTCTTCTTCCCCTCACATCACTCACAGCACTTAGCATTAATTAAATAACTTGCAATAGTTTTTAATTAGTCAACCACATCGTTTTAATTATTCAAATTATTTTAAAACCCAATTCACCCCCCGCTCCCTCTTGGGTTGTCTATCTGGGCAACAAGTTGTGTGATGAGTCGATGTGTCATGTGAAAAAAAGTCCTAAAAGAATTGAACTCTCTTCTCATGCGGCATGAGGAGTCATCATTGAGTTGGACTCTTGGTCATGCGGCATGAAGAGTCCAAGCCAACTTGGATTCTATCCAATGCGCCAAGAGAAGATTCAATTTAAGTAGGAGTCTTAATTAGTAAGTTATTTAAATAAGTCAATGCATTAGCATGTATGCCCCGCGGTCCACACTATCAGGCGTCTGCTATGCACACTCTCGAATTTCTCAAATGACACATTCAGGGATATGATATCCGACATAGTCGCTTAGCTAATATCGCAGAAATGAGGCCTGCATGAATGTCCATAATAGGTTATTTTTGATGAACCTGTGTTACCAAAAGAAAAAAACAATATAACATCTTGTACTAGTGATACCCACATATCTAATAGCATAGTCTGCTACATTGAAGCTCTACATCGAGTTGTAATATTCAAAATGCTACTCCTTCAAGTCCAAAGCAATTAGATACCAATGCTATTCCATATTCATCGGGATGAATAGATATCCACAACGTTCGAGATCGGCAAGTTGTGTATCCCCTAACCATTTCTTTATACTAGGCTGCAAAGAATCTAGAATATATTTGGTAACATCAGCGGTTACCTCTAGAATGCACGATAGACGTTGAACCACAACAGCCTACATAATTTATTATGGCACACAATTAAATACTATTTGAATACAGTTAAAAGAATTAAACATTCACAGTGAAGAAGAACCTGTATCTCACAACACAAGAATAAAACTAGATTTTCAACGGTCTCAGTGTACTCTCCATGAAAAAGCTTCATAACCCAAAAGTATACATTCATTGCCTATACTTAAAAAAGCATGTTAAAATAGCAAATGATATAGACATAAGTGAGGTAGATGTCTCTAATTTACGTACGTCATTGCATAGTGGCTCATCGTGAAGGAGCTGGACTATGGCATCACCGGTGCATGATCCCTGAATTTCTTGAAGTTTGTGGCTTCCTGCAAAACAGGAAGAATATGAACACAACTGCATGCCATGGCGTGCCATGGGATTGTAACCATGTGCAATGGTGTGCCAAGAGTTGATTAAATGGGTATCAATTATATACAGATTAAACTGAATAAAGTCTAATTGTTTTCAAGCCTTTTCTAACTACGTGCCAGTTTCACTTGACTGCATGCCATGGTGTGCCAAGGGTAACTTACCTAACCAGCATACCATGGACTTCCGCTTTTACAAATGATTCATCTCTAACTTGGGATATTAACTGTGTTCAATCATTGATTAACTGGGTGTCAATCTATATTCCTGACTTGAACATTCTACATCAACGTGTGCAGAGAAGACTTAACTGTGTGCAGAGAGGATTTAACTGTGTTTCGGGATAACTTAAGTTTGTTCAAAGAGTACTTATCTTTGTGCCATACTAGATTAACTGTAGGCAAATTGATTAACCATGTGCCAACCTATATTAAGTGGTACTACATCTTATTAGCTGATTTGAAACCTTCTTCTACAATAATGTGTGCATAAGACTTGACTGTGTGCATAAGAGAGGATTTAACTATGTTACGGGGTAACTTAAGTTTGTTCAAAGATTACCTATCTTTGTGCCATGCTAGAATAAGTGTAGGCAAATTGATTAACCATGTGCCAACCTATATTAAGTGTGTACTACATTTTATTAGTTGATTTGAAACCTTCTTCTACAATAATGTGTGCATAAGACTTGACTGTGTGCATAAGAGAGGATTTAACTGTGTTCTGCGGTAACTTAAGTTTGTTCAAAGATTACCTATCTTTGTGCCATGCTAGATTAAGTGTTCTCAAATTGATTAACCATGTGCCAACCTATATTAAGTGTGAACCATGTGTGCAGAAGACTTAACAGTGTGCGGACAATTAACTGTGTGCAAAGACACTTTAACTATGTTCTGAGGTAAATTAAGTGTCTTCAAGGCCATGCTAGATAAAGTGTTCACAAATTGATTAACCATGTGCCAACCTATATTAAGTGTGTACTATGTGTGCAGAAGACTTAACTATGTGTGGACAATTAACTGTGTGCAAATACACTTTAACTGTGTTTCGGGGTAAATTAAGTGTCTTCAAGGCCATGCTAGATAAAGTGTTCACAATTTGATTAACCATGTGCCAACCTATATTACGTGTGCACCAAATTTTAATACCTGATTTGAAACCTTCTACAACATTGTCTGCATAACACTTAACTGTGTGCAGTAATAGTCTAATTGTGTGCAGAGACAATTTAACTATGTGCACAGACAATTTAACCTTGTTCAGAAACAATTAACTGTGTGCAGCGACAATTTAACTATATGTAGAGACAATTTAACTGTGTGCAGCGACAATTTAATTGTGTGTCAATTTCAGCAAACTGTTTAACTTGTTTCAAAGCAAATGCAACCTATATTAAGTGTGCACCAGCAAAGGAACCAAGAATATATGCATGCGCAAGATTGCTTATGTAATTTTCTGAACGTATGCAATCTTCTGAAGTGTGCCAAGGGTTACTTACCTAAGTAGTTGACCATGGACTTCAGTTTTTAGAGATGATCTGCATGTGACTGGGGATATTAACTGTATTCAAACATTGATTAACTGGATGTCAATCTAAATTCAGCTTACGAACACATCTCCGACGGACCACAAATTCCAAAAAAGGTTTGTATCAGAACACAGCTTCAGAAATTCCAGCATGTTGGTCGAAGGATTAGATTACTCCATTTATGAACTTCATAAATAGAAACTTTTTTTTTTTGGGAATTCAGTTAGGGAATTTGTTTCAAAGTATACATAAATGTGTACCAGGCTTTATTAACTTTGTTCCAAGCATACTTAATTGTGTGCATGTAATACTTAACTAAGTGCCAGGCTCTATTAAGTGTCTTCCAAGAATATATAAATATGTGCAAAGAAGAATTAAGTGTGACCCAGGCTTTATTAAGTGTGTTCGAGAGGATGGGATCAGAGATGGACAAATGAAAATTGAACCACAAATCAAGATAAACTTCATATTTCATTTCATTAACATCAATACAAGACATTCCCACCTAATATGCGAAGCACATGACCAAGAGAAAAATAAAAGTTTCAGATCTCGATACATTCCAAATAATCTCCTTATTGTTTAGTTGATAACCTCATTACAAGTCCTTCTGTTGTGCCCAAGCTTTCTGCATCGTCCAGATTTCATATCACGTATTGACTCCACTTGCGAAGGTCTTCTTTTCTTTTTAGGCCTGCCAGGACGTGTCTTTGTCATAGGAGGTAGAATGTGAATCTTTTTAGAGGCACTTTGGGGCTCCTCAATATCAAAAATTAGACTAATTACTTTGGCATATGATGCTCTGTACAATTCAGCTTGGAAATAATTGTCAGTGAATTGGTACAACAATCTAAATCAATCGGTCTTTTCGATGCATGCACATGCATGCTTACATGGCATGCGGAAGATTTGCCACTTGCCGCAAGAGCAGGTGCACATCTAGAGGTCAATTTTGCATGAGTAGTTTGTATCCTTTACGTCATATATCATTATGTTGGACATAAACATGGATAATCTTCGACCTTCTTCTACATTTTTATGCAAGACTTTCTCAGCATCGGGGCTTAGAACACCGTTAATGCATCAACTGCATTATTTGAAGCCTGGTATGGTCAACCATCTGAGGCACGGGCAGATGACGAGCCTCTATGATCTAACTATTAAAATACTTTGCCACATTAGATGTCATAATACCCCAGCATGACAGACTATATTTGCCCAATGCTCTAGGTTTGCATGTAGGAGAAACGTTGTAGCACCACGGGCTTCTTATGTAAGCTTTCTAATTAGCTTCTAAAAAATATTAAGCCTTGGAGTATAGGCAGCAGATATAAGGCATCCAATATTAGTTAGATACTTTCTAGTTTAAAAAATTCAGAATATGATGATGCAAACCCGATTCTTGAAGTTATCTTTCACGTGATGGAACAATATGAAAGGTAACAACCAGAAAAGTACTTCGGCACCGATTTAATAATTCTCTGATGTCTATCCGTCATAAATGTGAATTGCTGACCACGATAGTCACTGGAACTATGAATTGCTTCTTTCAAAATCCGGCAAAACCAATCCCAATTTTCATCAGTCTTTGTATCTACCACAACATAAGCTATAAGAAACATATCATCATTGCCATTTTTAGAAGTCGCGGAAAGTAATACACCTCTATCCTTATGCTTTATAAATGTTCCATCCATAAAAATCAGAGGTCGACATCTTTTTATGAAACCCGTTAGTGAAGCAGAAAATGAAATGAATAGACGTCTGAATCGACCTTCAATTGTTTCATACTCCGCTATGCTGCCGAGGTTGGTCTGAAGAATGGTGTCGCAATACTAGCATATCCGGTCATAAAGAAATGATCTGTGACCATAAAGCTCCTTCATAGCCACCTCCTTATCATGCCAAGCTTGATGATACGGCAATTCAACATCATATTCTCGATAAATATTTTTTATGATATCACTCGGCCTATATAACTGCATATCTTGAAGTTTATCTTTAACAGTATTCGAAACCCAACGTTCCGAAGCCTTAGGATGAGACCGGACTTGCAACCCTCCTTCACATGTATGGTTACTGTTCATTTTTTTAATTGCAAACCTTTCTTGATTTCCAAGTCAAGAAGCATAGATACGCCATTCACATTCTTCATATGCACATTATACGGTTACTCGCTCACGATTGTTCTTCACAAACACAAAATGTCTACAATTTACGATGCAAAAATTACGAATTGTGTCGCGAAGAGTTTTGACATCCTTGAACTCCTAACCAACGCCCTCTATAGAGATTTTCCAAGCATCCAAAGAATTTTTTTGTCTAGGTTTCCCTTCAATTGCGATTTTTGTTTCTTTAACAACTTGACCGAAATTACTTGACCCACCCTTTGAAACAATTTTCGATCTGCAACTACATTCAACATCATGGGATGGGTCATCGTCCCTACAATAGGTTAAACAAAATTTCAGCATAGTAACTAACCATTTTGCGCTTAAATTGCAAAAAATATGAAGTAAAATATGCAATGCAGCAATAATTCAAACTACAAATAGCAAAATAGAAACGGATGCAAATAACTTTTGCATTATCTCTTATCGATTACCACATCAGCAACTTCGATCAAGCTTGAAGAATGAGTAACAACCATCTCAATCACTGCTGCATTTAAGTTGACGTGTATTTGATGCATATTCCGAGCATCTTTATTGCCCATGAGTGTAACAAGCATTTTAAACTTGTTTGAAATATAAAATTTAATTTCTATTATTGTAGAAGATAGATGTCTCCACCTTTTCACTATTTTCTTATAAATTTGATCGAGATTTGTGTCCTCAGATATAGAAATAATAACAGTTTTGCTACCATAAGAACAAATAGCCATGAAGACTGGGCCACCACTGTTCTTTGAAGCGATGACAATGGATAAAGGAGGGAGAGATGAACAGATGCTTCTGTATTGCAGGTAAACTGTGACTCTTTGGTAAAATAGAGTCGTAGGGAGAGTGGGGCACAAACTCACGACAAAGATAAAACATAAACATGGGGATCACACGGCAAATAGAAAACAGAGAGGAAGAGGGACTCTCGGCGTTTTGGGTCAACATGACCCTAGGCATTTTGGGTCAACATGGACTCTCCTATGGCAAAGACAAAACATAGAAGAACAGAGCGGTGATAAGAACAAAAACATTGGACTTAATTTCGCATGACATAAGGAGAAACAGGAGAAGAGGGATCACACGAGAAAGAGTTTTTGGTCAGTTAGGAATATCAGCAAAGAGATAAGAACAAATTCCAATGGGCAAAGAGAAAACGAAGAAGATAGCGCAACCTTACGGAATATCGGGATACCAGATATATGGGATTCCAATGGTCCCTTTTTTCCGCTTTCAAATTTCTTCCATGCGGCAGAGTGGGGGCATCTTCGGTAAACATCTTATGTGGGGCAGAGTGGGGGCATCTTCGGTAGTATAACTTGGAGGGAAACCCCTCTCAGGGACCGTGTTGCCCAAGGAGACAACCCAAGAGGGGGGATGAATTGGATTTTAATTAATTATTGATCAATTAAAAATAAGGTGAGTGATCAACTAAATCTATTGCAAGTGAATTAGTTAGATCACTAGATGCAATGCATGAAGAGAGAGAAAGAGACAAGGATCAATACAAACACAGAAAAGTTTATAGTGGTTCGGAGCCAACTCTTGCTCCTATGCCCACTCCCCAAGCCGTACTTGGAAGTTCACTATAATCCCTAAGATTACAGGCCGGTTGTTTTGCAAGCTCACAACCTAACTTATTGTTTTCACGAGATCACAACGAACTCGGTCGGTTTTGACAGGCTCACCGACTAGAACCACTCGATTGTTTTTTCGGATTCACAATCAAACCCAGTTGGTTTTTTTCAGTACACCAACCACAACCTTACACCGTTGGTTTTATCTTTAGCTCACCAACAAACCTTACAACCCTTGATTCAATCCCTTGATTGAATCAAGTATAGAAAACAAGAGTTTGAAGTTCACAAGGAAAGCTTCTAAAAATCAAATATGAAACAATATAAACAAGATTGAGTTAGAAGCCCTCAAATAAATTTTTGATGAGAAAGTGGGGCTTCTCGATTTCTGAGTCTCTTCTTGAATGAGCTCAAGGATGGAAGACAGTAGGTAGAGCTTTGAATGCGAAGGAAGCCTTTTTGGTTTGAGTTGAATGCACTTTTCTCTTCTTTTGCTTGGATTCACTCTCCGGAAACTCTTGGTGGTTGAAAACTTTTAATGCTCAAATGGAATAACTCTCTTCTTATCTACTACTGTTCACTCTAGCTATTTAAGTGATTCCCTTTAAAAAATAGCCGTTAGAGAGTAATTTAGAACCGTTCTGACCCGTCTGCACAATCCGACAATGTATCCATTGGGATCATAGTCGAATCGCGCGATCTGGAGTCGACTCGGCTGTTATTGGAATCGACTCGTGTTTTACTGGAGACGACTCGCCCACTGTTCCAGATTTGAATTAAAGTGCATGCCTCGTCCTGGAGTCAACTCGGACCAAACTGGAGTCGACTTGCCAACAGCTGGAGACGACTCGGGCACTTAGGGGTCGGCTCGTTCTCAGGGTTTCAAAAACCCAACTTTCTATTTTTCTTCCTCGAGTCGACTCGGGTTTACTTGGAGTCGACTCGACTGCCTTGAGAGGCAACTCGAGATCTTCGGAAGACGTCTCGCTCTCAGAGACTGAAAATTTGATTCTCTATCTTTTGAACTGATCTGCCTCGAAGTTGACTCGGCTAACTTGGGGGTCGACTCTGGAACACTTGGAGTCGACTCGTTCACAAGATCTCCGAAACTGAATCTCTGCCTTTTAGACTGCTTTCCTCTGGAAGTCAACTCGGACAAACTAGGAGTCAACTCGGCTGATATGGGAGACGACTCGTAGTCTTCGCGAGTTGGCTCGCTAACAGGGTCTCAAAAACTAACGTTCTATTTTTTTGTCAGCTTTTCCATGGAGTCGACTCGGGACCAACTGAAGTCGACTCGCCAAGCATCGGAGTCGACTCGCAATCTTTTGGAGTCGACTCGCCAACAAGGTCTAAAATCCATCGTTCTGTCTTTCTATCTATTCTCAGTCGGACTTGACTCAGAGAGTCCCGGAGTCGACTCGAGCTTGTGCCAGAAACTTCAAGTGTTCCGGAGTCGACTCACAAGGTTCAGAAGTCGACTCATGATACAGACTTTGGTTCAATTAGAGTTCAATACTTAACCAAAATACTCTGAACCAAAGCTCAAGGCACTTAGACAGAATTTAATAAAGATTTCTCTGAAACACTAGATTGAATTCATTAGAACAACATAAGCATACTCAAATGCTTTGAGCTCATCAAAATCACCACAATCTCCCCCTTTTTGATGATGACAAAACATTGAGTATTTGTAAAGTGAATTACTCATTCAAGAAATGATTCATGGTAAGATTTTGAAATGAATTCAAATGTCTAGTCATTTAGTATATCCAAAATTGAAATGTATGAGTCAGTAAGCTCTGAAATTAAAGCTCCCCCTTTCATTTGGAATTATATAAGCCTTCAAATCATACAATCAATTATTTGGCTTATATGTCTTTAATGAGTTTGCTTTCTTAGAATTTCAGATTCTCCCCCTCAACATGTGCATTCAATTTTGTTTGAACTTTGCTCAAGTTTTCTGGATTTTCCTTTAATGTTTTAAACTTGAACTTAAGTTCTTAATTATAGAAGGAAAAATCTGACGATTTGTTCTTGAATATGATTCATCTAATCTCCGAATATCCCTTGAATAGACTTTGGAGATTACTCCTTGAGGAGTCCCAACGGAGGAATAATGAACCTCGAGGTATCGAATCCACGAAGAACAAATCACATTTTGCTTAAAAGTTTTCTTGTTTAGTGATTCCCTTTACTTACAATATATCATATGTTCTCCCCCTTTTTGTCATCGTATCAAAAAGGTGAAGTATCAAAGAGTCAAATCATACAAGAAGGATGGCAAATGAGACAAAAGGATATGCTTTTTCATTCATTGTAAATTTGAATACATAAAAGATGTTCACAAAGTACATCTATAGTAAAGAGATACATAGTGTTAAAAACACAAAATGCATACAACCAACTCAAAATACACTATGCAGCAAATACAAAATCATCCTCTAGAGGAGGATGGACGAGGACGAGCACTCCTCTACGCAGTACATCATCCACGCTAATCCGGTTGGGTAGAAGATGACGGCCGAGATGATGATGGTCGTGCGTAAGTGGCAAATGAAGTCGAGCTCGGCCTGAATGATGAAGGCTGTGATGGATCAAGTGATGAGGCTCTGGCCGGAGGAGCAAAAGGCCTGGGAGGAGATGGCTGAGGTGCTGGCGCGCCCACACCAAAATGGATCTCCAAGCCAAGTAGGAGATTCTCCATTGCATCGGTCAAAGTACCAAACTTTGACCGCTGCAGCTCATAAAAAGTCGCCAGCTGAGAGCAAATTTCAGCTGTGGAAGCCTCCATCCTCCCCTTCAGAATTGCGGCCTCCTTTGCAAACTCGGAGATGTCGAGTTGCTCAGGCTGCCCCAGTCCTGACACACGGGCGAGGATGCTCTCGAACCGCTCAATGATGCTCTCCTGATGTCTGAGCTGGCTCCTCTCAAGTGACTTGACACTCTCCTCAAGAGTGTCAATCCTGTGATGCATCCTCTTAAAAGCAGGCTCACACTGGGCGATCACCTCACTAGCAATCCTTCCTACCAAAGAATCGATCAACTCAGTACTCAGCTGTGGTACGGAAGGATCAGAGGTGGAGGAGGGATGATCAGAGGGAGCAGATGGTGGCACAGTGGATGAAGGGCCAGTAGTGGATGGGAAGGTGGAAGGATCTACGGAGGTATCCGGATCATGGTCAGAAGTAGGAGAGTGAGGAGCAACGGGGTCAGATGGTATAGCAGAAAAAATTTTCCTAACCCATGTACCCTCAATTTTGTGGAATCCCATTCGGTGGAGAGTTCCCTCATCCATATAGTCAGTGTAACGAAGTGAACGAGAGGGTTCCCCCTCACGAGAGAGGTGGAGGACTCGGGCAATGAGGTCCTCCAAGATGCAAATAGGGACATTGGCTACCCTCCCTTGAAGACTGCCGCCACCCCGTGTGACGGTGCCATAAAATTTTCGGACTAACCCAGGATATGTGGGAAGATTAAGGGAACAAAAGAAATCTAGACCTTGAGCCCTAAGATGATGCCCTACCGTAAACCCTTCTCGGGAGAGGAAGTCAAAATCGACTTTCCTTCCGGTAGAGACGACTCTCCCAGCACACGAGTGCGAGGGAACCGATCGAGGCAGAGAGGGAACCGGAGGAGGTGGTCTCACGGGTTCGTTCCTCACCTTGGATCATCTCTCGATGCCGCTTGCAATGAGAGGTCTCTTCCGGCAAGACACGATGGCTTTTCTAGGCATCCCGACCTACCTAAGGAGGGAGAGACGTGAAATGGGAGGGAAATAGGAGGAAAAACAAAGGGAGGAGGCGGAGACGACCGTGGGAGATGACTCAAGGGTTTTGGGACAGTGACGGCCGAAAAGAAGAATTTGGGAAAAGTCGGTTCATTTAGGGTTAAAAGACGGATTCCTGACCTCGAGTTGACTCCTAAAAATTCGCAAGTCAACTCGCGCACGAGTCGACTCTCAGAATCATCCAAGTCGACTCGAACTCTGGCACAAACCAAAATCTCAGTTAGTACCGTGCCAAAAGAGAGAGAAATGGTAATCTTTAGAGCTTAAGGAATGATTTAATGATCATAGACGTGGAATACTATATCAAACATAAATTAATGATTAAAATCAATGAATGAGAGAAAAGAATCAAAGAAATGGATCAATCACTCCTAACCCTCTTCTAAAAATACAAAATCGATCTTCACTCAAGAATTTTGTGAAGATATCAGCAAGTTGATCATCAGTACAAACAAACTCAAGCATCACATCACCATTTAACACATGATCTCTTATGAAGTGATGTTTTATCTCAATATGTTTAGTTCTTGAGTGCTGAATTGGATTTTTAGTTAGATTTATAGCACTTGTATTATCACAGTTTATGAGAATCTTATCTTGCTTAATTCCATAATCTTCAAGTTGTTGCTTGATCCACAAAACTTGAGCACAACAACTCCCGAATGGCTTCCGTCGTAGATAGTGCAACCGAGTTTTGTTTCTTGCTAAACCATGAGATTAAGTTCTTTCCTAAAAATTGAAATGACCCGCTGGTGCTTTTTCTATCAAGTTTACAACCAGCGAAGTCAGAATCAGTGTACCCTATTAATTCTATGCTTGATTCTTTAGAGTACCATAACCCTATATCTTTTGTTCCTATTTGATACTTAAAAATTCTTTTAATTGTAATTAGGTGTGATTCCTTAGGATTAGATTGATACCTAGCACACATGCATACACTAAACTTGATATCAGGTCTACTTGTTGTAAGATATAATAATGAACCGATCATACCTCTATACAGCTTTTGATCTACTGACTTACCTGATTCATCTTTGTCTAGTTTGCATGATGAGCTCATAGGGGTGCCGATTGACTTGTTTCCATCCATATCAAATTTCTTTAGCATCTCCTTGATGTACTTAGCTTGATTGGTGAAAATTTCTTCCTTAGATTGTTTGATTTGAAGTCCGAGAAAGTAGTTCAACTCTCCCATCATGCTCATCTCAAATTCACTCTGCATTAATTCAACAAACTCTTCACAAAGACGATTGTTAGTAGCACCGAAAATAATATCATCTACATAAATCTGCACTATTAACATATCTTTGCTTTTCTTTTTCAAAAACAAGGTTGTATCAACATTTTCTCTAGAAAATTCATGATCTAATAGAAATTTGCTAAGTCTTTCATACCATGCTCTAGGGGCTTATTTTAGACCATAAAGTGCTTTATTTAATTTGTAAACATGGTTAGAATATTGATGATTTTCAAAATCAGGAGGTTGTTCTATGATGAGAGCATAAAAGTACACTCATCATACCATCTTAATTAGTATTATAGTTAATCATAATGATAAAATTAATTAATTAGCGTTGTATTTGTGTTTAAGTGCAAGTAATCTAGGAAACCCAATAACATTGGGTGTGAACCCAATAACATTGGCTGTGAGCCCAATGCCCGGCAGCCTGAGCTCAACAAATTCCCCAGCTGCCATGCATGCATGAAATCCCGGCCATCCACGTCTCATCCGAACCTGCATTCAATAAAACATCACTAGACCATCAACTGTCCGCATCAGCATCATCCCCATGCTAGCTTCTACAAAATGCATCTCTAGCTCTCAGCCCGTATCTGCATCCCGTGACTCGTCCGCACCTGCAGCCGTGGCATCCCTTCCAAATCCTCCATGCCATCAACGCGATCGCTGCCAGCCTCCCACGCTCGATTGCAAGCCGCATTCTCCCAGCATCCCACGCTTCAAGCCTCCGAGTCCGCTTCTTCCACGAGCCCTAGCTTCTTCCTCCCGCAGCCCCAAGTCCATGATCAACGTCCCAGCCGCTCGTGAAGCACCTCATCTCGCCATCCATGACACCTCCAAGCCTTCCTCCATGGTAGATCCACGTCATCCTCCCAGATTTCCAGCGATCCCGAAATGCCAGCATCTCACTGCATCTAATCCCGGCGTTTCAGCCTCTTCCGCATCCAAGCTTCCCGTGATGCAAGCCGTGATCCAGCCGTCCGCAGTGATCATCCATACCGCATCCCGGACAACCCCCCTTATCCATGATCCCAGCATGGCCCGAAGAAGGAAGTCCACGCCCTCCTCCGCGATCCGCCCAGCCGATCCCTGCATCCGCGTCGGATCTTCACCCGTTTCAGTCTCCCAGCGTCACGCGATTCATCCCAAGACTGTGCAGCCCGGACAATCCTCTCAACGTAATCAGGGGGGTGGTGACCTATTTAAGAGAGGGGGAGGAGCGTTCGGTTTGGGAGAGAAGAGAGGCTCGGCTAGTTCAAAAGAAAAACAGGGGAGCTCTGTTCTTGGAAAGAAGAAAGAAAAAATAAAGTATGTTATGTTGAAAGTCCACCGTGGGAGAGAAAGGGAGAGAAAATGAAATTTCTTATTTTTATTTTATTTTTATTTGTAGAAGAAAGAAGCATTAGGCTTCATCTTCAATCTTTTTACTTTTTGTAATCATTTCTTTTTATGAAATCAATTGATTTTCTTTCATGCAATCCATATTCTAGGTTCAGTTTAATTTCTACTTTTTATGCAATGCATTAAATTTTCTTTTATGCAATTTATGTTCCAGGCTTTGATCTTCTTAGCACTGTTTTCATCTATTTTAATTTATGCCAAACCTCTTCTTTGATTAGTTAAATATATAAATGCTCTTTGAATCTGACTACCTGTCTTGTAGTTAATTTCAATTAGAAAATATTCTCTGGTAGACCAGAGAATCATTCAACATCCCTGACGTAATGTTTTTTTTTTGTTATTCAAAAATCGATTTTCAATCTGAGTGAATGTTTTGATTTTTATGCAACTCCAATCACCTCCCTGTGGATCGACCTCTTACTACCACTATTCTTCGAGTAGAAAAGGTAAGAGTATAATTAAATTAAACTTTGTTTGTCGGTTCTAACAACGATCTGTTTAGCGTATTTTCAAGTAAACAGGAACTGGACAACAAAATTTTGGCGCCACTGCCGGGGAGGCAAATCGAGAAGCAAGAACGATCACGAAGATCAAATCGAATTTTGGATGCCCATAGTGAACGCACTTCGGTAGTAAGTTTTTTTTATTAATTTCTCTTGTTTTGATTATTTTTAGTTAATAATTTCATAGTTATTAAATTCTAAAATTTGAAATTTGAAATTTATTTTTTTTAAAAAAAGTGAAAAAATAAAAATTGAAAAATTGAAAAAAAATTCCAAAATTCTAAAATTCAAAAAAATTAAATTCAAAATTTGAATTCTGAAATTCGAACTTTGAAATAAAAATATTTTAAAAAAAGTTAATTAAATTTTTTTAAAAAATTATTATTTTTGCTAGTAATTGATAAGGTGCAATCCTCCGAGGTTATCATACCTCTATTAGGGCTCCTCACGGAGTAATCTCCAGAGCTTATTCAACGGGCATTTGGAGATTGACTGATGCATAAAGATTAGTTTTTAGTTTACATTCAAGTTATTCCTATATAAAAATTAAATAAAAAAATAAAATTAAAAAAAAAATAAATATAAATATATATATAAAAAAATTGCTTGCTCATTTAATCAGTACAACCTAATGACATTCCATAAACTTTAAAAAAAAAATCATTGAATATTTGCTGCATTTAGTATTAAGCATTTGTATAAAATAATTTAAGGGCAAAATTCATTAAAAAGATAAGGTCGGAAAGTCATTACCTGTCCTTAGCCCAAAAATCACCACCTTGCATACATATCCTAAGCCAAATTAAATTAAAATCAATTAGACGTTGGCCTTAGGGTTTTCGAGCTCAATTTGGCTCTTGGAATGAAGCGGCTGAAAGCCACTCCAGTGAGAATTTAGTAATTGGTGATGTCTAGGAAAGTTTTACAACAGTGAGAACTGTTACGGGTATTGTGGTATCGGTGTATCCCTTCTAGCACCACCACACACCTCGGGACTTTTCTGGTCACTGGTTACTGGATCGCTTAACTGGTAAGCTCAAGCTTAATCTGAAAGGGAGATTAGGAGCTGTCTAATCTAGGAGAGAATTTCAGAAATTTTTTAACCTGATAAATCTCTGTGTTACTAGATTAAAAGCTACTAAACCTTCTTTAACCTCAAGATTAAAGAGCCAATCCATTGTGTGGTGTTGATTGTGGTCATCTTGGTCTAGCCCTTCTTCTTCTCTTTTAGGATTTCGTTTAGGAGTCGAGTCTAATTAAGTTGTGGATAATGTATGCATGGTAGAAGGTCATTAAGGGATAAGTTAACACCATTTGATCCTGAGATTGACAGAATTTTTTATCACAATCAGCGAATTGTAAGCCAACCATCAATCTCTACAATGGGTGAACATATTAGAACTTTGAATGAGTTGTTTGCACCCGCATCCGCTAGTCCCCCTACTTGGTATTACCAATTAATAATGCAGCCCAATTCGAGATTCGGGCTGCAACAATAAACATGTTACCTAAATTTCATGGGTTTGAGAGTGAACAACCGTATATTCATCTAAACAAATTTTTGACAATCTGTCAAACATTTAGAAATCAAAACTTAGATGAAGAGGGTATTAAATTAAGGTTGTTTTCTATGACTTTAGAGGATTGTGCTGCTGCTTGGTTGTATTCTCTTGCTTCAAATTCCATCACATCATGGGAACAACTATCTAGGAAGTTCATGGCTAAGTTCTATCCCATGGTAAAGACTGAAAAAATTAAGGATGCCATCAAAACTTTCAGAAAAAAATCTAAGGAGGAATTTTTCCAACTTTGAAAAAAATTCCATGATCTTTTGGTCAAGTGCCCGCACCATGGGCTTGACAAGGCTGATCTAGTACATTTCTTTTACAAAGGATTACCTCCAGCACATAGGAACATGATTGAATCCATGCAAAAGGGTAGGTTCATGAACCAAACCCCTAATCAAGCCTATGAGTTCCTTGTAGACTTAGCTGAAAATGCCCAAAATTGGAGTAGCTACGGTCAGGAAATAAAAAGAGATGAGTTCGGATCTAGAAAACCAGGTAATTATGAAATGAAAGCAGATCTAGGTCTCAAAAATGTTATGTCCAATCTGATGACTGGAATGAACAACTTAAGTAAAAAGTTTGATGCTTTCACTATTTCCACTAGCTCGAGTTCATATAAAGAGTTAAATCCCATTATGAAAGTGGATCACGAGTCACATAGTTTATGTATCTTGTGTAACAGTCCGGAACATCTAGTGGAGTGCTGCCCTAATCTGCCCACCATAAAAGCCGAGCAAGCAAATGCTCTAAAATCATATAGTGCCTTCAAGAAGCCCACTCCCAATTCATTCAGTCCAGTCTACCACCCTGATAATAGGTTTCACCCAAATTTCTCATACAAGCAAAATAAACCTATTCAACATCAAGGTGGTCCACCAGGTTTTCAGAACAACTTTCCTAGGATAGGTCCATCACAAATGAACCAACCTTTGGTTCCATCTGTACCTCCTTATAATGCCCCTATCCCACAGCAACCTTCACCATTAGAAATCATGATGGCTAATATGATGAAACAACAACAAGATTTTATCAAGCAACAACAACAGACCAATACAGCTCAAGCCCAGACTAACCAATTCCATACGCAAGCAATTGTAAAACTTGAGGTTAGTCTAAGCCAAATAACAAACTCTCTAGGGGAAAGGAAGAAAGGTGAACTACCTAGTTAACCAGTGCCTAACCCTAGTAGACAACAAAATCAAGGTCAGAGAGGTCAGTATCAAATCGATTCTAATGGAAATCCGACCTATGAAGTTCAGGCAATTACCACTTTAAGGTCTGGCAAGCAAGTGGATAATAAAGTCCAACTTTTTGAACATGAAAAAGAAAATAAAAATGAATCCGATAAGAACCCTATTCAGAAGAGGGGTCAAGAAAATGATAAATCAGAAGAACCTATAAAAACATACAAACCTAAGGTTCCCTTTTCCAGTAGACTTCAGGACTCCAAGAAACAATCTAACTTTGATGAAATAATGGAAGTCTTTAAAACTGTTTAAATAAATATATCTTTTCTTGATGCCATACGATAAATTTCCTCCTATACAAAATTCTTGAAAGACCTCACCACGGTCAAAAAAAAAACCAGCATTCCTAGGCAAGCTGTTATGGCTGCACAAGCCTCATCTCTCATTCAACAGCAGATTGCCCCGAAATTCAAAGACCCTGGTTGCCCCACCATTGAAATAAAAATAGGAGAGACGATCATCCAGAGAGCTCTATTAGATTTAGGAGCCAGTGTGAACCTACTTTCCTACTATGTGTACCAAAAGTTAGGTTTGGGGGAATTAAAGCCCACAAATATTATCCTTTCCTTAGCAGATAGGATGGTGAAGTACCCCAAGGGGATTGTAGAGGATGTAATAGTGAAGGTAAACGAGTTTTACTATCCTGTGGACTTCGTTATCCTTGAGACCGAACTTGTAATACATCCAGACAGTCACACACCTATAATTTTAGGTAGACCTTTCTTAGCCACAGCAAATGCTGTGATAAATTGTCGAAATGGCATGCTGAAGTTATCTTTTGGCAACATGAAAGCCGAACTTAATGTCTTCAACATAAGTAAACAACCACCAGACGATGAAGAACTTAATGAAGTTGACATGATTGAAAGTCTGGTTCAGGAAACTTTCTTACAAACTTATAGTAAGGACTCTTTAGAGGCCTACCTTGCCCATTCCGAGGAAGGGGTCGAGCATGCGCTCCCTAATTCTGTTCCCCTTATGAGCATAGATCGTCATCGGCCGACTATTCTTCCTCGGACTCTTCCAAAACCATTCTTAGATAATGGTTGAAAAAAAAATTAATCTACATTTTGTCTAGCTAAAGACATAAAACTTAGCGCTCTTGGGAGGCAACCCAATATGTAAATATTATAAAATAATAATAATAATAATAATAAATTTCAATAAATTACTAACATGCAGGTTTGGGAGATTTTGCCCCAATTTTTAATTTACCCACCCATATCAGGTAACTTCTCCTCTGTCCTATTACTACTTTAAATTTTCTGTAACATTGAGGACAATGTTAGATTTAGATATGGGGGTGAGAATATTTTTGATTTTTCTGCCTAAAAAGATTTGAAAAAAAAAGGGTCAAGAATTCAAATTTTTAACTCAAAATCTAATCTTTTTGGCTGTATAAACTAGGAATTGCTTTGACAATAGCTTTGAGTTAAGAAATATGATAGCAGTTCTAGCTTGAGTTTTCGTTGCACCTATCTTCTGCTAACATGATACAAGATGATTTAGCGCCTACACGTAAGCACATGAATAGTGGGGTATGTAAACTTACAACTAATATGAATACTTATGTTCTTTGGAATAATTTAAAGTTATATGTGTGATGAACACCCTAATCAAAAAAAAAAAAGAAAAAAAAAAGATAAAATAAAATAAAACGAGTTTATTTTAAGTCTTCTCACTTAGTAACCGGGCCTCTTGCCTGGCAAGCAGCGAGTGTTCACGTAAAAAGGTGAGGATAGCTGAGATTAAACTCTGAGTGACTAATTTGGCCTTGGAGCCTAGTTGACTTGAGTTATTAAGCCTATTAGGGTGTCTTTACACCTAGTGCCCTGAGCCATCTGGATCGGGAGTCATTGGCCTAACACTCGCTACATGGGTTAGCTAGAAAGCTTAATAAGGCTAGATATTGCACAAGTCATTCTTCTTAGCATTCAAAAAAAAATAATAATAATAAAATAAATAAATAAATAAATAAATTTGGGGTGTTCATTACCATTTAACTCTAGAAAGTCTTGAAAATTGGAGTGATCATGTTGGAAGTAAGTGAAAGCCACTCATTTATATGATACTATCTTGCACCTCACTATATTCTTGACTTGTTAGCAGATAGATGGGGAGTAATGGAACTTGAGTTAGAGTCTGCTTAAATATGATAGCAATAAGTCTTTATTGTCCTTGCAATTCTAAGTTCATACAATAATACTTGTTCAAATTTTGAGTTAAACATTAGAAATCCCTGACTAATGAAGTTTGTGGGTAACTTCACTACAAACCCTCACGAGACAACACTCGTCCACTAGGATAACCTAGGGATTTAAAGGCTTGTTGCACGTGCTAAGTGCAATCGTAATGCTTTACGAAAGTGAGTATTTATCTTAGTTCATGTATATATATAATAAATAATATTTTTGCACTCTCATTTTATTATTTTCGCACTAAATTGCTAGAGACTAGCAATAAGCTAGTTGGGGGGTGTGATGAGAGCACAAAAGTACAATCATCGTACCATCTTAATTAGTATTATAGTTAATCATTAATGATAAAATTAATTAATTAATGTTGTATTTGTGTTTAAGTGCAAGTTGTGGAGTGATTGATTATACCCCTATTTAATTTTGATGAGCTCAAAGTATTTGAGTATATTTCATGTTGTACTAATGAACTCAATCTAGTGTTTCAGGCAAATATATGTGAATTTATCTTTAAGAGCATCGAGCTTTTGTTCAAAGTCATTTGGCTAAGTGTTGAACTCAATTAAGCCAAAATCTGAAGCTCGAGTCGACTCCGGAAGATTGCGAGTCGACTCTAAGTGTTTCAGAGGTCCTGGCACAAGCTCGAGTTGACTCCGGTACACTACGAGTCGACTCCGACTGAGAACAGACAGAAAGACAGAAAGATGAATTTCAGATCCTGTCACCGAGTCGACTCCGAAGATTTCGAGTCGACTCCGATGCTTGCCGAGTCGACTTCCGACGGTTCCGAGTCGACTCCAAGAAGTAACAGACAGAAAGACAGAGAAGTATTTTCTAGACCCTGTTACCGAGTCGACTCCAAAAGGATTCGAGTCGACTCCAGAAGGATTCGAGTCGACTCCAATGTTTGGCGAGTCGACTCCTAAACATGCCAGAGTCGACTCTCAGAGGAAAGCAGACTGAAAGGCAGAAAACCAAACAAAGTGACTCTGTGAATGAGTCGACTCCGAGAATACGAGAGTCGACCCCAAGTCAGCCGAGTCGACCCCAACAAGGTGCGAGTCGACTCCGAGGCAGTTCAACTCTAAAGACAGAAGATCAGTTTTCGGGCTCTAAGAGCCGAGTCGACTCTAAGATGATCCGAGTCGACTCGAGAGAGAAATGCAGAAAAATAGATCTCTGGAATCCTGAGAACGAGTCGTCTCCAAAATGCCAAGTCATCTCCAGATCTTGGCGAGTCGACTCCAGGATGGGACATCACTTTAATTCAAATCCTGAACAGTGGACGAGTCGTCTCCAGTAAAGCATGAGTCGACTCCAGCAACAGCCGAGTCGACTCCAGATCGAGCGAGTCGACTCCGACCCCAACGGATACATTGTCAGAAAGTGCAGACTATGCAGAACGGCCACAAATCAGTGTCTAACGGCTATTTTTCAAGTGGGACTGTTTAAATAGCCAGAGTAAACAGTAGTAGACATCAAGAGAGTTACTCCATCTGTACATTAAGTATTTTCCAACTACCAAGAGTCTATTGAGAGAAAAGACAAGCAAAAGAAGGAAGAAACGCATTCAATACATTCCTAGAAGTCTTCCCTTCGCATTCAAGGCTCTTCCTCTGACATCAGATCTTCAGTGCACTCAAAGAGGAGACCAAGAGTTCGAGAAGCCCTTTCCTCCTCTTTCGAAATCTGTTTGAGGGCTTCTAACTTTACTCTATTCATATTGATTCATATTTGCTTGTTAAGAAGCTTTTCTTGTATCTTTTTCCAAACTGTTTTCTCACTTGATTCAATCAGGAGATTGAGTCAAGGGTTGTAAGGTTTGTTGGTGAGCCGAAGTTAAAACCAACGGTGTAAGGGTTCGATTGTGATCCTGAAAAAATAATCGGGTGGTTCTAGTCGGTGAGCCTGTGAAAACCGACCGAGTTCGTTGTGATCTCGCGAAAACAACAAGTTGGGTTGTGAACTTGTAAAACAACCAGCTGTAATCCAAGGGATTATAGTGAACTCCCAAATGAAGCTTGGGAAGTGGACGTAGGAGCAAGGGTTAGCTCCGAACCACTATAAACTGGTTTGTGTTTGTATTGGCTGCTGTCCTTTCTCTCTCTCTTCATTCACTTCATCTAGTAACTTAACTAATTTGCTTGCAATAGATTTAGTTAATTACTAATCATAGTTTTTAATTGGTCGAGAATTAATCCAAACCCAATTCACCCCCCCTTCTTGGGTTGTCTTCTTGGGCAACAAGTGGTATCAGAGCCGGAGCTCTTATATTAAAAGAGTAAAAGATCAAAATGACAACCCCTTTTGGATCTTCTCTTAGTGAGGGGCAATCCACCAATAGGCCTCCATTCTTCAATGGAACTAACTACACCTATTGGAAGGCTAGGATGAGAATATTTATCCAAGCCCAAGACTATGATGTTTGGAGCATCATAGTTAATGGACCATATATTCCTTCTATTTATGTAGATAACATCACTATACCCAAGCTTAAAAAAGATTGGAATGACAATGATAGAAGGAAGGCACAACTAAATGCCAAAGCAATGAATGTACTTTATTGTGCCTTAGACCATAATGAATTCAATAGAATCTCTACTTGCAATTCTGCAAAAGAGATATGGGACAGACTTAAAGTGATCCACGAAGGCACGAATCAAGTCAAGGAATCCAAAATAAACATGCTAGTTCATAAGTATGAATTATTTAAAATGGAATCTAATGAAACTATCACTTGCATGTTTACTAAATTTACTGATATTGTCAATGGCCTAAAAAGTCTTGGCAAAAGTTATACTAACAGTGATCTTGTCAGAAAAGTTCTTCGATCTTTACCAAGATCATGGAAAGCCAAGATAACGGCGATCCAAGAAGCCAAAGACTTGAACAAGCTGGCACTTGAGGAGCTCCTTGGATCCTTGATGACACATGAGCTCACAATGAAGCAACACAGTGAAGAAGAGTCCTTCCATAAGAAAAAGGTAATTGCCCTTAAGTCTACTTCTTCTAACAAGGATCCCTCTTGCAGTAGCAGTAGTGAAGAAGAAGACAATGAGGGAGATGAAGATGAGGCTCTTCTCGTGCGAAAGTTCAGGAGATTCATCAACCGGAAGAAGTCCTTTCATCAGAGGAGAGGTTCCTCAAGTTCCTACAACAAGGACAAAGGTAAGGAAAGGAAAAGTGAGGGAATCAGTTGCTATGAATGCAAGAAGCCAGAACATTTCAGAATCGACTGTCTCTTGCTGAAGAAGGGCAGCAAATACAAAAAGAAGAAAGCTCTTGTCTCCACCTTGACAGACTCCGATCAATCATCATCATCATCGGATGAGGAACAAGAGGAAAAAGCAAATTTTTGCTTCATGGCAAATGATAATGAGGTAACATCTGAAACTCAGTTAGAGTTTACTTTTGATGAATTATATGATGCCTTTAATGAACTAATGGATGAGTATAAATCCTTAACTCTTAAAAACAAAGAATTGAAGTTGACTAACAAATTTTATAGTCATAAAAATGATAGTCTGATTAAGGAAAATGACTCCATTATTAAAAAAATTTAGAACTTAAAACAAGCAACCATTTATTAACTCAAAAGAATTGTACCTTGATTAACGACAAAGAAAGATTAACTAAAGAGATTTCAGAATATAAAAACAGTAATCAAACTATAAAAGATAATCTTACAAAAGACTTAAATTTACTAAAAACAGAAAAACTGAACTTAACAAAAGAACTTGAAAAATACAAACCTATTGTAGAAAAGTTTATATATAGTTCTGAAAAATTGGAGATGATTCTTAATAGTCAACGAGCTGTGTTTAATAGAGCTGGTTTAGTGTATAAGCCTAAGAATAAGCAAAAGTTTCTTAAAAACTTTTTTGTAAAAGCTGGGAAAAGTAAAACTAAAAATATAACCTGTTTTTGCTGTGGAAAAGTAGGACATAAAGCTAATGTGTGTGATCATAGAAAAATAGAAGCTGAAAGAAAAATTAAAAAGGTTTGGGTTCCAAAAGAAACCAACATAGCTAACTTTGAAGGACCCAAAAAAACTTGGGTACCTAAAATTGTATGATTTTCTTGTGTAGGAGTGTCTTGCAGCCAAAGTCGACAAAAACTGTTGGTACTTGGATAGTGGCTGCTCAAGATACATGACGGGTGACAAGGAGCAATTCTTCATCCTAGAGCCTAAAAAGGGAGGTGCTGTGACTTTTGGAGACGATAACCAAGGTCACATCGTTGGTATAGATAAAGTACAAATCACCTCTTCAACCTTCGTTGATAATGTACGATTTGTAGATGGTCTTAAGCATAACTTACTTAGCGTTAGTCAATTATGTGATAGAGGCTTTGATGTTCTGTTTAAGCCATCTCTATGCATCATAACCAACTCAATTGACAATAGCTTAGTATTCAAAGGAATAAGACGTGGCAATGTGTACGTAGTAGATCTTGAAGATCTTGCCAAAAATAGCCGTTGCTTAGTAGCTAGTGATTCTAAAGTCAATGATGCAAGTTGGTTATGGCACCGTAAATTAGGTCATGCAAGTATGGATACAATATCAAAATTAGTTAAAAGAGACTCTGTGATTGGTTTGCCAAAGCTAAAATTTGAGAAAAATAAAATTTGTGAAGCATGTCAATATGGCAAACAATCTAGTTCCTTTAAATCCATAAATTGTGTCTCTACTACTAGACCCCTTGAACTACTCCACATGGATCTTTTTGGACCAACTAGAACCACAAGCCTTGGTGGAAACAAGTATGACCTTGTCATTGTAGATGATTTTTCTAGATACACATGGGTCATGTTTTTAGCTCATAAAGATGAAGCATTTTTAGTATTTAAGAAATTTCATAAGGAAGTAACTAACTCAAGAAATGCTTCAGTTATAGCTATTAGGAGTGATCATGGAACGGAATTTGAAAATCATCTATTTGATGAATTCTGTAGTAAAAAGGGAATAACTCATAATTTCTCTGCACCTAGGACACCACAACAAAATGGAGTGGTAGAAAGAAAGAATAGAACCCTACAGGAAATGGCTAGGACCATGTTGTGTGAAAGTAACCTCCCAAAGTATTTTTGGGGAGAAGCCATTAACACATCATGTCATATATTAAATAGAGTTCTATTAAGACCAATTATAAAGAAAACACCTTACGAACTTTGGAGAGATAGAAAGCCCAAAGTAAACTACTTTCATGTGTTTGGCTGTAGGTGTTTCATTCATAATAATGGCAAAGATAACTTAGGCAAATTTGATTCCAAATCTGATGAAGGTATCTTTTTGGGATATTCTACATCAAGTAAAGCTTATAGAGTCTTCAACAAAAGATCCCTTGTTATTGAAGAGTCTATACATGTTGTTTTTGGTGATACTAATGATGTCTCTTCTAGCAAGAAAGTAGCTCTTGATGATGATGCAGGGATACTTGAGGAAAAGATGAAAGATATGACATTACAAGAAAATGAACCGAAGCATATTGGAGATACATCAACAAACCAAAAGGTAATTGTTGATTATGGGCTTACAAAGGCTTGGAGGTATGCTCATGGTCACCCTAAAGAATTAATCTTAGATGATCCATCTCAACCTGTTAGAACTAGAACCTCTCTTAGGAACTTAAATAATCATCTTGCATTTGTCTCACACTTTGAACCTAAACACATAGAAGAAGCTGAAAAGGATGTAAATTGGATAAATGCAATGCAAGAAGAACTAAACAAATTTACTAGAAACAAGGTATGGAACCTAGTTGAACGACCCTCTGAATATTCAATAATAGGTACCAAATGGATATATAAAAATAAATTTGATGAAAATGGAATTGTGATTAGGAACAAGGCTAGCTAGTAGCAAAGGGCTATAATCAAGAAGAAGGTATAAATTTTGATGAGACTTTTGCTCCTGTAGCTAGACTTGAGGCAATTAGATTGTTACTAGCATTTGCATGCAATAAAGATTTCAAATTATTCCAAATGGATGTAAAAAGTGCCTTCTTGAATGGGTATATTAATGAGGAGGTTTATGTAGAATAACCTCCTCATTTTGAGAATCATCAATATCCCAATCATGTTTATAAACTAAACAAAGCACTTTATGGTCTAAAATAAGCTCCTAGAGCATGGTATGAAAGACTTAGCAAATTTCTATTAGACCATGAATTTTCTAGAGGAAATGTTGATACAACTCTATTTTTGAAAAAGAAAAAGAAAAATATGTTGGTAGTGCAGATTTATGTAGATGATATTATTTTCGGTGCTACTAACAATCGCCTTTGCGAAGAGTTTGCTGAGTTAATGCAGAGTGAATTTGAGATGAGCATGATGGGAGAATTGAACTACTTCCTCGAACTTCAAATCAAACAATCCAAGAAAGGGATTTTCATCAATCAAGCTAAATACATCAAGGAAATGCTAAAGAAGTTTGATATGGATGGAAATAAGTCAATTGGCACCCCCATGAGCTCATCATGCAAACTAGACAAAGATGAATCAAGTAAATCAGTAGATCAAAAACTGTATAGAGGTATGATAGGATCTTTACTATATCTTACAGCAAGTAGACCTGATATTATGTTTAGTGTATGCATGTGCTAGATATCAATCTAATCCTAAGGAATCACACCTAATTGCAGTTAAGAGAATTTTTAAATATCTCATAAGAACAAAAAACTTAGGTCTATGGTACTCTAAAGAATCAAGCATAAATTTAATAGGGTACACTGATTCAGACTTCGCTGGTTGTAAACTTGATAGAAAAAGCACCAGCGGGTCTTGTCAATTTTTAGGAGAAAACCTAATTTTTTGGTTTAGCAAGAAACAAAACTCGGTTGCACTATCTACGGCTGAAGCCGAATATGTTGCTGCCGAGAGTTGTTGTGCTCAAATTTTATGGATCAAGCAATAACTTGAAGATTATGGCGTTAAACAAAATAAGATTCCCATAAATTGTGATAATACAAGTGCCATAAATCTAACTAAAAATCCAATTCAATACTCAAGAACTAAACATATTGAGATAAGACATCACTTTATAAGAGATCATGTGTTAAATGGTGATGTAATGCTTGAATTTGTTAGCACTGATGATCAACTTGCTGATATCTTCACAAAACCATTGAGTGAAGATCGATTTTGTATTCTTAGAAGAGGATTAGGAGTGATTGATCCATTCTTGTGATATTCCTCTCTAATTCATTGATCTTGATGATTAACTTATGTTGGACATAGGATTTCTTGTCTATGGTTATCAAATCAGTCCTTAAGTCTTAAATATTTTCCTATCTCTCACTAGTGGCATGAAATTAACAGAGTTTTTGGTTATGTGCCAGAGTTCGAGTCGACTCGCGCATTTCAGGAGTCAACTCGCGGTCTAGTCGACTTGCGCCTTACTAGAGTCGACTCGAGGTCAAAAATCCGATTTTTAACCCTAATCGAAACATTTATTCTTCACTTCTATTTTTGGCCGCCACTGTTCCAAAACCCTAGAGTCATCTCCGACCTCGTCTCCGACCCATTTTAGGTCCTTTCCCTCGAGTTTTCATCCATTTCTCCCGTCCATCTCTCGGTTTTTAGGTGAAAATGCCTAGAAAAGCCGTTGTCCTGAGCCGGAAGAGACCTCTCTCCGCAAGCGGCGCCGAGCGATGGTCCAAGGCACGGAACGAACCCATGAGGCCACCACCTTCGGTTCCTTCCTCGCCTAGGCCAGTTTTCTCGCGTTCGTACGCTGGGAAGGTAGTCTCTACCGGGAGGAAAGTCAACTTTGACTTCCTCTCCCGGGAAGGGTTCACCCTAGGGCATCATCTTAGGGCTCAAGGTTTAGAGTTCTTCTGTTCATTAGACCTCCCTACCTACCCAGGGTTAGTTAGAAAATTTTATGGGACTGTAGCCCGAGGTAGTGGTGGTATCCAGGGAACCGTAGCGGGTGTCTCTATTTTTATCTCGGAGGACTTCGTTGCTCGAATCCTCCATCTCTCCCGAGAGGGGATTTTTCCCACTCATCTCTATGATAGGACAGAGGCCCTTACGGCCATCTTGGGGAGCCCACCTCAATCCCCCATAGAGGAGGTGTTTGCAAATCAACTTTCGGCTGAAATGCGGCTTCTCCTAAGTATCATTTCTAGAACTCTCTTCCCCAAAATTGGTAGGTTTGACTTCATCTCTGAGAGAGACCTAGCACTGATGTTTCACATTCTCCAAGACACTCCCATCAACTTTCCCAAACTCATCTACAAATATATCTGTGAACCCCTAGATAAACCTAGGTTGAGTCTCCCATATGGCATGCTCTTCACACTTATTTTTAGGGAGTTAGAGGTACCTATCCCTGAAAAAGAACCCACACGCTCCCTTAGGTTCATTGATCAAATGGGTGAGGGGACTCTCCACAGAATGGGGTTCCATAAAGTCGAAAATGTTTGGGTTAGGAAAACATCTTCATCCACACCATCCGACCCTACCACTCATCACTCACCTAGTCCTGACTATGACCAGGACCACTACACAGCTCCTCCCACTTTTTCTTCCACTTCTGGTCCTTCATTCCCATCTACTTCAGCTGGACCATCTACAACTCTACCACCTCAGCAACCTTTAGAAGTCCGGATCAACACTGAGCAGCTCCGGGAGATGAGACAGGAGATTGTGAGGGAGCTGAGAGATGATTTATTGAGAGAGCTCTGAGGTCCCCTGAGTGCTCCCTCCACTGACGTTGTTCCCTCCTTAGCAGCAGTGTCCAAGATGGTAGCAGACCTGAAGGAGGAAATGTACAACATAAGGAGTCTAGTCCAAGGTCAGCACTGGAGCCTTAGTGATATAAAGGATGACACAAGGAAGATGCGAAATAGCATCAGGGAAGAGCTGGGCAGCCAAAGTCAAAGTGCGGAAAGGCTTGCAAATGCCTTAATATCCAAGCTTGACACTATTCAGGAAAGTGTGACCCAGCTTACTTCGATACAATCTAGGGCCACCTCGGAGATCATCGAACAACTAGGGAACATCTCTGAGGGGATAACCTTGGTCATGCAAATGTCTAGACAAAGCAGGGGAGCCACATCCTCCACTACCAGACATCCCTAGTGTATTTTTGATTTTTTTTCTTATGTACAGTCCCATGAGGACTTTTCTGATATGTAATCACACTTGTACTTAATTTGACTTTAGTACAATGAGTAGAAATTTCCTTTCAAAACTGTGCAATTTGAGTTCTTATACTTTTCTGTGTTTTGTGCCTTTTTACTATGATGACAAAAAGGGGAAGAAAATATGATGAATTGAAATGTAAAGGGAATCACTAAAAAGAAAATTCTTAAAGCAAAAAGTAATTTGTTCTTAGTGGATTCGATACCTCGAGGCTCATTATCTCTCTGTTGGGGCTCCTCAAGGAGTAATCTCCAGAATCTATTCAAGGAATATTTGGAGATTAGTTGAATCATACTCAAGAACAAATTGACAGATTTTTCCTCTGAAAGTAAGAATTTAAGCTCAAAAGCTTCAAGACATTAAAAGAAAATTCAGAGAACTTAAACAAAATTGAATGCATATGTTGAGGGGGAGAATCTGAAATCTTAAGAAAGCAAATTCATTAAACACATATAAGCCAAACAATTGATTGCATGATATGAAGGCTTATATAATTCCAAATGAAAGGAGGAGCTTTAATTTCAGGATTTACTGATTCATACCTTTCAATTTTGGATAAATTAAATGACTAGACATTTGAATTCATTTCAAAACTTTACTATAAATCACCTCTTGGTTGAGTAATTCACTTTACAAATACTCAATATTTTGTCATCATCAAAAAGGGAGAGATTGTGGAGTGATTGATTATATCCCTATTTAATTTTGATGAGCTCAAAGCATTTGAGTATATTTCATGTTGTACTAATGAATTCAATCTAGTGTTTCAGGCAAATATATGTGAATTTATCTTTAAGAGCATCGAGCTTTTGTTCAAAGTCATTTGGCTAAGTGTTGAACTCAATTAAGCCAAAATCTGAAGCTCGAGTCGACTCCGGAAGATTGTGAGTCGACTCTTAAGTGTTTCAGAGGTTCTGGCACAAGCTCGAGTCGACTCCGGTACACTATGAGTCGACTCCGATTGAGAACGGACAGAAGGACAGAAAGATGAATTTCAGACCCTGTCACCGAGTCGACTCCGAAGATTTCGAGTCAACTCCGATGCTTGCCGAGTCGACTCCCGACGGTTGCGAGTCGACTCCAAGGAGTAACAGACAGAAAGACAGAGAAGTGTTTTCTAGACCCTGTTACCGAGTCGACTCCAACGTTTGGCGAGTCGACTCCTAAATATGCCAGAGTCGACTCTCAGAGGAAAGCAGATTGAAAGGCAGAAAACCAAACAAAGTGACTCTGTGAATGAGTCGACTCCGAGAATACGAGAGTCGACCCCAAGTCATCCGAGTCGACCCCAACAAGGTGCGAGTCGACTCCGAGGCAGTTCAACTCTAAAGACAGAGGATCAGTTTTTCGGGCTCTGAGAGCCTAGTCGACTCCAAGATGATCCGAGTCGACTCGAGAGAGAAATGCAGAAAAATAGATCTCTGGAATCCTAAGAACGAGTCGTCTCCAAAATGCCAAGTCATCTCCAGATCTTGGCGAGTCGACTCCAGGTTTGGCCAGAGTCGACTCCAGGATGGGACAGCACTTTAATTCAAATCCTGAACAGTGGGCGAGTCGTCTCCAGTAAAGCATGAGTCGACTCCAGCAACAGCCGAGTCGACTCCAGATCGAGCGAGTCGACTCCGACCCCAACGGATACATTGTCATGAAGTGCAGACTGTGCAGAACGGCCACAAATCAGTGTCTAACGGCTATTTTTCAAGTGGGACTATTTAAATAGCCAGAGTAAACAGTAGTAGACATCAAGAGAGTTACTCCATCTGTGCATTAAGTGTTTTCCAACTACCAAGAGTCTATTGAGAGAAAAGACAAGCAAAAGAAGGAAGAAACGCATTCAATACATTCCTAGAAGTCTTCCCTTCGCATTCAAGGCTCTTCCTCTGACATCAGATCTTCAGTGCACTCAAAGAGGAGACCAAGAGTTCGAGAAACCCTTTCTTCCTCTTTCGAAATCTGTTTGAGGGCTTCTAACTTTACTCTATTCATATTGATTCATATTTGCTTGTTAAGAAGCTTTTCTTGTATCTTTTTCCAAACTATTTTCTCACTTGATTCAATCAGGGGATTGAGTCAAGGGTTGTAAGGTTTGTTGGTGAGCCGATGTTAAAACCAACGGTGCAAGGGTTCGATTGTGATCCCGGAAAAACAATCGGGTGGTTCTAGTCGGTGAACCTGTGAAAACCGACCGAGTTCATTGTGATCTCGCGAAAACAATAAGTTGGGTTGTGAACTTGTAAAACAACCGGCTGTAATCCAAGGGATTATAGTGAACTCCCAAGTGAAGCTTGGGGAGTGGACGTAGCCTAGAGATGGGCACTGGGCCGGGCCGCCCACGGCCCGGCACGGCACGGCACGAAGCGGGCCGTGCCTGGCACGGCCCGCCAGCTACAGTGCCGGGCTGTGCCTGGCACGGCCCCTTTGAGAGGGCCGTGCTGGGCTAGAGGGTCCTGGCCAGCGGGCCGTGCCTTCGGGCCTGGGCCGGCACGGCCCGGTCTAGGCCCGCGGGCCAAGCACGGCACGGCCCGCGGGCCAGCACGGCACGGCCCGCGGGCCAGCACGGCACGGCCCATAAGGGCCTGGGCCGGGCTGGCACGCGGGCCTGGCACGGTCCGGGCCTGGGCCCGGCTCGGCCCGATAAAAATTAATGCTTCATAAATTTTTTTAATAAATTAATAAATATTGAACACTAAGAATTTATGATTTATGAATATAAAGCCACCTTAATGGTGGGGGTTTGGCATAGACCCCTACCAGTTTATTAATTTAAATCAAAATGGTACATGAAGGGAGGTTTGGACCTTGGTCTGACCTCTAGAATACAATAAGAAACTAAGAAAGGGCGGAGGTTTGGACCTTGGTCTGACCTCCAGAATACAATAAAAATGTACAATTATAAAAAATTAAGAAATCTTACTAATCATCAGTGATTCAGTGAATCAGTATTCACTCTTCAGTCTTCAGTCTTCAGTCTTCAGTAGTGTTTGTATCATCATCATCAGAGGATGTTGTATTATGTCCACCTTTATCTTGAAGTCTTGCCTCAGCATCCAGCCAATCCTTGAAGCAGAGAAGCATCTCCACCGTTTTGCCCGTCATCCTACTTCTCTTTTCGTCAAGAACACGCCGACCTGCACTAAAAGCGGATTCCGATGCTACCGTGGACATCGGCACAGCTAAAATATCGCGTGCAATTGCAGACATAACAGGATATTGATTTCTAACACTCTTCCACCAAGATAATACATCTAGATTCTCTATTTGATTTTCATCATATGCAGAATGAAGATCATTTCGTAAATAAAATTCTAGTTCACTACTTAAAGATGAAGAAGATGAAGAGGAACTTGAAGCATGTGTGTGTCTTCTCTGTGCAATGAATGAAAAAATAGATGACGAACGAGAACTACTTGAAGGAGAAATAGAGGTTTGTATTTGTGTTCTAGATCCACGAATTTTTTCATCATATATAGCATAAATATCATAAAGAAGTTTTTTTACCTCATCTTTAGCAGATTCAGCATCTTGATTCATATTTTCAGAGTATGCATCAAGTAAAATTAGCACACCATTTAATTTAACTCTAGGATCAAATACAGCAGCTAAGTTATGCATAGGACATATCCTGTCCCAATACTCATTCCATTTAGATTCCATTAGGTCAATAATAGGCATTAAAACATCATCATATCTATGTTCTGCAAATTTTTGACTAATTATATATGCTTGTTGTAAAAATGAACATGAAGTAGGGTAATAAATACCAGAAAGAACATTGGTAGCATTATAAAAACTAAGCAAAAAATCTTCCAAAATTTTTCCTTTCCAGACTCCCTCAACCATAACTCTATCAAATTCATTCCATACAGTACTAGTCCTCTTACGAGAAGAGGTTTGACCTTCACTCGGTTCACCAGTTCTAGAGGAACTAGGAACAGGGGGTTGGGGATTAGTTTCTTCTCCCTCAGAAACAGGAATGCCAAACTGACTTTTCTCAAAAGATGACATATCTATGATTAATTCAAAAAATAAAAACTAACCGCAAGGAGGAATTGAGTAGAGGGTCGGAGGGCAGAGGCAGAGCCGAGATTCCGAGCTTCCTCTTGTGCTCTCAACAGAAGCGACCTTCTCTTCTCAACAGGAACCTCCTCTTGTGTAGCACTTGAACAAACTAAAAATTAAATTGCTAGAAGAGCACTTTAGAAGAGAGAAATAATAGCAGTAGAGAAGGAGAGAATGAGAGGTTTGGTGTGGTGAGAATGAGGGAGGAATGGGCTATTTATAGAAGCCCAAATTTTTTTTCCCAAAATACCCCTCAATTCAGCCGTTATTGGACTGTTGGGAGGGGTAAAAGGGTCATTTTCACGAAAATAGCCGTTTTTCCTCCCCCCTCTCCAGACGGGCCGTGCCTGGCACGGCCCGTCTGGAGCCGTTACGGGCCGTGCCAGGCACGGCCCGTTTGGAGACGTTGCGGGCCGTGCCTGGCACGGCCCGTTTGCGCCCGTTACGGGCCGTGCCTGGCATGGCCCGTGGCGTGCCGTGCCCGGCCCGGCCCACCAATAGAGGGGCCTGGGGCCGGGCCGGGCTGGCCTTCCGTGCTGGACGGGCCGTGCCAGGCACGGCCCGTTTAGTCTTTGGGCCCGGGGGGCCTGGGCCGGGCCGGCCCGGCACGGCCCGTTGCCCACCTCTAGACGTAGGAGAAAGGGTTAGCTCCGAACCACTATAAACTGATTTGTGTTTGTATTGGCTGCTATCCTTTCTCTCTCTCTTCATTCACTTCATCTAGTAACTTAACTAATTTGCTTGCAATAGATTTAGTTAATTACTAATCATAGTTTTTAATTGGTCGAGAATTAATCCAAACCCAATTTACCCCCCCCCCCCTCTTGGGTTGTCTTCTTGGGCAACACAAGTAATCCAGAAAATCCAATAACGTTGGGTTTGAGCCCAATGCCCGGCAGCCCGAGCTCAACAAATTCCCCAGCTGCCATGCATGCATGAAATCCCGGCCGTCCACGTCTCATCCGAACCTGCATTCAATAAAACATCACTAGACCATCAACTGTCCGCATCAGCATCATCCCCGTGCTAGCTTCTACAAAATGCATCTCCAGCTCTCAGCCCGTATCTGCATCCCGTGACTCATCCGCACCTGCAGCTGTGGCATCCCTTCCAAATCCTCCACGCCATCAACGCGATCGCTGCCAGCCTCCCATGCCCGATTGCAAGCCGCATTCTCCCAGCATCCCACGCTTCAAGCCTCCGAGTCCGCTTCTTCCACAAGCCCCAGCTTCTTCCTCCCGCGGCCCCAAGTCCGTGATCAACGTCCCAGCCGCTCGTGAAGCACCTCATCTCGCCGTCCATGACACCTCCAAGCCTTCCTCCACGGCAGATCCACGTCATCCTCCCAGATTTCCAGCGATCCCAAAATCCCAGCATCTCACTGCATCTAATCCCGGCGTTTCAGCCTCTTCCGCATCCAAGCTTCCCGTGATGCAAGCCGTGATCCAGCTGTCCGCAGTGATCATCCATTCCGCATCCCGGACAACCCCCCTTCTCCATGATCCCAGCATGGCCCGAAGAAGGAAGTCCACGCCCTCCTCCGTGATCCACCCAGCTGATCCCTGCATCCGCACCGGATCTTCACCCGTTTCAGTCTCCCAGCGTCACGCGATTCATCCCAAGACTGCGCAGCCCGGACAATCATCTCAACGTAATTAGGGGGGGTGGATGACCTATTTAAGAGAGGAGGAGGAGCTCTCGGCTGAAGGAGGTGCTCTCAGTTGGGGCCAAAGAAGAGAGGAGGGAGGAGAGGAGCTCGGTGGAGGGCCAAAGAAACAAGGGAAGAGGCGAACGAGGGAGAAAGAGAGAAGGCATTGCTCTGTTTTCAATGAACAGGGCATTGCATTTTTTTTTTAGCTTTCTGTTTGAGTTTAGTTTTTTTTTTATTTATGAGAGCAATGTTTTCCTTTAGTTTGAGTTTATGAGAGCAATGTATTTTTTTTAGTTTAATTGAAAGTTTTAATTGACAAGTTATGTTTTGAGTTTCAGAGCATGTTGTTTTTATTTTTAGTTTTATTTTAGGTTTTTCTTTGAGTTTTAATTTTTGAGAGTTTATTTAGGTAGAAAATTGTATTTATTCTGCAATTTTAATTTCTGTTCTGCAATACATTAAATCTTCTTTCATGCAATCTATATTCCAGTCTCCAATTTTTCTAGCACATTTTTCATCCATTTTATACCAAAGCTTTTCTTTGATTAGTTCAATATATAAATGCATTTCTGAGAATGATAGTATTTTTTTGATGATTAACAAGCAATAATTGAGAGTATGTTATAAGTTAATTCGATACTTCATTTATAAGTCTGTCACTCTCAGTATATTTGTATAACAAGTTAAAGATGCATTTCATTGTTTACTTGGATGAATCTAACCTTGAGTTGCAGCAAAGTGTGGATTGAGTCGACCCCAAGGTTGATTGGGTCGACCCCGGCACATCAGGAAAGCATCTGGCACACTTCTGCAAAAATGGCACAGATGAACAGTAAGTTGGGTCGACCCAAGGAAAGCATGAGTCGACCCAAACTTCAAGCTTCTCAACAACTCAGAAAATGGTTCTCTGGAAAATACTGAGAGGGTCGACCCAAGATGAAGTTAAGTCGACCCAAGCTTGAGTCGACCCAAATCCTGAGAGGGTCGACCCAAAGGCAAGACAGAACAGATGACAGAAAAGGTTCTCTGGAAACCCTGAGAGGGTCGACCCAAGAAGAAGTTGAGTCGACCCAACAGAACCTTGAGTCGACCCAAAGAAATGTTGGGTCAACCCAAGTGAAGGAAGGCTGAATTGCAAGTTTCTGTGGTTCTGAGAGGGTCGACCCAAGAAAAGGTTGAGTCGACCCAAGTGAAAGTTGGGTCGACCCAAGGACAGGTTGAGCCGACCCAAACACGGGCAGAAGCATAACGGCTAGTTCTGCAGAAGTACTTTTTGTCCTTCCAACAGTGAGTAACGGCTAGTTTTTGAATTCTAACCATTGGGGCTTGTCCAATGGATGAAGAAAACTATTTAAAGTGGCACTATTCATCAGAGAGAACATCCTTTTGCAAGAATATCAAAGAGTATACAAGAAAGACAAAGTGCCCTAATCTTCTTCATCCAAGTGCTTCATTCAAGAGTCAAAAGAAAATGGTTGAGCAGATTCAAAGAGTCATTAAGAGCTCCATTCACCCTTGAAGAGTGAAGCATCCTTGACAAAGAAGAGAGAAGTCACATCAAGCGATAACTATTCTCTAAACTCTTCTTTGTAGATTATATTGTTATATTTGCTCATCTAGGAGCTTAAATCTTCTTTCTTTGTTTATTAAACTCCTTGTAAAGGTTAGTTGGTTAGCCCGCAAAACCAACGATATAGGTTGATTGGTGAACCCGTAAAACCAATTATAAAGGTTCGTTGGTGAGCCCGAAAAACCAACATAGGTTCGTTGGTGAGCCCGTAAAACCAACATAGGTTTTTGGTGAACCCGGAAAACCAAAGTGTAAAGGTTTTTAGATTGTGAGCCCGGAAAACAATCCAACTGTAATTCGCGGGATTATAGTGAATTCCCAAGGGGTCGCTTGGGGAGTGGACGTAGGTGCTAAGGAGAGCACCGAACCACTATACTTCTTGTTGTTTGTATTGTGATTTGTTTATTTCACTAACTCATCAATTAACATAAGTAAGTTAGTTAAAATTAAGAGAAACCAATTCACCCCCCCCCCTCTTGGCTTGTCACCTTGGGCAATAAGTGGTATCAGAGCAAGGTGCTCCAATAGTACTTATTGATCTCACAATCAAGAGTTAAAGATCATGACAACCCAAGTGGGATGTTCTATGAGTGAGGGGCAATCCACAAATAGACCTCCGCTATTTAATGGCACAAATTACACATACTGGAAAGCTAGGATGAGGATATTCATTCAAGCTTTAGACTATGAATTATGGTACATCATTACTAGAGGACCTCACACACCCACACTTAATATAGAAGGCACTATCATATCCAAACCAGAAATGGATTGGAATGAAAGTGATAGAAGATTGGCACAGTTAAATGCAAAAGCAATTAATGTACTTTATTGCTCATTAGATGTAAGTAAATTTAATAAAATATCTACTTGCATCTCTGCTAAAGAAATTTGGGACAAACTTGAGGTCACTCATGAAGGGACTAATCAAGTTAAGGAGTCAAAAATAAATATATTAGTACATAAGTATGAGTTATTTAAAATGGAATCCACTGAGTCCATAACTGATATGTTTACTCATTTTACTGAAATTATAAATGGGCTTAAGAGTTTAGGAAAGTCTTATACTAACTCTGAATTGGTGCAAAAAATTCTCAGGTCTCTACCAAGAGTTTGGGAGGCCAAGGTAACTGCAATTCAGGAAGCTAAGGACCTCAACACACTGCAATTAGAGGAACTTCTAGGATCACGTGACCCATGAGTTGACCATGAGGCAAAATTCAGAAGATGAGGTCAAGAGAAGAAAGCCCATTGCCCTAAAGTCTACCACCCCTAAACAACAAACTGAGTCGGAAGATTCAGATGATGATGATGAATTGGATGAAGAAGGAATGGCTATGCTTGGAAGAAAATTCAGAAAGTTTATGAGAGGTAAGAATAGATTTCATAAAAAGAAACCCTTCTTCAAAGGTAGCTCAAGCAAAGAAAAGGGTAAGGACAAAGAAAAAGAAAAAGAAACTCCTATTTGTTATGAGTGTAACAAACTCGGGCATTATAAGATAGATTGCCCAGAATTGAAATGGATGGCAAGAAAACTGAAAAAGAAGAACTTCATGGCTGAATGGAGTGAAAGTGAGGGTCAAGTTCAGAAGAGGAAGATCATCAAGAGACGACCCAAATGTGTCATATGGCCAATGATGATGAGGTAGATTCTGAACTTGAATGTGATTTTACTGTTGATGAATTACATGATGCATTTTTAGAACTAATGGAAGAACATAAAAAACTAATCAATAAAAATAAAGTTCTAAAAGAAGAAAATCAATCTCTTATCAAAGATAAGTTAAAACTATCTCATAACTATGAAACATTAAGTAGGAAACTCACAAATGAAACCAAGAATCTAATTGCTGAAAATGTCAAGTTAAAAGAAGATGCTGAAAAATATAAATCCTTAGTAGATAAGTTTACACTTAGTTCAACCAAATTAAATATGATTCTTGATAGTCAAAAAGCTGTATATGATAAGGCTGGATTAGATTATAAAATAAATAGGAAACAAAAATACTTAAAGAACATTTTTGTTAAAGCTAAAAATGAAAATATTACTTGTCATTGCTGCAATAAATTAGGACATAAAGCATATGAATGTACCTATAGAAAGTCCAGTCAAAACAAATTGAGTAATAATCATAAGATTAAATTCAAGAAAGTTTGGGTTCCAAAAGGAACTTCAAGTACTAACCCTAAAGGACCCAACATAGTTTGGGTACCTAAAGCTCTTTCTTTATCTTTATTGCAGGGGTGTCTTGCAGCTAATAAAGTGAAAAAACGATGGTATCTAGATAGCGGCTGTTCAAGACACATGACCGGTGACGTAGACCAATTTGTCACCTTGGAATCTAAGAAGGGTGGAGTAGTAACCTATGGAGACAATGGTAAAGGGTATATCATTAGAAAGGGTAAAATTTTCATTACTCCATCTATTTTCATAGAAAATGTCTTATTAGTTAAGGGTTTGAAACATAACCTACTTAGTATAAGTCAATTTTGTGATAAAGGATTTAAAGTCACATTTGAAGCATCAGTATGCATAATCACAAATCCTAAATATAATAGCATTGTACTTGTAGGACAAAGGCAAAGAAATATTTACATGGTAGATCTTCATGATTTAGGCAAGAAAAATGGATTATGCTTAATTACTAATGAAGAAAAGAAAAATGAAACAAGTTGGCTTTGGCATCGTAGACTAGGACATGCTAGTATGGAATTAATATCAAAACTAGTCAATAAGGAATTAATAAAAGATGTGCCAAAGTTGATTTTTGAAAAGGACAAAATCTGTGGACCATGCTCATTAGGAAAACAAACTAAATCATCATTCAAATCAAAGAATATAGTATCAACAACTAGGCCTTTTGAACTCATACACATGGATCTATTTGGACCCACTAGAACTGCAAGTCTAGGAGGGAAGAAGTATGGACTAGTTATTGTAGATGATTTTTCAAGATATACATGGGTTTCATTTTTGGCACATAAGAATGAACCATTTTCAAAATTCTTGAAACTTTATAATAATATCACAAATGAAAAGAAGCTCACCTTAGTAGCTGTTGCTGGAAATTGGACCCGGGGGCTGCCGTGAACCGAGAGGGAAGGAGCTCTGCTGCCGGGACGGTGGGTGGCGGCGCGTCGACTGGTGGCGTCCTCCTGGAGAATCCTGCAAGAAAGCCGGTGGCCGGGCTTCCCGGCGCCGGCCCTCCGAAGCTTAAGTCAGAGGGGGCTAATACGTGGGAGGAGTCAAGGAGGAGAATGTTTGCTTCTGTATTCCTTCCTTTCCCTTTCCCCTCAGGTTGTCTTTTATAGAAAGATATTATGTTACCTAGGAGGTGACAGGGGAATTTGTCTCCTTTTATGATAATCGGGCACGATCATGCTCATTAATGGCGTCATGGAGAATAAGGCCGGATCAGACCGGAGTTAGGGAGCTGTCACGGTTGATCGAACCCGTTGGGATGGTTGAACCGCCAGCCGTGGTGGGCCTGGGGTTCGTAGATGGTAAGTGCATTGATTGCTGAGTGAACCGGTGGTCAGGGAGAGTCATACGCTTTGATGGCTCAGTGATCCGGAGATCATCTTGAGCCATGTTCATTTAATGATTGAGTGCATTGGAGGCCTGAGGGGGTCACACGCATTAATGATAGGGCGTGCCGAAGGCCTGCGGAGATCACGTGCCTTGATGACTTAGGAATGGCGACAGATTGCGGTGGAGTCATGTATTTAGTTGTCAGATCCTTTAGAGGATTAAGCGGAAATTCTGGAAATTTGGCAAAGGCACGGGCTCGGCACGGGTGCCGAGCCGAGCCGGTTGCTTAGCGAAGTATCCTGTTGTGGGGTCGAGTGTTTTCCTGGTCGGCGCTTCTTGGTTGAGCGTCTCTGGTTGGCGCTCTCTAGTCGAGCGCCTCTCTGGTCGGCACTCTTTGATTGAGCACCTCCCTGGTCGGTGCTCTCTAGTCGAGCGCCTCTCTGGTCGGCACTCTTTGGTCGAGCACCTCCGAGGTGGCATGACTTGGGTTTTCCCCCCAACACTACCCCCCGACTTCCGAGTTCCAACTGGCTACCAGCTTGAGCGCGGGAAGTAGTTTTAGTTGGGTCATTATGAATTATGGAAATTTTAAATTATCGCGCGTTTCGAATTATTGGGCGCTTCGAGGTGCCTTTAATAGGCGGCGTCTCTTCTTTCCCGAAATGTCTCATTATTGGGACGCCTCTTCCGAAGCGTTCTCGCGTCGTGGGCTCATGATGGGGCCGCATGATTCGACGGGGCACTTCTGTGTTCGAAGCGTCAGCCCGAATTAAATGTGTCGCTCCGTCTTTTGGGCCGACACGCGTAGTAATCCGAACGGGGTGCAGCATTTTTCTTGCTGATCTGGGCCGTTGGAGGGATCTATATAAACCCTCACCTGGTCTCCCGTTACTTTCTTATTGTCTCCTTCCTCCAACTTTTCAGTCTGAAGTTTCTTATCTCCGGCATCCTTTACAGGTCCCTTTTCCTCTCAAACTTTCTCTCTTTCTTCCTAATGGGTCCTGGTCCGAATGATGTTGAGTCCACCATGGGTGAACTGGAGGTCGAGATGGCCGAGGAATGGTTTTTTCCTCGATGAGGGTTCCGTTTGGAGCCCGCCAGGCGGGGGGATCGGGTAACCAATCCTCCAGTAGGCCGGATCGGAGTGTACTTGGAGGCACTCTGGGCCGGCCTACGATTTCCTCTTCACGGGTTCGTGAACGAGTTGCTGACGGAATACTAGTTGGTTCCGACGCAGCTTGCTCCGAATGCCTGGAGGACAGTGGTCGGTTTTCTGTCGCTATGTTTAGCGTTCGGGATTCCGACTTCTGTCAACATTTTCCGGCGACTTTTTGTATTAAAGTCGAATCCGGGAGACGGAGAGTGGCTTTACATTGCCCTTCGGGCGGGTCGGCCACTCTTCCAGGGCGCTCCTTCGTCCATTTATGACTGGAAGAAGAAGTTCTTCTTTCTAGGCTCTGAACGGACATGGGGGTTTGACTCTAGGTGGGGGCCGACCCAACTCAGGTCCGTCAACAAAGTCTCCAAGCTTTCTTCGCGTGAGCAGGGGATCCTCGACACCATCCGCAGCCTCAGGGACGGTATTCTACTGAGCGGCCTAATAAGTGAGGACGCTCTAGTGAATGTTGGGCTGAGCTCGGCGCGTCCTCAGGGTAAGGGTAACAGTAGGAGTCTTTTCATTTTGTTACTGTTCTGAATTCTAATCCTGCTCGTCCTTGCAGATATCGCGAAGATGGTGACTAAGAGCGATGTCTTGTACGCCCGGTTCCAAAAGAGGGCGGCCGAGCTCTCGGGGGAGTCGACCGAGCCAAAGAAAAAGGCGAAGGTCTCGGCGACTGCAGCGGTCGAGACGGGCGCTCCTCGCCCCGCACACTCCGAAGCTGGTCGGAGGGAGGGCGCAGCCTCTGGTGGAGCCACGATAGCGCTCCCGTGCCTGGCGCCAATTTCGCAGATCCCTGGTCGGCAGGAAGCTCCAACTGCCGATCAGGGAGGGAGTTCGGCGGGTCTGGCGCTTGCGCGCCCCGCCTCGGTTATGCGGCAGTCAGATCGGCCGCCTGTCCGACCTCAGTCCTCCGGTTCCGAGCCGAGGAGCGGCCAGGGAGCAGTGGGTCCGGCTCCGCCCAGGCCAGCCGAGGTCGGCCTTCCGGTCTCGTCGGGCTCATGGGAGCGGGTGCCTTACGCTCCCATCTGGTCGGTTTTCGAGGGCGACTCGGCCCTTGATAATCCCCAAGTAGCGCGTGAAGTATTTCGGGTCGCGCTGCTCCCGGCCGATCAGGCCAAAATTCAGTCCATGAACTACGGCGCCTTCATGGACTCTACTCTTTGCTCTGCCGTCCGGGTAAGTTGGTCTTTTTATTTGTGCCGTTCGTACAAGTTTTATTTTTAGTTTCTTACGTTTCTTTTTTACAGCATCTGCACGAGACGGAGACGCTGATGCACATTGTCCAGGACTACCGGGAGCGAGCCCGGAGGCATCAGCGGGGGCACGAGGAGGCCGAGGCAAGGTGCCTGGCGTCCGAGGCCGAGCGCCAGGTGCTCCAAGCAAGGGTGGGAGCGGCCGAAGACGAGGTTCGAGCTCTGACCGCCGAGCTCGAAGAGGAGAAGGGCGTGCACGCGCTTGCCAGATCCGAAGTGCGCGCCGCGGAGGCTCGTCTGGCCGAGGCCGAGCTGGCGCTGGCCACCCGCAAGCAGGAGGTGGGGAACGCCCGCCTCAGAACCTTAGAGCTTGAGCGGAAAATAAAGAACCTCGAGCAGAAGGCCGCGTACCACGAGGCTCGGGAGCAGGAGGCTCGGGAGCAGGCCCAAGACGCAGTTAGACTCTTCCGCGAGTCGGATGAGTTCTGTGACCTTCTGGAAGAGGAAGGCGTGAACGGGCTGATCCAGGGCTTCAAGGACTTCTGCAACCAACTGCGGCGGCTCCTTCCGGATTTTGATCTGAACCTGCTCAAACCAGGAGCAGGGGTCGAAAGGTCGGAGGCGGAGGCAGAAGCTCCGGGGGCCGACCAGGAGGGTCCGGCCGAGGCGCCCGAGGCTATCCCCGAGGTCGCTGAGATGGCTTCTGAGGCTGTTCCTGGTGCCGTCGAGGCTGCCGAGGAAGAAGCCTTTATTGCGGAGCCGGCCATCCCTGAAGTCGCCGAGCCTGAGCC
The DNA here is from genome assembly GCF_009389715.1 of Phoenix dactylifera. NCBI lineage: Eukaryota > Viridiplantae > Streptophyta > Magnoliopsida > Arecales > Arecaceae > Phoenix > Phoenix dactylifera. Next base: position 619,928 of record NW_024067763.1, on the reverse strand, counting down.
TTAGTTTTTTTTTTTTTTTAAATCGGGAGGGCCTCCATTCTTGTTAAGGCCGAGCCCGAGTTTTGTACTTAGCCTACGGGCTTTTTGAAATGAATATACATATTTGTTTATAACTTGCGACCGCCTTGTTTTGATCTTGGGTAGACCTAGGTTTCTCCGCTTGGATCCGCTTTAGGCTCCAAGGACATGGGCTCTACGGCCCCAACTTTGTCCGCCACATAGTTGGACTTGCGTTTAGGCTCGGCACAGCCGTTGCTCGGTCCTTCGACCAGTAATATAGCGACGCTTATGTCTAGGATACGTTTGGGCTCGGGGGGTCTTTTCGAGGTTAGCTCAGAATTCGGCCGAGCCCTAGGTCCAAGGGTCACTAGACTTGGACTTTCTAGTCAGACTTTGAACCCGGGCCTCGGGTTGCCGAGGCGGATGATTGGACTTTTTCCGACGACCGGGTTGAACGTCCGGCAGCTCGTGATGGGGATTCATCGAGCCGCCGGTATAAATTAGGCTATGGCTCGCTATCGAATAGTGCATGTGGGACGGGTGAGGCTGAGCGATGGTGAGGCCGAGCGATGATTGGCCCGACCAGGTACCTCGATGCTGGTCGGAGGTTTATTCGGGTAATTAATTAACCAAGAATGAAAATAAATGAATAAATGTAGAGACATTAATTGAACAGGTACCTGGTACCGTGAGCGCTTACGCCGAGGCTGTGAACTCCGCCTGGCGATTTTGAAGACGCTCTTCTGCTCGGAGTCCGTTCTTTGGGGACACCGGCATAGTAGAAGGATCCAGTTGTCATTAAAGACGTTTGTTGCCAATCACGGACTTTTCGTTGATCGCGAACAAGGGATCAAGTCGAGCTCTATGATCGATGGAGAATGAGCCGAGCTCGTTGGCCGATGGAGAACGAGCCAAGCTCGTTGGTCGGTGGAGACCGCATCCCGAAGTATCGGGGCATCCCGACCGTGGTCGGGGTAGGAAAATGAGCCGAGCTCGTTGGCCGATGGAGAACGAGCCGAGCTCGTTGGTCGGTGGAGGCCGCATCACGAACTCACGAACATCTTCAGGGAGTCCACGTAGGTGCTCCGTCATCCCGAAATATCGGGGCATCCCGACCGTGGTCAGGGTAGGAGAACGAGCCGAGCTCGTTGGCCGATGGAGAACGAGCCGAGCTCGTTGGTCGATGGAGAACGAGCCGAGCTCGTTGGTCGGTGGAGACCGCATCCCGAAGTATCGGGGCATCCCGACCGTGGTCGGGGTAGGAGAACGAGCCGAGCTCGTTGGCCGATGGAGAACGAGCCGAGCTCGTTGGCCGATGGAGAACGAGCCGAGCTCGTTGGTCGGTGGAGACCGCATCCCGAAGTATCGGGGCATTCCGACCGTGGTCGGGGTAGGAGAACGAGCCGAGCTCGTTGGCCGATGGAGAACGAGCCGAGCTCATTGGCCGATGGAGAACGAGCCGAGCTCGTTGGTCGGTGGAGACCGCATCCCGAAGTATCGGGGCATCCCGACCGTGGTCGGGTAGGAGAACGAGCCTAGCACCATGAGACAATTTAGGAGAATTGGTGAGTTCGAGCAAGTGCACAAGGCGTCATAAAATGAAATTTATGGTTAAATAGTGGGGGACCCCTCGGGGTTCTATTGGTAGTACACGCGGAGATTTTCAGAACTCCAGCTTCGTGGAATGGGAGTCCCATCTAGAGACTCTAGCTTGTAAGTTCCGGGCTGATGGATGCGCGTGACTCGGTAAGGTCCTTCCCAGTTTGGAGCTAGTTTCCCTTGCTCGGTTGGTCGGGAGGCCTCGGCTCTTCTGAGGACAAGGTCCCCTGCTTTGAAGAATTTGACTTTGACCCTGGCGTTGTAGTACTGAGCTGTCTTTTGCTGGTACCTCGCCATGCGAACTCGGGCGGCCTCCCTTGTTTTCTCGATCAGGTCAAAATTGTTCCTGAGCTGTGAGGAGTTGGAGCTGGCATCGTGATGCTCTACCCTTGGGGAAGGGAGTCCGATCTCCAATGGGATGACAGCTTCCGTTCCGTACGTTAGATTGAAGGGAGTCTCGCCAGTGGGGACACGGAATGTAGTCCGGTAAGCCCACAGGACATTGTATAGGTCTTCGACCCATTGTCCTTTGGATTTGTCGAGCCTGGCTTTGACCCCTGCAAAATAGTATGATTTGTTACCTCGGTTTCTCCATTCGTCTGAGGGTGCGCGATCGAGGTGAAGCGGTGGTCGATGCCAAGCTCGGAGCAGAATTCTCTAAAATGGAGGTTGTCGAACTGGCGGCCGTTGTCGGATATAAGGATGCGGGGGAGCCCGAATCTGCAAATTATTGACTTCCAGACAAAATCCCGCATCTTCTGCTCGGTGATCCGGGCAAGTGGCTCGGCTTCCACCCACTTTGTAAAATAGTCGATGGAGACGACCAGGAATTTTCTTTGTCCGGTAGCCAGAGGGAATGGCCTTAGAATGTCAATTTCCCACTGGGCAAAAGGCCAAGGAGAGCTGATAAAAGTTAAGGGAGCCGAGGGTCGGCGTTGGACATTGGCGTTTCTCTGGCATCGGTCGCATCTTCGGACGAAGTCCACAGCATCTTTCTGGAGTGTCGGCTAATAGTATCCTTGGCGCAAAATTTTATGGGCCAATGCTCGTCCTCCCAGATGATTTCCGCAAATCCCTTCATGGACTTCGCGCATTGCATAATCAGCCTAAATCGGGTGGAGACATCTGAGGAGGGAGAGGTGAAAGATCTCCGATAAAGCTTTTCCTCATGCAATATGTACCAGGTGGCAGAGCGCTTTATTCGGCGAGCCTCTCGTTCATCACTGGGGAGGACTTCATCTTGCAGATAGCTGATGAGCTCGTCTATCCAGCTTGGCTCGAACTCAATACAAAGGGCCTGCTCGGGCTCCTCCGTACTGGGTTTTTGGAGATACTCCAGTGCCGTCATTTTGGGGAGCTCGCTCATGCGAGAGGACGCCAGCTTTGACAGCTAGTCAGCCCTAAGATTCTCCCGACCTGGCAACATGTTGGATGCGGAAAGAATTCAAGGTCGAGGCGATCCCGTATCTTCTGGAGATATTTTCTGCATTGTGGGGTCTCTGGCTTCGAAGTCACCCAGGATTTGGTTGACGACAAGCTGAGAATCACTGAAGGCCTTCAAGTCCTTCACTCCTAGCTCTCTGGCTAGCTTGAGCCCGGCGACGAGTGCTTCGTATTCTGCCATATTGTTAGAAGCAGAAAACTCGAGGCGTAGGGCTTGCTCAGCGACCACCCCCTCCGGGCTGGTGAGGATGAGACCTGCTCCGCTACCCCCCGAGTTTGAAGAGCCATCGACATGTAAAGTCCATGCCAAACTCGGGGTCTGCTTTGTTGGCGTAGGCTCGGGTTTGGGCTCGACCTCGTCCGGTATGGTGCACTCGACTATGAGTCGGCGAGTGCTTGCGCTTTGATCGCCTTTCTGGGTCGGTACTCGAGGTCAAATTCTCCGAGCTCGATGGCCCATTTAGTAATCCGGCCTGCGCGGTCCGATCTCTGCAGGATCTGCTTTACTGGCTGGTCGGTCAGCACGACCATTGTATGGGCTTGAAAATAAGGCCAGAGCCTTCGTGCTGAGATGACCAAGGCATAAACAGTCTTCTCCAGCTTAGAGTATCGGGTCTCAGCATCCCTCAAGACCCGGCTGGTGTAATACACTGGTTTTTGGAGCTTGCCCTCCTCTCGGACCAGGACCGAGCTTACTGCTACAGGGAAAACAGCTAAATACAGGTAGAGGAGTTCACCCTGTTTAGGCTTTGTGAGCAGGGGAGGGGAAGCAAGAAGGTGCTTGAGCTCTTCAAAAGACTGCTGGCACTCGTCCGACCATAGGAAGTTTTTTGGCTTCTTAAGAGTCGCAAAAAATGGAAGGCAGCGCTCGGCCGAGCGGGAGATGAATCTCCCGAGAGCCGCAACTCGGCCCGTAAGCCGTTGTACTTTCTTGACTGTCCTTGGAGGCGTCATCTCCTGGAGCGCTCGGATCTTTTCAGGGTTGGCCTCGATTCCCCGCTGTGTAATGATGAAGCCAAGAAATTTGTCCGAGGTGACTCCGAATGCACATTTGGCTGGGTTGAGCTTCATTTGGTACCTTCGGAGTGTGGAGAATGCTTCATCAAGGTCGGTCACATGGTCTTGCGCCACCTTGCTTTTCACCAGCATGTCATCAACATAGACCTCCATGTTTCGGCCTATTTGGTCTTTGAAGATCCGGCTAACCAGCCTCTGATAAGTTGCCCCGGCATTCTTTAAGCCGAATGGCATTACTTTATACCAGTAGGTACCCCCGTCGGTAATGAAGGCCGTCATTTCTTCATCTTCTGGTGCCATACGGATCTGGTTGTATCCGGAGAAGGCATCCATGAATGCCAACAGCTCGTGCCCCGAGGTGGAGTCCACGAGTTGATCGATGCTGGGGAATGGGAAGCTATCCTTTGGGCAAGCTTTATTCAGGTCGGTGTAGTCCACGCACATACGCCATTTCTCGCTAGCTTTTTTGACGAGGACCACGTTGGCGAGCCACTCCGGGTAGGATATCTCCTGGATGAAGCCAGCCTCAAGGAGTTTGTCAACCTCCTCGACTGCTGCTCGTTGTCATTCAGGGGCGGCGCCTCGCTTCTTTTGTCGCACGGGCTTGCAGGTTGGTTTTACTTGGAGCCGGTGGACCATGATCTCTGGATCTATCCCCGGCATATCCGCAGGCGACCATGCGAAGACATCCAGGTTGTCTCGCAAGAAGTTGACGAGGCGATCCCTTTTGCGCTCATTGAGGCTAGAGCCGACCTGTACGGTTAGCTCAGGAAAGTTTTCGCGCAAAGGAACTTGGATTAGTAGCTCACCAGGCTCTACCCGCTTCTTCTGAGGGCCGACCCGTGCCTCCAAGGCCTTAGCTGAAGGCTGGTCGGTTTCTGGGACCGGTACCTTGGCTGGTTGCTTCGCCTCATGGGTCGCCATGTAGCATCGTCTTGCTACCGCCTGGTCCCACGAACTTCGCCAACTCCTTGGCTGGTGGGGAATCGCATGAGCAAGTGGCGAGTTGAGACCACTGCTCGAAGGGCGTTGAGACCTGGTCTTCCAAGGATGGCATTATAGGCCGAGGGCAGGCATATCACAAGGAAGCTCATCCTCACAGTACTTTCGCGGGGGGCGAGCCCGACCGTGACCGGGAGGTCAACCTCGCCCTCTACTGGGACTGAATCCCCAGTAAATCCGACCAACGGAGCATTCATCCTCCGTAGTTGCTCTTCTGCCATCCCCATTTTACAATTGGCATCAAAATACAAAACGTTCGCCGAGCTTCCATTATCGATTAAGATGCGTTTTACATCAAATCTATTTATAATCATGGAGATGACAACGGCATCATCGTGGGGAGTTTCGACTCCCTCCAGATCATCATCTGAGAAGGAGATGGCTTTCGAGGCGCGTAGGCGCTTCGAGGAGGTTCCTTCCCCTGAAGCTTCTCCAACCGAGGCCCCGCCTCGGATGGTGTTGATGGTGCCGGCGATGGGCCTGTTGGCATTTGAACCTTCAGGCTGTGCGGCTCCCTCGGCTGGTTTCTTTTCTTCACGCCAGCCTCGCACGAATCGATCGAGCACCCCTCGGCGGAATGAGCGCTTCGATCTCGTTCCGGAGCTGATAGCAGTCCTCAGTATCATGGCCGTGATCCCGATGGAAGCGGCAGTACATCCGAGGATCACGCCGAGCTCCGAAATCTCGTTTCGGAGGTGGGAGCCGGATGTAATCCTGACTCTCAATCTCCATGAGGATTTCGGCCCGAGGAGCGGTGAGGGGAGTATTGTTTTCATACCTCCCTTCGGGTGCACAGGCCCGTGGTGGAAACCTCGGGCGGAGTGATGACATCTGCTGAGGCGGTCCCCGTAGTCGGGGTGGACTCTTCAGGCGGGGCGGATTTTTGGCTCGGCGCGGGGACGGGCTTCTGGGCTGGCCACGCTCCTCATGGCGTCTTTTCTGTTTCTTGGGGGTCTGCTCGGCCCCGCTCCGCCTAACAGCCACGGCTTCCTCAGCCTTGGCGTACTTCCGCGCCCGAACAAGCATTTCAGTGAGGTCCGCAGGAAAATTCTTCTCGATAGAGAAGAGGAACCTGTAAGACCGGGCTCCAGTCTTCAGTGCCGACATGGCGATTGACTGGTCCAGCTCCCGGACTTCCCATGTTGCGGCGGTAAACCGATCCAAGTACTCCCTGAGGGACTCTCCCTCTTTTGTTTGATGTCAAGGAGGGAGTCCGATGTCCGCCGCTGGGGCTGGCTAGCGGCAAAATTACTGGCAAACTGCCTGCCGAGCTGCTCAAAGGAGGAAACAGTACTCGGCTTCAGCCCGGTAAACCAAAGTCGGGCCGGTCCTCGGAGCGTTGCTGGAAAAGCTTTGCACATTATGGCCTCCGAGGCTCCTTGTAGGGCCATTAAGACCCGATAACTTTCCAGGTGGTCAAGAGGGTCGGCCCTGCCGTTGTAAGGCTCCGCCTGCGGCGTCTTGAACCGCGGCGGGACTGGTTCGTCATCAATCTGCTGGGAGAAGGAGGACTTCGTGGTGAACTCAAAGTCACCATCACGTCCCAATTTCCTTCCGTGGAGTGCCTGGATCTGGCGCTCCAGCTTCTCGACCTTCTTGTCGAGTTCATCATTCTGGGGGATCGTTGCAGCGGTCCGTTCCGGTGCGAGTTGCCCTGGAACTGACTCGGCATCTGAGGGTTGTGGCCAGCCACCAGGGCCTCTAACTGGGTGTTCTCTCCAGAGGGAGGCCTGAACTTGAGAGTCCTGACCTCGAAGGGGAAGTCCGCTTGTAGGAGGCTCCGGTTGAACTGGAGCCGGAGGGAGCGGTACCGTCGGGATGCCCCTGGGTTGCAAGCCTTGGACAGCGGTAGCCAAGGCCTGCACCTGTTGCACCAGGGCATCAAACTGCTCCGGCCGAACTTGAGGAGTTGACTCGGCCGGAGGCGGCGAGTTCTGGACAGAGTGTCCAGGACTAGGTGGAGGACGTCGAGAGGCATTGGAAGCTCCTTTACTTCTTAGTTTCATGGCAGCAACTCGGTCCCTTCCTCTAGCACCAACTGTTGCTGGAAATTGGACCCGGGGGCTGCCGCGAACCGAGAGGAAGGAGCTCTGCTGCCGGGACGGTGGGTGGCGGCGCGTCGACTGGTGGCGTCCTCCTGGAGAATCCTGCAAGAAAGCCGGTGGCCGGGCTTTCCAGCGCCGGCCCTCCGAAGCTTAAGTCAGAGGGGGCTAATACGTGGGAGGAGTCAAGGAGGAGAATGTTTGCTTTTGTATTCCTTCCTTTTCCTTTCCCCCCAGGTTCTCTTTTATAGAAAGATATTATGTTACCTGGGAGGTGACAGGAGAATTTGTCTCCTTTTGTGATAATCGGGCACGATCATGCTCATTAATGGCGTCATGGAGAATAAGGCCAGATCAGACCGGAGTCAGGGAGCTGTCACGGTTGATCGGACCCGTTGGGGTGGTTGAACCGCCGGCCGTAGTGGGCCTGGCGTTCGTAGATGGTAAGTGCATTGATTGCTGAGTGAACCCGGTGGTCAGGGAGAGTCATACGCTTTGATGGCTCGGTGATCCGAAGATCATCTTGAGCCGTGTTCATTTAATGATTGAGTGCATCGGAGGCCTGAGGGGGTCACACGCATTAATGATAGGGCGTGCCGAAGGCCTGCGGAGATCATGTGCCTTGATGACTTAGGAATGACGACAGATTGCGGTGGAGTCATGTATTTAGTTGTCAGATCCTTTAGAGGATTAAGCGGAGATTGCGGTGGAGTCATGTATTTAGTGCCGAGCCGAGCCGGTTGCTTAGCGAAGTATCCTGTTGTGGGGTCGAGTGTTTCCCTGGTCGGCGCTTCTTGGTTGAGCATCTCTGGTTGGCGCTCTCTGGTCGAGCGCCTCTCTGGTCGGCACTCTTTGGTCGAGTGTTGCCCAGTAGATACAAGCCAAGAGGGGGGGTGAATTGGGTCTTTCAAAAACTTTTATGCTACTTCTAAAACTTTTTGATTAACTATGCTAAGTTGTATAGATGCACAGTGAAAGTTAAACTTAGCAAGGGTTTGATGTATAGACTTCGACTTGATTAAATATGCTTGCAACTAAAGGATGTGCGGATAAGAATTAAGCAAGCAATTTATCTAAGTAAGTAAGTGTGTTAGTTAGACAATAACTAGAGGCATTACAAACACAAAGGACATATAGTGGTTCGGTGCACCCCAGCACCTACATCCACTCCCCAAGACCCCTTGGGAATTTCACTATAATCCTACCGATTACAGCCGGTTGTTTTACAAGCTCACAACCCAACTTGTTGTTTTACGAGCGCACAACGAACTCGGTCGGTTTTTCCAGGCTCACCGACTAGAACCAACCCCGATTGTTTTCCCGGGCTCACAATCAAACCCTTACACGTTGGTTTTACCCTCGGCCTCACCAACAAACCTAACACAGTTGGTTTCCCTTTGGCTCACCAACAAACCTTAATCCCGTTGGTTTTCCCTTTGGCTCACCAACAAACCTTACACCGTTGGTTTTCCCTTTGGCTCACCAACAAACCTTTAACTCCTTGATTCAATCCCTTGATTGAATCAAGTTACAAGATATTAAAACAAAGAATAAAAACAAATCAAAGCTTCTTAAACTAGCAAATATGACAATATAAACAAATAGAGTAAAGAGAAGCCCTCAAACGAGTTTTTGAAGATGGAGGAGCTCGGCTTCTTCTTTACTTGATCCTCCTCTGATTTGGCATGAAGTAGAGGATCCCCGAGGCAGCACACGGATGGAGAGGAAGCTTTCGGATTCACTTGGTTGCTCTTCTTCTCTCTATTTCGTTTTGGATGGCCCTTTTGTGCTTATGGGAGATTTCCTTTGTAATCTGTTTGAGATCTCTTTTCTAGATGATCTCTCCCACTTCCATGCCTTCTCCCCTGGCTCTCCTCTTGTTTTTATAGCTTTAGATGGCGTGGAAACAAGAATCTAGCCGTTAGAGACAAAAATAGAGCCGTTGGACACAGTCTGCACTTCCTGACAATATTACCGTTGGGATCGGAGTCGACTCGCGCGATCAGGAGTCGACTCGCCTGTTGCAGGAGTCGGCTCGTGCTTTACTGGAGACGACTCGGCCACTGTTCCAAATTTGAATTAAAGTGCATGCCTTGACTGGGAGTCGACTCGGCTTAACCTGGAGTCGACTCGCCAACTTCTGGAGCTGACCTGGCAATTTCGGAGTCGGCTCATCCACTGAAGTCCGTGGATCCAATTTTGAATTTTGTCCTCTCGAGTCGACTCGACTGTCCTGGGAGTCGACTCGAATCTCAGAGCTCGAACTCCCGATCCTCTATCTTTTGGCTCGTCCAGTCTTGGAGTCGACTCGAACTTCCTTGGAGTCGACTTGGCTCTCAGTTTGCGAAACACAGCCTTCTGCCATCTTGGTGTAGCGCTGCCTTGGAGTCGACTCGAGCTGTCTGGGAGTCGACTCGAATCTCAGAGGCAGTAACTTAGTTTTCTGTCTGTTGATGGTCGCGGAGTCTCGGAGTCGACTCGTGCAATGCGGGAGTCGACTCGAATCTCAGAGTCCCAAAAATGCTCTCTGACTTTTTCCTTGTGTTCCGCTGAGAGTCGACTCTTGCTTTCTTTGGAGTCGACCTACCAACCATCGGAGTCGACTCGCATTCCACTTGAGTCGACTCGAATCTCAGACCCGAAAACTGCTCTCTGACCTTTCTGCCTGTGACTCCTAGGAGTCGACTCATACTTCCCCGGAGTCGACTCGGTAAACATTGGAGTCGACTCGAATTCCTCAGGAGTCGACTCGAAGACTATTCTTTTGAATTTTTTTCTTTGATTTTACTCCTCCAATTTGAATCCTTTGAACTTTAAGCTTGGGCCAATAAATTGTAGCTTTCTTCCAACTTGAGAGCTTTGGAGGCCTTCTTGTGTTCTCCCAACTTGCTATGTTCCTTGCAAAATAAATATCTTTTCTCCTTGCAACATAAACATTAGTATCTATACTTCAAGGTTTTGTGATCATCAAAATCAATCTATGAATCAATCTTTGGGTCATCAATCTCCCTCTTTTTGATGATGACAAAACTTGGAGTATATGCAATATAAAAGATATTGATTTCTAGAAGTAATACATAGCTAAGTTGCATGAAGTAGAAAACATATATATGTAAAAACATACTTCATGATAATGCTTTAGATTTAATCAGCTTAACACAATAAACATATTTAAATTTTAAGCTGATTTGTATTCAATTCAAAGTAATAAAGCATTATGAGTATATATAGCATATACTTAGATATTTCTCCCCCTTTTTGACAACATCAAAAAGATAGTGAAACATTAAGCACAAAGATCAGAGCAGAACACATCGAGTGTGAATTCAAGAGGTTTTTTTAATTTGATACCACAGATAGTTTTCTAATCAAGTGTAGGTGGAATCTTCCTTAGGTTAATTCAAGAAGTACCACAAATGATATTCAAGAAAAAATATGAGTGGAAATCTAACCTCTCTTCACTAAGTATGAAAGCTTGTTCATTTAAGACCTTTTGCCCAATCTATTAAGTATTTTATCAACATGAGAGCAATTTAATTAATTTTCATAGTAAAAGATCAAAACTTATATATTTGGAAAAACATATCATCATGTTGGATCATTAATTCTTAATGACTTCAAAGTTCTTATATGATAATAAGAGCATTGGGGCACAAATACCAAAATATGAGTTTATGCAATTTTTGATACACCTTTGAGCTCTTTTAAAGACTTTCTTTTATTCCTTTAGAAAATAAGCATAATTTGATACATAAAATGATGAATTGGCACAAAATAGAAGTTCTAAAGAGCAAGCCAATTAAAACTCATTAGTGAGGTTCAAAATAGATTTTCTAAGAGATACTCAAGAAAATTTAATACATTGTTCTCCCCCTGTTTTATTAAATTAGAGGCTCTTAAGATTTGTAATTTGGTTCATGAGTGATGCATAAGATATACTAACCAAATAACACGCCTCAAGGTGTATCATAAAGATTTTCAGATTTAAATTTCAGATGATACATATTGGAGAGTATTAGGATCACTTTTCATTTAGTATTCTTTCCCTCTCCTATAGATTTATGTAATTAAGTGCCATAAGACCTCTCCTTCTGAAATTTTCTTTCTCCCCCTCAATTGATCATTCCATTTAAGAGTTTAGAATCCTAAGATAATGTTCAATAAGATTGTCAATCTCAAAAATATACTTCAGCTTATTTTCATAAGACTCAAGGTTTGAGACAAGACAACCTTTATAGAACTCATCTCAAGGTATAAACTTATAATTAAAGCAAGTATTGTAATATAGGGAGGTTCATCAAAATCAATCCATAAAAATCAAGGTATGCATCAAAATAAAGTGTCTTTGGGATAGGATACTGAATATCTAAATCTCCCCCTCAAAAGATGCATTCTTCTTTAATCATTTTAAATTGTTGAATTTCAGATTTTAGTGATAAACGTGAATAACACTGAAATTCTGTAATATCAAGAATGTAGAGTGATCTAGAATTATTCAGAATTTATAGTAATCACTCTTTCTAATCTTTTAAGAACAAGTTATGCTTTCTCCTAATCTTAGAGAAAATGTATGAAAATATTAATCAAAAGTAATTCATTTGAAGCTTAGTTTCTTTCAAAAGCATTTACATTTTCTTTCTTTTAGATCATTCACTCTATTGATGAAAGTCTTTAATGATATAGGAGAGAAAAAACATATAGATGATCATGGAAGTATATGTATTTATAGAACTCAATTTCTTAATCACAATTTTTCAGCAATGTATACATGAAACTCAATAAATTTTTAATATTAAAATAAAGTCATATATTTTAAAATATTTACTTGCAATCAAGATCATTGAAAGACACATCATTTAGACCAATATTGGTACATTTTAATGATAAGAAAAGATATGTTTCGGATGCGTATCGGAGCAATCAAAATAAATTCTGTTTTTCTTACATTAACATTTTATTTAAAAATCACATTTAGTTTAAGCTTTTATACAAAATCAGATTCTGAATTACATAGGATTTTCAATAGAGGCTTTCAAACTCATACTTTGAGATATGTATCTTCTACAATATAGCTCATCTTAAATCATTAAGATTGAAAACACATATTTCAATAACATTAGAGCACTTTCAGAATCTTTGTATTTAATTTTGAGTTTTGATACAAAATGGAGGATATTTTAACAAGTATTAGGATATTATGTATCAAAGTTAGGCAAGTAGAAAGATAGATCAAGATTAATTCATTCTGCCTAAATAGAGATATCTTTCTCTTCTCCTTTTTACAAATTTATTTAACTTTCAGATTTTAAAGATGATTGGGAACGACAAATCTGAAATTTTCTTTTCAATAATACCCAAAAATTTATGCAGTATTTCAAACATTCAATTAAATTATCTAAGCATGGAGCATTACAAAATATTGAGAACCCATAATTCAAAACATCATTCCACATGCAACATATATTATGTGTTAAGTCATGCATTAAGAACAAGCATGTCAAGGATCAAAATCAATTCTTTTCAAATAAACTCCCCCTATTTAAATATAATCTTGCATTGATTTCATCCTTAAGGTGTGTTTCCAAGTGACAAAGAAATTGAATTGATTCTTCTTATATATTTTCATTTACTTTGTCTTTCATTTTTACTTTCTTATGCTCTATACTGTATTTGCTCCCTATCCGGTGGAGTTGGAAGGGGCACGAGGTACTACCACTAGCCTCCCTCTTGTGCCGTCCCTAATATGCCCTACATCGAATAGTTGGGTCAAATAGTGCCGGGTACTACCACTAGCCTCCCCATTGGCACCATCCCTATGATGAGCAATATAGAAAGGTTAAAATGTTTACTTCAAACTCTCCCTGTTTGAGTGTAATTAATTATAGATTTTATCCCTTCCAAATGTGCCGAATATATTATGCTTGTTTTGCTTTTCCTTAAGATTGAAGTACTTGCCTTTGCTCAGATTTTTCATCTCTTGAACAATGTCCATTTTCTTTTCTTTATCTCTCTCTCTCTTTGTTATTCTCAAGTAATCTACATGAAAGAGCAGAATAAAGAAATAATGAAATGTTTCGTATAGAGGTATATCATGCAAACACTATTTTCATTATGCCCAAGAATTCATAGCTTCTCACAAGTCATTCTAAATCAGAGTTTTAATCATATACTTGTGTATTTCATGGTTATGATATAGCCATAGAAATATTTTAGTTTGAGCAACCCATGAAATAGTTTCTAAAAGTATAAGTCAGTCAATACACATATAGACATGATATCAAAAATTAATAATTAAAGAATTTAATCATGCCATAATAAGATTTAAGTTACTGACTTTGCTCAATTAATTTGTGAGAAAGGTATCTAAAATTACCTATTCATTATATGTTCTTCAAGCCAAACTAGATTTCTTATGTGTGAACTTTTGACTGAAGAAGATCCTCTCTCTTGTTTGCATGTGAATGTTTAGTGTATCTTACATGAAGATATCCTTCAAGTTGAAATTTCTCATTTTTCTTTCTTGAAGGAAGGTCATTAGTTTCTTTAAGATACAAAGCATTCATCCAACATATATATATATTTTTTTAAATTAGATGACTCAATATGAGATATGACAATAGTTGCATGTTGAGTCACTTTACTCAAGAGATTTCCTAAATATAAGCAAGCACATATCACTTGAACTAAAGAGATAGATTCATTAACTAAGATAGTTCAAGGACAAGCATGTGAGGCAATAGACAGATTTATCAAGGTCAAATCAATTTAGTTTAGATTCTATTTGCTTAAGATAATTATCAATAAGATGTGTTAACTAAGTTTTAATCAACTTATCTTAAACGTTTGTTTCTATCAAAATTCAGATTATGACGTATTTGTTATCAATAAAATATGATTAATTAAAGTTAGATTGAAGTCTTGCACAAGGTCACATAATGAGCATACAATCTGGTCTACTAGCTGTATGATAAAATAATTATTCTATCATGCTTCAATACAGCTTTAAACAATAGATCTACTTTGCTCATCCTTTACAAATTCTACAAGATGGGGTCATAGACATACCTTCTTCATGCCAATCTTCTATCAGAGTTTTATTGTGGACTAATGTTGGTCAATGAAGATCCCCTTTCTTGTTTGTCTTAATTTGGAGTTTGAGAGAAAATGTTAATTCATTCATTATACATATTTCAAACTCACTTTGCATGAGCTTAGTAAAATCTCCATATAAATCTTCATTAGTAGAACCAAAAATGATGTCATCAATGTATACTTTGAGCAAATAAGATATCACAAATTCTTCTTTTTGAAGCATAGATTTATCACTATTACTTTCTATCAAAAAGGTTGCTTAAGCTTTTATATCATGCTTTTGATGCTTGTTTCAAATCATATAATGCTTTATCATATTTGTAATGAGTGTTTTCAAATATGGTGATTATCTAACATATATAAAGTAAGCACATAGGAGTCCATTCTACACACTCATTTGATATAACGTTTATAAAGCAAACAAATGATAAAGGTGATTTTTACTTCTAATCATGCAAGAATCTTATCAAGATCTATTTCATCTTTTCTTGATTTAATCTTTTAGTAGTCATCATTAAGTGTATATGTAAAAGATTAACCATATAATTTGATTTTAGTATTTTGATAATACATCATTAGTCTCATAAAGAATAAAATGAATTGATACTTCTACAACTAGAATTTTTCATGAATGTTCTATATGCATTACTTGATGAATGATATCCAAGGATAGAAATATCTTTATTAGATTTGGCATTACTTTTCTAGAGAACATATCAAGCATAACATGTACGACTGAAAAATATGAGAGATACGCAATAGTTCATTTTCTATTTTTCAGAAGATCAAAAGAAGTTTTCATCAAAAATAGATCTAATAGAAGTCATATGTATGACAAGTATTGATGATAGCTTTTAAAAATCATTTAAGTAGATGACTATCACACAACATTGCCTTTTTCAATTCTTCAAAGATTCTATTAATCCTATTTTACTTATAGTGTTCTTGGTGCAGAAACAATTGTATTCACTATTATTTTCTGTGCACAACTTAACACAAAAATTGGTTTTCAAAACTATGCCGTGATTCATAGTTTGCAAACCTTTATCATTTGATCGCTTTTTGTGAGTTTGTGCCAATGCAGAAAATATTTCAATTTGAGTGCCAAGTACAAGGTTAATGTAAGCTTTTGAAAAATTAGTGTTGGAAACAACATCTCTAGATTTAGAAATTATTTTTGGTTTGTTTCCTTAGTTAGCATGCATAGCGAAGCTTTGACCTTTAAGAGGATAATCTAAGTAAGCCTATGGCAAGGTCTTTTGAGATTAAGTGCATACTAGCATGAGTTAATTTTGTATACTAAAGATGGTTTCTTTAATCTTGGTATTCATAGTGCATATATTCAAAAACATACCAAGTACACATTATCATATCTATGAATAATAATGCCATGGATAATAACTATCAATCAAGCATATAGAGAATTCATAGAGTTATTAAATTGATTAACCATTTAGCAACTTATCCAATAGCGAGTAAAGTATACTATAAATGAAGAGATTTGATTATATTTCCAAAAGTATTTTCTATATCACAAAATTGATCACTACTAGCAAATCATATCAAATACTAAAGCACAAATAATGATGAGATGCAAGAATTACTGATTTCATTATTATTTTTTTGTTAATAACTTTTTAAGTTTCTTTATGTTCCATAGGTACCTTGGTACACCTATGTGTACATCCTCATTTTCTCATTTTGGGTACCCAAGCTTGCTTGAGTCCTTGAGAGTTAGGACATATGGTTCCTTTTGGAACCCATATCTGTTTAATAGTAATAACTTTACCATTTGATTTAATTATACTAGAACGATAGGTAAAGTTGTTATTCCCATCCTTTTCATTTTTGAAATAAGTTATCTTATTTAATGGTTTGCTTGGTAAATTGATAACCTTTTTCTCTAGAGATTTATGGCTAAGTGAAGGAGTCAAGCTAAATTTTGATTTATCAAAATCAGCATGTTGGCTTTCAAACATCATTTTTAATCTTTCTGAACTTACAGTGAATTTGTTAATAAAACATCTTAATTGGTTAATTTCTTTACTTAAGTTTTGATTTTCTTTAATTAAGCTATGATTTTTCTGAATCAATTCTTCTGAAAATGACCTTAAGCTTTCATTTTCAGAATTTAGTTTCTTAAGATTTTTATTCTTTACAGTTAATTTTCTACATTCACTATACAACTCATGAAAAGCATTTAATAATTCATCATAAGAGAATTCTTCTTGAAAATCATTTGAGGTAAGAGTAGATTCAGATTTTACCTTGTCTTCTTGTCCCATAAAGCACAAGTCAGTTACCTCTTGTAGTTTCTTGGAGCTAATATCATCATTGTTGCTCCTAACCTTTATTTTTTGGCTTGACTCTTTCTTGGTCAAGGCTTTCTTCCTTTTTATCTCTTTCTTCCTTTCTTCTTGCTTCCTCTTTTTCTTTGTCTTTAGGAAGCTGATTTGCCTCGGAGTCGACTCAGACCTTATTGGAGTCGACTCGGTTATCTTGAGGGTCGACTCTGAAATACTTGGAGTCGACTCGACTGAGGTGAGAGATTCAACACCTTTTTCTGCAGTCTCATTGTTAGAATGTAATTGAAGCACATGAGAGCTAATCTGAGATTTATCATAAATATTTTCTAAAGTATCCCAGATCTCCTTAGCAGATAAGCATGCAGAAATTTCATTAAACTTTGTTTCTTGAATAGCACAATATAATATGTTCATAGCATCAACATTCAATTGTGCTAAGTCCTTTTCATTAAAAGTTTGAGAGAGTATGTGAAGATCATTTATTATGATTTTCCATAAGTAATAGTTTTGTGATTGAATAAAGATGCGCATGCGTATTTTCCAATGTGTATAGTTTATGCCATTAAATAGTGGAGGTGTATTAATTGAATGTCCTTCTCCTAGAAAACTATCTATTTGAGTTGTCATGATCTTTGGCTCTTGATCGTGAGATCAATGATTAAACTTAGAGCACCTGCTCTGATACCACTTGTTGCCCAGTAGATACAAGCCAAGAGGGGGGTGAATTGGGTCTTTCAAAAACTTTTATGCTACTTCTAAAACTTTTTGATTAACTATGCTAAGTTGTATAGATGCACAGTGAAAGTTAAACTTAGCAAGGGTTTGATGTATAGACTTCGACTTGATTAAATATGCTTGCAACTAAAGGATGTGCGGATAAGAATTAAGCAAGCAATTTATCTAAGTAAGTAAGTGTGTTAGTTAGACAATAACTAGAGGCATTACAAACACAAAGGACATATAGTGGTTCGGTGCACCCCAGCACCTACATCCACTCCCCAAGACCCCTTGGGAATTTCACTATAATCCTACCGATTACAGCCGGTTGTTTTACAAGCTCACAACCCAACTTGTTGTTTTACGAGCGCACAACGAACTCGGTCGGTTTTCCCAGGCTCACCGACTAGAACCAACCCCGATTGTTTTTCCGGGCTCACAATCAAACCCTTACACGTTGGTTTTACCCTCGGCTCACCAACAAACCTAACACAGTTGGTTTTCCCTTTGGCTCACCAACAAACCTTAATCCCGTTGGTTTTCCCTTTGGCTCACCAACAAACCTTACACCGTTGGTTTTCCCTTTGGCTCACCAACAAACCTTTAACTCCTTGATTCAATCCCTTGATTGAATCAAGTTACAAGATATTAAAACAAAGAATAAAAACAAATCAAAGCTTCTTAAACAAGCAAATATGACAATATAAACAAATAGAGTAAAGAGAAGCCCTCAAACGAGTTTTTGAAGATGGAGGAGCTCGGCTTCTTCTTTACTTGATCCTCCTCTGATTTGGCATGAAGTAGAGGATCCCCGAGGCAGCACACGGATGGAGAGGAAGCTTTCGGATTCACTTGGTTGCTCTTCTTCTCTCTATTTCGTTTTGGATGGCCCTTTTGTGCTTATGGGAGATTTCCTTTGTAATCTCTTTGAGATCTCTTTTCTAGATGATCTCTCCCACTTCCATGCCTTCTCCCCTGGCTCTCCTCTTGTTTTTATAGCTTTAGATGGCGTGGAAACAAGAATCTAGCCGTTAGAGACAAAAATAGAGCCGTTGGACACAGTCTGCACTTCCTGACAATATTACCGTTGGGATCGGAGTCGACTCGCGCGATCAGGAGTCGACTCGCCTGTTGCAGGAGTCGGCTCGTGCTTTACTGGAGACGACTCGGCCACTGTTCCAAATTTGAATTAAAGTGCATGCCTTGACTGGGAGTCGACTCGGCTTAACCTGGAGTCGACTCGCCAACTTCTGGAGCTGACCTGGCAATTTCGGAGTCGGCTCATCCACTGAAGTCCGTGGATCCAATTTTGAATTTTGTCCTCTCGAGTCGACTCGACTGTCCTGGGAGTCGACTCGAATCTCAGAGCCCGAACTCCCGATCCTCTGTCTTTTGGCTCGTCCAGTCTTGGAGTCGACTCGAACTTCCTTGGAGTCGACTCGGCTCTCAGTTTGCGAAACACAGCCTTCTGCCATCTTGGTGTAGCGCTGCCTTGGAGTCGACTCGAGCTGTCTGGGAGTCGACTCGAATCTCAGAGGCAGTAACTTGGTTTTCTGTCTGTTGATGGTCGCGGAGTCTCGGAGTCGACTCGTGCAATGCGGGAGTCGACTCGAATCTCAGAGTCCCAAAAATGCTCTCTGACTTTTTCCTTGTGTTCCGCTGAGAGTCGACTCTTGCTTTCTTTGGAGTCGACCTACCAACCATCGGAGTCGACTCGCGTTCCACTTGAGTCGACTCGAATCTCAGACCCGAAAACTGCTCTCTGACTTTTCTGCCTGTGACTCCTAGGAGTCGACTCATACTTCCCCGGAGTCGACTCGGTAAACATTGGAGTCGACTCGAATTCCTCAGGAGTCGACTCGAAGACTATTCTTTTGAATTTTTTTCTTTGATTTTACTCCTCCAATTTGAATCCTTTGAACTTTAAGCTTGGGCCAATAAATTGTAGCTTTCTTCCAACTTGAGAGCTTTGGAGGCCTTCTTGTGTTCTCCCAACTTGCTATGTTCCTTGCAAAATAAATATCTTTCTCCTTGCAACATAAACATTAGTATCTATACTTCAAGGTTTTGTGATCATCAAAATCAATCTATGAATCAATCTTTGGGTCATCATCGAGCACCTCCCTGGTCGGTGCTCTCTAGTCGAGCGCCTCTCTAGTCGGCACTCTTTGGTCGAACACCTCCAAGGTGGCATGACTTGGGTTTTTTCCCCAACAGTAGCAATTCGAAGTGATCATGGTACTGAATTTGAAAATCAACACTTTGAAGAATTTTGTAATAAAAATGGTATTTCACATCAATTTTCAGCACCTAGAACGCCTCAACAAAATGGGGTTGTTGAAAGGAAAAACGGGACATTGGCAGAAATGGCACGCACGATGTTGTGTGAGTCAAATCTTCCAAAGTACTTTTGGGCTGAAGCTATAAGCACTGCTTGCCATATTCTAAATCGAGTTTTAATACGACCAATAACCAAGAAAACTCCTTATGAACTTTGGAAGAATAAGAAACCAACTGCTAAATATCTTAGAGTATTTGGATGTAGATGTTTCGTCTTAAACAATGGCAAGGAGGATCTAAGTAAATTTGATGCCAAGTCAGATGAAGGTATCTTCTTAGGATACTCCACATCTAGCAGGGCATACAGAGTATTCAATAAAAGAACCCTTGTAGTCGAAGAGTCAGTTAATATCATATTTGATGAGTCTGATAGTGAGTCTGCTGGAAAAGAAAATATTCTTGATGATGATACAGGAATTATTAACTTTGAAAAGTTGAATATTGATGACGTGCCAATTCAAGATAAGGGAGATGATTGCGTGCCACCACAATCTCAAAACTTGCCAAAGGAATGGAGGTATGCATCTGGACACCCTAAAGACTTAATCATTGGTGATCCATCTCAAGGGGTAAGAACTCGATCCTCTCTCAGAAATTTAAATGATTATCTTGCTTTTGTTTCACAATTAGAACCTAAGACTTATGAAGAAGCTGAAAAAGATACTAATTGGATAAATGCCATGCAAGAAGAATTAAATCAATTCAAAATAAGTAATGTATGGACATTAACTAAAAGACCAAAGCATAACTCTGTAATTGGAACAAAATGGATCTTTAGAAATAAATTAGATGAAAATGGGTTAATTATAAGAAATAAAGCTAGACTTGTAGCTAAGGGATACAATCAAGAAGAAGGGATAGATTTTGATGAAATATTTGCTCCTGTAGCTAGATTAGAGGCTATTAGATTACTTCTAGCATTTGCATGTTTCATGGATTTCAAATTGTATCAAATGGATGTAAAAAGTGCATTCTTAAATGGTTTTATAGAGGAAGAAGTATATGTAGAGCAACCTCCTGGTTTTGAGAATCATGAATTGCCAAATCATGTGTTTAGATTACATAAGGCATTATATGGATTGAAGCAAGCACCTAGGGCTTGGTATGATCGATTAAGCAAATTTCTGCTTAATAATGACTTTAGTAGAGAAAATGTAGATAAAACACTGTTTCTCAAAAGAAAGGACGAAAATCTATTAGTGGTACAAATATATGTAGATGACATAATCTTTGGTGCCACAAATGATACTCTTTGTAAAGAATTTGCTGATCTAATGCATGAAGAATTCGAAATGAGTTTGATGGGAGAACTAAGTTTCTTTCTAGGATTACAAATCAAACAAACTAAAGAAGGTATTTTCATTCATCAAACTAAGTATACAAAGGAAATACTAAAGAAGTTTGGGAATGAAAATCATAAGGAAGTAGGCACTCCAATGAATCCTACTAGTAAGCTAGACAAAGATGAAAAAGAAAAGAGTATTGATATTAAGCTTTCTAGAGGACTAATTGGATCCTTGCTCTACCTTACTGCTAGTAGACCAGACATCGTATTTAGTGTAGGAATATGTGCTAGATACCAATCAGATCCTAAGGAGTCACATTTAAGT
Organism: Phoenix dactylifera; assembly: GCF_009389715.1. NCBI lineage: Eukaryota > Viridiplantae > Streptophyta > Magnoliopsida > Arecales > Arecaceae > Phoenix > Phoenix dactylifera. The sequence goes on along the minus strand of NW_024067763.1, from coordinate 598,760 downwards.
GCTGTTAAAAGAATCCTTAGATATTTAAGAGGAACTACGAACATAGGATTATGGTACTCAAGAGACTCCTGTCTAGATTTGCTTGCATACTCAGATGCTGATTTTGCTGGATGCAAATTAGATAGGAAGAGCACTAGTGGAACATGTCAATTCTTAGGAAACAACTTAGTATCATGGTTTAGCAAAAAGCAGAATTCAGTGGCACTGTCAACAGCTGAAGCTGAATATATAACTGCTGGTAGTTGTTGTGCTTAAGTACTATGGCTTAAGCAACAACTAGAGGACTATGGAGTTAAGCTAGATAATATTCCTATTAAGTGTGATAATACTAGTGCCATCAACCTTACTAAAAATTCGGTTCAGCATTCTAAAGCCAAACACATAGAAATAAGATATCATTTTATTAGGGATCATGTGCAAAATGGAAACATATGTATTGAGCATATATGCACTGAAAAATAATTAGCCGACATATTCACAAAATCCTTAAGTGAAGATAGATTCTGCACGCTAAGGAGGGAATTAGGCATATGTGATCCTTTCTATTGAAAAGATATAAAAGGGAGCAAGCAGTCTCATGATACATTCCTCCCATTTCTAAAAACTCATGAAACATGAGTCAAAATTGTCATATATAGATTCCTTACTCATGTATCATTGTCCCAGAAAGAATTTGTAAGGATTGGAAGCAAAGAAAATTTTTAGAAGCAAAAAGGAAGAGAAAGGAAAAAATTCTGAACTTGGGTCGACCCAACCCAGAATAGGGTCGACCCAACGTTGAGTCGACCCAAGAAAATTCTTGAGTCGACCCAACATCGGGACCCCACTGTTAAAAGGGGGACCCAAGAGCTTTTTTAGGGCACTGTTTGCCCTTGTCCTCTTCTGAAAACTCTATTCCCCACTCTCCAAACTCCTCCAATCAACTCCAAACACTAGATTACTTCAAGATCTTGGAGAAATGGGACCCAAAAGAGCCGTAGCCAAGAGATCCGGAAGAGTCTCACGGATCCAACGTGAGGAAAGACATGCTATGGAGCCATCTACAGTGTCTCCACAACGTGAGGCACGTGCAGAGCCACCTCCTCCTCCCTCCCCCTCAGTACAACTTGCAAGGTTTGCGGAGAGACCGATTACAACGGGAAGAAGAATCCATTCCGAGTTCTTTGATCAAGAAGGGTTCCGTTTGAGGGAATGGATCCAAAGGCAAGGTTGGGAGTATCTTTGCTCCCTAGATGTGATGATCTACCCCGGATTAGTTCGGGAGTTCTATGCCTTCCTCAAAACTGGGATGGAAGGGCTCATTTCGGAAGTTCAAGGACTTAGGGTTCGAGTTTCCGAGGAGAGTTTGAGTGAGTTGCTTCATCTCTCCAGCGAAGGAGCCACTCCAGAAAAGCCTGAAAACAAGATGAGAGCCCTGCAGTTGATAATGGAAAATGAAGATTTCGACTTTTCGGAGAAGGTAATAGCAAGCTCTCTTTCTGCAGAAATGAGGTTATTGCTCAGCATCATAAATAGGATTTTATTTCCGAAGAGCGGGAGATTCGATCTCATCACAGAGCGAGATCTAGTAGTGATGGAGCATATTATTCAGGGTATTCCCCTGAATCTCCCGGCCATGATCCTGAGGCAAATGAGGAAGGTGATCTGCAACTCCAGAGTATCCCTGCCTTATGGTATGATACTCACCTTGATCTTCCGACAGCACGACATATCTGTCGAGGGGGAGATCTCCAGGCAGCTACTTCATACTGATACATACACTGCACGATCACTTATACGCATGGGCTATGAGAAAGTGAACGGGCAGTGGGTTCATACTGGAGTAGGGATTCAGGGTGATGCACCAGATATTGGAGACCCTATCCCTGAGGATGAGGAGCATATGGATCATCCTACTGCACCTTCAGAGGCTGGACCATCGTTATCTGTTCCTGCGGGAGATACAGATGAGTTCTGGAGTAGGATGACAGAGCTTTTGTCAGCTCAGGCGAGGACTATCACTGATGGGCTGACGAGCAGATTAGACATCATGTCTGCTGATATCAGTGATCTGAGGGAGCAGATGGGAGCTCTACGGAGAGAGAGAGACTCATGGACCATCTGTGCCATAGGCTGCTGAGTCAGAGATTTCGGCACAGAGTCATCCAGCTCATTGTGCTCCACGCCAGACTCAGTCTCATCAGGCTCGACCTCCCCTCGCCACGTACACTAGGAGGATGAGGACTAGATCCCAGCCATTAGATACTCCCTAGGCTGATATTAGTATTTCTGTTTAGAGCCTAGGATAGGTATCTAGTTCTCATATGTATTTTGTGTTTATCATGTATTTTGAACTTTGATTGAGGAACATTGTATTTGCTTTTGTTTTTGGCATGATTGTACTAAAATGTTCCTATTTTGATCAATGAAGTTTGAATGTTTGTTATTTATTGTGTCTATTCCCATGCACCTATTTGATGATAACAAAAAGGGGGAGAAGTAAAGAAAGAGAAATAAGTTGTGTAAGAAAAGAGAAATAACTTGTAAAACAAATTGAAAATATAATGGAAAAGCATATACATTTAAGGGGGAGCAATTTGTAACAATGAAAATGATCAAATCAAAAATTTCTATCAAATTTCAGAATTTGGCACATAGAATTTTAGAATTTGGCACGCACCTTTCATACCTCGATACATAACCTGAAACTCATGCTTTATCTTAAATTTTTGGAGTTTCATCTTTAATGAAATATAAATGAAAGGGGGAGCAATTCAAAAGTCAAATTGGAAACATTTGAATGATATAGGGGGAGACTTCACTCTCATATTTGAAAAGCTGAAATTCAGCAACTTGAGCCCTGTTAAAACTAATCTTAAGACAAGTATCAATAGGCTCATACTCTATATTTTGTAATCATCAAAAAGGGGGAGATTGAGGATGATGGTGTTATTTTGATGATTAACAAGCAATAATCGAGAGTATGTTATAAGTTAATTCGATACTTCATTTATAAGTCTGTCACTCTCAGTATATTTGTATAACAAGTTAAAGATGCATTTCATTGTTTACTTGGATGAATCTAACCTTGAGTTGCAGCAAAGTGTGGATTGAGTCGACCCCAAGGTTGATTGGGTCGACCCCGGCACATCAGGAAAGCATCTGGCACACTTCTGCAAAAATGGCATAGATGAACAGTAAGTTGGGTCGACCCAAGGAAAGCATGAGTCGACCCAAACTTCAAGCTTCTCAACAACTCAGAAAATGGTTCTCTGGAAATACTGAGAGGGTCGACCCAAGATGAAGTTGAGTCGACCCAAGCTTGAGTCGACCAAAACCCTGAGAGGGTCGATCCAAAGGCAAGACAGAACAGATGACAGAAAAGGTTCTCTGGAAACCCTGAGAGGGTCGACCCAAGAAGAAGTTGAGTCGACCCAACAGAACCTTGAGTCGACCCAAAGAAATGTTGGGTCGACCCAAGTGAAGGAAGGCTGAATTGCAAGTTTTTGTGGTTCTGAGAGGGTCGACCCAAGGAAAGGTTGAGTCGACCCAAGTGAAAGTTGGGTCGACCCAAGGATAGGTTGAGCCGACCCAAACATGGGCAGAAGCATAACGGCTAGTTCTGCAGAAGTACTTTTTGTCCTTCCAACAGTGAGTAACGGCTAGTTTTTGAATTCTAACTATTGGGGCTTGTCCAATGGATGAAGAAAACTATTTAAAGTGGCACTATTCATCAGAGAGAACATCCTTTTGCAAGAATATCAAAGAGTACACAAGAAAGACAAAGTGCCCTAATCTTCTTCATCCAAGTGCTTCATTCAAGAGTCAAAAGAAAGTAGTTGAGCAGATTCAAAGAGTCATTAAGAGTTCCATCCACCCTTGAAGAGTGAAGCATCCTTGACAAAGAAGAGAGAAGTCACATCAAGCGATAACTATTCTCTAAACTCTTCTTTGTAGATTATATTGTTATATTTGCTCATCTAGGAGCTTAAATCTTCTTTCTTTGTTTATTAAACTCCTTGTAAAGGTTAGTTGGTTAGCCCGCAAAACCAACGGTATAGGTTGATTGGTGAACCCGTAAAACCAATTGTAAAGGTTCGTTGGTGAGCCCGAAAAACCAACATAGGTTCGTTGGTGAGCCCGTAAAACCAACATAGGTTTTTGGGGAACCCGGAAAACCAAAGTGTAAAGGTTTTTGGATTGTGAGCCCGGAAAACAATCCAACTGTAATCCGCGGGATTATAGTGAATTCCCAAGGGGTCGCTTGGGGAGTGGACGTAGGTGCTAAGGAGAGCACCGAACCACTATATTTCTTGTTGTTTGTATTGTGATTTGTTTATTTCACTAACTCATCAATTAACATAAGTAAGTTAGTTAAAATTAAGAGAAACCAATTCACCCCCCCTCTTGGCTTGTCACCTTGGGCAACAATTTCGAATTTAAATACCTGTCTTTTTATCAATTTCAAGTAGAAAATATTCTCTGGTAGCCTAGAGAATCATTCAAACATCCTCGAAATAATGTTTTTCTTCTATCATTCAAGAATCGATTTCGAATCCGAGTAAACATTTACATTTTTATGCAACTCCAATCGCCTCCCTATGGATCGACCTCTTACGACCACTATTCTTCGAGTAGAACAGGTAAGAGTATAATTAAATTAAACTTTGTTTGTCAGTTCTAACAACGATCTGTCTAGCATATTTTTAGGTAGACAGAAATCGGACAACATTCTACATAAACCTCCTCATTAATATACCCATTTAAGAAAGCACTCTTTACATCCATTTAAAATAATTTGAAATCTTTAAAACATACAAATGCTAGTAACAATCTAATTGCCTCAAGTCTAGCCACAGGAGCAAAGGTCTCATCAAAGTCTATACCTTCTTCTTGATTATACCCCTTTGCTACTAGTCTAGCCTTGTTCCTAATCACAACTCCATTTTCATCAAGCTTATTTTTGTACACCCATTTAGTTCTAATTATTGAGTATTTAGAGGGTCTTTCAACTAAGTTCCATACATTATTTCTTGTAAATTGGTTAAGTTTCTCTTGCATAGCATTTATCCAATTTACATCATTTTCAGCTTCTTCAATATTTTTAGGTTCTAAATGTGATACAAATGCAAGATGACTATTAAAGTTCCTAAGAGAAGCTCTAGTTCTAACAGGTTGAGATGGATCATCTAAGATTAACTCTTTAGGGTGACCGTAAGCATACCTCCAAGCCTTTGTAAGCCCATGATCAGCAATTACCTCTTGGCTTGTTGAAGTCTCTTCAATTTGCTTCGGTTCATCCTCTTGTAAGGTCATGTCCTCCATCTTTTCTTCAAGTATTCCTGCATCATCAGCAAAAGCTACTCCCTTGCTAGAGGAAGTATTATTAGTCTCATCAAAAATAACATGAATAGATTCTTCAACAACAAGAGTTCTTTTGTTGAAGACTCTATATGCCCTACTTGATGTAGAGTATCCCAAAAAGATACCTTCATCAGATTTAAAATCAAATTTGCCTAGATTATGTTTACCATTATTATGAATGAAATACCCACAACCAAAAATATGAAAGTAGTTTACTTTGGATTTTCTATCTCTCCAAAGTTCGTAAGGTGTTTTCTTTATAATTGGTCTCAACAAAACTCTATTTAGAATATAACATTGATGTGTTAATTGCTTCAGCCCAAAAGTACTTTGGGAGATCACTTTCACACAACATGGTCCTAGCCATTTCTTCTAGGGTTCTATTCTTTCGTTTTACCACTTCATTTTGTTGTGGAGTCTTAGGTGCAGAAAAGTTATGAGTTATACCCTTTTTACTATAAAATTTTTCAAAGAGATGATTTTTAAATTCTGTTCCATGATCACTCCTAATAGCTATAACTGAAGTATTTTTTACATTAGTTACTTTCTTATAGAATTTCTTAAATACTGAAAATGCTTCATCTTTATGAGCCAAAAATATGATCCATGTATATCTAGAAAAATCATCTACTATCACAAGACCATACTTCTTTCCACCAAGGCTTGTGATCCTAGTTGGTCCAAAGAGGTCCATGTGAAGTAGCTCAAGAGGTCTAGTAGTAGAAACATAGTTTATAGACTTAAAAGAACTTCTAGATTGTTTGCCAAATTGACATGCTCTACAAATTTTATTTTTCTCAAATTTCAGCTTTGGCAAACCAATCACTGAATCTCTTTTAATTAATTTAGACAGTGTATCCATACTTGCATGACCTAATTTACGATGCCATAACCAACTTTTCTCATTGAGCTTAGTATCATTAGCTACGAAGCAGCGGCTGTTTTTAGCAAGATCATCAACATCTACTACATACACATTGCCACATCTTAGTCCTTTGAAAACTAAACTATTGTCAATTGAATTGGTTATGATGCATAAAGATGACTTAAACAAAACATCAAAACCTCTATCACATAATTGACTAACGCTAAGTAAATTATGCTTGAGACCATCTACAAACCGAACATTATCAACAAGGGTTGAAGGTGTGATTTGTATTTTAGCGATACTAATGATGTGACCTTGGTTATTATCTCCAAAAGTTACTACACCTCTTTTCTTAGATTCTAGGGTGAAGAATTGCTCCTTGTCATCCGTCATGTGTCTTGAGCAGCTACTATCCAAGTACCAACAGTGTTTATTGAGCTTGGCCACAAGACACTCCTATACACAAAGAAATCAAGCAGTCTTAGGTACCCAAGTTTTTTTGGGTCCTTCTAGGTTAGCTATGTTAGTTCCTTTTGGAACCCAAACCTTTTTAATCTTTCTTTTAGCTTATATTTTTCTATAGTTGCATATATTAGCTTTATGTCCTATTCTATCACAATAAAAATAGGTTACATCTTTAGCTTTACTTTCAGCGGCCTTTGCAAAGAAGTTTTTAAGAAATTTTTGTTTGTTCTTAGGCTTATACCCTAACCCGGCTCTATTAAACATAGCTCTTTGACTATTAAAAATTATTTCTAGTTTTTCAGAGCTATAGATAAACTTCTCAACAATAGGTTTATATTTTTCAAGTTCTTTAGTTAATTTCAAGTTTTCTTTATTTAATGATTTAATATTATTAATTGAATTATCTTTTAAAGTATGATTACTGTTTTTAAGTTCAGAAATTTTCTTAGTTAATCTTTCTTTATCTTTAATTAAAGTATCAGTTTTTTGAGTTAGCAATTGGTTGCTTGTTTTAAGTTCTAAATTTTCTTTGATAATAGTGTCCTTATCCTTAATCAATTTATCAGTTTTATGAATGTAAGATTGATTAGTTAGCTTCAATTTTTTGTTTTTAAAGGTTATTGTCCTATATTCATCCATTAGTTCATTAAAAGCATCATACAATTCTTCAAAGGTAAAATCTAAATGATTTTCAATACTTACCTCATCCTCGTTGGCCATAAGACATATGTTGGCCTTCTCTTCTTGTTCTTCTTCTGATGATGAGTTGTCGGATTCTGTCCAAGTAGTGAAGAGGACTTTCTTCTTCTTGAATCTACCACCCTTTTTCAATGTGGGGCAGTCGGCTCGGAAATAACCCGACTTCTTGCACTCATAGCACCCGATTCCCTCACTTTCCTTCTTCTTACCCTTGTCCTTGTGGAAGGAGCTTGAAGGGAACCTTCTCTTGTGGAAGGTTTTCTTTCTATTGATAAACTTCCTGAATTTCCTTACAAGAAGTGCCTCTTCTTCATCCTCCTCATTGTCTTCTTCTTCACTACTACTACTGCAAGAAAGATCTTTGCTAGAAGAAGTAGACTTGAGAGCATTTACCTTTTTCTTATGGAAGGATTCTTCTTCGCTGTGTTGTTTCATTGTGAGCTCATGCGTCATTAGAGATCCAAGAAGCTCCTCAAGTGGCAGCGTGTTCAAGTCTTTTGCTTCTTGGATTGCCGTGACCTTGGCTTCCCATGACCTTGGTAGAGAGCGAAGAATCTTTCTGATAAGATCACTGTTAGTATAACTTTTGCCAAGGCTTTTTAGGCCATTGACAATATCAGTAAATCTGGTGAACATGCAAGTAATAGTTTCGTTAGATTCCATTTTAAATAGCTCATATTTATGTATTAGCATGTTGATTTTGGATTCTTTGACTTGATTTGTGCCCTCGTGGCTCACTTCAAGTCTACTACTGTTCACTCTAGCTATTTAAGTGATTTTCTTTGAAAAATAGCCGTTAGAGAGTCATTTGTAGCCGTTCTGATCCGTCTGCACAATCCGACAATGTATCCGTTGGGATCGGAGTCGACTTGCGCGATCTGGAGTCGACTCGCGCGATCTGGAGTCGACTCAGCTGTTATTGGAGTCGACTCGTGCTTTACTGGAGACGACTCGTCCACTGTTCCAGATTTGAATTAAAGTGCATACCTCGTCCTGGAGTCGACTCGGACCAAACTGGAGTCGACTCGCCAACAGCTGGAGACAACTCGGGCACTTAGGGATCGGCTCATTCTCAGGGTTCCAAAAACCCAACTTTCTATTTTTCTTCCTCGAGTCGACTCGGGTTTACTTGGAGTCGACTCGGCTGTCTCGAGAGGTGACTCGAGATCTTTGGGAGACGTTTCGCTCTCAGAGACCGAAAAATTGATTCTCTGTCTTTTGAACTGATCTGCATCGGAGTCGACTCGGGCCTTGCTGGAGTCGACTCGGCTAATTTAGGGGTCGACTCTGGAACACTTGGAATCGACTCATTCACAGGGTGCCACGACCCTCACCCCGCTTCTAGCGAGCGGCCGCAACTGTCCTAGGGTGCGGGTAGGCATAAAGCCACCAGCCACCACGTAGAACCCTACTTACTTATCAAAATTATCAATAAATCCTGAAAATTTTGGATGATCATCTTTCCTATATTGACCTATCAGGATTATCTCAATACATACAACAACACTACCTGTCAGAGCAGCAATCACATATCCTGTCATAATATAAGCCTGGATAACACATATATCATCACAGGCATAAACTCATCTATATATAAAAAGACTGGTTCCCATTTCATCCATGGTCAAACCCATATCTACAACAGGATCTATGTCTATAACTGTACACTATATACAACTGAAGGTTTATAATACACCAATATATATAAACCTCTAATCTACTCTATACTATGCTATGGAGCGACACAGCTAGCAGGCAACCTTTAATCCTGCTCTTCTCTATACATCACCTGGCCTGCAACAAAAACATCAAACTGTGGAGTGAGTATATAAATACTCAGTGAGTGGAGTGGAGAGTACCATGCACATGAGACAGAACAAAAATCATGGCTCAAGGTGAAATCTCAAGAGCATATGTATAGTGATCAATAATAAGATGTATATGAACTCAACATATGAAATATAGAGTAAATCATCGCAATATCACTATAGTCATAGTCAACTCATCTGGAGAATATATAGAATTATCAAATAAGCATGTATGATAACATGAATATGCTCAACAGGTCATAATACTGAAACATATAAATCAGGTGTCAATAGGCTGAATCATCAACAAGACAGCTATCGAAAGGTGGGTCTTACGCCCCAAGCGAACCACAATAACTTCCTTCTGTCACATGCATATGCAGAAATATGACACCACACAATAATACAAATGCTGGCCAGTATTCAGAACAGAAATTTCTAGAAAATCGTGAGACTCATCTCACATCTGAATACTAAATGGCACCTCGCGAAAATTCTACATCCGCGGAAAGCCTACTGCACCTCGTGGGGACTTACTATACCCGGCGGAAAGCAAATATATGTCATAGGACTGGCCGATCCTACGCCTAGGGCATATTCCCCCTAGAAAGAGACTCGGCTGCGTCCACCCAAGGGACAACTATGTGCACATAGGCCGATGTCTAACCCCATCGACTATAGGTATCCTGTAGATACTGCGAAGCCATGCATAAATGACATAATGCACCCTCCCAATACTCAACTATAAAGGAGTATAATCAAAACTACCACTCACTCGACCACGACCCAATCATAAACTAACATCAGGGTTGGGAGCGAGAAGTCAAGAGAGTGCAATGCAACTCAATATACCACTGAAAAGGGCTCTATAAGTTTTTGAAATAGAGAAAATGAAATCAATTTACAAAAGAAGTCATTTCACAACTCGAAACCAATTTGACTACTCTTTTCCTCCTTGTAATTCCTCCCAATGTTTCCTCAAATGCATGTACAAATAATCAAGCATGGAGAAACAAAATTATAGAGGAATCTACTACAATATCAATCAATATACTCAAGTGGAATCAATTCACACTTGGCGACATTCATGAAAATGAATTAAGAATGCTCATGGTGCAAAGTACATAACTCCCACCCACCTGCCAATCCGGCACGGCCTCGATACGCCTCCAAAACTTTACGGTAGGTAGTAGAAGATTTCTTCTTCTTGCTCCCTAACTTCTTGCCTAACTGAAACATACATTAATCATACTCTTAGTCTTGTATCAAGGGCCTATTATCTATATATCAATCATAACATAGAAAGCTTTATTTGACTCAACTCCCCCTTTTCCTAAATCTTTTTTTTCTATTAATTAACTCACCATTTATGTGTATTAGGACTCCCTTGCATGAGTACGAAGTCCCCCTTAGCCTAATCTAGGCTTAATACCCTATTATGGCATGAAATTCCTTACTTTTCCACCCGGATGAACAGTAATCCGGACCGACAGTCGGTTACTTCATCCTGGATTTGATCTACTTTTCAAACTCCAAACTCTATGAAATTTATACCTAATATTCTATACTCACAGAAATTTCCAAAATGGTGACATGCATCACCATCGGAGGCCAATTGGCACCCAAAATAATTCGCTGAAATCAGGACTTCGACACAGGTTTTCCACAGTCTCGGAAAACCTTGCCGAAATCCGATTCTCCCCCTCTTAACCACCTCTAAAATTCCTATCTAACCTCTTTACAGCCTCTATTCCATTAGGAGACTAGGTAGGGATGGGGTACTCACCACTATTTTCTTTGAAAATGAGGTTCTTGCACCGAGGAAAAGGAGACCAACACTTCTCCTTTCAGCCGGCACACAATCGGGATCCTTTCCACCTCGATTCCCCCTTCCTTTCTCTCGTCTTCCCTCCTCCTCCTTCTTCTTCTTCTTCTTCTTCTTCTTCTTTTATTTCCTCTTCTTTTTCTTCTTTTCTTTCTGTGACTCTCCCGGCTCAATTCCACCTCCATAGCAACCAAACCCCCCATTTAAATCACATCAAGCACTGTTCACCCTTTGTTTAAAATTATTAAATTTCCATTTTGCCCCTAACACTTCAACGCATCTACTGTTATGCCATTAACTTTTTGATTCCTTCCAATTTTACCCCTTATATCAATTTTAAGGACTATTCTATCCTTCTTTATATAGAAAATTTATTTTTTGGGGTTATTACATCCTCCCCCCTTATATAAAATTCGTCCTCGAATTTAAAAGAGTAAATTACCTGATTACTCAAAGAGGTGAGGGTATCTGCTCTTCATATTCTGCACCGACTCCCAAGTGCACTCATCAACATTGTGCCGATGCCATTGAACCTGCACCATACATATTTCTTTATTTCTCAGCTTCCTAATTTGAGTATCAAGAATAGCTACAGGAAGTTCTTCATAAGAAAGGTCTCCCTCTACTGTAACTTCCTGCACTTGTAGCACATGGGATGGATCCGGCATATATTTTCGGAGCATAGATATATGAAATACTGGATGCACATGGCTGAGGTTTGGATAATGCTAATCTGTAAGATACATTGCCAACCTTGTCTAGTATCTCAAAGGGGCCAATGTATCGGGGACTAAGCTTGCCCCTCTTTCTAAACCTTATTGTCAGCGCCCGCGCCGGAACCCACTCACACCGGCGCCGCCACCGGCGTCGGACAAGCAAAGAGAGAAATGAACGGATAAGCACTCTCTCGCTTCCTCGACACCGGACTCAAGGATCACCACTTCGCTTCCGCTACGAAGGGCAAAAGATTACCCCTGGTATCAGTAGGGTAAAACACTTGAGCACCGCAACGGATTATCAAAGATCAAAGGAAGAATAAGGAAGAAAAATAGCAAAGCAAACACAAAGATGTAACGAGGTTCGGCTACAAGTAGCCTACGTCTTCCACCGCTCCAAATCTCAATTAGGATGATCTGATTACAGAGATAGCACACACCCGAACGATCACAAGCGATCGCTCTACAAGAGATTCACACAGAATTTCCTTTGCACAAGAAGTAGGATCCCAATCCTCTTCTTCTCTAGAACCCTAGCCTCACAAACAAGAGTCTCTCTCAAATATACGGCAATCTCAATACCCTAGGGCTCTCATGAGTCCTATATATAGTCTCAAGACCTTCAGATGATCATAGCCGTCGAAGCGCCACCAAAAACACCAAAAGAAACTCGTCCGTATGATTTTCCGCGAGCTCGAGTCGACTCGACTTTAGTTCGAGTCGACTCGAGCACGTCTGGACAACTTCCAGTATAACTGGCACGATCTCGGGTCGACTCGACTGTGGCTCGAGTCGACTCGACGATGCTTCGAGTCGACTCGACTGTAGCTCGAGTCGACTCTGACAGTCCAGACAGAAACATGGTTTTTCGGCTTTTCTCCTCCCGGGTCGACTCGACAGGCCTCGAATCGACTCGACTGTTCCCGAGTCGACTCGATTGTAGCTCGAGTCGACTCCGACAGTCCGCCAGACAGAACTATGTAGAATTAATTCTTCTTCAATTCTCTTCATCACCAATGGTCTCCACATACCCCAACAATCTCCCACTTGGAGACCTTGGGTATATCCTCTTGTTACTTGGTTCTCCTCTGTGCTCCCACTGAAAAACTGGATCATCCTAGTGAAATCGGTACGATGCCTCCTCAACGTCTTCAAGCATGAAGACCAGCAGAAGCTGAACAACTCCTCAGCTTCTCCACCGTGACGACCTTCGTCAACATATCTGCAGGATTCTGACTTGTATGAATCTTCTCCAACTTGACAAGTCTCTGCTCGAGCAATGACTTCATGAAGTGGTACCGTATGTCAATATGCTTCATCCTTGAATGGAAAGTTGAATTCTTCGCCAGATGAATTGCACTTTGACTATCTGAATATAACATGCAATCCTTCTGCTCCTTCCCAAGCTCCTTCATCAAGCCTTGAAGCCATATTCGTTTCTTGCACGCCTCTGTGGCTGCCACAAACTCCGCCTCCGTAGTCGACAATGCAACAACTGGTTGCAACCTGGAAATCCAACTGACGGCTCCACTGCCCAAGGTGAACAAGTACCCTGTCGTGCTCCTTCTGCCTTCCAAGTCCTCTGCCATGTCTGAGTCCACAGAACCCTGTAGCCGGATCTCAGAACCTCCATAGCACAATGACATGTGCTCAGTGCCTCTCAGATACCTCAGTATCCATTTGACCGCGCGCCAATGCTCCAAGCCTGGGCAGCTCATAAAGCGACTCACAACTCCCACTGCTTGAGCAATGTCTGGTCTCGTACACACCATAGCGTACATCAAGCTCCCCACTGCCGATGCATACAGGATTTTTGACATATTGAGCTCCTCCACCCGCGTCTTCGGACTTTGCCCTTTTGAAAGCTTAAAGTGGGCACCCAGCGGTGTGCCAACAGGTTTGGCACCCTCCATGCAGAATCTCCTGAGTACTCGGCTGATGTACTCCGCCTGAGATAGTCTGAGGATATGTTTAGACCTATCTCTGCTGATCCGCATCCCAAGGATCTGTTTCGCTACTCCTAGATCCTTCATTGCAAATTTTCTTGACAGCTTCAGCTTCAATTTTGCAATCTCATGCATGCTAGCTCCTGCAACTAACATGTCATCAACATACAATAGCAAGATAATGTAAGATGTACCGAAGTCCCGGAAGTAGCAACAGTGATCCTCCTGACATCTCCTGTATCCTATCTCAAGCATGTAACTATCGAACTTGAGATACCATTGTCTGGGTGCCTGTTTCAAACCATAGAGGCTTTTCTTTAATTTGCAGACTAAGTCACCCGTGCCAACTGCAATGTATCCCTCCGGCTGCTACATATATATCTCCTCATCGAGATCTCCATGGAGAAAGGCCGTCTTCACATCAAGCTGCTCTAAGTGAAGATCCTCTACTGCCACCATACTCAGCACCGCTCGAATAGAACTCATCTTAACTACAGGAGAAAAAATCTCTGTGAAGTCGATACCTGCTCTCTGCTGAAATTCTTTTACAACCAGCCTGGCCTTGTACCGCTTCTTCCCACCCTGCTCTTCCTTCAGCCTGTAAACCCATTTATTTGACAGTGCTTTCTTCCCCTTGGGCAGATCCACCAAATCCCACGTTTGATTCTGCTCCAATGACTTCATCTCATCATCCATGGCCAACTCCCACTCCTTCCTGGTATCAACCTCCAATGCCTCCATGAAGCATTTAGGTTCACCATTATCTGTGAGCAGCAAATAACTAAGAGTCCCATCATACCTTTGAGGAGGCTTCCCATGAGTACTACGAGTGGACCTTTTTAGTTGTGGATGGGGTGCCAATGCTTTAGGTTCTTGCTCTGACTGAGTCTTCTGACCAGAATTTGTAGACTCCTCTTCAGGATCCACAAAACACGGCTCAACAGGTTTTGTTTCTGATTCATAGCTCTGCTGCATTTTCTCATTGAATACCACATCATTACTACGAATGATCTTCCTGTGTTCGGGATCCCAAAGCCGGTACCCAAACGGTTGACCTCCGTATCCAACGAAAATGCACTTCTTTGATTTGGCGTCTAGTTTGCTTCTTTGACTGGAATCAACATGGACATAACTGGTACAACCGAATACTCGTAAGTGCGCCAAATCAATCTTCTTCGCTGTCCATGCTTCCTCAGGAATCCCAAGTTCAAGTTTCTTTGATGGCCCTCTGTTGATCAAGTAGGCAGCAGTGTTAACTGCTTCCGCCCAAAACTGCTGTGGTAATCCAGCATGTATCCTCATGCTCCTGGCACGATCATTAATAGTTTTGTTCATCCTTTCAGCAACTCCATTTTGTTGTGGTGTCCCTGGAACTGTCCTCTGCCTGACGATCCCAGCATCTGCACAGTAGTCCTCAAACTCCCTGCTACAATACTCACCACCGTTGTCCGATCTTAGGCATTTCAACCTCTTTCCTGTCTCGAGTTCTACCATCGCCTGCCATCTCCTGAAGACCCCAAATACCTCTGACTTGTGCTTCAAGAAGAACACCCAAAGCTTCCTGGTAGCATCATCAATAAAAGTAACATAGTACTGAGATCCACCAATGGAAGAAACTGGTGCAGGCCCCCACACGTCCGTGCACGAGATCTAGCTTTTCTTGCTTCCGAGGTTTACCTTTTTTGTTGAATGAAACACGCTTCTGCTTTCCGAGAACACAATTCTCACAGAAGTCCATCTCAACACTCCTGAGACCCTGCAGCTTTCCCAACTGGTGCATCACCTCCAGTCCCTGATAACTCATGTGCCCAAGTCTACAATGCCATAACTTGGTGTCCACATCTGCTGCAGCAACTCCAATAGAGTTCTCCGTGCCGTTGGCGACATAAAGTGTCCCAACCTTCTTGCCACTAGCCACCGTCAACGAACCCCTGGATATCTTCCACTTATCAGCTGTGAAAGTAGTGTTGTACCCCTGGCTCGCCAACTGTCCAACAGAAATCAGATTCCTCTGCAGTTGAGGCACGTGCCGTACGTCCTCAAGCTCAAGTGCAGATCCAGAAATCAACTTCACTTCCGCGCTTCCCCTTCCTTGTATGGTGCAAGGCTCTCCATCCCCTAGGTAGACTTTGCCGAAGTCTCCCTTCTCATATCCTCCAAGAAGCTTCCGTTGGGATGTAGCATGGAAAGACGCGCCCGAGTCTATCACCCAAGACTCGTCACAGGTAGATAAAGATAGAATGAGGGCATCCATATCACCGTCTTCAGCAAGATTTGCCAGACCCTTGCTAACTCCTTCGGTGTGGTCGCCTTACTTCCTTTTAGGAGATTTGCAGTCCCTCCTAAAGTGCCCCGTCTTCCCGCAGTTCCAGCACTTCACTCCCTTGTTCTGAGGTGCTCGAGACCTGCTGGATCTCGACTTCGAGTCGCTTCAAAATCGACCGTCCTTCTTTTGTCTTTCCCGGTCAGAGGTGTTTAGTACACTTCCAGACGACTCCGTAGCTCCAGAAGATTTCCTTCTTGCTTCTTCACTCAGAAGCACTCCCACAACGTCATCAAAGATCAACTTCCCCGTCGCCGAAGAGTTGCTCACTGCCATCACCAGGCCCTCCCAGCTATCAGGCAATCCAGAGAGGATTAGCAATGCCCGAATCTCATCGTCAAAACTAATCTCCACTGACTCCAACTGGGCCGTGAGTCCATTGAATTCGTTGAGGTATTCTGCTATGCTGCCGCCATTTTTCATACGAAGATTAAACAACCTCTTCATGAGAAATACCTTGTTTGATGTTGAGGGTTTCTCGTACATCCGCGACAATGTTGCCATCAACTCCATCGTCGTCTTCTCGTTTTTGATGTTGAATGCCACTTGGGATGCAAGTGACAATCTAATGGTGCCGAGCGTCTTCCGATCGAGGACCTCCCAGTCTTCATCGGGCATCTTCTCTGGTTTCTTTGCTCTACCTCCAAGAGATAAATAGAGATCCTTCTGGTAAAGGTAATCCTCTATTTGCTTCTTCCAAAACCCGAAGTTCGTGCCATTGAACTTCTCAATTCGCACCTTTCCTTCATCCGCCATCGCAGAAAACCAATAGCTCTGATACCACTTGTTGTCAGCGCCCGCGCCGGAACCCACTCACACCGGCGCCGCCACCGACGTCGGACAAGCAAAGAGAGAAACGAACGGATAAGCACTCTCTCGCTCCCTCGACACCGGACTCAAGGATCACCACTTCGCTTCCGCTACGAAGGGCAAAAGATTACCCCTGGTATCAGTAGGGTAAAACACTTGAGCACCGCAACGGATTATCAAAGATCAAAGGAAGAACAAGAAAGAAAAATAGCAAAGCAAACACAAAGATGTAACGAGGTTCGGCTACAAGTAGCCTACGTCCTCCACCGCTCCAAATCTCAATTAGGATGATCCGATTACAGAGATAGCACACACCCGAATGATCACAAGCGATCGCTCTACAAGAGATTCACACAGAATTCCCTTTGCACAAGAAGTAGGATCCCAATCCTCTTCTTCTCTAGAACCCTAGCCTCACAAACAAGAGTCTCTCTCAAATATACGGCAATCTCAATACCCTAGGGCTCTCATGAGTCCTATATATAGTCTCAGGACCTTCAGATGATTTCCCGCGAGCTCGAGTCGACTCGACTTTAGTTCGAGTCGACTCGGGCACGTTTGGACAACTTTCAGTATAACTGGCACGATCTCGGGTCGACTCGACTGTGCTTCGAGTCAACTCGACTGTAGCTCGAGTCGACTCTGACAGTCCAGACAGAAACATGGTTTTTCGGCTTTTCTCCTCCCGAGTCGACTCGACAGGCCTCGAGTCGACTCGACTGTTCCCGAGTCGACTCGACTGTAGCTCGAGTCGACTCCGACAGTCCGCCAGACAGAACTATGCAGAATTAATTCTCCTTCAATTCTCTTCATCACCAATGGTCTCCACATACCCCAACAAACCTCATTACTCCTCTCATAGGAGAGATCTTTAAGAAAACATGATCCCCCATGCTAAACTGCACATCTCTCCTTCTGATATCTGCGTAGCTCTTCTGCCTACTAAATACTATCCTCAACCTTTTCTGTATCACTAACACCTTTTCTGATGTCTCTCTAATCAAATCTGGCCCTTCTAGGTGCTTCTCTCCAATCTCAGACCAGCACAAGAGAGATCTACATTTTCTCCCATAAAGTGCCTCATAAGGTGCCATACCAATAGTGGAGTGATAGCTGTTATTATATGCAAACTCCACTAAAGGTAAGTACTTATCCCAGCTACCTCTGAAATCCATTACACACATTCTGAGCATATCCTCGAGGGTTTGAATGGTCCTCTCTGATTGCCCATCTGTCTGAGGGTGAAATGTTGTACTGAAATCAAGCTGAGTTCCTAATGCCACATGGAGTTTCTGCCAAAATCTAGAGGTAAATTGTGAACCTCTATCTGATATAATAGAAACTGGTACCCCATGTAAAGACACTATCTTATCCACATATATCTCGGCATACTGAGCTACTGAATATGTGGCTTTCACCGGTAAGAAATGGGCTGATTTTGTCAATCTATCTACAATCACCCAGATGGAATCATATCCTTTCTGTGTTCTGGGCAGCCCAACTACAAAATCCATAGTTATCCTTTCCCATTTACACTCGGGCAAAAGTAACTCTTGCAACAGTCCTGTTGGCTTCTGATGTTCAAATTTCACTTGCTGACAAGTAAAACAAGAAGCCACATACTTGGCCACATCCCTTTTTAATCCGCTCTACCAATACATGCTTTTGATATCATGATACATCTTGGTGGAACTAGGATGAATGCTATAGGGAGTGTTGTGCGCTTCATGCATAATCTTCTGTCTCAGATCTCCCACATTTGGCACACAAAGCCTACTGCCACACCTCAATATCCCATCTACTATCTGAAACCTTTCTGACTGTCCTGATTGCACTTCTCCTTTCAGTTTCATAAGGACTAGATCTAAATCCTGTGAAATCTTGATTTCATCTATCAACTTCGGTTTCACCTGAAACTGTGCAATCAAAGGACAAACTTCTGATACCCCAAAAGATAGTTCCTGACCAAATAAATCTGCCAGATCTCTGACTATCTCTCTCCTCTGGACGGAGATGTGAGATAAACTGCCCATTGACTTCCGGCTTAATGCATATGCTACTACATTAGCCTTGCTCGGATGATACAGGATTTGGCAGTCATAATCCTTCAACAGCTCTATCCATCTTCTCTGTCTGAGATTCAAATCTCTTTGCTGCTGAATGTACTGGAGGCTTTTGTACATTTCTCACCATATATATAATGCCTCCATATCTTTAATGCAAATATGATAGCAGCCATTTTCAAGTCATGAGTGGGATAGTTTACCTCATGCTTTCTCAGCTGTCTGGATGCATATGCAATCACCTTGCCATTCTGCATTAACACACATCCCAATCCCACTCTGGAAACATCACAGTAAACTACAAACCCGCCTGTATCTGTGGGTAGAGTCAAAACTGGAGCTGATGTGAGGCAATCCTTCAGCTTCTGGAAGCTCTGTTCACAAAAATCTGTCCAAGTGAACTTAACCTGCTTCCGAGTTAGCTTTGTTAATGGGATAGCTATTTTTGAAAAGTTCTTTACAAACTTTCTATAGTACCCAGCCAGACCTAGAAAACTCCTGATTTCTGTTACATTATAGGTTTCGGCCAATCCATAACTGCCTCAATCTTCTTGGGATCCACCCTGATTTCTTCCTTGCATATTATGTGTCCCAAGAATCCAACTTCCTGTAGCCAAAACTCACATTTGGTAAGTTTGGCATACAGTTCATGTTCTCTCAAGGTTTGTAATGCTATCCTCAAATGTTCTTCATGATCAGCCTGACTCTTAGAGTATACGAGGATGTCATCTATAAAGACTATCAAAAACCTATCAAGATAGGGTTTGAAAATCCTATTAATTAAATCCATGAATGCTGCTGGGGCATTTGTCAGCCCAAATGGAAGCACTAGAAACTCATAGTGCCCATACCTCATTCTGAATGCAGTCTTCAATACATCTTCCCTCCTGATCCTTAGCTGATGATACCCAGACTGCAGATCAATCTTCGAGAAATACTCAGCCCCTTGCAATTGATCAAATAGGTCATCTATCTTGGAGAGTGGGTATTTGTTCTTGACGGTCACTTTATTCAGCTGTCTATAATCTATACACAATCTTAGTGACCCATCCTTCTTCTTTACAAACAGCACCGGGGCACCCCACGGTGATGTACTGGGCCTAACAAATCCCTTGTCTAACAAATCCTATAACTGCACCTTCAGTTCTCTCAACTCTGTGGGTGCCATACGATAGGGAGCAATTAAAATAGAATTTATACCAGGGAGTTCAATACTGAACTCAATTTCTCTATCAGGTGGCAATCCTGTAATTCCCCTGGAAATACATCTGGATACTCCCTAACAACTGAAATCCATTGCAGATCCACAGACTCTACCTAGGTATCCATCACATAAGCTAGATAGCCTTAACACCCCTTTCTCAGTAGCCTCTTTGCTTTCACTGCAGATACTAAATTCACTGGGACCTCACTCCTATCCCCTTGATATGCAAATTCATCCCCATCTAAAAGTCTGAAGATAACACTCTTTTCTTGGCAGTTAATGGTGGCACGATTGTCTGATAACCAATCCATGCCCAATATGACATCAAAGTCTAACACTGCCAACTCAATCAAATCAATTGGGAGTGTTTTACCTTCTATCTCTACCACACAGGTAGGATACACATACTTCACTTCTATACTATCCCCTACAGGTGTACTAATAGCTAAGAAAATATGCATTAATATCTTATCCTTAGATAACTTCTTAGCAAAATAAGGGGATATAAAGGAATGGGTAGCTCCAGAATCAAACGGTACTCTAGCTTTAATCTTATCAATGAGGAGCATACCTGTCACAACTGTGTTCGATGCCTGTACCTCCTGTGGGTTTACTGTGAACATCCTTCCTTGCCCTCTGCCTACTGGAGCTGACGGCTGTGATGGTCCAGCACTCTGCTGTGATGTTTGTGCCTGACCTCTGCCTCTACCTATAGGCCCTCTACTACTAGGTCTATCTATCTGCACAGAAGGGTAGGATGCTGAAGGTATAAACTGCTGGGTGGCACTCTAAAGGCATTCTCTGGCAAAATGACCCGGCTGTCCACATCTGTAGCACACTCCCTGACCCATTCTGCATCTGCCAGGGTGCTTCTTTCCACATGTGTCACACACTAGCCATGACTGAAACCTTGGTTCAATCCTGGTCATAGCAACTGGAGGACGAGGGGCTGATGGTAGAAAAGCATCCTGTGACTGACCTCTTCTCCTCCACTTTCTCTTACGTGGGGCAGGTGGAGCTGAGCGTACAGACTGCTCCGTCGGGCCCTCCGGGAGATCTGTTCCCTCAGATCTACCTGTGCTGCTTTGCCCTTTTCCCACACTCATTTTTCTCTGTTCTCTTTCAGCTCTTTCCTCTTTGTTTCTGGTCTCCCACTGTTTTGCTTTATCTATAAGCTTGGACAAAGAGGAGACCTCTACTGCCAACACCGCATTATAAAGCGGAGAAATCAGACCCCATCTGAACCTTTCTATCCTGGCAGCTTCAGTGGGGATGATGTAAGGAGCATACCTCCCAATCTGGTGAACTCACGAGCGTACTCAGCTACGCTCATTCCGGGCATCTGCTTCAGCCTCTCAAACTAAAGAGCCTGATTCTGCCTCTCCGCCAGAGATAGGAACTCATCCATTACTGCTTGCCTGAACTCTTTTCAGGTTAGAGGATTCCTACTGTACAATCTGTCCTCTACTTGCCTCTGGTACCAGTCCCAGGCATCTTCTTTCATTGTGAGCCCTACAAGTTCTATTGCCCTTGCATCAGAACAGGGCAGTCTTCGTATCATCTTTTCAGTCTCCTCCAGGAATCTCTGAAAATCTTCACCTTTTTTCTCCTTAAACTCCGGGGTTCTGAGCCTCAGAAAGTCCTGTACAGTAATTCCCTCATCATCTAGAGCCCGCCTGGCCAAACTCCTGGACACAGGTGCAGGAGGTGGGATGGATGCTATTGACGGGGCTGAAGGCTTCCCTCGAGCAATTTGCTCCTTCAAAGCTTGATTTTCTGCCAGTAACTGTTCCACTAGCACATCTCTACTTCCTACCTCTCCTTGATCATCAACCCTCTGTCTGTCAGCAGGAGGAGATTTTTCTCTCTGGGGCTCGACGTGTGCGGAACCCGCATCAAACTCTATATCTGGCTCCGTCCTCCTTCCATGACGAGCGGGCCCTCTCCTTGGAGGCATCTTTTATGTATCTCTAAAAAGAAACAAGGAGAGAGGGTGGTCACTACACACTGAGCCATCAAATGTTTTAACAATTTGTAAATAACTCAGAAAATAACATAAAGAGAAATCCTATGCTCCATAGTATAACTCTATCCTTATTCCTAACTCATCCTATTGTTCTAACAGGACTCTTCTTAACCTTTGCTCTGATACCACGTCTTGCCACGACCCCCACCCCCTTCCGGCGGGCGGCCGCGACGGTCCTAGGGTGCAGGTAGACATAAGGCCACCAGCCACCACGTAGAACCCTACTTACTTATCAAAATCATCAATAAATTCTGAAAATTTTGGCATGATACATGCACAAAATGATCACCTTTCCTATATTGACCTGTCAGGATTATCTCAATACATACAACAACACTACCTGTCAGAGCAGCAATCACATATCCTGTCATAATATAAGCCTAGACAACACATATATCATCACAGGCATAAACTCATCTATATATAAAAGGACTGGTTCCCATTTCATCCATGGTCAAACCCATATCCACAACAGGATCTATGTCTATAACTGTACACTATATACAACTGAAAGTTTATAATACACCAACATATATAAAACTCTAATCTACTCTATACTATGCTATGGAGCGACACAGCTAGCAGGCAACCTTTAATCCTGCTCTTCTCTATACATCACCTGGCCTGCAACAAAAACATCAAATTGTGGAGTGAGTATATAAATACTCAGTGAGTGGAGTGGAGCTATGCACATGAGACAGAACATAAATCATGGCTCGAGGTGAAATCTCAAGAGCATATGAATAGTGATCAATAACAAGATGTACATGAACTCAACATATGAAACATGGAGTAAATCATCACAATATCACTATAGTCATAGTCAACTCATCTAGAGCATATATAGAATAATCAAATAAGCAAGTATGATAACATGAATATGCTCAACATGTCATAATACTGAAACATATAAATCAGGTGTCAATAGGCTGAATCATCAACAAGACAGCTATCGGGAGGTCGGTCTTACGCCCCAGGCGAACCACAACAACTTCCTACTGTCACATGCATATGCAGAAATATGACACCACACAATAATACAAATGCTGGCCAATATTCAGAACAGAAATCCATAGAAAACCGTAAGACTCATCTCACATCTGAATACTAAATGGCACCTCGCAGGAATTCTACATCCGCGGAAAGCCTACTGCACCTCGTGGGGACTTACTATGCCCGGCGGAAAGCAAATATATGTCATAGGACTGGCCGATCCTACGCCTAGGGCATATACCCCCTAGAAAGGGACTGGGCTGCGTCCACCCAGGGGACAACTATGTGCACATAGGCCGATGTCTAACCCCATCGACTATAGGTGTCCTGTAGATACTGCCAAGCCATGCATAAATGACATAATGCACCCTCCCAATACTCAACTATAAAGGAGTATAATCAAGACTACCACTCACTCGACCACGACCCAATCATAAACTAACATCAGGGTTGGGAGCGAGGAGTCAAGGGAGTGCAATGCAACTCAATATACCACTGAAAAGGGTTTTACAAGTCTTTGAAATAGAGAAAATGAAATCAATTTACAAAAGAAGTCATTTCACAACTTGGAACCAATTTGACTACTCTTTTCCTCCTTGTAATTTCTCTCAATGTTCCCTCAAATGCATGTACAAAATAATCAAGCATGGAGAAATAAGATTATAGAGGAATCTATTACAATATCAATCAATATGCTCAAGTGGAATCAATTCACACTTGGCGATATTCATAAAAATGAATTAAGAATGCTCATGGTGCAAAGTACATAACTCCCACCCACCTGCCAATCCGGCACGGCCTCGATACGCCTTCAAAATTTTACGGTAGGCAGTAGGGGACTTCTTCTTCTTGCTCCCTAACTTCTTGCCTAACTGAAACATACATTAATCATGCTCTTAGTCTTGTATCAAGGGCATATTATCTATGTATCAATCATAACATAGAAAGCTTTAGTTGACTCAACTCCCCTCTTTCCTAAATCTTTTCTTTTCTTTTTTTTCTATTCATTAACTCATCATTTATGTGTATTAGGGACGCCCTTGCATGAATACAAGGTCCCCTTTAGCCTAATCTAGGCTTAATACCCTATTATGGCATGAAATTCCTTACATTCCCACCTGGATGAACAGTAATCCGAACCGACAGCCGGTTACTTCATCCCGGGTTTGATCTACTTTCCAAACTCCAAACTCTATGAAATTTATACCTAATATTCTATACTCACAGGGGTTTCTAAAATGATGACATGCATCACCATCGGAGCCGATTGGCCCCCGAAACAATTCGTTGAAATCAGGACTTCGACACAGGTTTTCCGCAGTCTCGGAAAACCTTGCTGAAACCCGATTCTCCCTCTCTTAACCACCTCTAAAACCCCTATCTAACCTCTTTACAGCCTCAATTCCATTAGGAGATTAGATAGGGATGGGGTACTCACCACTTTTTTCTCTGAAAATGAGGTCCTTGCATAGAGGGAAAGGAGACCAACACTTCTCCTTTCAGCCAGCACACAATCGGGATCCTTTCCACCTCGATTCCCCCTTCCTTTCTCTCATCTTCCCTCCTCCTCCTCCTTCTTCTTCTTCTTCTTTTATTTCCTCTTCTTTTTCTTCTTTTCTTTCTGTGACTCTCCCGGCTCAATTCCACCGCCACAGCAACCAAACCCCCCATTTAAATCACATCAAGCACAGTTCACCCTTTGTTTAAAATTATTAAATTCTCATTTTGCCCCTAACACTTCAACGCATCTACTGTTATGCCATTAACTTTTGATCCCTTCCAATTTTATCCCTTATATCAATTTTAAGGACTATTCTATCCTTTTTTATATAGAAAAAAAAATTTGGGGTTATTACACAGGGTCTCCAAAACTGAATCTCTGTCTTTCAGACTGCTTTCCTCTGGAAGTCGACTCGGACAAACTGGGAGTCGACTCGGCTGATATGGGAGACGACTCGTAGTCTTCGCGAGTCGGCTCGCTGACAGGGTCTCAAAAACAAACGTTCTGTCTTTTTGAAAGCTTTTCCATGGAGTCGACTCGGGACCATCTGGAGTCGACTCGGCAAGCATCGGAGTCGATACGCAACTTTTTGGAGTGGACTCGCTAGCAGGGTCTAAAATTCATCATTCTGTCTTTCTGTCTGTTCTCAGTCGGAGTCGACTCGAGCTTGTGCCGGAAACTTCAAGTGTTCCGGAGTCGACTCGCAAGGTTCAGGAGTCAACTCGTGATGCAGACTTTGGTTCAATTAGAGTTCAATACTTAACCAAAATACTCTGAACCAAAGCTCAAGGTACTTAAACAGAATTTAATAAAGATCTCCTTGAAATACTGGATTGAATTCATTAGAACAACATAAGACATACTCAAATGCTTTGAGCTCATCAAAATTAATTAGGAAATACTCAATCACTCCACAGACCGAAAATTAAAGTTTACAAAGTCTTGGACCAAAAGTTTTAGATTCAGTCAGCGGGGACTATCTGTTAGAGAGGGGTCATCGGGGGGTGGGGAATTAATTTCCACAAAAAAAATACCTCCCTAGTTGGTAGAAATTAGATTTTTCTATGCTCTACATAATTTTTTTATAAAATACTAGAATCTTATTTTTATAAAAAACTATTTTTCTTTTTTCTTCTTTCAAAATACCAACCAAAAAATAAAGTTTTTTTTTTGGTTGATCACATATTTTTTCCTTCTTTTTTCGCAAACTAAATGAGTCTTTAGCGAGGGAAGGAAGGTGATGGGGAGGAGAGATAGATGCGGTCTGATAAACAATATTTCCATCAGAGGTCGACATCCTTTTATGAAACCCGTTAGTGAAGCATGAAATGAAATGAATAGACGTCTAAATCGACCTTCAATTGTTTCATACTCTGCTATGCTGCCGAGGTTGGTCTGAAGAATGGCGTCGCAATACTAGCGTATCCGGTCATAAAGAAGTGATTTGTGACCATAAAGTTCCTTCATAGCCACCTCCTTATCATGCCAAGCTTGATGATACGGTAATTCAACACCATATTCTCGACAAATATCCTTTATGATATCACTCGGCATATATAACTGCATATCTTGAAGTTTATCTTTAACAATATTCGAAACCCAACGTTCCGAAGTCTTAGGATGAGACCGGACTTGCAACCCTCCTTCACATGTATAGTTACTGTTCATTTTTTTAATTGCAAACCTTTCTTGATTTCCAAGTCAAGAAGTATGGATACGCCATTCATATTCTTCATATGCATATTATACGGTTACTCGCTCACGATTGTTCTTCACAAACACAAAATTTCTACAATTTACGATGCAAAAATTACGAATTGTGTCGCGAAGAGTTTTGACATCCTTGAACTCCTAACCAACGCCCTCTATAGAGATTTTCCAAGTATCCAAAGAATTTTTTGTCTAGGTTTCTCTTCAATTGCGACTTTTGTTTCTTTAACAACTTGGCCGAAATTACTTGACCCACCCTTCGAAACAATTTTGGATCTGCAACTACATTCAACATCATAGGATGGGTCATTGTCCCTACAATAGTTTAAACAAAATTTTAGCATAGTAACTAACCATTTTGCGCTTAAATTGCAAAAAATATGAAGTAAAATATGCAATGTAGCAAAAATTCAAACTACAAATAGTAAAACAGAAACGGATGCAAATAACTTTTGCATTATCTCTTATCGATTACCACATCAGCAACTTTGGTCAAGCTTGAAGAATGAGTAACAACCATCTCAATCACTGCCGCATTTAAGTTGACATGTATTTGATGCATATTCCGAGCATCTTTATTGCCGATTGAGTGTAACAAGCATTTTAAACTTGTTTGAAACATAAAATTTAACTTCTATCATTGTAGAAGATAGATGTCTCCACCTTTTCACTATTTTTTTATAAATTTGATCGAGATTTGTGTCCTCAGATATAGAAATAATAACAGTTTTGCTACCATAAGAACAAATAGCCATGAAGACTGGGCTACCAGTGTTCTTTGAAGCGATGACAATGGATAAAGGAGGGAGAGATGAACAGATGCTTCTGTATTGCAGGTAAACTGTGACTCTTTGGTAAAATAGAGTCATAGGGAGAGTGGGGCACAAACTCACGACAAAGATAAAACATAAACATAGGGATCACACGGCAAATAGAAAACAGAGAGGAAGAGGGACTCTCGGCCTTTTGGGTCAACAGGACCATAGGCATTTTGGGTCAACAGGACCCTAGGCATTTTAGGTCAACATGGACCTTCCCATGGCAAAGACAAAATGGAGAAGAACAGAGCGGTGATAAGAACAGAAATGTTGGACTTAATTTTGCATGACATTTGGAGAAACAGGAGAAGAGGGATCGCACGAAAAAGAGTTTTCGGTCAGTTAGGAATATCAGCGAAGAGATAAGAACAAATTCCAATGGGCAAAGAGAAAATGAAGAAAATAGCGCAACCTTATGGAATATCGGAATACCAGATATATGGAATTCCAACGGTCCCTTTTTTCCGCTTTCAAACTTCTTCCATGGGGCAGAGTGGGGGCATCTTCTGTAAACATCTTTTGTGGGGCAGTGTGGGGGCATCTTCGGTAGTATAACTTAGAGGAGAACCCCTCTCAGGGATCGGAAATTAAAGTTTGCAAAGTCCTGGACTGGAAGTTTTAGATTCAGTCAACAGGGACTATCTATTAGAGAGGGGTCATCGGGAGGGTGGGGAATTAATTTTCACAAAAAAAAATACCTCCCTAGTTAGTGGAAATTAGATTTTTCTATGCTCCACATATATTTTTTTATAAAATATTAGAATCTTATTTTTACAAAAAACTTTTTTTTCTTTTTTTCTTTTTTCAAAATACCAACCAAAAATAAAGTATTGGTTGATGGCATATTTTTTCCTTCTTTTTTCGCAAACTAAATGAGTCTTTAGTGAGGGAAGGAAGGTGATGGGGAGGGGAGATAGATGCGGTCTGATAGAACTCTTCCAAATGGATTTTGGGCAGTTTAGAACCTGTTACAGTTTGATGGCTTATAGATGGCAAAGCACAAGAATTCCAGTGAATAGCTGCTGTCCATGTGAGATACGGGGCTGAAGTCGGCAGCCCCAACCGACTTCAGCCCCATTCCCCTTTTTGATCCGGCTTTCTTCGGGCGCAGCGAGGGCGGGGCGCCACGGGCGTTACGTGGCAGCCCCGCGGTCGTTCCGCAGCCACCCCGTGGCCGCACGAGCGGCCGTTGATTTCGCCCCACCACCGCAATTTTCGCCCCACTATCATTTCCCCTCTCTCTTCCCTGCTTCTCCACCTCCTCCAGTGACCACGTCCGCCACCCCAACCGAGCTTCTCCACCCTAGGTCATCTTCTTCCTTGGATTTTTTTTTTGGTTCCCTCTGCTTCCCCTGTTTTGAGATCTAGTTTGGTCATTGGAAACCCCACCGTCGTCGCCGCTGCTAGCTACCGGATCGAGCCACCTGTGGCCGGGATCCGCCGCCTCCGTCGACCACCGGTAAGCCTCTTCTTCTTGCTATTCATTCTATTGCCAAATAGCTTTAATTCTTCCCTTTGTTTTGGCTCCAAACCGAGACCAAGCTCGGTTGTTCTAGACCTCGACCACCGCAACAGCCGCCGGCCGTCAATGCGGCCGGCTGGTCGTCAACCGAACGACGGCCTCCACCATCCAGGTTGGCCGCCTAGACCCCCCCGGTTCTTTCTTCTTCTTCTTCTTCTTCCCCTGTCCGTGGGGGTTTGGGGAAGAAGAAGGGCCCTGTTCACGGGCCCTATTCACTGCGGGCCCAACTTGGGCCCGGTTTGAACCCGAAACCCGAAAAAAAGAAAAGAAAAAGAAAAAGAAAATCTGAAACCCAGTTCAGACCCGAAACCCAAAATTCGAAATCCAGTTCAGACCCGAAACCATTTGGCCAATAAATGAAATTTTACAGTTAAGCCCTTGATAGTATGTTATTGCACAAAAGAACCTTCTGTAATTTAGGTTTGATCCCTCTAAGAAAGTTGTATTACATAAAGGTCCTCAAATATATTATTTAGTCCCTTCACTCAAGTTTTATTATGGAACAGTACCCTGTAATTAAGTATTAGTCCCTACAATGAATTTTATTGCATAAATAATCCATTAGAGGCCAACCATGGGGGCCCTATTGGGCCGGGTCTATACGGGCCCATTAGGCTGTGTCCGATGTGGGCCCTATCGGGCCATGTTCATTATGGATTAACACTAGGCCTTGTTGGGCCATGCCCAGTAGCATTATTTCTGAATTTTGCTTAGCTCTAAAATTAATAAAGAATTAATTAAATTTAAACAGGTGAACCTGATCCGCCTATCTGAAGTAGGGGTTAAGCGAGAAGAGGTAAGTAACTTAATGCTTCAAAGTGCATTTTCTAAATTATTTGATAAAATTTTGAAATATGTTTTATATTTAGTAAAATGGCTCTGGCATGTTAAATTTTATTTGAAAATTATGTTATATGCTCTGAAATATGTAAACTATGACTTGATTATTTATGAAATCTGTTTTTATATATATGCATTCTCAGCATAGCTATGACTTGTTCTGTTCTATTCTGGTCCTGCTAATGGGGATTATACGTTGGACCTGTCGACTTGTAATCTGTGAGGAACCGATTTCGACACCGTACCACCGGTGATTAGAATAGTGGTATTTGGACACCGTACCATCGGTGCTTAATAATAGTGGTGTTTGGCACCTTGTGCAATCCATGCCACTAGGTTACGTGGTCGTAGCCTATTATGTTGAGATTATGATATCAGAGTTTTTGTAAAAATGATAATAAGTTTAGAAACAGTAAAACGATGTTATTTATGATTTATTCCTAGTCATTATTTTGTATTTTGATCTGATATGCTCTGACCCCACTCTGGGGTATTTTGTTGCTTACTGGGCGAGTGTAGCTCATTATTCTGTTTTCTGTTTTTTTCAGATCTAGAGACTTGATTGTACGGGATTGGGGGAGTGCGTTAGATTTTCGACAATTTCTTCAGTTTTTGGTCCTTTAGTTAGATTAGCTTGGACATTTGAATTATGTTGGCATATGCTATTTTGGAATTTTGTAAGATTGCTTTTGAATGACTTTAATTATTTATGTTAAATTTTAAGCATCTGTTATTAACCCTTAAATAAGTTTTGAACATCTGTATTTGCTCCGATATGTTCCGATGCCTTGCACGCTTGTGCGGCCCGTCGTGCGGGCGTGCGGCGTCTGCCGCGCTCCGGGCTCGGAGCGTGATAGATTTGGTGGTATCAGATCTCAAGTTTCAGATTTCTAGGGATTGTGTTTGAAATAGTCAGACGGAGTTTAAGCTTTAGGATTCGTCGGAAAGTTTGAGAGATCGGTAGACATTTGGCCATTAGACGAAGGTATTTATTTGCTTTTGTTATTGATAAATTTGTGTTATTTTATCAGAATTTTGAAATGCTAAAATTAGAATGCAACCTAATTATGGTCGTAACCAAAGTGTGCATAAGCTACTATGAGAGTTTTCTTGGTGGAGCAATTTGTATTTCAAGTTATGATTAATTAGATTTTGACTAAGTTAAGTGAAGGATATTAGTCATGGGATATTATCGTGCAACGTAATTATTTTAGAAGTTTAACTTGATATCAGGCACTGTGGATATTGCTTCTAATTGAAGTTAATTATTTTGGTGGCAAGTTAAGTTTTATTTATAAAAAGTTGTTTGAAGTTTGGACTGGAAAATATTTTATAATATTCATTGAAATATTCTTCGAGGATTGAAATCTGTATGTGGATCATGCATGAAGGTCTTATATAGAAGGAAAATATATTTGGGGATGAGACTTAAGAGTTCTTTTTTTGGCTCTACTTGAGACTTAAAATTTTATATCTTTTCAGTTTACAATCAAAATTGGTATTTTGATAGAAAGTCAATTAATAAATTTTGAGAATATTGGTGGATTAAAATATTTTTGCATTGTTCAAAAAGAAAAGTGTTGCCCAAGGTGACAAGCCAAGAGGGGGGGGGTGAATTGGTTTCTCTAAATTTTTTACTATCTTATTTAGTCAATCGATGAGTGAGTGAAGTTTAAAACAATACACAATGCAAACACCCAAGAAGTATAGTGGTTCGGTGCTCTCCTAAGCACCTATGTCCACTCCCCAAGCGACCCCTTGGGAATTTACTATAATCCCGCGGATTACAGTTGGATTGTTTTCCGGGCTCACAATCCAAAAACCTTTACACTTTGGTTTTCTGGGATCACCAAGAACTTATGTTGGTTTTACGGGCTCACCAACGAACCTTCACAATTGGTTTTACGGGCTCACCAACAAACCTACACCGTTGGTTTTACGGGCTCACCAACAAACCTTTACAAGGTGATTAAAGAGAAGAAGAAAGTTGAAACTCCTATATGAGCAAGTATAACAAATATAAGCTACAAAGAAGAGTTTAGAATATAGTTATCGCTTGATGAGACTTCTCTCTTCTTTGTCAAGAATGCTTCACTCTTCAAGAGTGGATGGAGCTCTTAATGTCTCTTGGAATCTGCTCAACCACTTCCTTTTGACTCTTTGAATGAAGCACTTGGATGAAGAAAGTTAGGGCTCTTGTCTTTCTTGTAAG
Source organism: Phoenix dactylifera (assembly GCF_009389715.1). Lineage (NCBI taxonomy): Eukaryota > Viridiplantae > Streptophyta > Magnoliopsida > Arecales > Arecaceae > Phoenix > Phoenix dactylifera. The sequence goes on along the minus strand of NW_024067763.1, from coordinate 567,068 downwards.
TTTTGATATTTTTCAAAAAGATGTTTTCTCTGATGAATAGTGTCCCTTTAAATAGTTTTCCTCATCCATTGGATACACCCCATTGGTTAGATTTCAAAAACTAGCCGTTACTTGCTGTTGGGAGGACAAAAAGTACTTCTGCAGAACTAGCCGTTATACTTCTGCCCGTGCTTGGGTCGACCCAAGCTTTCCTGGGGTCGACCCAAACCACTGTTCATCAGACTTGGGGTCGACTCAACTTTCACTAGGGTCGACCCAACTTTCACTAGGGTCGACTCATGCTACATTGGGGTCGGCCCTCTCAGGAAATACAGAACCTTACATTTCAGCCGTCTTTCACTTGGGTCGACTCAACTCTTTTTGGGTCGACTCAAGGTTCAGGTGGGCCGACTCAATTTCCATTGGGGTCGACCCTCTCAGGGATTCCAGAGAACCAGTTTTTTGAATGACAAAGCCTTTGGGTCGACTCATGTTCAGTTTGGGTCGACTCAGGGTGGGGTCAACTCAAGTTCCATTGGGGTCGACCCTCTCAGGGATTCCAGAGATTTGTTTTCATGAGGCTTGAAGATGGGGTCGACTCAACTTCCACTTGGGTCGACCCAAGTACTGTTCATCCATGCCATTTTTGCAGAAGTGTGCCCGATGGTTCCTTGATGTGCCGGGGTCGACTTATTCCACATTTTGCTGCAACTTAAGTTTAGATTCATCCATAAATCAATGAAATATACTTCAAGCAATTTTGAATATATGTCATGATGGTGCTACATACTCTAAACAATAAAAATTACTACTGTCCACTTAAGAGTACGTTTCACTTGAAACTTTGCCGAATTGGAATTTAGAATTCACTATCCCTTTTCTATCGCAAATTTTATCTCATTGGTAATCATTGAAGTACATCTTGATCTCATTCTTCTAATGTACCGTGGGTGACGAACTTAGTAATGATGTATCATATTACCTTATAATATTTAATTAGATATTTTCCTTAATGGTTGTGTTAATCATCAAAATACCACTATCATTCTCAATCTCCCCCTTTTTGATGATTACAAAATATTGAGTATGAACAGATTGTTACTTAACTTAAAATCAGTTTTAGAAGAGCTCAAGTTGCTGAATTTCAGCTTTTCAAATTTGATAGTGAATTCTCTCCCTTTTTCATCCAAATATTGCCAAATTGAACTTTTTGATTTACTCCCCCTTTCTTTTATATTTGGTTAAAGATGAAACTTCAAAAATTTGAGATAAAACAAGAGTTTCAGATTACGTATCGAGGTGTAAAAGGTATGTGCCAAATTCTGAAATGTGATTAAAAGTTTAGACTTTAACATTTTCATTGTTACATATCGCTCCCCCTTAAGTGTATATTATCCCCTTTTATTAATTTACAACCTTGTTTGATAACCTATTGCAACTTCTTTCTTTCCTTACTTCTTTTTCTTTTTGTTATCATCAAATAGGTGCATGCAATAGATAAGTAGACGCAGTAAATAATAAACATTCAGATTTTACTGATCAAACATGGAACATTGTAGTACATTAACACCAAAAATACAATGTTCTTCAATCAAAGTGCAAAGTACATGATCAACACAAAATACATATGAGAACTAGATAAATCCTAGGCACTAATCATAGTGCTAACATCAGCCTAGGAGGTATCTAATGGCAGTGATCTAGTCCTCATCCTCCTAGCATAAGTGGCGAGGGAAGGTCGAGCCTGATGGGACTGAGTCTGGCGTGGACCTCGCTGAGCTGGATGACTCTGTGCCGATGCCTCTGACTCAGCTGCTCGGGGCACAGATGGACCATGAGCCTCTCTCTCTCCGTAAAGCTCCTACCTGCTCTCTGAGATCGCTAATCTCAGCAGTCATGCTATCCATCCTGCTCCACATCCCATTAGAGAGAGTCCTCACCTGAGCTGATACAAGCTCAGTCATCCTACTCCAAAACTCCTCTGTACATCCCGTAGGTGTGGATGACGAAGGTCCAGCCTCTGAAGGTGCTGTAGGATGATCCGCAGGCACCTCATCCTCAGGGATGGGGTCTCCAATCTCTGGTGCATCACCCTCTGGTGCATGTATCCCTGTTCCTACACGCACCCACTGCCTGTTCACCTTTTCATATCCCATACGAATTAGGGATCGTGCAGTGTAAGTATCAGTAAATAATAGATGCCTAGAGATCTCTCCCTCTACTGATATATCATGTTGTCGGAAGACCAGGGTGAGTATCATGCCATAGGGCAAGAAGACTCTCGAATTGCATATGGCCTTTCTCATCTGTCTGATCATCATAGCTGGGAGGTTAAGGGGAATGCCCTGAATAACATGCTCCATAACAACCAGATCTCGCTCAGATATGAGATCAAATCTTCCACTCTTCGGAAATAGTATCCGACCTATGAAGTTATGCAATAACCTCATCTCAGTTGATAGAGAGCTAGCTACTAAATTTTCGGAATAATCAAAATCCTCTCTCTCAAAAATCAGCTGTAGAGCTCTCAACTTACTTTCTAGTTTTTTTGGTGTAGCTCCTTCGCAGGGGAGATGAAGCAACTCACTCAAACTTTCTTCTGAAATCCTAATCCTTACTCCTCGGACTTCAGATATAAGCCCTCTGAGGATGATAGTGTTATTTTGATGATTAACAAGCAATTATCTAGAGTATGCTATAAGTTAAATTGATACTTCATTTATAAGTTCATTACTCTCAGTATATTTGGTTAATTGAAAATAGATACATGACCTTGTTCATTTGAATGAATCTAACCTTGAGATGCAGCAAAGTGTGGATTGAGTCGACCCAAAGGATGATTAGGTCGACCCCGGCACATCAAGAAATCATTTGGCACACTTCTGCAAAAATGGCACAGATGAACAGTGAGTTGGGTCGACCCAAGGAAAACATGAGTCGACCCAAACATCAAGATCCTCAAACAACTCAGAAAATGGTTCTCTGGATTTACTGAGAGGGTCGACCCAAGAAGAAGTTGAGTCGACCCAAGTAAGCCTTGAGTCGACCCAAAGAAAGGTTGAGTCGACCCAAATGAAGAAAGGCTGAAATTCAAGATTCTGAATTTTCTGAAAGTTAGGTCGACCCAAGAAAAGTTTGAGCTGACCCAAGGTTGGGTCGACCCAAGAAAAGTTTGAGCTGACCCAAGGTTGAGTCGACCCAAGAAAAGTTTGAGCTGACCCAAGGGAAGGAAGGCTGAATTTCAAGTTTCTGTGTTTTCTGAGAGGGTCGACCCAAGGAATGTTTGAGTCGACCCAAGTGAAGGTTGGGTCGACCCAAGGACAGGTTGAGCCGACCCAAACACGGGCTGAACATAACGGCTAGTTGTGCAGAAATGCTTTTTGGACTCCCAACGGCTATAAACGGCTAGTTTCTTCAATCCAACGGTCAGAAAGGACTATTTGGAGGTTGGAGAAGTATTTAAGAGGGAGTATTCATTAGAGGAAGCAAGCTTTTGGAAAAATACATCAAGTGCATTCAAGAGAGAACCCTAGCAAGGCAAGCTTCATCCAAGTGCTTCATTCAAGAATCAAAAGAAAGTGGTTGAGCAGATTCAAAGAGTCATCAAGAGCTCCATCCACCCTTGAAGAGTGAAGCCTCCTTGACAAAGAAGAGAGAAGTCACATCAAGCGATAAATATTCTCTAAACTCTTCTTTGTAGATTATATTGTTATATTTGCTCATCTAGGAGTTTAAATCTTCTTTCGTTGTTTATTAAACTACTTGTAAAGATTGGTTGGTTAGCCCGCAAAACCAACGGAATAGGTTGATTGGTGAACCCGGAAAACCAATTGTAAAGGTTCGTTGGTGAGCCCGTAAAACCAACATAGGTTGTTGGTAAGCCCGTAAAACCAACGTAGGTTGTTGGTGAACCCGTAAAACCAATTGTATAGGTTCGTTGATGAGCCCGTAAAACCAACATAGGTTTTTGGTGAACCCGGAAAACCAAAGTGTAAAGGTTTTTGGATTGTGAGCCCGAAAAACAATCCAACTGTAATCCGCGGGATTATAGTGAATTCCCAAGGGGTCGCTTGGGGAGTGGACGTAGGTGCTAAGGAGAGCACCGAACCACTATACTTCTTGTTGTTTGTATTGTGATTTGTTTGAGTTCACTAACTCATCATTTAACACAAGTAAGATAGTTAAAATTAAAAGAAACCAATTCACCCCCCCCCCTCTTGGCTTGTCACCTTGGGCAACAAGTGGTATCAGAGCAAGGTGCTCCAATAGTACTCATTGATCTCACAATCAAGAGTTAAAGATCATGACAACCCAAGTGGGATGTTCTATGAGTGAGGGGCAATCCACAAATAGACCACCTCTATTTAATGGCACAAACTACACATACTGGAAAGCTAGGATGAGGATATTCATTCAAGCTTTAGACTATGAATTATGGTACATTGTTACTAGAGGCCCTCACTCACTCTCTCACACTATTAATGAAAAAGACTTAGCACAATTGAATGCTAATGCTATGAACATACTATATTGTGCTATCCATGAAACTGAATTTAATAAAATCTCTGCATGCTTATCTGCTAAGGAAATCTGGAATACTTTAGAAAATATTTATGACAAAATTCAGATTAGCTCACATGTGCTTCAATTACACACTAACAGTGAGCCTGCAGAAAAAGATGTTGAATTTCCCAATCCGGAAGAAAGAACAACAAATGAAGAATTCGGTGATGAAAACAAGGACCCATACCCAAACACCGAAAAATTCAAAAGCTTCCTAAAGACAAAGAAGAAGAGGAAGCAAGAAGAAAGGAAGAAAGAGATAAAAAGCAAGAAAGCCTTAACCAAGGAAGAGTCAAGCAAGAAAATAAAAGTGAGGAGCAACAATAATGATACTAGCTCCAAAGAACTACAAGAGGTAACTAACTTATGCCTTATGGCACAAGAAGATAAGGTAAAATCTGAATCTGATTTCACACCTAATGAATTTCAGGAAGAATTCTCTTATGATGAACTATTAAATGCTTTTCATGATTTGTATGGTGAATGTAGAAAATTAGCTACAAAAAATAAAAATCTTAAAAAGCTAAATCTGGAAATGTCAGAAGAAAGAAATTCTTCTGCTGAAATGAAAGACAAATTAAATTCTGAGAATGAACGCTTAAGATTAAATTCGGAAGAATTGATTCAGAAAAATCAGAATTTAATTAAAGAAAATCAAAACTTAAGTGAAGAAGTTAACCAATTGAAATCTTTTATTAACAAATTCACTGTAAGTTCAGAAAGATTAAAAACGATGTTTGAAAGCCAACATGCTGTTTTTGATAAATCAAGACTTGGCTGGATTTCTTTGCTCAATAATAAACCCCTAAAGAAAAAGGTTATCAATTCGCCAAGCAAACCATCAAATAAGATAACTTATTTCAAACATAAAAAGATTGGGCATAAAAACTTTACCTATGGTTCTAATACGAATAAATCAAATGGTAAAGTTATTACGATTAAACAGATTTGGATTCCAAAAGGAACCATATGCACTAACCCTCAAGGACCCAAGCAAGCTTGAGTACCCAAAATGAAAATATGAGGGTGTAGATGTAGGTGTGCCAAGCTACCCATGGAATAAATGAAATTTTCATACAAATGGGTGCGTTGACACATAATTAAAAATAAGTCTCAATTTATTCATTAAATCTAGTATAAGGTTTAACATTCTACTTCATGTATTGAAATTATCTTTTTATGAAATTACGATACTCTCTGCATCAAAGTTTTTAAATGCCTCATATATTAAATCTTATCTCAACGATTTTAGCATGAAACTTTCTAGTGCTTGCATCATGATAAGAAAACAATGAATGGATATATATATATATAACCTTCTTCTTCAAGTTTACAAAATCTAAATTCCCTCTCTAGTATAAACACTTGATGCTGATTTCATACCTTCATGTTAAAACTTTATTGAGCATAATACTTATGAAATCTTATTTCATTATTTGTGAAGGTATGAGTATAATTTATCATTATATCACTCATTCCTTATGTGATTATTTGAAATATATTATGATTTACTCTATAAGTCGCATGTATGCATCATATGTTTCAATCATAAATGATTAATGTGTCGTGATCATAATGGGAATTCTACTAAAAAGTTTTATAACAATGGATTGTTTTTTCTTTATAAGTAATTCTCAAGACTATTCTAAAAATCTAAGATTAATAAATCTGATCTTTAAAGTGTTTCATTTAGTATAATCATTGTATCCTTGATTGAATGATTAATATCCTTACATAAAATTATCTCAAATTCTACTGATTAATGTTAACACGTCATGTTTAATCTGAGCATAAAAATATTCTAAAAGTATGAATATTAATTCCTTTGAACCATCTCCCATAAGTCAAATGTAAAATCTTAATTAATCTAAAAGAAAATTGCCTATCTCTCTGAAACAAGATTATTTGTATTGAAAGCTGAATCATAACCAGAATTTTGATAGAAACAACTGTTTAAGATAATTTGATTAAAACTTAGCTAGCACGTTTTATTGATAGTTATCTTAAGCAAATAGAATCTAAGCTAAATTGATTCTGAAAATAAGAAATTGATTTGACCTTGATGAATCTTCCTATTGCCTCACATGCTTGTTCTTGAACCATCTTGGTTAATGAAACTATCTCTTTAGTTCAAGTGACATGTGCTTGCTTATATTTAGACAATCTCTTGAGTAAAGTGACTCAATATTCAATTATTGTCATATCTTATGTTGAGTCATCTAGTTAAGAAATATATTGTATGAATGTTTTGTATCTTGAAGAAACTAATGACTTTCCTTCAAGAAAGAAAAAGATTTTGTTAATGATACAGGATTTATGAGCAAGAAATTTCAACTTGAAGGACACCTCGATGAAAGATACAATAAACATTCCCTTGCAAACAAAAAAAAAAGAAACTTTCTTCAGCCAAGGGTGTAAAGAAGCTAAAAGGTATTTGGCTTGAAGAATGCTAAATGCACTGGTAATCTAAACCCTTCTCCTGTGAGTTAGTTGAGCAAAATCAATAGTCTGAAATTATATGGTAGCATGATTAAACCTTTAATTGCTGATCATCTTGATATCATGCTTCATTCTCAAGCTAATGATAATTGTTTCATGGTTTGCTCAAACTAAAATATTTCTTTGCCTATATAATAACCATGAAATATACAAGTTTATGCTTAAAATTTTGATTTAAAATAACTTGTGATAAGCTATGAATCATTGGGCATAATGAAAATGCTGTTTGCATGGTATATATTTATATGCAGCATATTAGATTAATTTTTTATTCTGCTCTTTCATGTAATTACTTGAAATAACAAAAAGAGAGAGAGATAAAGAAAATGAACATTGCTCAGAAGAAGTAAAAGCTAAGTAAATACTCCAATCTTAAGTAAAAGCAGCGCAAGCATAATATATTCAGCATATTTGTGAGACTTGTGTGAACATTCTTTTGGAAGGGATAAAATCTGTAATTAATTACATAAAAAGTTTGAAGTGAACATTTTAACCCTTCTATATTGCTCATCATAGGGATGGTGCTAATGGGGAGGCTAGTGGTAGTACCCAGCACTATTTGACCCAACTATTCGGTGTAGGGCATATTAGGGACGGCACAAGAGGAAGGCTAGTGGTAGTACCTCGTGCCCCTTCCAACTCCACCGGATAGGGAGCAAATAGAGTATAGAGCATAGAAAAGTAATACCAAAAGAAATGAAGATTAGAATGTTCACTAAATGGTTAAAGGAAGAAATTCAAAAATAAGGAAATGAATGACAAGATAAATGAAAGTATATAAAAAGCTTGTGAAAAGCCAAATGAAGTTTCGATCACTTGAAAACACACCTTAAGGATAAAATCAGTGTAGAATTATATATAAATAGGGAGAGTTTATTTGAAAAGAATAAATTTTGATCTTTGACATGCTTGCTCTTAATGTTTTAATACATGATGTTATGACTTAATGCATATTATGTTTTGCATGTGACATGATATTTTGAATTATGTGTCTTCAATATTCAAATAACAAAGATCTTTCCTAAATATAACTGGTAATGCTTCAGGCCTATAAAATTTGATTGAAACATGGTATTACCAACAACAACATCATTCTGTTTTAATGAATATATTTTGAAAAATAAAAGAAAAGCATAATTTGAATTTGCAAATTAGGCAAAATGAATTGATTCTGATTAATCTTTTATCTTGCCTAATATTAGAACATCATGTCCTCCAATTTGTACCAAAATTCAATATGAATTTCTAGATAAAATTACAGCTTAAGAAAAATAGAATAATTCTGATGCCTTGATTGCTTGCTCCGATACGTATCTGAAATATATCATTTCTTATCTTCAAAGTGTACTAATATTGGTCTGAATGATGTGTCTTTTGATGATCTTGATTGCAAACAAATATTTTTAATATATGATTTTATTTTGATATTGAAAAGATTTATTGTGCTTCATATATACATTGCTGAAAAACCTTGATTAAGAAATTGAGTTCTATAAATACATATACTTCAATGATCATCTATATATTTTTTTTCTCTCCTACATTGTTAAAGACTTTCATCAAAATATATATGTATATATATTATTAAAAGAGTGAATGATCTCAAGTCTAGAAATATTTCAGCTCACTCAAATGATTCTTAAAAGAAAGAAAATGTAAATGCTTTTGAAAGAATTTGAGCTTCAAATGAATCATTTTCTGATTAATATTTCAGTACATTTTCTCAAAGATTAAGAGGAAGCATAACTTGTTCTTAAAAGATTAAAAAGAGTGATTGCTATAAATTTTGAATAATTCTAGATCACTCTACATTCTTGATATCATAAAGGTTCAGTTTTATTCACGTTTATCATTAAAATCTGAAATTCAACTAAAGATAAGAGAAAGAATACTAAATGTAAAGTGGTATTAAACTTTGTGCTTCATTGAATATCTTTTGAAAGTTGGATTTTTATCTGTACTTAATTGGTAAATCACTTGTTTTGAAAACTAAGTGAAAAGGATTCTATTTGTCTTAGTATTGGAAATTTACTTTGGAATCTACTAATGAGCTCTTATTGGCTTGCACTTTAGTGTTTCAATCATGAGCCAATTCATTTTAATTGATTTTGATGCTATGATCTTTAAAGGAGTAAAAGAAAGTCTTTAAGAGAGGTTTAAAAGAACTTTCAAAGCCCTGAATTTTATATATCCTACATTGCATAAATTCATGTCTTGGTATCTATGCTCCAATACTTTTATATCATGAAAGAACTTTGAAGTCATTAAGAATTAAGGATTCAACATAATCTTATATTTTTTGAGTATATAAGTTTTGATCTTTATCTGCTCTTATACTATACTCTAAAAATTAATTAGATTGCTCTCATGTTGCTATATACTTAATATATTAAAAAAAAAAGGGAGGATATTGGATTTTCATTCGTGCTTTCTTTGAATATTATTCTTGATACTCCTTGAAATAACTTGAAAAAGATTCCATCTATACTTGATTTCAAAACTATCTTTGGAATCTACATTTAGAGATCACTTCTGGCTTACATTCTAAATATCTTATTCCTAAAGCCAAACACATAGAAATAAGATATCATTTTATTAGGGATCATGTGCAAAATGGAAACATATGAGCATATATGCACTGAAAAATAATTAGCCGACATATTCACAAAACCCTTGAGTGAAGATAGATTCTGCACGCTAAGGAGGAAATTAGGCATATGTGATCCGTTTTATTGAAGAGATATAAAAGGAAGCAAGCAGTCTCATGATACATTCCTCACATTTCTAAAAACCTATGAAACATGAGTCAAACTTGTAATCTATAGATTCCTTACTCATGTATCATTGTCCCAGAAAGAATTTATAAGGATTGGAAGCAAGAAAAATTTTTAGAAGCAAAAAGGAAGAGAAAAGAAAAATTCTGCACTTGGGTCGACCCAACCCAGAATAGGGTCGACCCAACGTTGAGTCGACCCAAGAAAATTCTTGAGTCGACCCAACGTCGGGACCCCACTGTTAAAAGGGGGACCCGTGAGCTATCTAGGGCACTGTTTACCCTTTGTCCTCTTCCGAAAACCCTATTTTCCACTCTCAAATCTTCTCCAATCATCTCCAAACAGTAGATTACTTCAAGATCTTGGAGAAATGGGACCCGAGAGAGCCGTAGCCAAGCGATCCGAGAGAGTCTCACGATCTTGTTTAGAGACTAGGATATGTATCTAGTTCTCATATATATTTGGTGGTTATCATGCATCTTTAAATCTTGATTGAGGAACATTATACTTATCTTTATTTTGGGCATTAATGTATGAAAATGTTCCTATTTTGATCAATGTAGTCTGCAGTTTGTTCTTTATTGCATCTTTTCCCATATATATATTTTTTATGATAACAAAAAGGGGGAGAAGAAAAGAAAGAGTATATCAATTTAAGAAAAGAAAAAGTATTTTATTTGAGAAGTAAAGAAAGAGTATTAATTTTGGGAGAAGTAAAGATACGTATAACAATAAGGGGGAGAAGAAAAGATAGAATATTCACTTTAAGAAAAGAAAGAGTATTTCATTTGAGAAGTTAAGAAAGAGTATTAATTTTGGGAGAAGTAAAGATAGTGTTTAAAGAAAGAGTATTAACTTTGTGAGAAAGAGTGAGTAAAGAAGTTATGAAACAAAAAGAGAAATAAATGGGCAAACAAATTGAAAATCATATAAGAAAGCTTATACATCTAAGGGGGAGCAATTTGCAACAATGAAATTGACTAAATCAAAAATTTCCATCAAAGTTCAGAATTTGGCACATATAAATTCAGAATTTGGCACGCACCTCTCGCACCCCGATACATAACCTGAAACTCAGAGTTTATCTCAAATTTTTGAAGTTTCATTGCTAATGAATTATAAATGAAAGGGGGAGCAATTCAAAAAGTCAAATTGGCAACATTTGAATGATATAGGGGGAGATTTCACAAGTATATATGAAAAGCTGAAATTCAGCAACTTAATCCCTTTTATAAACTGATTTTAAAGACAAGTATCAATAGACTTATACTCTTTGTTTTGTAATCATCAAAAAGGGGGAGATTGAGGATGATAGTGTTATTTTGATGATTAACAAGCAATTATCTAGAGTATGCTATAAGTTAAATTGATACTTCATTTATAAGTTCATTACTCTCAGTATATTTGGTTAATTGAAAATAGATACATGACCTTGTTCATTTGAATGAATCTAACCTTGAGATGCAGCAAAGTGTGGATTGAGTCGACCCAAAGGATGATTAGGTCGACCCCGGCACATCAAGAAATCATTTGGCACACTTCTGCAAAAATGGCACAGATGAACAGTGAGTTGGGTCGACCCAAGGAAAATATGAGTCGACCCAAACATCAAGATCCTCAAACAACTCAGAAAATGGTTCTCTGGATTTACTGAGAGGGTCGACCCAAGAAGAAGTTGAGTCGACCCAAGTAAGCCTTGAGTCGACCCAAAGAAAGGTTGAGTCGACCCAAATGAAGAAAGGCTGAAATTCAAGATTCTGAATTTTCTGAAAGTTGGGTCGACCCAAGAAAAGTTTGAGCTGACCCAAGGTTGGGTCGACCCAAGAAAAGTTTGAGCTGACCCAAGGTTGAGTCGACCCAAGAAAAGTTTGAGCTGACCCAAGGTTGAGTCGACCCAAGAAAAGTTTGAGCTGACCCAAGGGAAGGAAGGCTGAATTTCAAGTTTCTGTGTTTTCTGAGAGGGTCGACCCAAGGAATGTTTGAGTCGACCCAAGTGAAGGTTGGGTCGACCCAAGGACAGGTTGAGCCGACCCAAACACGGGCTGAACATAACGGCTAGTTGTGCAAAAATGCTTTTTGGACTCCCAACGGCTATAAACGGCTAGTTTCTTCAATCCAACGGTCAGAAAGGACTATTTGGAGGTTGGAGAAGTATTTAAGAGGGAGTATTCATTAGAGGAAGCAAGCTTTTGGAAAAATACATCAAGTGCATTCAAGAGAGAACCCTAGCAAGGCAAGCTTCATCCAAGTGCTTCATTCAAGAATCAAAAGAAAGTGGTTGAGCAGATTCAAAGAGTCATCAAGAGCTCCATCCACCCTTGAAGAGTGAAGCCTCCTTGACAAAGAAGAGAGAAGTCACATCAAGCGATAAATATTCTCTAAACTCTTCTTTGTAGATTATATTGTTATATTTGCTCATCTAGGAGTTTAAATCTTCTTCCGTTGTTTATTAAACTACTTGTAAAGGTTGGTTGGTTAGCCCGCAAAACCAACGGAATAGGTTGATTGGTGAACCCGGAAAACCAATTGTAAAGGTTCGTTGGTGAGCCCGTAAAACCAACATAGGTTGTTGGTAAGCCCGTAAAACCAACGTAGGTTGTTGGTGAACCCGTAAAACCAATTGTATAGGTTCGTTGATGAGCCCGTAAAACCAACATAGGTTTTTGGTGAACCCGGAAAATCAAAGTGTAAAGGTTTTTGGATTGTGAGCCCGGAAAACAATCCAACTGTAATCCGCGGGATTATAGTGAATTCCCAAGGGGTCGCTTGGGGAGTGGACGTAGGTGCTAAGGAGAGCACCGAACCACTATACTTCTTGTTGTTTGTATTGTGATTTGTTTGAGTTCACTAACTCATCATTTAACACAAGTAAGATAGTTAAAATTAAAAGAAACCAATTCACCCCCCCTCTTGGCTTGTCACCTTGGGCAACACCCTCCCATTCCAACTTTCAGGAAGGCATAGAACTCACGAACCAATCCTGGGTAGATCACCACATCTAGGAAGCAAAGATACTCCCATCCTTGCCTTCGGATCCAATCACCTAACCGGAACCCTTCTTGATCCAATAATTCGGAGTGGATCCTTCTCCCCATGGTCACCGGTCTTCCCGCATATTTTGCAAGTTGTACGGAGGGGGAGGGAGGAGGAGGAGGCTCTACACGTGTCTCACCTTGTGGAGGCACTGTAGAAGACTCTCCAGCATGTCTATCAACACGGGTTGTCTGTGAAACTCTCCCGGATTTCTTAGCAACGGCTCGCTTGGGTCCCATTCCTTCCAAGATCTTGATCTAACGGCTTAAGGAAGCTTCCTTCTACTGTTTGGAGATGATTGGAAGAGATTGGAGAGTTGAAAATAGGGTTTTAGGAAGAGGACAAGATGAAACAGTGCCCTAATGTCGCTCACAGGTCCCTCTTTAAAAAACAGGATCCCGCCGTTGGGTCGACCCCAGATTTTTCTTGGATCGACTCAACGTTGGGTCGACCCCAATCTAACTTGGGTCGACCCTAGTTCAGAAAATTTTCTTTCTCTTCCTTTTAAAAAAAAAATCTTCCTTTCCGCCAATCCTTACAAATTCTTTATGGGACAATGATACATGAGCAAGGAATCTATAGATGACTAGTTTGACTAATGTTTCATGGGTTTTTCGAAATGGGAGGAGAGTATCATGAGACAACTTGTTCCTTCTTATATCTCCTCAATCAAAAGGATCACATATACCTAATTCCCTCCTAAGCATGCAAAATCTGCCTTCACTTAAAGATTTTGTGAATATATCAGCCAATTGTTTCTCGGTACACACATGCTCAATACATATATTTCCATTTTGAACATGATCTCTAATAAAATGATACCTTATTTCAATATTTTTGGCTTTAGAGTGCTGAACTAGATTCTTGGTAAGGTTAATGGCACTAGTGTTATCACACTTTATAGGAATGTTATCTAGTTTAATTCCATAGTCCTCTAGTTGTTGCTTGAGCCAAAGTACTTGAGCACAGCAACTGCCGACAGCTATATATTTGGCTTCAGCGGTTGACAATGCTACTGAATTCTGCTTTTTGCTAAACCAAGATACTAAGTTATTTTCCAAAAATTGACATGTTCCACTAGTGCTCTTCCTATTTAATTTGCAACCAGCAAAATCTGCATCAGAGTATGCAAGCAAATCTAGACAGGAGTCTCTCGAGTACCATAATCCTATGTCTGTAGTTCCTCTCAAATATCTAAGAATTCTTTTAACAGTACTTAGATATGACTCCTTAGGATCTGATTGGTATCTAGCACATATTTCCACACTAAACACTATGTCTGGCCTACTAGCAGTAAGGTAAAACAAGGATCCAATTAAGCCTCTATAAAGCTTCATATCTATACTTTTCTCTTTTTCATCTTTGTCTAGCTTATTAGTGGGATTCATTGGGGTGCCTATATCCTTATGATTTTCATTCCCAAACTTCTTTAATATTTCCTTTGTGTATTTGTTTGATGAATGAAGATACCTTCCTTAGTTTGCTTGATTTGTAATTCGAGAAAGAAGTTTAGTTCTCCCATCATACTCATCTTGAATTCTTCTTGCATTAATTTAGCAAACTCTTTGCAAAGATCATCATTAGTGGCACCAAAAATTATGTCATCTACATATATTTGAACTACTAGCAGATTTTTGTCTTTTCTTTTGAGAAAAAGTGTTTTATCTACATTTTTCCTACTGAATTCATTATTCAGTAGAAATTTGCTTAGTCGATCATACCAAGCCCTAGGTGCTTGTTTCAATCCATATAATGCCTTATGTAATCTAAACACATGATTTGGCAATTCATGATTCTCAAAATCAGGAGGTTGCTCTACATATACTTCTTCCTCTATAAAACCGTTTAAGAAGACACTTTTTATATCCATTTGATACAATTTGAAATCCATGAAACATGCAAAAGCTAGAAGTAATCTAATAGCTTCTAATCTAGCCACGGGAGCAAATGTTTCCTCAAAATCTATCCCTTCTTCTTGATTGTATCCCTTAGCTACAAGTCTAGCTTTATTTCTTATGACTACCCCATTTTCATCTAATTTATTTCTAAAGATCCATTTTGTTCCAATTACAGAGTTATGCTTTGGTCTCTCAGTTAATGTCCATACATTACTTCTTTTGAATTGATTTAATTCTTCTTGCTAGCATTTATCCAATTTGTATCTTTTTCAGCTTCTTCATAAGTCTTAGGTTCTAATTGTGAAATAAAAGCAAGATAATCATTTAAATTTTTAAGAGAAGATTGAGTTCTTACCTCTTGAGATGGATCACCAATGATTAAGTCTTTAGGGTGTCCATGTGCATACCTCCATTCTTTTGGCAAGTCTTGAGATTGTGGTGGCACGAGATCATTTTTCATTTTTTGATTTGGCACGTCATCAAGATTCAATTTTTCAAAGTCAATAATTCCTGCATCATCATCAAGAATATTTTCTCTCCTAGGAGACTCACTATCAGACTCATCAAAAATGACATTAACTGACTCTTCAACTACAAAAGTTCTTTTGTTGAATACTCTGTATACCCTGCTAGATGTAGAGTATCCTAAGAAGATACCTTCATCTAACTTGGTATCAAATATACTTAGATCCTCCTTGCCATTGTTTAAAATGAAACATCTACATCCAAATGCTTTAAGATATTTAGCAGTTGGTTTCTTATTCTTCCAAAGTTCATAAGAAGTTTTCTTGGTTATAGGTCGTATTAGAACACGATTTAGAATATGGCAAGCAGTACTTATAGCTTCAGCCCAAAAGTACTTTGGAAGATTTGACTCGCACAACATTGTGCATGCCATTTCTGCCAAGGTCCTATTTTTTCTTTCAACAACTCCATTTTGTTGAGGCGTTCTAGGTGCTAAAAATTGATGTGAGATACCATTTACATTACAAAATTCTTCAAAATGTTGATTTTCAAATTCAGTTCCATGATCACTTCGAATTGCTATTAAGGTAAGCTTCTTTTCAGTTATTATATTTTTATAATATTTCACGAATGCTGAAAATGCTTCATTCTTTTGTGCAAGAAATGAAACCCATGTATATCTTGAGAAATTATCTACTATAACTAGTCCATACTTCTTCCCTCCTAGACTTGCGGTTCTAGTGGGTCCAAATAGATCCATGTGTATGAGTTCAAAAGGCCTAGTGGTTGATACTATATTCTTTGATTTGAAGAATGATTTTGTTTGCTTTCCTAATGAGCATGGACCACAGATTTTGTCCTTTTCAAAGATCAATTTTGGCATATCTTTTATCAAATTCTTCTTGACTAGTTTTGATATTAAGTCCATACTAGCATGTCCTAGTCTACGATGCCAAAGCCAACTTGTTTCACTTTTTCTTTCTTCATTAGTAATTAAATATAATCCATTTTTCTTGCCTAATTCATGAAGATCTACCATGTAAATATTTCTTTGCCTTTGTCCTACAAGTACAATGCTATTATCTTTAGGATTTGTGATTATGCATACTGAGGCTTCAAATATGACTTTAAAACCTTTATCACAAAATTGACTTATGCTAAGTAGGTTATGTTTCAGACCATTAACTAATAAGACATTTTCTATAAAGGTAGATAGAGTAATAAAAATTTTACCCTTTCCAATGATAAATCCTTTTCCATTGTCTCCATAGGTTACTACTCCACCCTTCTTAGATTCCAAGGTGACAAATTGTTCTACGTCACCTATCATGTATCTTGAACAGCCGCTATCTAGATACCATCGTTTATCCACCTTATTAGCTGCAAGACACTCCTGCAATTAAGATCAAGAATAAGCTTTAGGTACCCAAACTATGTTGGGTCCTTTAGGGTTAGTGATTGATGTTCCTTTTGGAACCCAAATTTTCTTGAATTTTAGCTTATGATTATTACTCAATTTGTTGTAGCTAGACTTTCTATAGTTACACTCATATGCTTTATGTCCTAATTCATTGCAGCTATGACAAGTTATATTTTCATTTTTGGCTTTCACAAATATGTTCTTTAAATATTTTTGTTTCCTATTTGTTTTATATCCTAATCCAGCTTTTTCATATACAGCTTTTTGACTATCAAGAATTATATTTAATTTAGTTGAGCTAAGTGTGAACTTGTCTACTAAGGATTTGTATTTTTCAGCATCTTTCTTTAACTTGACATTTGCAGCAATTTGAATTTTGGTTTCATTGGTGAATCTGATGACCCAAAGATTGATTCATAGATTGATTTTGATGATCACAAAATCTTGAAGTATAGATACTAATGTTTATGTTGCAAGGAGAAAGATATTTATTTTGCAAGGAACATAGCAAGTTGGAAGAACAGAAGAAGGCCTCCAAAGCTCTCAAGTTGGAAGAAAGCTACATTTTATTGGCCCAAGCTTAAAGTTCAAAGGATTCAATTTGGAGGAGTAAAATCAAAGAAAAAATTCAAAAGAATAGTCTTCGAGTCGACTCCTGAGGATTTCGAGTCGACTCCAATGTTTACCGAGTCGACTCCGGAGAAGTTTGAGTCGACTCCTAGGAGTCCCAGGCAGAAAAGTCAGAGAACAGTTTTCGGGTCTGAGATTCGAGTCGACTCCAGTGGAACGCGAGTCGACTCCGATGGTTGGTAGGTCGACTCCAAAGAAAGCAAGAGTCGACTCTCAGCGGAACACAAGAAAAAAGTCAGAGAGCATTTTTGGGACTCTGAGATTCGAGTCGACTCCCGCATTGCACGAGTCGACTCCGAGACTCCGCGACCATCAACAGACAGAAAACCAAGTTACTGCCTCTAAGATTCGAGTCGACTCCCAGACAGCTCGAGTCGACTCCAAGACAGCTTCACATCAAAAAGGCAGAAGACCAAGTTTCGCAAACTGAGAGCCGAGTCGACTCCAAGGAAGTTCGAGTCGACTCCAAGACTGGACGAGCCAAAAGACAGAGGATCGGGAGTTCGGGCTCTGAGATTCGAGTCGACTCCCAGGACAGTCGAGTCGACTTGAGAGGACAAAATTCAAAATTGGATCCACGGACTTCAGTGGATGAGCCGACTCCGAAATTGCCAAGTCAGCTCCAGAAGTTGGCGAGTCGACTCCGGGTTAAGACGAGTCGACTCCCAGTCGAGGATGCACCATAATTCAGATTTGGAACAGTGGCCGAGTCGTCTCCAGTAAAGCACGAGTCGACTCCTGCAACAGGCGAGTCGACTCCTGATCGCGCGAGTCGACTCCGATCCCAACGGTAATATTGTCAGGAAGTGCAGACTGTGTCCAACGGCTCTATTTTTGTCTCTAACGGCTAGATTCTTGTTTCCACGCCATCTAAAGCTATAAAAACAAGAGGAGAGCTAGGGGAGAAGGCATGGAAGTGGGAGAGATCATTTAGGAAAGAGATTCCAAAGAGATTACAAGGAAAATCTCCCATAAGCACAAAAAGGCCATTCAAAGTGAAATAGAGAGAAGAAGAGCATCCAAGAGAATCCCAAAGCTTTCTCTCCTTCCGTGTGCTGCCTCAGTGATCCTCTACCTCGTGCCAAATCAGAAGAGGGTCAAGTAAAGAAGAAGCCGAGCTCCTCCATCTTCAAAACTCGTTTGAGGGCTTCTCTTTACTCTATTTGTTTATATTGTTATATTTGCTTGCTTAAGAAGCTTTGTTTTGCTTTATACTTTGTTTTCAATATCTTGTAACTTGATTCAATCAAGGGATTGAATCAAGGGGTTAAGGTTTGTTGGTGAGCCAAAGGGAAAACCAACGGTGTTAGGTTTGTTGGTGAGCCAAAGGGGAAAACCAACGGTGTTAGGTTTGTTGGTGAGCCAAAGGGGAAAACCAACGGTGTTAGGTTTGTTGGTGAGCCGAGGGTAAAACCAACGTGTAAGGGTTTGATTGTGATCCCGGGAAAACAATCGGAGTGGTTCTAGTCGGTGAGCCTGGAAAAACCGACCGAGTTCGTTGTGACCTCGTAAAACAACAAGTTGGGTTGTGAGCTTGTAAAACAACCGGCTGTAATCGGTAGGATTATAGTAAAATTCCCAAGAGGTCTTGGGGAGTGGATGTAGGTGCTGGGGTGCACCGAACCACTATATGTCCTGTGTGTTTGTAATGCCTCTAGTTATTGTCTAACTAACACACTTACTTACTTAGATAAATTGCTTGCTTAATTCTTATCCGCACATCCTTTAGTTGCAAGCATATTTAATCAAGTCGAAGTCTATACATCAAACCCTTGCTAAGTTTAACTTTCACTGTGCATCTATACAACTTAGCATAGTTAATCAAAAAGTTTTAGAAGTAGCATAAAAGTTTTGAAAGACCCAATTCACCCCCCCTCTTGGCTTGTATCTACTGGGCAACAAGTGGTATCAGAGCAGGTGCTCTAAGTTTAATTATTGATCTCACGATCAAGAGCCAAAGATCATGACAAGTCAAATAGATAGTTTTCTAGGAGAAGGACAATCAATTGATACACCTCCACTATTTAATGGCATAAACTATACACATTGGAAAATACGCATGCGCATTTTTATTCAATCACAAAACTATTATTTATGGAAAATCATAACAAATGACCTTCACACACTCTCACAAACTATTAATGAAAAGGACTTAGCACAATTGAACGCTAATGCTATGAACATGTTATATTGTGCTATTCAAGAAACGAAGTTTAATGAAATTTCTGCATGCTTATCTGCTAAGGAGATCTGGGATACTTTAGAAAATATTTATGATAAATCTCAGACTAGCTCACATGTGCTTCAAATATATACTAATAATGAGACTGCAGAAAAGGGTGTTGAATCTCCCTCAGTCGAGTCGACTCCAAGTATCTCAGAGTCGACTCTCAAGTTCACCGAGTCGACTCCAATAAGGTCCGAGTCGACTCCGAGGCAAATCAGCTTCCTAAAGACAAAGAAGAAAAGGAAGCAAGAAGAAAGGAAGAAAGAGATAAAAAGGAAGAAAGCCTTGACCAAGAAAGAGTCAAGCCAGAAAATAAAAGTTAGGAGCGACAATGATGATATTAGCTCCAAGAAACTACAAGAGGTAACTGACTTGTGCTTTATGGCACAAGAAGACAAGGTAAAAACTGAATCTACTCTTACATCAAATAATTTTCAAGAAGAATTTTCTTATGATGAATTATTAAATGCTTTTCATGATTTGTATGGTGAATGTAGAAAATTAGCTGTAAAGAATAAAAATCTTAAGAAACTAAATCTGAAAATTTCAAAAGAAAGAAATTCTAATGATGAAATACAAGAGAAACTAAATTCTGAAAATGAATGCTTAAGGTCATTTTCAGAAGAATTAATTCAGAAAAATCATAGCTTAATTAAAGAAAATCAAAACTTAAGCGAAGAAATTAATCAATTAAAATCTTGCATTAACAAATTCACCGTAAGCTCAGAAAGATTAAAAATGATGTTTGAAAGCCAACATGCTGATTTTGATAAATCAAAATTTAGCTTGACTCCTTCACTTAGCCATAAATCTCTAGAGAAAAAGGTTATCAATTTACCAAGCAAACCATTAAATAAGATAACTTATTTCAAAAATGAAAAGGATGGGAATAATAACTTTACCTATCGTTCTAGTATAATTAAATCAAATGGTAAAGTTATTACTATTAAACAGATATGGGTTCCAAAAGGAACCATATGTCCTAACTCTCAAGGACTCAAGCAAGCTTGGGTACCCAAAATGAGAAAATGAGGATGTACACATAGGTGTACCAAGGTACCCATGGAACATAAAGAAACTTAAAAAGTTATTAACAAAAAAATAATAATGAAATCAGTAATTCTTGCATCTCATCATTATTTGTGCTTTAGTATTTGATATGATTTGATCAATTTTGTGATATAGAAAATACTTTTGGAAATATAATCAAATCATTTCATTTTACTCACTAGTGGATAAGGTGCTAAATGATTAATCAACTTATTAAGAATAACTCTATGAATTCTCTATATGCTTGATTGAGAGTTTTTATCTATGGCATTATTGTTTATTGATCATAGATATGATAATGTGTACTTGGTATGCTTTTGAATATATGCACTATGAATACCAAGATTAAAGAAACCATATTTGGCATATGAAATCAGCTCATGCTAGTATGTACTTAATCTCAAAAGACCTTGCCATAGGCTTACTTAGATTATCCTCTTAAAGGTCAAAGTTTTACTATGCATGCTAACTAAGGAAACAAACAAAAATAATTTCTAAATCTAGAGATGTTGTTTCCAACACTAATTTTTTCAAAATCTTACATTAGCCTTGTTCTTGGCACTCAAATTAAAATATTTTCTGCATTGGCACAAACTCACAAGAAGCGATCAAATGATAAAGGTTTGCAAACTATGAAATCATGGCATAGTGATTGAAAACCAATTTTGTGTTAAGTTGTGCACAGAAAAATAATATTTTCAGCACCAAGGACACCTTAAGTAAAATAGGATTAATAGAATTCTTGAAGAAATGAAAAAGACAATTGTGTATGATAGTCATCTACTTAAATGATTTTTTTTAAAAAAAAGCTATCATCACTGCTTGTCATACATATGATTTCTATTAGATCTATTTTTGATGAAAACTCCCTTTGATCTTCTGAAAAATGGAAAATGAACCATTGCATATCTTTCATATTTTTCAGTCGTACATGTTATGCTTGATATGTTCTTATGAAAAATAATGCCAAATCTGATAGAGATATGTCTATCCTTGGATATCATTCATCAAGCAATGCATATAGAATATTCAATGAAAAGATTTTAGTTGCAAAAATATCAAGTCGTCTTATTCTCTATGAGACTAATGATTTATTGTCAAGATACTAAGATCAAATTATATATGGTTAATCTTTTACATATAACAATCTGAAAACTTGTTAATAATTATTACAAAATTGAGTTTTTCAGAAATGCACTTAATGAAGAAAAATTGATAACTACTAAAAGACTGAATCAAGAAAAGATGAAATAGATCTTGATTCTTTTATGATTAAAAGTAAAGATCACCACTATCATTTGCTTGACTCATGAGCTTTATATTCTGTCAAATGAATGTGTAGAATTCACTCCTATGTGGTTATTTCATTAAAAAGTAGATCTATGTTAAATAACCACCATATTTAAAAATTACACATTACATATATGATAAAGCAATATGTGATTTAAAACAAGCATCAAAAGCTTGATATATAAAAACTTAGGTAACCTTGTTGATAGAAAGTAATAGTGATAAATCTATGCATCAAAAAGAAGAATCTATGATATCTTGCTTGCTCATAGCACACATTGATGGCATCATTTTTGTTCTACCAATGAAAATTTATATGAATAGTTATATTGCAAGGTGAGTTTGAAATATGATGAATGAATTAACATCTTCTCTCAAACTCCAAATTAAGACAAACAGGAAAGGGGATCTTCATTGACCAACGTTAGTCCACAAGAAAACTCTTATAGAAGATTGGCGTGAAGAAGGTATATCTATGACCCCATCTTGTAGAAATTGTAAAGGATGAGCAAAGTAGATCTATTGTTTAAAGCTGTATTGAAGCATGATAGAATAATTATTTTATCATACAGCTAGTAGACCAGATTGTATGCTCATTATGTGACCTTGTGCAAGACTTCAATCTAACTTTAATTAATCATATTTTATTGATAACAAATACGTCATAATCTGAATTTTGATAGAAACAAACGTTTAAGATAAGTTGACTAAAACTTAGTTAACACATCTTATTGATAATTATCTTAAGCAAATAGAATCTAAACTAAATTGATTTGACCTTGATAAATCTGTCTATTGCCTCACATGCTTGTCCTTGAACTATCTTGGTTAATGAATCTATCTCTTTAGTTCAAGTGATATGTGCTTGCTTATATTTAGGAAATCTCTTGAGTAAAGTGACTCAACATGCAACTATTGTCATATCTCATATTGAGTCATCTAATTAAAAAATATATATATATGTTGGATGAATGCTTTGTATCTTAAAGAAACTAATGACCTTTCTTCAAGAAAGAAAAATGAGAAATTTCAACTTGAAGGATATCTTCATGTAAGATACACTAAACGTTCACATGCAAACAAGAGAGAGGATCTTCTTCAGCCAAAAGTTCACACATAAGAAATCTAGTTTGGCTTGAAGAACATATAATGAATAGGTAATTTTAGATACCTTTCTCACAAATTAATTGAGCAAAGTCAATAACTTAAATCCTATTATGGCATGATTAAATTCTTTAATTATTAATTTTTGATATCATGTCTATATGTGTATTGACTGACTTATACTTTTAGAAATTGTTTCATGGTTTGCTCAATCTAAAATATTTCTATGGCTGTATCATAACCATGAAATACACAAGTATATGATTAAAACTCTGATTTAGAATGACTTGTGAGAAGCTACGAATTCTTGGGCATAATGAAAATAGTGTTTGCATGATATACCTCTATACGATACATTTCATTATTTCTTTATTCTGCTCTTTCATGTAGATTACTTGAGAATAACAAAAAGAGAGAGAGATAAAGAAAAGAAAATGGACATTGTTCAAGAGATGAAAAATCTGAGCAAAGGCAAGTACTTCAATCTTAAGGAAAAGCAAAACAAGCATAATATATTCGGCACATTTGGAAGGGATAAAATCTATAATTAATTACACTCAAACAGGGAGAGTTTGAAGTAAACATTTTAACCTTTCTATATTGCTCATCATAGGGATGGTGCCAATGGGGAGGCTAGTGGTAGTACCCGGCACTATTTGACCCAACTATTCGGTGTAGGGCATATTAGGGACGGCACAAGAGGGAGGCTAGTGGTAGTACCTCGTGCCCCTTTCCAACTCCACCGGATAGGGAGCAAATAGAGTATAGAGCTTAAGAAAGTTAAAAGAAAGACAAAGTAAATGAAAGTATCCAAGAAAGAATCAATTCAAATTTTTAGTCACATGGAAACACACTTTAAGGATGAAATCAGTGCAAAATTATATTTAAATAGGGGGAGTTTATTTGAAAAGAATTGATTTTGATACTTGACATGCTTGTTCTTAATATTTTAATGTATGACTTAACACACACTATATTTTGCATGTGGCATGATATTTTAAATTATGGGTTCTCAATATCTTTTGTAATACCCCATACTTGGACAATTTGATTGAATGTTTGAAATGCTACATAACATCTTTTGTTTGGTTTTATTGAAAAGAAAATTCAGATTTGTTATTCACAATCATCGTTAAAATCTGAAAGTTAAATAAATTTGTAAAAAAAAGGAGAAGAGAAGGATATCTCTATTTAGGCAAAATGAATTGAGTTTGTCTTATCCATCAACTTGCTTAACTTTGGTATATAATGTGCTAACTCATACCAAAATTCAACATAAATACAAATATTCTGAATATGCTTGAAATATGTGTTTTCAATCGTAATGATTTAAGATAAGCTACAATGTGGAAGATCCATATCTCAAATTATGACTTTGAAAGCCTCTTTTGAAAATCTTTATGAAATTCAGAATCTGATTTCGTATAAAAGCTTAAACTCAATATGATTTCTAAATAAAATCTTAATTTAAGAAAAACAGAATTAATTTTGATGCCTTGGTTGATTGCTCCGATACGCATCCGAAACATATCTTTTCTTATCGTTAAAATGTACTAATATTGGTCCAAATGATGTGTCTTTCGATGATCTTGATTGCAAACAAAAATTTCTAAATATATGATCTTATTTTGATATTAAAAAGATTTATTGTGTTTCATGAATACATTGGTGAAAAACTATGATTAAGAAATTGAGTTCTATAAATATATATACCTCAATGATCATCTAGATGTTTTTCTCTCCTACATTCTTAAAGATTTCCATCAGAATATCAATAGAGTGAATGATCTTAAAACTAGAAATATTTCAGTTCACTCAAATGACTCTAAAAGAAAGAAAATGTAAATGCTTTTGAAAGAAATTGAGCTTCAATTGAATCATTTTCTGATTAATACTTTTATACATTTTCTCTAAGATTAGGAGAAAGCATAACTTGTTCTTAAAGGATTAGAAAGAGTGATTACTATAAATTCTGAATAATTCTAGATCACTCTACATTCTTGATATTACAGAATTTCAGTGTTATTCACGTTTATCACTAAAATCTGAAATTCAACAATTTAAAATGATTAAAGAAGAATGCATCTTTTGAGGGGGAGCTTTAGATATTCAGTATCCTATCCCAAAGACACTTTATTTTGATGCATACCTTGATTTTTATGGATTGATTTTGATGAACCTCCTTATATTACAATACTTGCTTTAATTATAAGTTTATACCTTGAGATGAGTTCTATAAAGGTTGTCTTGTCTCAAACCTTGAGTCTTATGAAGATAAGCTGAAATATATTTTTGAGATTGAAAATCTTATTGAACATTATCTTAGGATTCTAAACTCTTAAATGGAATGATCAATTGAGGGGGAGAAAGAAAATTTCAGAAGGAGAGGTCTTATGGAACTTAATTACATAAATCTATAGGAGAGGGAAAGAATACTAAATGAAAAGTGATCCTAATACTCTCCAATATGTATCATCTGAAATTTAAATCTGAAAATCTTTATGATACACCTTGAGGCGTGTTATTTGGTTAGTATATCTTATGCATCACTCATGAACCAAATTACAAATCTTAAGAGCCTCTAATTTAATAAAACAGGGGGAGAACAATGTATTAAATTTTCTTGAGTATCTCTTAGAAAATCTATTTTGAACCTCACTAATGAGTTTTAATTGGCTTGCTCTTTAGAACTTCTATTTTGTGCCAATTCATTATTTTATGTATCAAATTATGCTTATTTTCTAAAGGAATAAAAGAAAGTCTTTAAAAGAGCTCAAAGATGTATCAAAAATTGCATAAACTCATATTTTGGTATTTGTGCCCCAATGCTCTTATTATCATATAAGAACTTTGAAGTCATTAAGAATTAATGATCCAACATGATGATATGTTTTTCCAAATATATAAGTTTTGATCTTTTACTCTGAAAATTAATTAAATTGCTCTCATGTTGATAAAATACTTAATAGATTGGGCAAAAGGTCTTAAATGAACAAGCTTTCATACTTAGTGAAGAGAGGTTAGATTTCCACTCATATTTTTCCTTGAATATCATTTGTGGTACTTCTTGAATTAACCTAAGGAAGATTCCACCTACACTTGATTAGAAAACTATCTGTGGTATCAAATTAAAAAACCTCTTGAATTCACACTCGATGTGTTCTGCTCTGATCTTTGTACTTAATGTTTCACTATCTTTTTGATGTTGTCAAAAAGGGGGAGAAATATCTAAGTATATGCTATATACTCAGAATGCTTTATTACTTTGAAGTGAATATAAATCAGCTTAAAATTTAAATATGTTGATTGTGTTAAGCTGATTAAATCTAAAGCATTATCATGAAGTATGTTTTTAAATATATATGTTTTCCACTTCATGCAACTTAGCTATGTATTACTTCTAGAAATCAATATCTTTTATATTGCATATACTCCAAGTTTTGTCATCATCAAAAAGGGGGAGATTGATGACCCAAAGATTGATTCATAGATTGATTTTGATGATCACAAAACCTTGAAGTATAGATACTAATGTTTATGTTGCAAGGAGAAAGATATTTATTTTGCAAGGAACATAGCAAGTTGGAAGAACAGAAGAAGGCCTCCAAAGCTCTCAAGTTGGAAGAAAGCTACAATTTATTGGCCCAAGCTTAAAGTTCAAAGGATTCAATTTGGAGGAGTAAAATCAAAGAAAAAATTCAAAAGAATAGTCTTCGAGTCGACTCCTGAGGATTTCGAGTCGACTCCAATGTTTACCGAGTCGACTCCGGAGAAGTTTGAGTCGACTCCTAGGAGTCATAGGCAGAAAAGTCAGAGAGCAGTTTTCGGGTCTGAGATTCGAGTCGACTCCAATGGAACGCGAGTCGACTCCGATGGTTGGTAGGTCGACTCCAAAGAAAGCAAGAGTCGACTCTCAGCGGAACACAAGGAAAAAGTCAGAGAGCATTTTTGGGACTCTGAGATTCGAGTCGACTCCCGCATTGCACGAGTCGACTCCGAGACTCCGCGACCATCAACAGACAGAAAACCAAGTTACTGCCTCTGAGATTCGAGTCGACTCCCAGACAGCTCGAGTCGACTCCAAGACAGCTTCACATCAAAAAGGCAGAAGACCAAGTTTCGCAAACTGAGAGCCGAGTCGACTCCAAGGAAGTTCGAGTCGACTCCAAGACTGGACGAGCCAAAAGACAGAGGATCGGGAGTTCGGGCTCTGAGATTCGAGTCGACTCCCAGGACAGTCGAGTCGACTCGAGAGGACAAAATTCAAAATTGGATCCACGGACTTCAGTGGATGAGCCGACTCCGAAATTGCCAAGTCAGCTCCAGAAGTTGGCGAGTCGACTCCGGGTTAAGACGAGTCGACTCCCAGTCGAGGATGCACCATAATTCAAATTTGGAACAGTGGTCGAGTCGTCTCCAGTAAAGCACGAGTCGACTCCTGCAACAGGCGAGTCGACTACTGATCGCGCGAGTCGACTCCGATCCCAACGGTAATATTGTCAGGAAGTGCAGACTGTGTCCAACGGCTCTATTTTTGTCTCTAACGGCTAGATTCTTGTTTCCACGCCATCTAAAGCTATAAAAACAAGATGAGAGCTAGGGGAGAAGGCATGGAAGTGGGAGAGATCATTTAGGAAAGAGATTCCAAAGAGATTACAAGGAAAATCTCCCATAAGCACAAAAGGGCCATTCAAAGTGAAATAGAGAGAAGAAGAGCAACCAAGAGAATCCCAAAGCTTCCTCTCCATCCGTGTGCTGCCTCAGTGATCCTCTACCTCGTGCCAAATCAGAAGAGGGTCAAGTAAAGAAGAAGCCGAGCTCCTCCATCTTCAAAACTCGTTTGAGGGCTTCTCTTTACTCTATTTGTTTATATTGTTATATTTGCTTGCTTAAGAAGCTTTGTTTTGCTTTATACTTTGTTTTCAATATCTTGTAACTTGATTCAATCAAGGGATTGAATCAAGGGGTTAAGGTTTGTTGGTGAGCCAAAGGAAAAACCAACGGTGTTAGGTTTGTTGGTGAGCCAAAGGGGAAAACCAACGGTGTTAGGTTTGTTGGTGAGCCAAAGGGGAAAACCAACGGTGTTAGGTTTGTTGGTGAGCCGAGGGTAAAACCAACGTGTAAGGGTTTGATTGTGATCCCGGGAAAACAATCGGAGTGGTTCTAGTCGGTGAGCCTGGAAAAACCGACCGAGTTCGTTGTGACCTCGTAAAACAACAAGTTGGGTTGTGAGCTTATAAAACAACCGGCTGTAATCGGTAGGATTATAGTGAAATTCCCAAGAGGTCTTGGGGAGTGGATGTAGGTGCTGGGGTGCACCGAACCACTATATGTCCTGTGTATTTGTAATGCCTCTAGTTATTGTCTAACTAACACACTTACTTACTTAGATAAATTGCTTGCTTAATTCTTATCCGCACATCCTTTAGTTGCAAGCATATTTAATCAAGTCGAAGTCTATACATCAAACCCTTGCTAAGTTTAACTTTCACTGTGCATCTATACAACTTAGCATAGTTAATCAAAAAGTTTTAGAAGTAGCATAAAAGTTTTGAAAGACCCAATTCACCCCCCCTCTTGGCTTGTATCTACTGGGCAACAGAATCTCCTACTTAATGTTTCATAGTCATTAGATAGTTTTTGCTTTTCTTTGATAAGAGATTGATTTTCATCTTTTAGAACTTTATTTTTATTGATTAATTTCTTGTGTTCTTCCATGAGTTCTAAAAATGCATCATGTAACTCTTCTACTGTAAAATCACATTCAAGTTTAGAATCTGCCTCATCGTCATTGGCCATATGACAGATTTGGGCCATCTTTTGTTAATCTTCCTTTTCCGAACTTGACTCCTCACTTTCACTCCATTCAGCCATGAAGTTCTTCTTCTTAAGTTTTCTTGCCATCCACTTTAATTCCGGACAATCTATCTTGAAATGCTCGGGCTTGTTACACTCATAGCAAATTGGCGTTTCCTTTTCTTTTTCTTTGTCCTTACCCTTTTCTTTGCTTGAGCTACCTTTGAAGAAGGGCTTCCTTTTATGAAATTTCTTCTTTCCTCTCGTGAATTTTCTTCTAAGCATAACCATTCCTTCTTCATCATATTCCTCCTCATCATCAGATTCTTCTGATTCAGTTTCCTATTTTGGAGTAGTAGACTTCAAGGCAATGGTCTTTCTTTTCTTGACCTCATCTTCTGAATTTTGCCTCATGGTCAACTCATGGGTCATGAGTGATCCTAAAAGTTCCAATTGCAATGTATTGAGGTCCTTTGCTTCTTGAATTGCTG
The DNA here is from genome assembly GCF_009389715.1 of Phoenix dactylifera. NCBI lineage: Eukaryota > Viridiplantae > Streptophyta > Magnoliopsida > Arecales > Arecaceae > Phoenix > Phoenix dactylifera. The sequence continues at coordinate 537,849 of NW_024067763.1, read as the reverse complement.
TTACTTTGGCCTTCCAAACTCTTGGTAGAGATCTGAGAATTTTTCGCACTAAATCAGAGTTAGTATAAGACTTTCCTAAACTTTTTAGCCCATTTATGATTTCTGTGAATCGAGTAAACATTTCAGTTATGGACTCAGTGGACTCCATTTTAAACAACTCATACTTATGAACTAATATATTTATTTTTGACTCCTTGACCTGATTAGTTCCTTCATGTGTGACCTCTAGTTTATCCCAAATTTCTTTCGCAGAGATGCATGTAGATATTCTATTGAATTCACTTACATCTAGTGAACAGTAAAGTACATTTATTGCTTTTGCATTTAGTTGTGCTAGTCTTCTATCACTCTCATTCCAATCCATTTCTGGTTTGAGAATGATTGTTCCCTCTATACTAATTGTGGGTGTGTGTGGTCCTCTAGTTATGATATTCCACAATTCATAGTCTAGAGCTTGAATGAATATCCTCATCCTAGCTTTTCAGTATGTGTAATTTGAGCCATTAAACAGAGGAGGTCTATTCGTGGATTGCCCCTCACTCATAGAACATCCTACTTAGGTTGTCATGATCTTTGTCTCTTGATTGTGAGATCAATAAATACTATGTGAGCACCTCACTCTGATACCACTTGTTGCCCACGGTGACAATCCAAGAGGAGGGGGGTGAATTGGTTTCTCCAAATTTTTTACTATCTTATTTAGTCAATCGATGAGTGAGTGAAGTTTAAAACAATAAACAATGCAAACACACAAGAAGTATAGTGGTTCGGTGCTCTCCTAAGCACCTATGTCCACTCCCCAAACGACCCCTTGGGAATTCACTATAATCCCGCGGATTACAGTTGGATTGTTTTTCGGGCTCACAATCCAAAAATCTTTACACTTTGGTTTTTCGGGATCACCAAGAACCTATGTTGGTTTTAAGGGCTCACCAACGAACCTTCACAATTGGTTTTACGGGCTCACCAACAAATCTACACCGTTGGTTTTACGGGCTCACCAACAAACCTTTACAAGATGATTAAAGAGAAGAATAAAGTTGAAACTCCTAGATGAGCAAGTATAACAAATATAAGCTACAAAGAAGAGTTTAGAATATAGTTATCGCTTGATGAGACTTCTCTCTTCTTTGTCAAGAATGCTTCACTCTTCAAGGGTGGATGGAGCTCTTAATGTCTCTTGGAATCTGCTCAACCACTTCCTTTTGACTCTTTGAATGAAGCACTTGGATGAAGAAAGTTAGGGCTCTTATCTTTCTTGTGTAAGCTTTGATATTTTTCAAAAAGATGTTTTCTCTGATGAATAGTGTCCCTTTAAATAATTTTCCTCATCCATTGGACACCCCCCATTGGTTAGATTTCAAAAACTAGCCGTTACTTGCTGTTGGGAGGACAAAAGTACTTCTGCAGAACTAGCCGTTATGCTTCTGCCCGTGCTTGGGTCGACCCAAACTTTTCTGGGGTCGACTCAAACTACTATTCATCAGACTTGGGGTCGACTCAACTTTCACTGGGGTCGACCCAACTTTCACTGGGGTCGACTCATGCTACATTGGGGTCGGCCCTCTCAGAAAACACAGAACCTTACATTTCAGCCGTCTTTCACTTGGATCGACTCAACTCTTTTTGGGTCGACTCAAGGTTCAGGTGGGTCGACTCAATTTTCATTGGGATTGACCCTCTCAGGGATTTCAGAGAACCAGTTTTTTGAATGACACAGCCTTTGGGTCGACTCATGTTCAGTTTGGGTCGACTTAGGGTGGGGTCGACTCAAGTTCCATTGGGGTCGACCCTCTCAGGGATTCCAGAGACTTGTTTTCATGAGACTTGAAGATGGGGTCGACTCAACTTCCACTTGGATCGACCCAAGTACTGTTCATCCGTGCCATTTTTGCAGAAGTGTGCCTGATGGTTGCTCAATGTGCCGGGGTCGACTCATTCCATATTTTGCTGCAACTTAAGGTTAGATTCATCTATATAATCAATGAAATATACTTCAAGCAATTTTGAATATATGTCATGGTGGTGCTACATACTCTAAACAATGAAAATTACTACTATCTACTTAAGAGTACGTTTCACTTGAAATTTTGCCGAATTGAAATTTAGAATTCACTATCCCTTTTCTATCGCAAATTTTATCTCATTGGTAATCATTTAAGTACATCTTGATCTCATTCTTCTAATGTACCGTGGGTGACGAACTTAGTAATGATGTATCATATTACCTTATAATATTTAATTAGATATTTCCTTAATGGTTGTGTTAATCATCAAAATACCACTATCATTCTCAAAAAGATTTGAGATGGTTGAATATGCTCATGAGTAAGTTAATCTGGAATCTTTTAATTCATCGGGGCATAGAATTGATATTCTTAAAAGAGAAGACAATAGCAAATTGTTTATTGTCAAGAAAATCTAGAGTTGGTTTAGTTTATATTGGATCTAGAATATAATTACTTGATCATATGATGGTACAAATACAGCAACTATCTTAAGGGTTAATCATGACCTAGTGTACTTGGAAAGCAAGGCTAAAATTTTGCTTGGATATTAAAAAAAAATGTTGATGATCGGGGATCATTAAGAAATTTTGGACAATATTGATTTGAGTTGCACGGCGAAAGTTTGATAGACTGAGTAAATTTAAATTGGTCAAAAATATTGACTGTGTTTTGGGTAACATGTTATGATGAAAGACTATGTTGTTCAATAATGAAAGATTTTGTTAATAAGGGAAGGTGAATACTATTGATTCTCAGGTCAATCATGATATGATTATGTTATCTCTTGGATAGACTTTGCTATTTTTGCGTATGCTAAAAAAATAATAATAATAATAATAATTTGAGCGTATCATGACTTGGGTTAGTTAATTGTTGACCAAATATTATCTAATTTGTTAAGTATCTGAATAAACCATGCATTATTTGCTCCCATCTTATGATTTATAAGTTTAAGTTAAAAGCTTTGTGGCATATTGAATCAAGGTATCGATAGTTTGCCTTCTCAAACTTGTTCTTGTGATTTGATGCAAATCATTTTTGAGATAGACTCGTTGCTATCTAATGATCATCAGTACATGTTCATTTTGCGAATTACATTCCTAGCCATATAATGATTTGAGATACGGGGCTGAAGTCGGCAGCCCCAACCGACTTCAGCCCCATTCCCCTTTTTGAAAGGGGCCAGAGTAGGGGATCGCAGACGCGATCCCCTTCGCCTTTCTTCGGGCGCAACGAGGGCGGGGTGCCACGGGCGTTACGTGGCAACCCCGCGGTCGTTCCGCGGCCACCCTGTGGCCGCACGAGCGGCCGTTGATTTCGCCCCACCGCCGCAACTTTCGCAGCGGAAAGCTGGTGAAATAGAGTTATAAAACCCCCTTTTCCTCCTCCCTTGGATCCTCCACCGAGCACCTCCTAACCTTTCCCCCCTCTCTTCCCTGCTTCTCCTCCTCCTCCGGTGACCGCATGCGCCACCCCAACCGAGCTTCTCCACCCTAGGTCATCTTCTTCCTTGGATTTTTTTTTTGGTTCCCTCTGCTTCCCCTGTTTTGAGATCTAGTTTAGCCATTGGAAACCCCACCACCGTCGCCGCTGCTAGCTGCCGAATCGAGCCACCTGCGGTCGGGATCCGCCGCCTCCGTCGACCGCCGGTAAGCCTCTTCTTCTTGCTATTCATTCTATTGCCAAATAGCTTTAATTCTTCCCTTTGTTTTGGCCCCAAACTGAGACCAAGCTCGGTTGTTCTCGACCCCGACCACCACAACGGCCGCCGGCCGTCACTACGGCCGGCTGGCCGTCAACCGGACGATGGCCTCCACCATCCAGGCTGGCCGCCTAGCCCCCCCCCCGGTCCTTTCTTCTTCTTCTTCTTCTTCCCCTGTCCGTGGGGGTTTGGGGAAGAAGAAGGGCCCTATTCACTGCGGGCCCAACTTGGGCCCGGTTCGAACCCGAAACCCGAAAAAAAAAGAAAAAGAAAATCCGAAACCCGAAACCCGAAATCCGAAACCCAGTTCAGACCCGAAACCCGAAACCCAAACCCGTTTGGCCAATAAATGAAATTTTACAATTAAGCCCTTGATAGTATATTATTACACAAAAGAGCCTTCTGTAATTTAGGTTTGATCCCTCTAAGAAAGTTGTATTACATAAAGGTCCTCAAATATATTATTTAGTCCGTTCACTTAAGTTTTATTATAGAACAGTACCCTGTAATTAAGTATTAGTCCCTACAATGAATTTTATTGCATAAATAATCCATTAGAGGCCAACCATGGGGGCCCTATTGGGCCGGGTCTATGCGGGCCTATTAGGCCGTGTCCGATGTGGGCCCTATCGGGCTATGTTCATTATGTATTAACTCTAGGCCTTGTTGGGCCGTGCCCAGTAGCATTATTTCTGGATTTTGCTTAGCTCTGAAATTAACAAGGAATTAATTAAATTTAAACAGGTGAACCTGATCCGCCTATCTGAAGTAGGGGTTAAGCGAGAAGAGATAAGTAACTTAATGCTTCAAAGTGCATTTTCGAAATTATTTGATAAAATTTCGAAATATATTTTGTATTTAGTAAAATGGGTCTGGCATATTAAATTTCATTTGAAAATTATGTTATCTGTTCTGAAATCCATAAACTATGACTTGACTATTTATGAAATCTGTTTTTATATATATGCATTCTCAGCATAGCTATGACCTGTTATGTTCTACTCTGGCCCTGCCAATGGAGATTATACGTTGGACCTGTCGACTTGTAATATGTGAGAAACCGGTTTCGACACCGTACCACCGGTAATTAGAATAATGGTATTTGGACACCGTACCACCGGTGCTTAATAATAGTGGTGTTTGGCACCTTGTGCAACACATGCCACTGGGTTACGTGGCCGTAGCCTATTATGTTGAGATTATGATATCAGAGTTTTTGTAAAAATGATAATAAGTTTTGGAAACAGTAAAACGATGTTATTTATGATTTATTCCTAGTCATTATTTTGTATTTTGATCTGATATGCTCTGACCCCACTCTGGGGTATTTTGTTGCTTACTGGGCTAGTGTAGCTCATTATTCTGTTTTCTGTTTTTTTCAGATCAAGAGACTTGATTGTACGGAATTGGGGGAGTGGGTTAGAATTCCGACGATTCCTTCGGTTTTTGGTCCTTTAGTTAGATTAACTTGGACATTTGAATTATATTGGCATATGCTATTTTGGAATTTTGTAAGACTGCTTTTGAATGACTTTGATTATTTATGTTAATTTTAAGCATCTGTGATTAATCCTTAAATAAGTTTTGAACATCTGTATTTGCTCCGATATGTTCTGATGCCTTGCAAGCCTGTGCGGCCCGCCGTATGGGCGTGCGGCGTCTGCCGCGCTCCGAGCTCGAGGCGTGATAGCTCAGGACGCGAAGTCGTCCATGCATATGCATGGCTGATTGGACCAACGAATATAGAGTCCAGATCCTCTTTAAGTTCGGGGACCCAGATGCATCAACAACCATGTTGTACGTAAGGCAGCAGTCCCTGCAATACACGGAGTCTGATGCATCAAAGTCATCGTGCAATATACGGACGCCTACGACTGCAAACAGGACCATTAAAAAAAAACGTTTCTTAAACTTGATACTGATAAAATTGATAGTAGTAGTAGCAGTAATAATAATAATATAATAAAATAAAGCTGGGTATAATTTTCTGAGTACTAATAAAAAGGAACATGGGTGTATAGGTCTAGTATCTGGAGTTCTTTATTTACAGTAGACTTTCATAATCCAAGTTTTCTAGGTGGTTTTGCCCTTCCAAACGAGCATTCAGGTATCTATTCAGTTAATCGCTACAATTTATTGCCACCCTCTTTCCATTTCAGAGTCTTTGACAAGATTCACAATCCTTTGATGAAGTGCTACACTGATTTCAACATCTGCATGGGTTCTGGAGTAGGGGACAGCATACATATGTTGTTCTGGTTCGAAGATATCGAAAGAAGTATAATCAAGAAAAAAAAAAAAATCTATTGGATAAGATCAGGGGCGGCCCAATGCATTTAGAGGCCTAAGGCGAACTCAATAAGGGAGGCCTTTTTTTTTGAAAATAGGGATCTAGCAATATGTCGATCCAACACAGTTTTTTTCACCGTCACGGAGAAATGAATATTTTCTCCAAACTATTTTTTTTAAAAAAATACCTAAAGAAACTATTTTTCCTTAAAAAGCAAACCTATTTTTGAAAAAAAAAAGAATCATTAAATCCCTAACTTCTCCAAGCTCTAGAATAAACAAGAAGAAAAGTCAACTCTAAATTGAAAGATTCATATAACTCCAATCAAATTTCTTAGTCTTTCCTCGTATTCATCTCTAAAAGACTTAAAACCCCAGGAACAGATACTCGTAAGTACTCTTAGGACCCAAAAGCCAAGCAAATTGATGCAGGACGGATGTAGGGATAGGAATGCAGAGAGAAAGAGAAGAGGAAGAGGGGAAGAAGAAGGGAAAGAAGAGAGGAGGAGGAGGAAGAAGAAGACTAATTTTCATGCATTAATTCATTAAAAAATTAAGCAAATGCTTGCCCTATATATGTAGGGCCACCAAATAACAAATAAGTCCCTATGAAGAAAACAATTTGAAAGAAGCCCTCAAAAGACAATATGCAAACTAATCCCACCCACATAAAATAAATAATAAAAATGACATCAATCAATCCAGCCACAACGAAAGTGGCTGGACCGTCTTCCTGCGACAACCATGATCCTGCAAAATAATCAGTCCAGTACTCGTGTCCGCACCAACTCCCCCCGGGTAAGAAGAAGTCGACCCCGACGAATGACTCTGGTAGTACTCCAAAAGATCTGGGTCAATGCGCTGTAACTCCGCACGTGTAATCCATATAGTATCAGACTTCGGGCGTCCTCGCCAACGAACCAGAAAACGCTGAACACCCCCATCACTGGTAGAAACAGTCTGCTCATCTAAAATGGCATCAATATGTTCTTTTTGTGCTGGTGGTAAAGCTAGAGTGGTCGGGGATGGGATGGAATCAAGAATAGGAGTATCATCAAGCTCAAGTGATGGCAGAGCGAAAGGATCAGTAGGAATAGAAAGGGGGCCCTTGTAAGCAACCAAATCCTCAATATTAAAAGTGGAGCTAATACCAAAATCAGAGGGAAGATCAAGAACGTAAGCATTAGTACCCACTCGTTGCAATACCCGAAAGGGCCCAGCACTACGAGCCTGCAGTTTCTTGACGGTTCCAGATGGAAACCGCTCAGGCCGAATACGTATCATAACATAATCCCCAGTTTGAAATGATTTATCTCGCTTATGAGAATCAGCTTGTACCTTATATTGAGCATTACTCATATGAATGCGCTTGCTAATTTCCTGATGCAGATTATGAATGTGCTGTGCAAATGCATGTGCAGACTCAGAAATGCGAATATGGGGGGACATAGGTAGGAGATCTACAGGTTTGCGAGCTTTATAACCATGGACCACTTCAAATGGACTCATCCCGATAGATCTATTGACTGATGAATTATATGCAAATTGGGCGACAGGCAGAATAGAATCCCAGTTACGATTGTGATCCCCGACTAGACTACGCAGAAGGTTACCTAGACTTCGGTTGACGACTTCGGTTTGGCCATCGGTTTGAGGATGATAAGCCGTAGAAAATTTAAGTTTGGTGCCAACCAGATGCCACAAGGTTTTCCAAAAATAGCTCATGAAACGGACATCCCTATCGGAGACAATGGTTTTTGGTAAACCGTATAACTTAACAATCTCATCAAAAAATATCTTGGCTACTCGAGAGGCATCAGAAGTTTTGGAACAAGGAAGGAAGTGGGCCATTTTAGAAAAACGATCCACAACCACAAAAATGGAGTCATGTTTCCGAAATGTGCGAGGAAGGCCGAGTACGAAGTCGATACTAAGATCAAGCCAAGGGCAATCTGGGACAGGTAACGGAGTGTATAGGCCAGTATTTTGTTTTTTGTGCTTAGCTAGTTGACACGTGCGACACTGTCCCACAATTTTAGCAACATCCCGTTTCAAACTTGGCCAAAAAAATTGACGTTCAACTTCTTCTATGGTCTTATCACGGCCAAAATGTCCAGCGAGACCACCGGCATGTACTTCCTATATCAAGAAATCGCGCACGGAAGTGCGCGGAATGCAGAGCTTGGAAGCTTTGAACAAGTACCCGTCTTGTAGATAAACACCATCAATCAAAGGTCCTTGTCCATCAGCAAGGGCATTATAGAGTTGGCCAAAATCTGGGCAAGACAAGTAATCGAGCTTAAGTCTATCAAAACCGGTGATGGAAACAGACATGGCGGACAACAGAGTTACTCGACGACTTAACGCATCAGCAGCTTTGTTCGCAGCACCTGACATATGCTTGAGGACAAAAGTGTAATTCTGGAGGAACTGAACCCACTTGGCATGTCGATGATTAGGTTTTTTCTGGGAATTAAGAAAACGAAGTGCTTCGTGGTCAGAATAGAGAACAAATTCATTAGGAAGGAGATAATGTCGCCAATACCGTAGGGCCTGGACTATGGCATAAAATTCTTTGTCATAGGTGGAATATCTTTGTCTAGCCTCATTCAGTTTTTCACTAAAATAGGCTATAGGATGACGTTCTTGACTAAGCACACCACCTATTCCTAAGCCAGATGCATCACATTCCACCTCAAAAACTTTGTTAAAATCAGGGAGTCGCATAACTGGCGCTTCCGTCATTTTTTTCTTAATGTCATTAAATGCTTTAGCGGCTGCGCGTGTCCACTGAAAATCACCTCGTTTAAGACAATCAGTGATAGGTGACATAAGTGTACTGAAGCCCTTAATGAAACGACGGTAAAATGTGGCCAGGCCGTGAAAACTACGGATGTCAGTAATATTCTTAGGTTCAGGCCATTCAACAATTGCGGTGATTTTCGCAGGGTCAGCAGATAAACCCTCAGAGGAGACTATATACCCTAAGAAGTTTACGTGAGTAGTGAAAAATGAACACTTCTTAAGGTTAGCATAGAGGCTCTCGTTGCGTAAAGTCGTACAAACTTGCCTTAAATGGCCTAAATGTTGCTCCTTAGTTTGACTATAAATAAGGATATCGTCAAAGTACACGACTAAAAATTTGCCCATAAAAGGTCGGAGTACTTGAGTCATCACTCGCATAAATGTACTTGGAGCATTTGAGAGGCCGAAAGGCATTACCAGCCACTCATAGAGGCCATCTTTTGTCTTGAAGGCTGTCTTCCATTCATCTCCTGGACGAATCCGGATTTGATGGTAGCCACTTTTTAAGTCAATCTTGGAGAAAATCGAGGCACCTGCCATCATATCCAGCATATCGTTGAGCTGGGGAATAGGAAAACGGTATTTGACTGTGATTCTATTAATAGCCCGACTGTCTACACACATTCGCCAAGTCTCATCCTTTTTTGGAGTAAGAAGGGCAGGTACGGCACAAGGACTTAGACTCTCTCGAATAAATCTCTTTTGTAGAAGCTCGTTAATTTGCTTTAGGAGCTCTGCATGATCAGAAGGGTTCATCCGATAATGGGGCAGGTTAGGAAGGGTAGCTCCCGGGACTAGATCAATGGCGTGCTGAATATCACGCAAAGGGGGTAAATGATCTGGAAGGTCTTCAGGAAAAACTTCTTTGAACTCCTCGAGGATAGCGAGGGATTCAGCCGATAATGTGCTTTTAAGATGTGGCTGAAGTTCTTTAACTAGCAGGGCAAACACCGGAGAGTCCTTAAAGACGTTCCTCTCAAATTCCGTGGGGTTAAGGATATGCAGTTCCTTCCCCTTTGAGTTACTCTTGTCCGTACTCTTATTTAGCGTTTTGGGCCGTAAAGGATTAAGCTTAATCTTTTTACCCTGGAATACAAAGGAGCAAGAGTTAGTTCGACCGTAGATGGTGACATCGAGATCGAACAACCAAGGCCTACCTAATATCAGATGACCTACGTCCATTGGGAGTACGTCACACCAGACAGTGTCTTTATAAGAGAGGATTTGAATAGGTACAAGACACCGTTCCTTAATGTGAATGGACGACGTGTCGATCCAGGATACCTTATAAGGTTGAGGTTGGGACACAGGAGTCAGACCCAAGCGGGCGACAATGCTGGAAGATATCGCATTAATGCAGCTCCCGCTATCAATGATAACTTTACAATCTTTTTCGCCGCATTTAATGTAAGTGTGGAAAATTGAGGTTCGTCTCCAGTCATCAGTCTCTTTAGGCTGGGTAATTGCACACCTTACTACATTTATAGTGGATTGATCAGGTTCGTGGGCAATTTTCTGGGGGTTAGGTCGGAGACAGCCTAAAAATTGTGATTCTTCCTCAGTTTCGTCTTCGACATCGTGAATATCATCTAAATTAGGCTCATAAATTTGTTCCTCCAAATTATCTATGTCATCCTTCTGTTCATGTGTGTCAATAACTAGGGTCGGATTTGCACATTGGGAGGCAACATGACCAAACCCTTGGCATTTAAAGCACTGAATTCGTGAGCTTGGTTTTGGAGGTTCACCTAAAATTCCTTTACCTTTAATATCTCGGTTTTGGATAGGTGGAGAAGAAAAGGGTTTAGGAGGGACAGAACCGACTGGGGGTCTGGGTCCAGATGGTTGGGCACTAGTGGGGACCCGCCTGGTGTCAGGGCGCCTAGCAAACATAGATTTGGAGAATTGTTCATAATTTTGCACAAATGTATAGGCTTGGTCTAAGGTGGACACTTCACGAAGGACAAGTTCTTTCCTAAGCTCATCATTTAGGCCTCGTCGAAATCGGCTCAAGATCATACGTTCATCTTCAGCTACATTACTACGCATCATAAATTCATCAAATTGGGCGATGTATTCAGTAGCTGTGCGACTACCTTGTCTTAAATTGTTCCATCGATCTAAGAGGTCAGATTGATAACTTAATGGAAGGTATTTTTCTTTTAATTTTTCTTTCATCTCTACCCAATCGGTAATAGCAGGTTGATGTCTCCTGGCTAACAATTGTTCGGTGTTTTGCCAAAACAACTTAGCTCGACCAAGGAGTTTTATTCTAGCGAATCGGACCTTTTTCTCCTCCGACAGATTGTACCACTCAAAGAAGTGATCCATTTTGTGTAGCCAATCGGAGAAGACCTTCGGATCAAGACGACCATCGAAAGTGGGGGCTTCAATCCTAATGCCTCGCATTACATCTTCATCAGGGTCACGAGGCTCTCTAGATTCTACGGTATGTCGGTGACCTCTATCAACAGGAGGAATGGGACCAGGTCCTCTAGGGCGAGGATAGGCATAATGGTGACCTGGAACAGACCTATGATCAAAGTTGCCCTGCCGAACCGAACCTTGTTGTTCTAGGATTTGTTCGAGGGTATCGTCCTCATCAAGACCCGGTAAATGGGGAGTACTAACCTTTTGGGATTCAATAACCCTTTGAAGTGAAGCCTCAATTGAATCGAGTCGAGCATTAACCTGGGTGGACATTGTGGTTAGGTCATGAATTTGGGCGTTGTTTGCTTGGACTTGGGCATTCGTATTTTGGACTTGAATATTAGTTTTTTGAACTTGGGCATTAGTGTTTTGGACTTGATCATTAGTGTCGTGGATAGCTTTTAATAGGGCTTCAATTTTGGAATCCATGTCTAGGGGGGACTCAAGATGAGATGCGACACGACCACTACGTAGATGCATAAAATGAATGACAAAATGTATGAGTCGACCAACTATAAAGGTTCCTAAGTAGACCTAATGCATGAAATGAATTCACAATTGCAAAGTAAATGCTCAATATAAACTAAAACTACTCCCTAGCAAATAGTTATTGCAAACTGAAAATTAATATAATACGCAGGCCAACAAGTAGCTGCAAACAAGTAGTACCAAGTTCTCGGACTATGCAAGGTGTCACGGAGCCACATATGTCTCCTCGCTTTGATCTAGCTCCACAGTTAATATTAAAGAAATGTGACCACTAGGGTTTCTGGTTGTTTTGTGGATGTATGTGGTTGCATGTGTCGGAATATGTGGAACGAATCACCAAGCACAAAATTTGATAATTAATGCCAACTTAAATGAACAAATGTAACCTGCGGGGAGGGGAAACAGAGTTGACCCAAACCAGATAGTGGCCTGTGCTTGCAGAAGATGTCCAAGCTAAGATGATGCTGGAAAGAAGGTCACGGGTGTTGCAGGGTCCGGTGGAGGTGGTCGGAGCAACTGATGACAGGGACAGTTGGAGCGGTCTGCGGTGATGGCTGTCAGAGCCGACGATAGTGGTGCAGCAGTCGACGGCGGCGATGGCAACGCGGCGGCGCAGCGGTGAGAGCAACCCGGCGGCGCGGCGGTGCGGCAGCAACTTAGCAGCGGCGAGCGGCAGTAAAGAAGTGCAGGGGCAGCGCGCAGCGCAGGGGTGCAGCAGCAGGCGTGGCAGCGGCGGTGGGGAGCGAGCGGGGAGCGCTGACAGCAGTGGAAGGCCGAAGTTGACGGTGGTGGGAGGGCGGGAAACAGTGGTGGTGGTGGACTCGGCCGGGGCGATGAATGCCGGCGGAATACCACAACTGTGGCAGAAGAAAGAAGCGGGAGACGTGGTAAAACGGAAGAATTGGCGGCGGCAGCGGTGACGGTGGGCGGAGGTGTTGACGGCGGAGAAGAGACGGTGCGGGCTTGACAGAAAATGGTGGTCGGAAGAAAAGGGGAAAACAACAAAAAAAAAAAAAAACCCAGAGAATCGGGAAAGAGAAAGAATGAAGGAGGAAGCCTCCCGCACGTGCGCAACTTACGCGTCACGTGCGTCACTTTTTTTTTTTTTTTTTTGACCCAAATCGGGTTGTCGGGTTATCGGGTTAACAGACCCAACCCACTAAGACAGTCCGATCCACAATTCTTTTTTTTTTTTTTTTTTTTTAAATGACTCGGGTTAATGGATATCGGGTTAACGGGTCGAAACCTTACCCGCACTGTGGATCTTCTTCCACCTTCGACGAATCCGACGGTCGCGTTCGATGAATCCGACGGTCGCGCCTGATTTCGCGGCGGTGGTTGCGGGGAGGCGTTGCGCCGGTGGAGCGGGGTGCTGGTGCGGTAGTGAACGGGGCGGTGGCGTCCTTCACTTGGATCCGGCCACGGTCGGCGGCAGCAAGATGTTGCCGAAACCTCCGGGGAAGCACGGTAGTGTCCGATGGCAAATCGACAGCGCGAGGAAGCGACGGCGGCGATGGCTGCAACACGATGACGGCTGGAGAGGAACACGAAGCAGAGGCTGGTTTATTCGCCTCTCGAGCCGCCGTGGGGATAACCAACAATGGGACTTCCCCTTTCCGTGCGGGAACCGAGAGAAAAGGAAGGAGAAGGAAGGGAGACCACGGCGGAGGCGGCGGCGGTGGGGGGCGAAGGCAGTGACGGTGTCTTGCAAAGGAGGCCGGTAGAATGGGGCTGGGTTGGAGGCGACCAACGGGAGGGCTTTGCCCCCTTTCTCTTCACGGGGAGTGAGACGATGGAGAGAGAAGAAAACAAGGAAGAAAGGGAACGACCTTTCTTCTTCAGAATGCGTGCCGTGCTGCGTTCCTCCGTGCGTTCTGGTGTTTGCGGTGCAAATACTCCAGCAAAGTGCAGATGAGGGAAAGGCCGAAAAGGAATCGGCGGAGGTCCGTCCATAAACTGGATTCCTTGACTTCAGCAACAGAGGCAAAGTCAGCCTGCTCTGATACCAAAGCTGATGCAGGACGGATGTAGGGATAGGAATGCAGAGAGAAAGAGAAGAGGAAGAGGGGAAGAAGAAGGGAAAGAAGAGAGGAGGAGGAGGAAGAAGAAGACTAATTTTCATGCATTAATTCATTAAAAAAATTAAGCAAATGCTTGCCCTATATATGTAGGGCCACCAAATAACAAATAAGTCCCTATGAAGAAAACAATTTGAAAGAAGCCCTCAAAAGACAATATACAAACTAATCCCACCCACATAAAATAAATAATAAAAATGACATCAATCAATCCAGCCACAACGAAAGTGGCTGGACCGTCTTCCTGCGACAACCATGATCCTGCAAAATAATCAGTCCAGTACTCGTGTCCGCACCACCCTGGGCCCGCAATCTCTCTCCTATGGTAAAGCCCTCCCGGGAGAGATAGTCAAAATCGACGTATCTCCCGGTGGAGACCGCCTTCCCGGCGCACGGCCTCGAGGGAACCTCCCTCGGCGGGGAACGAACCGGAGGTTGTGGCCTCACGGGATCGTTCCGAGCCTTGGAACGTCTCTCGGCACCGGTCGCGGGTTGGGACCTCTTCCGGCTTGGGACAACGGCTTTACGAGGCATGGTCGACCTAGAATGGGGTAAAACGCTAATGGATGGAGGAAGGTCGATGGAAAAAAAAACCTAAGGGCGGCCGGAGACGACGTAGGAGACAACTCTAGGGTTTGTGAATAGTGGCGGCGGTGAATAGAAATGTTGAGTAAACGCTTGAATTAGGGTTAAAAAAGTCGGATCCCGACTGCGAGTCGACTCCTGTAAGTCTTGACTCGACTCGATCTCGAGTCGACTCCAAAATATATGCGAGTCGACTCTCCTTATGCGCCTATTGACCTCGAGTCAACTCCCGACTATATGCGAGTCGACTCCCCCTCTGCTGCCATCGATCTCGAGTCGACTCCCGTAAATATGCGAGTCGACTCCCCCTTATGAGCCGACTCTGAAACTTACTCGAGTCGTCTCGAACTCTGGCACGCACCTAAAAATCATGCTATGTTCGTGCCGAATGAGGAAAAATCACTAAGTTATGGTCTGATTTGATGATCATTGAAAAGAAACTCTATATATTAACCACAATCTAATCATCAAAATCAATGAACTAGAAGAGAATATCACTAGGATGGATCAATCACTCTTAATCCTCTTCTAAGTATACTAAATCTCTCTTCACTCAAGGGTTTTGTGAAGATATCAGCTAATTGATCATCAGTGCAAACAAATTGAAGTGTCACATCACCATTCATTACATGATCTCTTATGAAGTGATGTCTTATCTCAATATGTTTAGTTCTTGAATGCTGAATTGGATTTTTAGTTAGATTAATGGCACTTGTATTATCACAATTAATGGGAATTTTATCCTGTTTAATGCCATAATCTTCCAATTGTTGTTTGATCCACATGATTTGAGCACAACAACTCCCGGCTGCAACATATTCAGCTTCAGCAGTAGTAATGCAACCAAATTTTATTTCTTGCTAAACTATGAGATTAAGTTTTCTCCTAGGAATTGACATGACCCGCTGGTGCTTTTTCTATCAAGTTTACATCCAGCAAAGTCTGAATCTGTGTATCCTATTAAGTTCAGGCTAGATTCTTTAGAATACCATAACCCTATATTCTTTGTTCCTATTAGGTATTTAAAGATTCTTTTGACTGCAATTAGATGAGATTCCTTAGGATTAGACTGATATCTAGCACACATGCAAACACTAAACATGATATCAGGTCTACTTGCAGTAAGATACAATAAAGATCCTATCATACCTTTATATAACTTCTGATCTACAGATTTACCTGATTCATCTTGGTCTAATTTGCATGATGAGCTCATGGGGGTGCTGATTGACTTGTTTCCCTCCATATCAAACTTCTTAAGCATCTCCTTGATGTATTTGGCTTGATTGATGAAGATGCCTTCTTCAGATTATTTGATTTGAAGCCTGAGAAAATAGTTCAGCTCTCCCATCATGCTCATCTCAAATTCACTCTGCATCAAGTCAGCAAATTCTTCGCAGAGGCGATTGTTAGTAGCACCGAAAATAATATCATCAACATAAATCTGCACTAACAACATATCTTTGTTTTTCTTCTTTAGAAATAATGTTGTATCTACATTTTCCCTAGAAAACTCATGTTCTAATAGGAATTTGCTAAGCCTCTCATACCATGCTCTAGGTGCTTGTTTCAAACCATAAAGTGCTTTGTTAAGTTTATACACGTGATTAGGGTATTGATGATTCTCAAAACCAGGAGGTTGTTCTACATACACCTCCTCATTAATATACCCATTTAGAAATGCACTTTTTACATCCATTTGAAATAACTTGAAATCCTTAGAACATGCAAATGCTAATAATAATCTAATTGCCTCGAGTCTAGCTACAGGAGCAAAGGTTTCATCAAAACTATACCTTCTTCTTGATTATACCCCTTTGCTACTAGTCTAGCCTTATTCCTTATTACAATTCCATTTTCATCAAGTTTGTTTTTATATATCCATTTGGTACCTATGATTGAATATTTAGGAGGTCTTTCAACTAGATTCCATACCTTGTTTCTAGTAAATTGGTTTAATTCTTCTTGCATTGCATCTATCCAATTTACATCTTTTTCAGCTTCTTCTATGTGTTTGGGCTCAAAATGTGAAACGAAAGCTAGATGATTGTTTAAGTTCCTAAGAGATGCTCTAGTCCTAACAGGTTGAGATGGATCATCTAGAATTAATTTCTTAGGATGCCCGTGAGCAAACCTCCAAGCCTTAGTCAGCCCATGATCCATAATAGCCTCTTGGCTTGATGATGCATTTCCAATTAATTTTTGATTATCATCTTGTAATGTCATCTCATCTATCTTTTCTTCAAGAATTTCAGCATCATCATCAAGATTAACTCTCTTACTAGAAGAGATATCACTAGAATCATCAAAAACGACATGTATGGATTCTTCTATAACTAGGGTTCTTTTATTAAAGACTCTATAGGCTTTACTAGTTGTAGAGTACCCCAAGAATATACCCTCATCCGATTTAGAGTCAAATTTTCCTAGATTATCTTTTCTATTATTATGAACAAAACACCTACATCCAAAGATATGAAAATAGTTCACTTTTGGTTTTCTGTTTTTCCAAAGTTCATAAGGTGTTTTCTTTATAATGGGTCTTAATAAAACTCTATTTAATATATGACATGAGGTATTTATGGCTTCTCCCCAAAAGTACTTAGGGAGATTACTTTCACATAACATGGTTCTAGCCATTTCCTCTAGAGTTCTATTTTTCCTTTCCACAACTCCATTTTGTTGTGGTGTCCTAGGTGCAGAAAAATTATGAGTTATCCCCTTTTTACTACAAAACTCATCAAATAAATGATTTTCAAATTCGGTTCCATGGTCACTTCTGATAGCTATGACTGAAGTGTCTCTAGCATTTGTTACTTCTTTATGAAATTTCTTGAAAATTGAAAATGCTTGATCCTTATGACCTAAGAACATGACCCAAGTGTATCTAGAATAATCATCTACGATAACTAGACCATATTTATTTCCACCTAGACTTGTGGTTCTAGTTGGTCCGAATAGGTCCATGTGTAGTAGTTCTAGAGGTCTAGAGGTAGAGACACAATTTATAGATTTAAAGGAGTTCCTTGATTGTTTGCCAAATTGACATGCTTCACATATTTTATTCTTTTCAAACTTTAGTTTTGGCAAACCTATCACGGAATCTCTTTTAACTAGTTTTGATATGGTGTCCATGCTTGCATGACCTAACTTACGGTGCCATAACCAACTAGCATCATTTTCCTTAGTTTCATTAACAACTAAACATGGGTTATGTTTGGCAAGATCCTCAAGGTCTACAATATACACATTTCCACGTCTTATTCCTTTAAAAACTAAACTATTGTTATTTGGATTTGTTATGATGCATAGTGATGGTTTAAACATAACATCATAACCTCTATCACACAATTGACTAATGCTTAGTAGATTATGCTTAAGACCATCAACATATCGAACATTATCAATAAAAGTTGAAGGCGTAATGTGTACTTTACCTATACCAATGATGTGACCTTGGTTATTGTCTCCAAAAGTCACAGCACCTTCCTTCTTAGCTTCAAGGGTGAAGAATTGATCCTTGTCACCCGTCATGTGTCTTGAGCAGCCACTGTCCAAGTACCAACAATTTTTGTCGACTTTGGCTGCAAGACACTCCTACACAAGCAAATCATATAGTTTTAGGTACCCAAGTTTTCTTGGGTCCTTCATGGTTAGTAGTGTTGGTTCCTTTTGGAACCCAAATTCTTTTAATTTTTCTTTTAGTTTTTCCTTTCCTATAATCACATACATTTGCTTTATGTCCTAAAGTTCCACAACAAAAACAGGTTATTTTCTTAGTTTTACTCTCCCCCGCTTTAACAAAGAAGTTACTAAGGAGTTTTTGCTTATTTTTAGGTTTATACCCTAAACCCGCTCTATTGAATACAGCTCGTTGACTATTAAGTATCATCTCTAATTTTTCTGAGCTATATGTAAATTTTTCTACAATGGGCTTGTATTTTTCAAGTTCTAGTGTCAATTTTTGTTTTTCTATTTTTAGATCATTTAGTTCTTTTGTGAGACTCTCATTTATATGTTTATTGTTTTTGGGTTCTAATGTTTCTTTGTTCAGCCTTTCATTTTCTTTAGTTAAGGTATTATTCTTTTGTATCAAGATTTGGTTGCTTGTTTTAAGTTCTGCATTTTCTTTGATAAGAACATCTTTATCCTTAACTAATGAATCATACTTACGGAGATGAGTTTGGTTAGTTACTTTTAGTTCTTTGTTTTTAACGTTTATTGTTTTGTATTCATCCATTAATTCATTGAAAGCATCATATAATTCATCGAAAGTAAAATCTAAATGTGATGCGGATGTTACCTCATTGTCGTTGGCCATAAAACACAGATTGGCCTTTTCTTCTTGTTCTTCATCTGATGATGATGATGAGGTGTCGGAGTCCGATAGGGTGGAGACGAGGACTTTCTTCTTCTTGTACTTGCTCTCCTTTTTCAGCAAGGGACACTCAGCTCTGAAGTGCCCCAGCTTCTTGCACTCATAACAACCGATCCCCTCATTTTTTCTTTCCTTACCTTTATCCTTGTGATAGGAATTTGAGGGGCCTCTCCTTTGATGTGAGGATTTCTTCCGGTTGATGAATCTTCTGAACTTACGCACGAGAAGAGCCTCATCATCATCTTCCTCATGATCTTCTTCTTCACTGCTGCTACTGCAAGACAAGTCTTTGTTAGATGATGTAGATTTGAGAGCTATTACCTTTTTCTTATGGGAGGACTCTTCTTCGCTGTGTTGCTTCATTGTTAGCTCGTGCGTCATTAGGGATCCAAGAAGCTCCTCAAGTGGTAGCTTGTTCAAGTCCTTGGCTTCTTGGATTGCCGTCACTTTGGCTTTCCATGACCTTGGTAGACAGCGAAGAATCTTCCTGACAAGATCACTGTTAGTATAGTTTTTGCCAAGGCTTTTTAGGCCATTGACAATGTCAGTAAATCTAGTGAACATGCAAGTGATTGTTTCATTAGAATCCATCTTAAATAGTTCATACTTATGAACCAATATATTTATTTTGAATTTTTTGACTTGATTCGTGCCCTCATGGGTCACTTCAAGTCTATCCCAAATCTCTTTTGCAGAATTGCAAGTAGAGACCCTATTGAATTCATTCCTATCTAATGCACAGTAAAGCACATTCATTGCTTTGGCATTGAGTTGTGCCTTTCTCATGTCATGGTCATCCCAATCCTTTTCAAGTTTGGGTACAGTGACACCCTCTATATAGATGGATGGGATGTATGGTCCATTTAATATAATGGTCCACATCTCATAGTCTTGGGCTTGGATAAATATTCTCATCCTAGCCTTCCAATATGAGTAGTCGGATCCATTAAAGAATGGGGGTCTTTGGGTGGACTGACCCTCAATGTGGGAAGATCCAAATGGGGTTGTCATTTTGATCTTTTACTCTTAGGGTAGAAGAGTTTAGGCTCTGATACCACTTGTTGCCCAGATAGACAACCCAAGAGGGGGGGTGAATTGGGTTTTAAAATAATTTTGCAATTAAAACATTTGTGGATGACTAACTAATACTGTTGCAAGATGATTAATTAGTTGCTATGTGCTGTGAGTGAAATGAGAGTAAGAGAGAGAGACACAAGCAATCACAAACACAATGTTTTTATAGTGGTTCGGAGCTAACCCTTGCTCCTACGTCCACTCCCCAAGTCTCACTTGGGAATTCACTATAATTCCTCGGATTACAGCCGGTTGTTTTCCAAGCTCACAACCAAACTTGTTGTTTTACGAGGTCACAACGAACTCGGTCGGTTTTTCCAGGCTCACCGACTAGAACCACCCCGATTGTTTTTCTGGGATCACAATCGAACCCTTACACCGTTGGTTTCAACCTAGGCTCACCAACAAACCTATATACCCTTGATTCAATCCCCTGATTGAATCAAGTAAGGACAAGATGGAAAGAACAAAGACAAATAGAAAAAATAGAGCTTCTAAAAAGCAGATATACAGTGATATTAATAAGAGTAAAGTTAAGAGCCCTCAAACACGTTTGAGTTGGAGAAGAGAAGGGCTTCTTGAACTTTAGGTCTCCTCTTGAAAATCTGGAAGACTTGAAGGCAGGAGGAGACTTCTTTTAATGCTGGGAAGAGTCGGTTGAATGGAGTTAATGGCCCTCTTCCTTCTTTTTCGTTGAAATCAGTTTGCAGAGAAAGGATGCTTGATTTCATTGAGTGGAATGGTACTTCTCTGCCTTGCTACAGTCCTCTGTGGCTATTTAAGCCATCCCCCACGGAAACTAGCCGTTAGACACATTTTTTCTGCCCGTTCTGCACACTCTGCACATCCTGACAATGTGTCCGTTGGGGTCGGAGTCGACTCGCGCGATCTGGAGTCGACTCGGCTGTAACAGGAGTCGACTCATGCTTTTCTGGAGTCGGCTCGGCAACTGTTCCAAATTTGAATTAAAGTGACCTCCTCGACTGGGAGTCGACTCGACTTAACCCGGAGTCGACTCGCCAAAAACTGGAGCTGACTTGGCATTCTTGGAGTCGGCTCATCCCATGGAATTCATGGAGCTATTTTTCAACTTGGCCCACTCGAGTCGACTCGACAGTCCTGGGAGTCGACTCGGCGCTCAGAGCCCGAACTCCCTATCTTCTGTCTTTTGGCTCGTCCAGTCTTGGAGTCGACTTGAACTGTTCCGGAGTCGACTCGGCTCTCAGTTTCCGAAACTCAGTCTTCTGCCTTTTTGGTGTAGCGCTGCCTTGGAGTCGACTCGAGCTGTCTTGGAGTCGACTCGGCTCTCAGAGACAACAATTTGGTCTTCTGTCTTTTTGGGGTCGCGTTGTCTCGGAGTCGACTCGCGCATTGCGGGAGTCGACTCGGATCTCAGTGTCCGAAAACTGCTCTCTGACTTTTGCCTTGAACTCCCTGGAGTCGACTCAAACTACTCCGGAGTCGACTCGGTAAGCATTGGAGTCGACTCGCGCACTTTAGGAGTCGACTCGCTGACAGGTTTTAAATTGTGTCTTTCTGTTCATCTGTCTGTTCTCAGTCGGAGTCGACTTGTAATGTTCCGGAGTCGACTCGAGCCCGTGCCAGTGCTTCTGATATGCTTGGAGTCGACTCGTAATATCCCGGAGTCGACTCGAGTCTCAGACTTTGGTTCAAACTGACTTCTTAACTTATCCAAAATATCTTGAACCAAATCTAGAAACACTTAGACAAGATTTTCACTGAAACACTCGATTGAATTCATTAGTAAACAAAAGATATACTCAAATGCTTTGAGCTCATCAAAATCAAATAGGGTTATAATCAATCACTCCACAATTATATCCTAGAATTAACAATGTGTCAGCTAGATTGGCTTCTAGGGCATACATCTAACAACCTCCTCAATTAGTCGAGAGTAAACCAACATGAGCTAGTCATATTAGATTAATTGATGTAATTGGTGTCTAAGCAAGCCTAAAAGGTGGTTACTTAATTAGAACCTTACTCTCTGAGTAAGAGGAGCCTCCCATCTGCTTACCTGGCCAATTGATCGATTACCTCTTATGAAGAGCTCAAGGTTGCAAACACTAAGACATGATTTCACAATATTAAGTCTATAGGTCTTCCACCATAGTAGAGCTACTAAGGTCTTTTCGGTGTTGATTTGTCTCGGCTGGACACAGTAGGCAAGTTGCATGACTGGACCTCTCTATTAGACATGAGATGTTGCGGGGTAAAGGTGAGGTTGGGCACCAATAACTGCTAGGTAAGGACCCAATGACGACTTTATTTCTACAGTTATACGGTGGGTCTGACTCAACTAAGTAATGGGGCCAATAACTGTTAGGTGAGGTCTTCATGACTTAGAGACCAAGTACCACTGCAATTTGCTTGAGAAGCATTGTACAAGAGTTGTACACTCATGTTGCCCAAGAAGACCACCCAAGAGGGAGGGGTGAATTGGGTTTTAAATAATAATTGCAAATTAAAACTTAATGAGTAACTAATTAAACCTTATTGCAAGTGAATTAATTAGTTTACTATATGCAGTGGATGAAGGGAATGGGAGAGACAATTATACAATCACAAACACAAGAGATTTTATAGTGGTTTGGAGCTAACCCTTGCTCCTACGTCCACTCCCCAAGCTTCACTTGGGAGTTCACTATAATCCCTCGGATTACAGCTGGTTATTTTACAAGCTCACAACCCAACTTGTTGTTTTACGAGATCACAACGAACTCGGTCAGTTTTCACAGGCTCACCGACTAGAACCACCCAATTGTTTTTCCGGGATCACAATCGAACCCTACATGTTGGTTTTACCCTCGGCTCACCAACCAACCTTCACACCCTTGATTCAATCCCCTGATTGAATCAAGTAAGAAAAGCAATTTGAAAATAGTGCAAGGATAGCTTCTTGAAAAGCAAATATAAACAATATTAATAAAGAAGAGTTAGAGCCCTCAAACAGATTTTTAAATGTGACGAAGGAGGCTTCTCAAACTCTGCAACTTCTCTTGAGTGTGCTGAAGATTTGCTGTCAGAAGGAGAGCCTTGAATGCGAGGAAGACGTTTGGAGGATAGACTTTTAATGCACTTCTTCCTTCTTTCACTGGTATTTATTCTTGAGAAGCTTTGGTAGGTGGAAATCTCTTTTGCTTTGAATGGAGTGTCTCTCTCTTTCTCTATTACTGTTCACGCTGGCTATTTAAGCAATTTCCATCGAAAACTAGCCGTTAGACACACTTTTAGAGCCGTTCTGCACAATCTGCAACTCCTGACACAGTATCCGTTGGGATCGGAGTCGACTCGCTCGATCTGGAGTCGACTCGGCTGTTGCTGGAGTCAACTCATGCTTTACGGGAGGCGACTCGCCCACTATTCAAAATTTGAAATAAAGTGCTGTCCCGTTCTGGAGTCGACTCGCCAATGTCCAGAGATGACTCTCCCTTCTGGAGACGACTCGTTTTTCCGGAATCCAAAGATCTTTCTTTCGGGTTTACTTCCTCGAGTCGACTCGGATTCTCTTGGAGTCGACTCGGCTCTCAGAGCCTGAAAAACTGGTCTTCTGTCTTTGGAGTTGAACTGCCTCGGAGTCGACTCGCACTTTGCTGGAGTCGACTCGGCTCTCAGACACCGAAGTTGGCTCTCTGACTTTTAGTCTTGCATTCCTCTGAGAGTCGACTCTTGCTTCTTTAGGAGTCGACTCGCCAAATGTCGGAGTCGACTCGAGTTCTTCTAGAGTCAACTCGATTCTCAGAGTCCAAAACAACTTCTCTGTCTTTCTGTCTGTTACTCCTTGGAGTCGACTCGGAACTATCGGGGGTCGACTCGGCAAGCATTGGAGTCGACTCGAATTCTTCAGGAGTCGACTCGGTGACAGGGTCTGAGATTCATCTTTCTGTCTTGCTGTCTGTTCTCAGTCATAGTCGACTCGCAGTGTGCCGGAGTCGACTCGAGCCTGTGCCAGAACGTCTGAAATACTTGGAGTCGACTCGAAATCTTCCGGAGTCGACTCGAGTTTCAGCCTTTGACTTAAGCTGATTTCCACATGCACTCAAAAGAGGATTCTTACAAATTTTGCCTGATATGTGAAAGAGTAGATGCCCTATAAGCCAATCATTTGATGGGTTTCTCTTTGTAATCCTCCAAATCATGTACTTTGACACTCGATATATATCAATAAAGGCATTGTGTTTCATCATTTGCTGCTTATCTGTTTTATTATTGGATGATGAACCCCATAAATTAGGACATTGGTTTTAGGGTTATGATAAGATCATACCAGTGAGACCTAAAATCCTAAAATCCTAATTTAGAATATTTTCAGTCAAATTGGTATATTGAGTCGGGGATCAATATTACCGGAAAGACTGGCACATCTTATGTATGCTCGATGTAGAGGGTGATTGATCTCACAATCACTTGTGTGAGACACTAATACAAAGATGTGGGTGCTCATTAGAGGAATGAGTTCACTGAAATGACCAGCCATGAGAACATCTTATGGATTCTTACTTAATTATCAAAAGATAGTTCTCATAGTAGGAGTTGTGCAAGTGATCCTTAGACCTAAGATCACCATGGTACCTTGTGCACTTGAAGCTATGTTTTGGTTTACCCTCATTCACGACATTGTGTTGTGTATAGGGTATTCTGGATATGGTGGATTTTGTACGAAGGTTGTGAGTAGGTCAACAAGGAATCAGTCACTTCTAGTAAGAGAAGGTAACATCCTACTTACTCTAATCTTATGATGATTCAAGAAGCCTTTGATCAAAGCAAAATGAATATTAGAAAGAGTTTCTAATATTTCATTGTTTGAATTATCATATAAAAGATTGAGAGAGACATAAATAAGTGATTGAGTTTGATATTGATCCATACTCATGCACTTATTCAGGATGTAGTATGACTGAGGGATTGAATTGCACGGTAACTTGCCACTGAATGGTATGTTTGGATTTGTCCAATACATTCCTCATCTTCCGGGTAGACATGATACGTTGCTAGACGTCAATCATGTCTTGTGGGTTGATCGGATCAAAGAGTTTGATTAGATCAAAGCATCAGAAAGGTTCTGATTGCTAAGTCAGGTTTAGCACTAAATTGAACCTAAATTGGATTAGAGGTATTCTAATCAGGTTAGGTCAACTTGTACCTGCACCTACTGCTGGCTAAGATAAGGAACCCAATGGGTCACACACAAGGGAATTGATCAAGGGTCTAATTGGATTAGATCATGTTTGCAAGATGAACATGCTAGCACGTGTTGCAAACCCTAGCTCCTGATTCAAATTAAATTCGAATCTGATTCTTAGGTTAGGTTGATCTAATATGATTAGATCATGACCTAATATGGGTTAGCCAAGAGTTGGAACTCATTTGGCTTTAATTAGACCTGATTTGATTAGGTTTAATGTTTTCTTTAAGTTGGTTAAATCCAATTGGATTGGGTTTGATGGGGCCTTCACTTCTGGACCATTGGATCACTCCCTGGATGAAGCATCTGGTCCACTGGTTGGCGCCTTCATCTGGACCATTAGATGGTTTCCTGGATGAAGGATCTGGTCCACTGGTTGGCGTCTTCATCTGGACCATTGGATGGATTTCTGGATGAAGGATCTGGACCATTGGTCAGCGCCTGAATCTGAACCACTGGATGGCTCTCTGGATGAAAGATCTGGACCGTTGCTCAGCGCCTGAATCTGGACCATCGGTGATGGCATCTTGCTTCTAGACCATTGGATGGCACCCTGGATGATGATGCCTTGATCTGGACCATTAGATGGTGCCTAGATCTGGACCATTGGCTTTGGTTCACTGCATTTGGGCCCTTGGATCATCAGGATTTAAGAGGGAGACATGAGAAAGAAGTTGATACACCCTTCTCCTTAGCACCCCATCATGATGGGATGCCTCTTTTGGCACATGCCTCATCATGATGAGGTGTGTGGATGGGATGCATCCCTTTATGGTGCATCCCTCCATCTCTTATAAATAAGGAGGTGCCTTGGGGTTCTAATGATCATCCAAGAAAAAGCCTCTCCTTCTCTCTCCCTTATCCCTTCTTTCTTACAAGCCTTTCTCTTTTGTCTTAACCCAAGACAAGAGGGTCTTCTTTAGGACAAAAAGACTAGTGAATGTTTTAGAGGTAGAAAGGAAGAAGGAAGTGAAGGAAAATCAGCCAATTAAATTCTTTGGAAGGATTGAACAATTAGAATCAAGTTTTGGTGGAGCTAGAGTCTTGAACCCATTCCTGTGTGGATCAACATCGGAGGGTAAACATTTGGGCACCTTAGGACATCTTCAGACATATTGGATATAGCGTGATAGGTATTCTTCTATACCAAGATTATATTTTCTACATTATTTGGTTATACTATTAAGGCGATCTTGGCTTATTAGGGTTTCATATAATGGGTTTTATAAGAAAATTTTATAATTCCGTATCTTCCGCTGCGCCCTAGGGCACTGAGAAATCCAACAGTGGTATCAGAGCCACCCTTAATCCTTTTAACCAAATGATAATACATGCTATTATCTTGATGCTATGAGATAGCTAGGTTGTTTGTATGCATGATTAGTTTATGCCATGAGATAGTGTTATATTCATGTTGTAGCATAGTATAATTGCTAGTGCTAAATTATAGAATGTGCAATGAGACCAATATAGTAGTATGAAAACTTTGGGCTGACCCATTCTGGAACAATCGACTCGGTTGGTGCCTAGGAAGGAAGCCACAGGTGGTTACTTAATTAGGACCTCACTCTCTGAGTGAGGGGTGCCTCCCACCTGCTTTTCTGGCCAATTATTTGATTGTCCTTTATGGTTGAGCTTAATGTTAGTAAGATACTACTATTTGAAAGCCCTCACTAAATTCATAATTAAGTCGTAGTGTTAATTGCTTTAAGCTGAGCCATTCTGAATCAATTGACTAAGTTGGTGTCTAGGAAAGAGGCTACAGGTGGTTATTTAATTAGGACCTTACTAAGTAAGGAGAGCCTCCCATCTGCTTACCTGGCCAACTATTTGATTGACCTCCATGAAAAAGCTAATTGCTGATATAACACTATAAAGGTCCTTCCTTCATGCTTAGATATTATTATGTCAATATCTATGCTAGCTTGTTGTGATTCCCACAGGCTAGTATTAGGGATTGATATTGTAATATCTTGGTGCATATGATGCATATGGTATATTTTAATATGTTGCCTTGTTGTGATTCCCACAAGGGCAGCATTATTCAAATATGACTGTATAAAAATGAAGGGTTTGACTTAACTAGACACAATAGTTTGTTGTGATTCCCATAAGACTATATGTGTGCTAGAGGACAGAATAAAGTTGGGAATTGCATGGGATGCAATTGGAAAGAGTTTCCTACCTTTGAACTTATAAGGGCTTGTTGTGATTCCCACAAGGTCTTTTATAAGGAATTTGGATCTCAACCCCACTAAGAAAATTAGTATTTTCTCGTTCATCATACTTGAGGGTTATGATATTCGATAAAAATAGTGGGAGTAACAATTAGATAAAAGTCCTTGTCTGATTGAATACATGTCATCATGATTGGTCTGCTTATATTAGTATTCTTTGTAATTATAGATTAATTCTGCAAAAATGGCATCTTCACTCTCACTTAGAGGTATCTTAGATACAAACAAATTGACTAGTCCTAACTATGTGGACTGGTTGAGGAATTTAAAGATTGTTCTCACACAAGAAAAACTTTCCTACATTCTTGAAACCCCTGACCTAGGGTCAGCAGGGGAAGATGCAACTGAGGAGGAATTGGCCACATATTGTATGTGGAAAAATGACAGTTTGACTGTCAAATGTATCATGCTTGCTTCTATGAATAATGAATTGCAGAGGCAGCATGATAGCATGGATACTCACTCCATACTCCTTAACTTGAAGGAGTTATATGGTGAGCAGAGCAGAACTGCTAGATATGAGATACCTAAGCAGTTGTTCCATGCTAGAATGATCGAGGGATCGTCTGTGCAAGACCACTGTTTAAAGGTTATAGACTTGATCACTCGATTGAGTCAACTTGGCTTTGCTATGGACAGTGAGCTCAGTCAGAATTTGATCCTGCAATCACTACCCGACTCATTCTCGCAGTTTGTTGGGAATTATCACATGAACAAACTGAATTCCTCCCTGACTGAGCTTCTAAATATGCTGAAAACGGCAGAGTCTCACATCAAGAAGGACAAGGGTCCGATCCTTCTTGTTGGTGAGAGCTCAAAGAAGAAAATGGGCAACAAGGGTTCAAAGAAAAAATTAAACCCTAAGAGTCGCATCAAAAAGAAGAAGGAAAAGAAAATCTCTGGAATCGGTACCTGTTTTCACTGCGGTAAGATGGCGCATTGGAAAAGGAACTGCAAGAGCTTTCTTGCAAGTGTGAAGCCTGATGCAAGTGTTGCATCAAAAGGTATGTTTTTATTACATGCCAATATGACATTAAGTTCTTCTGATTCTAATTCATGGGTATTGGATACCGGTTGTGGTTCTCACATATACAAATCTTTGCATGGACTGCAGAAAATTAGAAGTTTGAAGAAAGGTGACTTCGAGCTATATGGCGCTAGAGGAGAATCCATCCAGGCTGAAGTTGTTGGCACCTACATACTAGAGCTACCCTCCGAAAAGTTCTTGAAGCTAGAAGACTGTTATTTTATGCCAAAAATCATTAGAAATGTAATTTCAATTCCTTTGTTGCTTAAGAAAGGATTCGAAATAAATGGAAAGAGCAATGGTTGCTCTATTTCTTTATCTAATGAGTATTATTGTCATGGCATTATGGAAAATGGTCTTTTAGTATTATGTCTTAATAATGTTATGTTTCATATTGGCAAAGATAATAAAAGAAAAAGAGAGAATATTAATAATACCCTCCTCTGGCATTACCGATTAGGTCATATTAGTGAGACAAGGTTACACAAGTTGTATAAAGATAAATTCTTTGACCCTTATGATTTTGAATCATTAGGAACTTGTGAATCTTATCTTATGGGTAAAATGACCAAGTCTCCATTCTCGGAACATGGAGAAAGGGCAAGTGAGTTGTTAGAACTCGTACACACTGATGTGTGCGGTCCTATATCAACTCCAGCTAGAGGTGGATACTCTTACTTCATCACATTTACTGATAACTTATCAAGGTTCGGTTTTGTGTATCTAATGAAACATAAATCCGAAGCCTTTGATAAATTTAAAGAGTATCAAAGTATGGTCGAAAAACAAACTGGGAAGTGTATTAAAATCCTTCGATCTGATCGAGGAGGAGAATACCTTTCTAGTGAATTTTTAGACTATCTTAAATTAAAGGGTATACTCTCTGAATGGACACCTCCATATACGCCACAATTAAATGGTGTAGCTGAAAAGAGGAATCGTACCTTATTAGATATGGTACGGTCCATGATGTGCTTCACAAATCTTCCAATTTTCTTCTGGGGACATGCCCTAGAAACTGCTGCATTAGTATTAAATAGAGTACCATCTAAGTCTGTATCTAGCACTCCATATGAGATATGGAAAGAAAAGAAACCTAATCTTAAGTATCTTAAAATATGGGGTTGTCATGCTTATGTCAAAAAAAAATTTGGACATAAGCTAAGTGCTAGATCGGACAAGTGTACATTTGTAGGTTATCCTAAAGACAGTTTAGGATATATCTTCTATAATCCTACTGAACAAAAGGTATTTGTTGCTAGGCATGCCACTTTCTTGAAAAAAGAGTTTTTCTTAGAAAAGGGCAAGGATAGAGAAATTGAACTTGATGAAGTTCAAGATCTACAAGGTGAGACACATAATAATCCTCAACCAGATGTACCCATGGAAGAGGTACAGCTACTACACACTACTCCTCTCCGAAGGTCAGAAAGAGTGCAAAATGCACCTGAGAGGTATGGATTTATCATTGAGAATGATGAAGCCCACATCATTGATAACGATGACCCTCTGACCTATTCGGAAGCTGTCAAGAGTAGGGACTCTGACAGATGGCTGGACGCCATGAAATCCGAGATAGATTCTATGTATACAAACCAAGTGTGGACTTTGGTTGATGTACCTGAGGGAGTGATTCCAATCGGGTGCAAATGGGTATACAAGAAGAAGATAGGAGCTGATGGCCAAGTAGAAACCTACAAGGCCAGGCTAGTGGCAAAAGATTTCAGGCAAAAACAAGGTATTGATTATGATGAAACTTTTTCACCAGTAGCTATGCTCAAATCTATTCGGATTATGCTTGCTATAGCTGCATACTATGATTATGAGATCTGGCAGATGGATGTCAAAACCGCCTTCCTTAATGGTCACCTTGAGGAAGAGGTTTATATGACACAGCCAGAGGAATTTGTCTCAAGAGGGAGAGCAAATCAAGTATGTAGGCTAAATAAATCCATTTATGGATTAAAGCAGGCATCTAGGAGTTGGAACATCCATTTTGACATGATAGTCAAAGAGTTTGGCTTCATTAAAAATATAGATGAACCTTGTGTGTATAAGAAGACTAGTGGGAGTGCTATTGTCTTCTTGATATTATATGTGGACGATATATTGGTCATTGGAAATGATGTTCCAATGATGCAATCGGTCAAGACTTGGTTATCAAAGAAATTTTTCATGAAAGACTTGGGTGAAGCATCCTATATACTTGGTATAAGGATCTATAGAGATGATCTAAAAGGATGCTAGGTTTGTCCCAGTCTAGGTACATTGATAATGTGCTGAAGTGGTTCAGCATGGATGGAAGTAAGAAAGGTTTCTTACCGATAGGACATGGCATACAACTCTCTAGGAAGATGTCTCCAAAGACATCTGAAGAGAGGAATAGAATGAGTTCTATTCCCTATGCTTCGGCAGTAGGGTCGATCATGTATGCTATGTTATGTACCAGGCCTGATGTAGCTTATGCCTTGGGTATGGTAAGTAGATTTCAGGCAGATCTCGGGGAGGATCATTGGAAAATTGTGAAAAGCATTCTCAAATACTTGAGAAGGACTAGAGATGTTTTTCTGATTTATGGAGGATCAGAATTGAAACTAGAAGGCTATTCAGATTCTAGCTTTCAATCTGATCCAGATGATAGCAAGTCAATCTCTGGATATATCTTCACTTTGAATGGTGGAGCTGTGAGTTGGAAAAGTTCCAAACAGCAAACTGTAGCTGACTCAACTACTGAGGCAGAATACATAGCTATTAGTGAAGCTGCTAAGGAAGTAGTCTGGATGAAGAAGTTCATCACAGAGCTGGGTGTAGTTCCTGAGATTACCGGACCAGTCCCAGTTTATTGCAATAACACTGGAGCTATTGCACAGGCTAAGGAACCAAGGTTTCATCATAGATCCAAGCACATTTTGACATGCTTCCATCTTGTTCGAGAGATAATCGAAAGACAAGACGTCAAGATTGAACAAGTAGACACAAAGAACAATATAGCAGACCCATTTACTAAGGCTCTACCAAAGTAGCAATTCAATCGTCACCTCGAATGTATGGGGTTAAAATATAAGGGCGATTGGCCTTAGTGCAAGTGGGAGATTGAAAGAGTAGATGCCCTATAAGCCAATCATTTGATGGGTTTCTCTTTGTAATCCTCCAAATCATGTACTTTGACACTCGATATATATCAATAAAGGCATTGTGTTTCATCATTTGCTGCTTATCTGTTTTATTATTGGATGATGAACCCCATAAATTAGGACATTGGTTTTAGGGTTATGATGAGATCATACCATTGAGAC
Source organism: Phoenix dactylifera (assembly GCF_009389715.1). Lineage (NCBI taxonomy): Eukaryota > Viridiplantae > Streptophyta > Magnoliopsida > Arecales > Arecaceae > Phoenix > Phoenix dactylifera. The sequence goes on along the minus strand of NW_024067763.1, from coordinate 506,244 downwards.
CTAAAATCCTAAAATCCTAATTTAGAATATTTCCAGTCAAATTGGTATATTGAGTCGGGGATCAATATTACCGGAAAGACTGGCACATCTTATGTATGCTCGATGTAGAGGGTGATTGATCTCACAATCACTTGTGTGAGACACTAATACAAAGATGTGGGTGCTCATTAGAGGAATGAGTTCACTAAAATGACCAGCCATTAGAACATCTTATGGATTCTTACTTAATTATCAAAAGATGGTTATCATAGTGGAAGTTGTGCAAGTGATCCTTAGACCTGAGATCACCATGGTACCTTGTGCACTTGAAGCTATGTTTTGGTTTACCCTCATTCACGACATTGCGTTGTGTACGGGGTATTCTGGATATGGTGGATTTTGTACGAAGGTTGTGAGTAGGTCAACAAGGAATCAGTCACTTCTAGTAAGAGAAGGTAACATCCTACTTACTCCAATCTTATGATGATTCAAGAAGCCTTTGATCAAAGCAAAATAAATATTAGAAAGAGTTTCTAATGTTTCATTGTTTGAATTATCATATAAAAGATTGAGAGAGACATGAATAAGTGATTGAGTTTGATATTGATCCATACTCATGCACTTATTCAGGATGTAGTATGACTGAGGGATTGAATTGCACGGTAACTTGCCACTGAATGGTATGTTTGGATTTGTCCAATACATTCCTCATCTTCCGGGTAGACATGATACGTTGCTAGACGTCAATCATGTCTTGTGGGTTGATCGGATCAAAGAGTTTGATTAGATCAAAGCATCAGAAAGGTTCTGATTGCTAAGTCAGGTTTAGCACTAAATTGAACCTAAATTGGATTAGAGGTATTCTAATCAGGTTAGGTCAACTTGCACCTGCACCTACCGCTGGCTAAGATAAGGAACCCAATGGGTCACACACAAGGGAATTGATCAAGGGTCTAATTGGATTAGATCATGTTTGCAAGATGGACATGCTAGCACGTGTTGCAATCCCTAGCTCCTGATTCAAATTAAATTCGAATCTGATTCTTAGGTTAGGTGTTGGGAATTGTGTCCCAAAGCCAATTTTTTTAGTTATAAGAAATTGAATTATGTATATGTTTTATTAAAATGAATAAAAATTTATTCTGGCATTTTTTTCTATTCATCACAAGTGTTACATCTTCAAATTGAACTCTTGTGTATTGTGATGAAGTCCTTAGGACTAATTTAGTGGATAAAGGAGGTTTTATCATTTAATCCTTAAATCAGTTCGCGACCAAATGATGAGCTGTCAATTGGACGATAGCTATGTCAAGTATAGGTCGTTGTGTGCCATTTAGTTGGTTGTCCTCTTAAACCAAAGAGTGTGGAGACACTATATGGCATACAGGTGAGATGTAGGAGTACATCGTCACTGAACAGTGACTCACCTGCGTAGCACTCCACTGTCGTGAGTTAGCTCGCAAAGCGTATGGGCATAAGTACCCCTTAGACCTGAGACTGTCACGGTGACTTGCAAGCAACTCACTGTACTTAGGCACTAGACGACCTGAATTTCTAATTCAGGGATCGGAAGGATGCTGGGTGCAGTCAAGTACTCACGAAGTCTGTGTATGAGTCAAGATGGGATTGACCGCTCCAGATTTTAGGAGTTGATGTCTCGCTGTATTTCAATTCAGTAAAACCTTGGCCAGGGTAAACCAAGTGATAGGTCACTTGATTTGATTAATTGAAATACACTATGGATGACCGGACCCAGAGTTCGACAGTCCACTCTGAGGTCATCTTGAGCATCGATGGTCATAGGGATGAATTATGCAACAACCATATGTCTAGGTTCTTGAATGTTGCTTTGCATATTCGACCTATCCGGACGTCGGATATCTTTGCTAGATGGTCACCTCGATTAGTGCATGGAGTAGTCCATGTACTACCGGCTTAGTGTTCGAACCTATTGGAGTCACGCACATTAGTCAAGCTAAGTAGGAAGGTCTTGACCCAATTTAATTAAGAATTAAATTATGGGTCATTTGGAATTTGGTTCTGTCTATGCTCAGCTAGCACTGAACATGAGGTACATGCTAAATTTCATGGATAAACAACTAATTAAGTCTGTATTTCGGGTCAATCAAGTTTCAATTAGTGTAATTGAACTTGATCAGGACTCAATTATTGAGAATGGGTTTGATTGGGTCTCAATTAGTGTAATTGGGCTCGATCACGATTTAATTGGGATTTAATTTCGTATTTGTTCTGATCTAAGTCGGATTTGGATCGAGCCGAAACTGGACCCAATTGAATTCCCCATGAGTCGGACTCATGTGGAATTTTTTCCGAGTCAAAAATCATTTAAATCGGCTGTCAATTTGGATTAGAACCAAATAGGCTTGCTTTATTACAAAATGGGCTAACCCATTTCCTATTTGGCTAAACCCATTTCAATGGTTAACGGCTGACTTGGTTTTTAAATCCCATGGACCCGTGGACCACTTTCCCTCATGGACCCTTAACACTTTTCTTTGTGAGCCGCGATGGAGAAATGCTGGGAGGAGAAAACAGAGCCTTCTTCCTCCCAGCTTCGTCTCCACACAGCGCCACTGTCTAGCCTCCGTTCGGCTTGCCGTCTGGACCGAAATGTTCGGTTTTGAACTGGCTACATTCCGGTTCATTTAGATTTTTGAAATCTGGCACGTTTTCATGGATTCACTAGTTTTTTCCCACCGTTTGTTTTGAAACAAGCGTTATGAAATTCATCCATAAATGAATTCTTTAATGCTCGGTCAATAACGCCTCTTAACTCCTCTTAGCGTTGGCCTATTTGAGGCCACCGTATCATCTTGAAGATGATAGGATGAGAATTTTCTTGAGAAGAAAATTGACAGACAGAAGGGGAGATTTGCTTCTGTGAAGAAGAAGAAGAGAGAGAGGGAGTCCTTTCTCCTCCCTTCCATTCCCTCTGGTGGTTTGGAGTACGGTCTAGGGCCGGTGTCCTCTCCTTCCTTCCATTCCCTCTGTGATCAAGATCAAGAGACGGGCATCAGTTCGGCTCAGGCGTATTGTGAAGAAACGGAAAGAAAGAAACCGAAGACAGAAAGAAAGAGAAGAAAGAAAGAAATAGGAAGGTCCTTTTTCTAGATTTCCTTTCTTCCAAGGGTCCTTTTGCAAAAGATTGTTTTGCACGAGTAAAGACATCATCCAACCTTCTTGCGAAGCTTGACGTGCGTGCGAAGTAGAGGGCTTGCAGATCCAGGCCTTGCAGAGCTACCTTCAGGGATCTTGATCTAGATCCAGATTCAAATTACCTCGACCAACTTCCGCTACGGGCTTGAGGTAATTTTACATAAAAGTTAAATTTAATATTTATAATTGTTATAAATAAAATAAAAAAAAATTTAAAACTGATTTTTCATGCCTGGCGTTCGATTTTATCGGACAACTCGGAAAATTTTTCCTTCAACTGGTATCAGAGCCAGGTTGGTCGATGGAATTGGCCTATAACATCTAGAATTATGCATGATTTAATTTTTAAATTTAGATTAGATCTAGATTTATTGATAAAATATCAATCTTGTGCTGAATTATAAGGTTGTCCTGCTATAAGGTTAATCCCTTATAGTGAAAAGGTTGTCCTAGCACAAAATTGAGATTAATTTGTATCATAAAATAAATAGTTTATTTTTGTGAAATTATGCATAATTGATGTTTATGAAATTTAAGTTTTAAATTTATTATGACCACAAAGTTTAAATATAAATTGTTTATATTTGGAATAAATTGACACCTTGAATCCATGATCATAATACATTTAATAAAGAATTAAATGTTGAATTTAAAATTTAAAATTTGAATTTCAAATAAAGATTTAAAATTCAAAAAATTTGAAATTCGAATTTAAATTTAAATTTGAACATGAGATTTGAGGCATGGGTTAGCACAATCAAATTAGTTGACTAGGTTAGACCTAATCATGAAATCAAATTGAAATGGACTAACTTAAGAAACATGATTTAATCTAATCAATAGTTGAACTAGACTAAATCAAAGTTTATAAAATGATCAAACTCAATAGTTGTAGTTTATCATATCCAAACATTTCAATTGGATTTGATTGTGGCTCAGTGGTCGAGCCCGAGTTCCTAAGGATAACCTAAATCAACTTGATAAACCAATTGGTGTCTAAGGTAAGTCGGCATTTGATCATGGTTTTTAATTGGGGCTACCTCTTACCTGGCCAACATAGTTGGTGTCTAGGAAAGAGGTTAATGGCGTAACCCTCCCATGATCTCTCTTACCTGGCCAATTTGGTCGATCAAGTTTTGATTAAGGTACCTTGAGACTTGGCACTCACCCATGCCATTAAGGAAATCAGTGTGACCGATTTAGGTGTCTAATAGACCAATAAGAGCTAGTCCTCTATATGATTTGGTGAAGTCAGTGGGAGGATTTAGTATTATCAGTCAGTGTCACATATCAATTAAAATCCTCTAAATTATTAGGTCCTTAAAATGATAAAGTTATATAGATAACTAGATCATAGCCTCCCATTAAGGTGAATGATAATGGGTCCAATATTACAGTTGAACATGCAGGACGCTGCCGTCTGGTGTTCCTCTGAATACTGGAATTATCCTTCATTATATGATAGCTTTTTGAGCTATCTAATTGTGATTAGGTTGGCCGAGCCTTCCTCGGGCCTGATCATACATTAGGTAGTATCATCGAGTTAGTTCATTAATGGTTGGACCTAACCAGGATTTTCAGTGGAGGCCTCCGCCTACTGATTACCACTTGGGGCAAAATTGATTGCTAGAAATTGTTTAGAGAAATAATTGGTAATGTACCTACCCTTAGATGCACATGGGTTGGCCGAGCCTTCCTTGGGCCCGTATGCAGTCTATGCGGATTCTAGTACCCACTAGGGAATTAAAGTAATTCCTCGAATTAAAGGTAGAGGCTATTAATTCGATTAAAATAGTGGGAGAAAACTTTAGACTAAAGTCCAAGTCTTTAGGATTAAATAAATCATATACTGATTAGTTGGGTTTTTCCTTTATTTTTCAGATATGGCTAACTCATTGTCCCTCCGAACACTATTAGACAATGATAAGCTTAATGGACCAAACTTCGATAGCTGGTATCGAAAGATGAAAATAGTATTAGAGCATGAGCGGATCCTGTATGTGATATCGGATCCTGCACCTGAGGAACCTGCAGCCAATGCACCACGTGCAATCAGAGATGCTTATCAGAAGTGGCTCAACGATCGCACTACAGTGCGTTGCATCATGAGGGCCTCGATGAATGATGAGTTTAGTCGTAAATTCGAGGAAGCGCAGCCAGTGGAAATCCTTCAAATGTTGAAGGAGTCTTTCGGCACACCTGATGATGTTGAACGACATAAGACCTCCTGCGCTATATTCAATGCCCGCATGAGGGAAGGGGCATCGGTCACTGATCATGTATTGTACATGGTCGAACAAATCGATCGCCCAAGTAAACTTGGCTTTCCTTTGCACGAGCAATAGGGCAAGGACGCCATTTTAAACTCACTTCCCAAGTCCTACCTGACCTTCCTTAGTCATTATAGAATGACTAAACCTGAAGTATCCTATCATGGTTTGCTAGGTTTACTGCAGACCTATGAGAAGGATCACCAACTCAAAAAGGAGTCGGTGAATGTGGTAGGTGGGACTTCTGCAGGACTTTCTTCCTTTAAGAAAGGAAAGAAGAAGAAGGTGCAGAAAGCTCGTGCTGGGGTCTCTAAGCCCAGCCAGACTAAGAAGCGTAAAGCCGATAAGAGCAAGGCAGAGTGCTTCTTCTGTAAGAAGATGGGTCATTGGAAGCGGAACTGTCCGGCTTACATAGCGTCCCTTGATCCAAACAGGCCTAAGAAGAAAAAGCAGCAAACAGTTGCTGCACAAGGTAATTATATGATAACACCTTGTAATTTTTCAATTTATGATTCTACCACTTGGGTATTGGATACCGGAAGTCCAATTAATATTTGCAATTCGTTGCAGGGACTTCAAGTTAGTAGAAGATTCAAGAATGACGAGAGATTCCTGAACGTTGGAGATGGAAGATCAGTTCCAGTCCTAGCTTTAGGAGTCATTCAGCTTGTTTTTGAATCTAGAGTAGTCATATTAGATGATTGTCATTATTGTCCAATATTTTTAATGAATGTCATCTCTGTAGGCCTTTTGGCCAAAAATGGTTATTGCTTATCAATAAAAGAAAATTTTTGTGATATCATTTTGAATGGTATTAAAATTTTTCGTGGACAATTGAAATATGGCATTTATACTCTATCACTGCCTGTGAATGTAATGTACACTTCTAATAAACGTCCTAAGATAGATAATGTCAATGAAGCCTATTTATGGCATTGTCGGCTAGGTCATATAAATAAAAATAGGATAAACAGGTTAGCCCAACAGGGCATTTTAGAAATCAATGATTGTGAATCATTGCCAACTTGTGAATCCTGTTTTTTGGGTAAAATGACCAAGTCACCTTTTTCTAGAAAAGGTGAACGAGCCAGCGATGTTCTTGGCCTCATACATACTGATGTATGTGGACCTATGAACGTAAGTGCCAAAGGTGGTTATGCCTACTTCATAACCTTCACAGATGACCTATCCAGGTATGGGTATGTCTATCTGATGAAGCATAAGTCGGAATCATTTGAAATGTTCAAACGATTTCATAGTGAAGTAGAAAAACAGACTGGAAAGAGTATTAAGATCCTTCGATCAGACCGAGGAGGAGAATACCTTTCCGGTGATTTCTTGACTTATCTAGTGGAGAATGGGATTCTCTCACAATGGACCCCTCCAAGAATACCTCAGCACAATCGTGTATCCGAAAGGAGGAATCGAACTCTGTTAGACATGGTTCGATCCATGATGGGGTTTACTAGTCTGCCTATATCTTTTTGGGGTTATGCTTTAGAGTCTGCATGTATAATACTAAATAAGGTTCCAAGTAAGTCTGTTGAGAAGACTCCATATGAGATATGGACTGGGCGTAAGCCGACACTTTCATACCTTAGGGTTTGGGGATATCCGGCTTGTGTTAAACGTTCTCAAATTGACAAACTTGGTCCTAGATCCGATAAGTGTTATTTTGTAGGGTACCCCAAGAAAACTAGGGGATATTACTTCTACCTTCCTAATGAACAAAAGGTGTTCGTAGGACTTAAGGCAACCTTTTTGGAAAAGGAATTCCTTAGTGAAGGAATTGTTGCCTCTAAGGTTGAACTTAGTGAAGCTCAGCAGATGGAAGATTTAACACAAACTACTGAACCCACAGAACCGAATTCAATTAGATCAAACCCGGAGCCCAATGTAGAAGCACCATTAAGGCGATCAGGTAGAGTACCGCGTCAAGTGGACAGATACTATGGTTTCTTGGTCCAAGACGCAGATCCCATTGAGCTTGATGAGAACAATGAGGATCCGATTACCTATATGGATGCTATGCAGAGGTCCGACTCTGAGTTATGGCTTAATGCCATGAGATCCGAAATGGAATCCATGGAAATCAATAGTGTATGGACACTAGTTGATCCACCCGAAGGGATAAAACCCATAGGGTGCAAATGGATCTTCAAAAGAAAGAGAGGCGCAGACAGAAAGGTGGAGACCTATAAAGCCCGTATGGTTGTCAAGGGGTATCGTCAACGTTATGGTATCGACTATGACGAGACTTTTTTCCCTGTGGCAATGCTAAAATCTATTCGGATCATGCTTGCTATAGCAGCATATATGGATTATGAAATCTGGCAAATGGATGTGAAAACAGCTTTTCTAAATAGAGAGCTGGAAGAAGAGGTGTATATGATACAACCTGAGGGTTTCACATCCACAGACCAGTCCAAAGTATGCAAGCTACAAAAGTCCATTTATGGACTTAAGCAAGCTTCTCGAAGTTGGAACATACGTTTCGATAAAACTATCAAAACATATGGCTTCGTTAAGAATGAAGAAGAACCTTGTGTCTACAAGTGGGTTAACGGTTCAGTGATCACATTTCTTGTGTTGTATGTGGATGACATTCTCTTAATTGGGAATGACATTCCTGCATTACAAAATGTGAAACTCTGGCTGTCATCACAGTTCTCCATGAAGGATCTGGGAGAAGCATCCTACATCCTAGGGATGAAGATCTATAGAGATAGATCTAAGAGGTTGCTTGGATTGTCCCAATCCACGTACATCGATACTATGTTGAAGCGGTTCAACATGGAGAATTCCAAGAAGGGCTATCTTCCGATAGGCCAAGGAATTTCTCTCTCTAAGAAAGATTATCCGACAACTTCCGAGGAGAGAGAGCGTATGAGTAGAATCCCATATGCTTCTGCAGTAGGTTCTATCATGTATGCCATGACATGTACAAGACCGGATGTTGCTTACTCACTAGCAGTAGCGAGTAAGTATTAGTCTGATCCAGGTGAGAACCATTGGAAGGTGGTGAAAACCATCCTTAAGTATTTAAGAAATACTAAGGACCAATGGTTAATCTATGGAGAATCTGACTTAAAACTTGTGGGGTTTACAGACTCTAGTTTTCAGTCAGACCATGATGACAGTAAGAGTATGTCAGGATTTGTGTTTACCCTGAATGGAGGAGCAGTCTGCTGGAAAAGTTCCAAGCAGCATTCAGTAGCCGATTCCGTATGCGAAGCAGAGTATGTTGCTGCATCAGATGCGGCAAAGGAAGCTGTTTGGATCAAGAAGTTTGTAAATCAACTTGGTGTTGCTCCCTCAATCAACGGTTCAGTTCTTTTGTATTGTGACAATACTGGAGCCATTGCACAAGCAAAGGAGCCAAAGTCCCACCATAGAACCAAGCACATTCTGCGTCGCTACCACCTTGTACGAGAGATCGTGGAACGAGGTGACGTCAATCTTCAAAAGATCGATGGAAAGGAGAACCTAGCTGACCCATTCACTAAAGCCCTTTCTGTAAAGGAGTTCGATTATCATAAATCGAAGATGGGTATAAGATACTGTACAAATTGGCTTTAGTCCAAGTGGGAGTTGTTGGGAATTGTGTCCCAAAGCCAATTTTTTTAGTTGTAAGAAATTGAATTATGTATATGTTTTATTAAAATGAATAAAAATTTGTTCTGGCATTAATTTCTATTCATCACAAGTGTTACATCTTCAAATTGAACTCTTGTGTATTGTGATGAAGTCCTTAGGACTAATTTAGTGGATAAAGGAGGTTTTATCATTTAGTCCTTAAATCAGTTCGCGACCAAATGATGAGCTGTCAATTGGACGATAGCTATGTCAAGTATAGGTCGTTGTGTGCCATTTAGTTGGTTGTCCTCTTAAACCAAAGAGTGTGGAGACACTATATGGCATACAGGTGAGATGTAGGAGTACATCGTCACTGAACAGTGACTCACCTGCGTAGCACTCCACTGTCGGGAGTTAGCTCGCAAAGCGTATGGGCATAAGTACCCCTTAGACCTGAGACTGTCACGGTGACTTGCAAGCAACTCACTGTACTTAGGCACTAGACGACCTGAATTTCTAATTCAGGGATCGGAAGGATGCTGGGTGCAGTCAAGTACTCACGAAGTCTGTGTATGAGTCAAGATGGGATTGACCGCTCCAGATTTTAGGAGTTGATGTCTCGCTGTATTTCAATTCAGTAAAACCTTGGCCAGGGTAAACCAAGTGATAGGTCACTTGATTTGATTAATTGAAATACACTATGGATGACCGGACCCAGAGTTCGACAGTCTACTCTGAGGTCATCTTGAGCATCGATGGTCATAGGGATGAATTATGCAACAACCATACGTCTAGGTTCTTGAATGTTGCTTTGCATATTCGACCTATCCGGACGTCGGTTATCATTGCTAGATGGTCACCTCGATTAGTGCATGGAGTAGTCCATGTACTACCGGCTTAGTGTTCGAACCTATCGGAGTCACGCACATTAGTCAAGCTAAGTAGGAAGGTCTTGACCCAATTTAATTAAGAATTAAATTGTGGGTCATTTGGAATTTGGTTCTGTCTATGTTCAGCTAGCACTGAACATGAGGTACATGCTAAATTTCATGGATGAACAACTAATTAAGTCTGTATTCGGGTCAATCAAGTTTCAATTAGTGTAATTGAACTTGATCATGACTCAATTATTGAGAATGGGTTTGATTGGGTCTCAATTAGTGTAATTGGGCTCGATCACGATTTAATTGGGATTTAATTTCGTATTTGTTCTGATCTAAGTCGGATTTGGATCGAGCCGAAACTGGACCCAATTGAATTCCCCATGAGTCGGACTCATGTGGAATTTTTTTCGAGTCAAAAATCATTTAAATCGGCTGTCAATTTGGATTAGAACCAAATAGGCTTGCTTTATTACAAAATGGGCTAACCCATTTCCTATTTGGCTAAACCCATTTCAATGGTTAACGGCTGACTTGGTTTTTAAATCCCATGGACCCGTGGACCACTTTCCCTCATGGACCCTTAACACTTTTCTTTGTGAGCCACAATGGAGAAATGCTGGGAGGAGAAAATAGAGCCTTCTTCCTCCCAGCTTCGTCTCCACACAGCGCCACCGTCTAGCCTCCGTTCGGCTTGCCGTCTGGACCGGAATGTTCGGTTTTGAACTGGCTACATTCCGGTTCATTTAGATTTTTGAAATCTGGCACGTTTTCATGGATGCACTAGTTTTTTTCCACTGTTTGTTTTGAAACAAGCGTTATGAAATTCATCCATAAATGAATTCTTTAATGCTCGGTCAATAACGCCTCTTAACTCCTCTTAGCGTTGGCCTATTTGAGGCCACCGTATCATCTTGAAGATGATAGGATGAGAATTTTCTTGAGAAGAAAATTGACATACAGAAGGGGAGATTTGCTTCTGTGAAGAAGAAGAAGAGAGAGAGGGAGTCCTTTCTCCTCCCTTCCATTCCCTCTGGTGGTTTGGAGTACGGTCTAGGGCCGGTGTCCTCTACTTCCTTCCATTCCCTCTGTGATCAAGATCAAGAGACAGGCATCAGTTCGGCTCAGGCGTATTGTGAAGAAACGGGAAGAAAGAAACCGAAGACAGAAAGAAAGAGAAGAAAGAAAGAAATAGGAAGGTCCTTTTTCTAGATTTCCTTTCTTCCAAGGGTCCTTTTGCAAAAGATTGTTTTGCACGAGTAAAGACATCATCCAACCTTCTTGCGAAGCTTGACATGCGTGCGAAGTAGAGGGCTTGCAGATCCAGGCCTTGCAGAGCTACCTTCAGGGATCTAGATCCAGATCCAGATTCAAATTACCTCGACCAACTTCCGCTACGGGCTTGAGGTAATTTTACATAAAAGTTAAATTTAATATTTATAATTGTTATAAATAAAATAAAAAAAAAATTTAAAACTGATTTTTCATGCCTGGCGTTCGATTTTATCGGACAACTCAGGAAATTTTTCCTTCATTAGGTTGATCTAATATGATTAGATCATGACCTAATATGGGTTAGCCAAGAGTTGGAACCCATTTGGCTTTAATTAGACCTGATTTGATTAGGTTTAATATTTTCTTTAAGTTGGTTAAACCCAATTGGATTGGGTTTGATAGGGCCTTCACTTCTGGACCATTGGATCACTCCCTGGATGAAGGATCTGGTCCACTGGTTGGCGCCTTCATCTGGACCATTAGATGGTTTCCTGGATGAAGGATCTGGTCCACTGGTTGGCGCCTTCATCTGGACCATTGGATGGATTTCTGGATGAAGGATCTGGACCATTGATCAGCGCCTGAATCTGGACCACTAGATGGCTCTCTGGATGAAAGATCTGGACCGTTGCTCATCGCCTGAATCTGGACCATCGGTGATGGCATCTTGCTTCTGGACCATTGGATGGCACCCTGGATGATGATGCCTTGATCTGGACCATTAGATGGTGCCTAGATCTGGACCATTGGCTTTGGTTCACTGCATTTGGGCCCTTGGATCATCAGGATTTAAGAGGAAGACATGAGAAAGAAGTTGATACACCCTTCTCCTTAGCACCCCATCATGATGGGATGCCTCTTTTGGCACATGCCTCATCATGATGAGGTGTGTGGATGGGATGCATCCCTTTATGATGCATCCCTCCATCTCTTATAAATAAGGAGGTGCCTTGGGGTTCTAAAGATCATCCAAGAAAAAGCCTCTCTTTCTCTCTCCCTTATCCCTTCTTTCTTACAAGCCTTTCTCTTTTGTCTTAACCCAAGACAAGAGGGTCTTCTTTAGGATAAAAAGGCTAGTGAATATTTTAGAGGTAGAAAGGAAGAAGGAAGTGAAGGAAAATCAGCCAATTAAATTCTTTGGAAGGATTGAACAATTAGAATCAAGTTTTGGTGGAGCTAGAGTCTTGAACCCATTCCTGTGTGGATCAACATCGGAGGGTGAACATTTGGGCACCTTAGGACATCTTCAGACATATTGGATATAGCGTGATAGGTATTCTTCTATGCCAAAATTATATTTTCTACATTATTTGGTTATACTATTAAGGCGATCTTGGCTTATTAGGGTTTCATATAATGGATTTTATAAGAAAATTTTATAATCCCGTATCTTCTGCTGCGCCCTAGGGCACTGGGAAACCCAACAATATGCTGGATTGAATTCATTAGTATAACATAAAATATACTCAATGGCTTTGTGCTCATCAAAATCAAATAGGGTTATAATCAATCACTCCACAATATCCCCCTTTTTGATGATGACAAAACATTGAATATTTTTGAAGTGAATTGCTCAATCATTCAGTAAAAGTTTTGAAATGAATTCAAATGTCTGGTTATTTTAATCTATCCAGAATTGAAAGGTATGGATTAGTAAATCCTGAAATTAAAGCTCCCCCTTTCATTTGGAATTATATAAGCTTTCATGTCATGCAATCAATTGTTTGGCTTATTTGTAGTTAATGATTTCGCTTTCTTAAGATTTCAGATTCTCCCCCTCAACATATGCATTCAATTTTGTTTAGATTCTCTGAATTTTCTTTTAATGTCTTGAAACTTTTGAGCTTAAATTTTTGGTTTTAGAGGGAAAATCTGACAATTTGTTCTTGAGTAAGATTCAACTAATCTCCGAATATCCCTTGAATAGATTCTGGAGATTACTCCTTCAGGAGCCCCAATCAGAGAGATAATGAGCCTCGAGGTATCGAATCCACTTAGAACAAATTAATTTTTGCTTTAAGAATTTTCTTTTTAGTGATTTCCTTTACATTTCAATTCAATATATTTTCTCCCCCTTTTTGTCATCATAGCAAAAAGAAGTGCAGAACATAGAAAAGTATTGCACAGTTTGTAAAAAAAATGTCTACTCATTGTATTGATGCTTGTTGCTGGGGGTCCAAACCGAGAATGATTGGCACAGCGGTGTGAACGGGGTTCCCCTGGAATTACTTCGGTTGCGCTCCACCTTCCGCCGGGAAACCTGCAAGCAAGCCTCGCACCACCACCGGGGTAGTGGGGGCCCTCCGACGATCAAGTTAGGGGAGATCGAAGGAGAAGAAGAGGTAGCAGGTAAGATAATACTCTGGAAAATCTTGCTTACCCTCCCCTTCCCCCCCAGCCGCATATATATCAGGCTGGGGGGGTTTTTCTGGGGATTGGTCATCGTGTGGCACGATGGGGTTGCCACTGACATGGTCGTTAAAGGGCGTCGTGGGGCAGCGCTGGGTACGGCCATGGCAGGGCGTAGTGAAGCTCCGCTTTGTACGGCTGTTACAGGGGATCGTGGGGCAGCGCCGGATACGGCCGTTGCAGGGAGTAGTGGAGCAGGGGGCCGCGGCGTGCCTCAGGGGAACAGTCTGTTGTTGTCAAGAGATATCCGACCCGGGGTCGGATTGCTGGATCAAGGGGCACCCGACTCGGGGTCGGGCTGCGGTGCCGAAGATATCCGACCCGAGGTCGGATTGCTGGATCAAGGGGCAGCCGACCCGGGGTCGGGCTGCGGAGCCGAAGATATCCGACCCGAGGTCGGATTGCTGGACCAAGGGGCAGCCGACTCGGGGTCGGGCTGCGGAGCCGAAGATATCCGACCCGAGGTCGGATTGCTGGATCAAGGGGCAGCCGTAGTCTTCCTGGGCGCGCGTGCCCGTCACGTGGGGCATGGTGGCTAAGTTCCCCCGTAACAGTAGCCCCCCACTTCCGAGCCTGGAACCAGGAGGGGAACGGGTGAAGGGAGTGACGCTTCGAGATTGCCGCCATCCCTCGGAAAGGCGCGCGCGCTCCGAGCTCCCCGCCTTCTTTATGGCGTATGGCGGTTGTCGCTGATCTGGCAGTCTGCGGATTTCGGCGGACATCCTTCCTTAATGGCGTCGATTCGCCTTTGGGGCGCGAACGATCCTTCGGCAGCCGGGCGTCCTCTGGCGTCACCGAGGCGTCACCCGCCTTTCCGCCTATTTGACCGGGGGCCCTCCCCCGTCCGCCTTTCTTTTCACAGGCATCCTCGAGTTTCTCCCTTGTGCTGCTGCCGTTGCCGTCGGACTGTTCGTTCGCTCCTCCTTTGACGCTCTCGGAGCCGTTCTCCCTTCCCTTCGCGGACGTGCTCGCCGTTCCAGACCCAGGGGTTCCTCCAAGCTGACTCTCTGTACTTTTCTTTGTTCTTTTCTTTGTATGTTGGCGTTTTGCCATGTTGTATGGGTCTCGGCCCTGATGCAACGAATGTTAATGCAAACAAAGTGTTTCTTCATTTCACTTTCGTCCTTCCTCTTTTTAACTCTTAGTGGCGTCTCGCCGACTCCTGACTCTTGAAGTTCCTCCGGCGCTAGGCCAGGCATCCGAGGGTTAGGCCTCAGGAAATTCTTCCGGCGCTAGGCCAGGCATCCGAGGGTTAGGCCTCAGGAAATTCTTCCGGCGCTAGGCCAGGCATCCGAGGGTTAGGCCTCCGGAAATTCTTTCGGCGCTAGGCCAGGCATCCGAGGGTTAGGCCTCAGGAAATTCTTCCGGCGCTAGGCCAGGCATCCGAGGGTTAGGCCTCAGAAAATTCTTCCGGCGCTAGGCCAGGCATCCGAGAGTTAGGCCTCAGGAAATTCTTCCGGCGCTAGGCCAGGAATCCGAGGGTTAGGCCTCAGAAAATTCTTCCGGCGCTAGGCCAGGCATCCGAGGGTTAGGCCTCAGGAAATCCTTCCGGCGCTAGGCCAGGCATCCGAGGGTTAGGCCTCAGGAAATTCTTCCGGCGCTAGGCCAGGCATCCGAGGGTTAGGCCTCAGGAAATTCTTCCGCTGGTCGGCCAAGACTGGCGCAAGCCGAGGCGACCGGTCGGGGCTTCAGGCTAGTCTGCTCCCGGGATGATCATCGGGTTAGCCTGGCATCCGAGGGCCGAGCCTCGGGGAATTCCGCTCGTTGGTCGGCCAAGACTGGCGCAAGCCGAGGCGACCGGTCGGGGCTTCAGGCTAGTCTGCTCCCGGGATGATCATCGGGTTAGCCTAGCATCCGAGGGCCGAGCCTCGAGGAATTCCGCTCGTTGGTCGGCCAAGGCTGGCGCAAGCCGAGGCGACCGGTCGGGGCTTCAGGCTAGTCTGCTCCCGGGATGATCATCGGGTTAGCCTGGCATCCGAGGGCCGAGCCTCGGGGAATTCCGCTCGTTGGTCGCGTGCCTATCACTTGCCGCTCGACGGGGTTTCTCCGTGGCCAGCTGCGATCGTGTTTCTCCTCCTCTCGAAGTGTCACCTGGGGAACACCAGAAGGCCATTAAATGCTAATTGAGGCGTTACCTGGGAAATCGGACCGGCCAGTTGCTGCTTGCGAGGAGTGCCAGTTAAGCGGCCGCGATACGCGCGTTCTTCGAGGCGAATGCGGCCTGGGCGCATGCGGAGATACGGGGGCCGCGGGATACACGCCGCCCGGAGTGTCCTGCACGAAGAATACAATTAAGAAGAACGACGCTTAGGAGATCGTGGGGGGATAAGCCTTAATATCGGGCCACCCTCTGCTGATACATCGCCATCCGGACCTACGCCATTTTCCTCGCTTCTTTCAAGAGGTCCAGGTTCCCTCGGAGTTGCTCCGAATTGGCCTCGGGTCGGTGCGCGGCCACCCGGGGCGAGGGGAGTCCGAGCTCCACGGGGACAACCGCTTCCGTGCCATAGGTTAGGCTGAAAGGCGTCTCCCCGGTAGGGGTCCGATGCGTGGTCCGATACGCCCAAAGGACGTTCTCGAGTTCTTCGACCCAAGCTTGCCCCGCCCGACCGATTCGCGCCTTAATTCCTTGGAGGATTGTCCGATTTGTCACCTCGGCCTCACCGTTGGTTTGGGGATGCGACACAGATGTGAACCGATGCTCGATCCCGAACTCCTCGCAGAAGTCACGGAAATGCTTGTTGTCGAACTGTCGACCATTATCCGAGATGAGGACTCGGGGTACCCCAAATCGGACAATGATGTTTTTCTTCACGAACTTCCGGACTTGCGCCTCCGTGATAGTGGCCAGCGGCTCTGCCTCCACCCACTTGGTGAAGTAGTCGATTGCAACAATCAAGAATTTCCGCTGGGCGGAAGCGACGGGGAATGGTCCGAGGATATCCATTCCCCACTGTGCGAAGGGCCAGGGTGCAGTGATTGGTGCCAAGGGGACAGAAGAGACTCTCTGGACGTTGGCGTGGCGCTGGCAGGCGTCGTATTTCCGTACGTGATCCTTTGAGTCCTCCAACAAGGTAGGCCAATAATAGCCTTGCCTCATGATCTTGTGCGCCAAGGACCTAGCCCCCGAGTGCGATCCGCAGACGCCCTCGTGGACTTTGCCGAGGACGTAGGCCGCCTCCGAGGGGCGGAGGCACCTTAAGAGGGGGGCAGTAAACGAGGTCCGATACAGCCTCCCTTCATAGAGTACGTAGTGGGCGGACTTCCTGACAAGTCGCCGAGCTTGATCTTCGTCTTCAGGGAGGATCCCTTCGGCGAGGTAGGCGACGAGCGGGTCCATCCAAGACGGCTCCGGATCAATCGCCATCACCGCTCCAGCCTCGCCGATGCTCGGGGCATCCAGGGTCTCCAGGTAGATTGTCCTCGACAAGTTGTGCGCCTCTGCGCCCACCAAGCGGGACAACCTGTCGGCCCTGGCATTTTCGCTTCTGGGGACCTGCTGGAGGTCGACGCTGCCGAGGTCGGGAATGAGTGCTTGCACCTTTCGGACGTAGTTCTGCATGGTCGGGCTCCGAGCCTCGAACTCCCCACGGACCTGCCCGACCACCAGCTGGGAGTCGGTGAAAAACCTTCAAACGCCGGATGCCGAGCTCCCCGGTGAGTTTGAGTCCCGCGACTAGGGCCTCGTACTCCGCCTCGTTGTTGGTCACTGGAAATCCAAACCTCAAGGCATACTCGGCTATCACTCCATCAGGACTAGTAAGGACCAGCCCGGCTCCTCCACCCTCGGGGTTCGACGACCCATCGATGTGAAGCGTCCAGGTCGGGAGGTCGAGGCTGGGCGTTTCCGACGGTCTAGGCTCCGCCTCCTGCACCGTGCACTCAGCGAGGAAGTCCGCGAGCACCTGGGCCTTGATGGCGGGTCGAGGCTGGTAGCGGATGTCGAACTCACCGAGTTCTACTGCCCACTTCACCAGCCGTCCCGCATTCTCGGGGTTGCTGAGGATCTGTCGTAGTGGTTGATCAGTTAAGAGGGTGACAGAATGGGCCTGGAAATAGGGGCGGAGCCTCCTGGTCGCGGTCAGCAGCGCGAAGGTGATCTTTTCAGCCTTCGTATACCGCGTCTCGGCATCCCGTAGGACCCGGCTGATGTAGTACACGGGCTTCTGGAGCTTTGCCTCTTCCCGAACCAGCACCGCACTGACCGCGGTTGGGGAGACCGCCAGATAGAGGTAGAGCATCTCCCCTTCTTGCGGCTTGGACAGCAGGGGAGGAGACGCCAGGTATTCCTTGAGCTGGTCGAATGCTGCTTGACATTCGGCCGTCCAGAGGAAGTCTTTCGGGCGTTTTAACATTTTGAAGAATGGTTGGCAGCGTTCGGCCGATTTTGCCACAAATCGTCCGAGCGCAGCGACCCTTCCAGCGAGCTCCTGAACCTCCTTCACTTTGGTCGGAGGGGACATACCTTGGATGGCCTTGATTTTATCCGGGTTGGCTTCGATACCCCGCTGGTTGACAATGAAACCGAGGAACCTCCCGGCCGAAGCGCCAAAGGCGCACTTCGCTGGGTTCAGCTTCATGCGAAACTTCCGCAAGGTGGTGAAAGTCTCCTCCAGATCCACGATGTGCTGGTCTGCCTGGCGGCTCTTCACCAGCATATCGTCCACGTACACCTTCATGTTCCGGCCGATTTGCTCTTTGAAGATTTTGTTGACGAGGCGCTGGTAAGTGGCGCCAGCATTCTTCAGACCGAAGGGCATTACCTTGTAGCAGTACAGCCCCCGGTCTGTTATAAAGGCAGTTTTCTCCTCGTCCTGTGGGGCCATCATTATCTGGTTGTAACCGGAGAAGGCGTCCATGAAAGACAGCAGCTGATATCCGGAAGTCGCGTCGACCAGTTGGTCTATCCGCGGAAGCGGAAAGCTATCCTTAGGGCATGCCTTGTTCAGGTCGGTATAGTCGACGCACATCCTCCACTTCCCGCTCGCCTTCCGGACAAGTACGACATTTGCCAGCCACTCGGGGTAACTCACCTCTCTTATGAATCCTGCCTCCAAGAGCTTGTCTACCTCCTGGTCGACCACCCGGATCCGATCCGGGGCACAGTGTCTCTTCTTCTGCTTCACTGGCCGGTGGGTCGGGTCGACGTTGAGGGCGTGAGAAATGACCTCCGGGTCGATCCCAGGTACATCGGCCGCCGACCAGGCAAATACATCGGCATTGGCTCGGAGGAATTCCACCAACCGGGCCCGAGCTCCCGGGTCGAGATTGGCGCCGACCCGGACCGCCCGGTCCCGGCGGCCTTCCTCGAGGGGAACTTCGACCACACCCTCGGCCGGCTCCCCCTGCCGCAAGGCCACCTCGTCTCTGGCATCAAGAGACTCGAAGCTTAGGGCTTCTGCGGGCTTCTTCCCTTTGAGGGTCGCTAGGAAACATTGCCGTGCGGTCGGTTGGTCACCTCGGACCTCCCCGATCCCGGCCGTCGTGGGGAACCGCATGAGCAAGTGGTACGTGGAGACCACCGCGCGAAGGGCGTTCAGCCCGGGTCGTCCGAGGATAGCATTGTAGGCCGAGGGAACACGGACGACCAAGAACCCTAGTCGCACCGTGGCTTCTGCGGGTGCGACGCCCGCAGTCACAGACAGCTCAACGACACCTTCCACCGGGACAGCGTCGCCGGTGAATCCTATGAGGGGGGTGGATATTTTGCGCAACGATTGTCTGGACAAGCCCAGCTTTTGGAAGGCCTCGTAAAACAAGATATCAGCTGAGCTTCCACTATCCACAAAAACACGCCTTACATCATAGTTTGCCATAGTGAGGGAGATTACCATGGCGTCATCGTGGGGGGTCTGAACCCCCTTTACATCCTCATCACAAAAGGTGATTACATTGCCGACCCTCTGCCTCTTTGCGACGGCCGCACCTGACGCCTCCGTCGAGCCCCCTACGTTCCTCACGGGCCGGGGGCAGCCCCCAGTGATAGTGTGGATCACGCCCGCAACGAGTTGATTCTGCTCCCGAGGCTCCGGAGGAGCCGGGTCGGCCGGACGCGGGTCTGCAGGGGGACGTCGGTCGCTCACATATCGACCGAGACGCCCTCGGCGGATGAGAGCCTCGATCTCGTCCCGAAGCTGGAAGCAGTCTTCTGTGTCGTGGCCGTGGTCTCGGTGGTACTCACAGTACGCCCGGGAGGGCCTCTTTCCAGGGATCTTCCGCATCTGTCTCTGGGCCGGGAGGTCCTCCCGCCCCTTGATCTCCATAAGGATCTGGGCCCGGGGAGTCAGGAGAGGGGTGTACCGGTTGAAACGTCGGGGCGGAGAACGAGGGCGTGGGGCGCCGTGGTTCTTCGCCAGCGACGGGCTTCTGCGCCGACGCTGGGGCGTCGGGCTCCTCCTCTGGCGTGCCTCTTTCCGCCTTTTCTTCCCAAGCTTTGGAGGGATCTCGACGGCCTCCTTGCTCCGGTGGGCGGCCGCCTCCTCGGCGTCCGCATACTGGTTCGCCCGGGACAACAGCTCTGGGAAGCTCCGCGGCAGGCGTTTGTCCAGGGAGAAGGTGAGTCTGCCCTTCCGGAAGCCACGCTTCAGGGCTGAAAGAGCTACCTCCTGACTCAGGTTCCGGACCTCCAGCGTAACCCTGTTGAATCGGGTAAGATAATCCCGCAGGCTTTCTCCCTCGTTTTGCCGGACATCAAAGAGGGAGTCGGAGACCAGTCGCCGCCGGCTACTGACGGCGAAATGAGTGACGAAGAGGCGAGTGAACTGGTTGAAGGACCGGATTGAGTCAGCCTCCAGCCCAGCGAACCATGCCCTCGCCGGGCCACGGAGGGTTGCCGGGAAAGTTTTGCAGAGAAGGGGATCTGATGCTCCGTGGAGGAGCATAAGGGTCCTGAAACTCTCGACGTGATCCCGCGGGTCCGCCGCCCCGTCATAGGGCTCGATCGCCGGCATTTTGAACCCCGGCAGATTCGGGGTCCGTAGGATCCTCGAGGCAAGCGCCGGCTGGGAGGAGATCTCTAAGTCGGCGAAGGGATCTTTGGACTGGCCCTTCAGGACCTGGAGTTGTCGGTGGAGATCGTCCACCCGCCGGTCCAGGGAGCACGACCGGTGGGTGGGAGACAAGGGGCGGCGAGAGGGGGACCGACTGGAGCGCGGGTTCCTCGAGGACTGGGGGGTCTGGGAACGCGCCCGGGCCCGCCTCTCGGACCCCGCGCAGCTCCGGCGGGAAGGTCCCGGCAGAATGGAGCGTGCTCGAGAATCCTCCTCGCGCCGGCGCTCTTCCCCATGGGAGAGGAAGGAGCGCGGGTTGAGGAGGACAGGCGAACGCTCAGGCAGCGGCGGCTCCTGAACCCGCTGCGGCGCCCGGGACATCGCACCCTGCAGATTCTGCACCGCCTCCGCGAGGGTGCGAACCTGCTGGGTTAGCTGGTCGAACTGGGCGGCTTCGACCGTCTGAACGGGCGGTGGGGAGGTGGAGTGTTGCTGAGAGTGTGTTGGAGATGCAGCGGCCCTCCGGCCAGAGGCGCGAGAGGCCCCGCGACCGGAAGCATGGGAAGCTCCACGACCACCTTGCCGTGCCATTACGATCGCTCTGAGATCCGGGCCCTTCCTCTAGCGCCAACTGTTGCTGGGGGTCCAAACCGAGAACGATTGGCACAGCGGTGTGAACGGGGTTCCCCTGGAATTACTTCGGTTGCGCTCCACCTTCCGCCGGAAAACCTGCAAGCAAGCCTCGCACCACCACCGGGGTAGTGGGGGCCCTCCGACGATCAAGTTAGGGGAGATCGAAGGAGAAGAAGAGGTAGCAGGTAAGATAATACTCTGAAAAATCTTGCTTACCCTCCCCTTCCCCCCCAGCCGCATATATATCAGGCTGGGGGGTTTTTCTGGGGATTGGTCATCGTGTGGCACGATGGGGTTGCCACTGATATGGTCGTTACAGGGCGTCGTGGGGCAGCGCTGGGTACGGCCATGGCAGGGCGTAGTGAAGCTCCGCTTTGTACGGCTGTTACAGGGGATCGTGGGGCAGCGCCGGATACGGCCGTTGCAGGGAGTAGTGGAGCAGGGGGCCGCGGCGTGCCTCAGGGGAACAGTCTGTTGTTGTCAAGAGATTGCCGACTTGGGGTCGGATTGCTGGATCAAGGGGCACCCGACTCGGGGTCGGGCTGCGGAGCCGAAGATATCCGACCCGAGGTCGGATTGCTGGATCAAGGGGCACCCGACTCGGGGTCGGGCTGCGGAGCCGAAGATATCCGACCCGAGGTCGGATTGCTGGACCAAGGGGCAGCCGACTCGGGGTCGGGCTGCGGAGCCGAAGATATCCGACCCGAGGTCGGATTGCTGGATCAAGGGGCAGCCGTAGTCTTCCTGGGCGCGCGTGCCGGTCACGTGGGGCATGGTGGCTAAGTTCCCCCGTAACAATGCTGAATTGAGTACAATTGAAAAAAATATAGAAAACAAATACATCATAAGATTGCAAACAAAGCTACACTAGGGTTTCTTTGCAGTGGAGGATGCAGCTTCTGCTCTAAGCCTAGTCACTTGCAAGACTAAGCTTATCCCCTCCGAGACATTCCCTAGTTGCTTGATGATCTCCGTGGTGGCCCTAGACTGTATCGTGGTAAGCTCGGTCACACTCGCCTGAAGGGTGTCCAACTTGGAGAGCAGTGCTTGGGCTAGTCTCTCTGCACCCTGGCTCTGGCTCCCTAGCTCATGTCTGATGCCGTCTCGCATCTTCTTCGTGTCGTCCTTGACGTCACTCATGTTCCAGTATTGAGCTTGGACCAGGCTGCGCACATTGAATATATCTCCTCCTTCAGATTTGCAACCATCTCTGTCACGGCTGCTAAGGAGGGAACTAGCTCGGTGGAGGGAGCACTCTGAGGACCTCGGAGCTCCCTCAGCAGATCATCTCTCAGATCCCTCACTATCTCCTGCCGCAACTCTCGGAGCTGCTCAGAAGATATTCGGACCTCCAGGGGCTGCTGCTGAGAAGGTGGGGCAGTGGAGGTGGAGGGCTCAGTAAGTGTAGGACCAGAGGTAGAAGGATAGGTCGGAAGATCTGTATAGTGGTCCTGGTCATGGTCAGGGCTAGGGGAGTGATGAGTGGTAGGGTCAGATGGTGTGGAAGTGGATGGTTTCCGAACCCAGAGTCCCCCGACCTTATGGAAGCCCATCCGATGAAAGGTCCCCTCACCCATGCGATCTGTAAACCGCAGTGAGCGAGAGGGTTCCCCCTCAGGAATAGGGACCTCTAACTCCCTAAATATAAGGGTGAATAACATGCCATAAGGGAGGCTGAGCCTAGGTTTATCTAGGGGTTCACAAAAGTATTTGTAGATGAGCTTGGAGAAGTTGATGGGAGTGTCTTGAAGGAGATGGTACATCAGTGCTAGGTCTCTCTCTGAAATAAAATCGAACTTACCCGTTTTGGGGAAGAGAGTCCTAGAGATGACACTTAGGAGAAGCCGCATTTCAGCCGAAAGCTGATTTGCGAACACCTCCTCTATGGGGGACAAGGGTGGACTCCCTAAGATGGCCGTAAGGGCCTCTGTCCTATCAGAGGGGTGTGTGGGAACAATCCCCTCACTCGAGAGATGGAGGACTCGAGCAATGAAATCCTCCGAGATGAAAACAGGGACACCCATAACAGTTCCCTGGATACCCCCGCTAACTCGTGCGACTGTACCATAGAATTTCCTAACTAGCCCTGGATAGGTAGGGAGGTCAAGTGTACAGAAAAACTCTAAACCCTGGGCCCTAAGGTGATGCCCTAGGTTGAACCCTTCCCGGGAGAGGAAGTCAAAGTTGACTTGCCTCCCGGTAGAGACAACCTTTCCGGTGCATGAGCGCGAGGGAACCGGCCTAGGCGGGGAAGGAACTGGAGGTGGTGGCCTCGCCGGTTCGTTCCGAGCCTTGGACCGTCGCTCGGCCCTACTCGCGGAGGAGGGTCTCTTTCGGCTTGGGACAATGACCTTCCTAGGCATTTTTTAACCTAACAACGGGGAAGGACACGGAAAATAGGAGGAAAACTCGACGGAGAAGACCTAGAATGGGTCGGAGACGAGTTCGGAGACGGTTCTAGGGTTTTAGAACAGTGTCGGCTGTGAATAGAAGTGAGGAATAAACGTTTCGATTAGGGTTAAAAATCGGATTCCCGACCTCGAGTCGACTCCGGTAAGTCGCGAGTCGACTCGACTGCGAGTCGACTCCCAAATATGCGCGAGTCGACTCCCCCATGAGCCGACTCTAAAATGTGTCCAAGTCGACTCGAACTCTGGCACACAACCAAAAATATTATTATTTTCGTGCCAAAAGAGAGAGTTATGGGCTTATCTAGGATTTAAGAACTGATTTGATGATCATAGATAAGCAATCCTATGTCCAACATAAACTAATCCTCAAAATCTATGAACTAGAGGAGAGTATCACTAGAATGGATCAATCACTCCTAACCCTGTTCTAAGTATGCAAAATCGATCTTCACTCAAAGGTTTTGTGAAGATATCAGCAAGTTGATCATCAGTACAAACAAATTGAAGTGTCACATCACCATTCAGTACATAATCTCTTATGAAGTGATGTCTTATCTCAATGTGTTTAGTTCTTGAATGCTGAATTGGATTTTTAGTTAGATTAATGGCACTTATATTATCACAGTTAATGGGAATTTTATCTTGTTTAATGCCATAATCTTCAAGTTGTTGTTTAGTCCACAAGATTTGAGCACAACAACTTCCGGCAGCAACATATTCGGCTTCATCCGTAGATAGTGCAACCGAGTTTTGTTTCTTGCTAAACCAAGAGATTAAGTTTTCTCCTAAGAATTGACATGACCCGCTGGTGCTTTTTCTATCAAGTTTGCAACCAGCGAAGTATGAATCAGTGTACCCTATTAAGTTTATGCTCGAATCTTTAGAGTACCATAACCCTATGGTTTTTGTTCCTATTAGGTATTTAAAGATTCTCTTAACAGCAATTAAGTGTGATTTCTTAGGATTAGATTGATATCTAGCACATATGCATACACTAAACATGATATCAGGTCTACTTGCAGTGAGATATAATAAAGATCCTATCATACCTCTATACATCTTTTGATCTACTGATTTACCTGATTCATCTTTGTCTAGTTTGCATGATGAACTCATGGGTGTGCTGATTGACTTGTTTCCTTCCATATCAAACTTCTTAAGCATCTCCTTGATGTATTTAGCTTGATTGTTTGATTTGGAGCCCGAGAAAATAGTTCAGCTCTCCCATCATGCTCATTTCAAATTTACTCTGCATTAAGTCAGCAAATTCTTCGCAGAGGTGATTGTTAGTAGCACCGAAAATAATATCATCTACATAAATCTGCACTACTAACATTTCTTTGTTTTTCTTCTTTAAAAACAGCGTTGTACCAACATTTTCTCCAGAGAATTCATGGTCTAATAGAAATTTGCTAAGTCTTTCATACCATGCGCTAGGAGCTTGTTTCAAACCATAAAGTGCTTTGTTTAGTTTATACACATGATTGGGGTATTGATGATTTTCAAAATCAGGAGGTTGTTCTACATACACCTCCTCATTAATATACCCATTCAAAAAGGCACTCTTTACATCCATTTGAAATAGTTTGAAATCTTTAGAGCATGCAAATGCTAGTAACAATCTAATTGCTTCAAGTCTAGCTACAGGAGCAAAAGTTTCATCAAAGTCTATACCTTCTTCTTGATTATAGCCCTTTGCTACTAGTCTAGCCTTGTTCCTAATCACGATTCCATTTTCATCAAGTTTATTTTTATATATCCATTTAGTTCCTATTATTGAGTATTCAGTGGGTCGTTCAACTAGGTTCCATACCTTGTTTCTAGTGAATTGGTTTAGCTCTTCTTGCATTGCATTTATCCAATTTACATCATTTTCAGCTTCTTCTATGTTTTTAGGTTCAAAGTGTGAGACAAATGCTAGATGATTATTTAAGTTCCTAAGAGATACTCTAGTTCTAACAGGTTGAGAGGGATCATCTAAAATTAATTCCTTAGGATGACCATGAGCATACCTCCAAGCCTTAGTCAGCCCATGATCAACAATTACCTCTTGGCTTGTTGATGCTTCTCCAATTTGCTTTGGTTCATCTTCTTGTAATGTCATCTCATCAATTTTTTCTTCAAGAATTTCTGCATCATCATCAAGAGCTACTTTCTTGCTAGAAGAGATATCATTAGTATCATCAAAAACAACATGTATAGACTCTTCAATAACAAGGGTTCTTTTGTTAAAGACTCTATAAGCTTTACTTGATGTAGAATATCCCAAAAAGATACCTTCATCAGATTTAGAATCAAATTTACCTAAGTTATCTTTGCCATTATTATGAATGAAACACCTGTTAGATGTATGCCCTAGAAGCCAATTTGGCTGACACATTGTTGATTCTAGGGACATAATTTTGTACTTGACTATTTATTATTGAATAAATAAAAGGCATCTTTTCATTCATATTGTTTATGTGTCTATGAATCGTCCAAGAAATTAATAAGATGATGATACATATTCTCAAGAGTTGAAAATTTGAGCCATGTATCATTGGTGATTAATTTCTAAATGCTCCTGATCAATGGATCATCACGAGGACGGTTATCGATCCGATCAGTGCACAGATCACTTTCCTTCTGGATGGACGAGACTTGAGTCCACAGTGTAGGGATACTGAAGTGATAGTGCAGGTGCTTGTTAGAGAACAAGGGTACTGAGCGTGACCAAGACAAGAAGTCACTTGGATGTCTATCCACTCGTCAGTGACTTGCTTGATGTTGCAGTAGTGTGACTGGTCCTTTGACCTGCGGTGCTTCGGCTACTCACAGTGAGGTTATTGTAGTTTGACTGCACACATACATGGTCTCTAGCCATATGGGTCCATGCAGTGTAGATTGGCTGCAGTAGGTTCACTGTAGGAGTAGGGTATGCACCTATAAGGAATCTATCGACCTTGATAGAAGAGGAGTGATCCTATGTGATTTGTTAGACTGAGTTCTAAGACCTTGGCCAGGGCAGTAATATAAAGTGGAAAAAGAGTTTTCCACTATCGAACTCGAGTCGAATAAATCTTGACATATGACAGACGATGGGGTTTGACGAGTTGTCCATGACCTCCGTCCTGTAGGGATCCACGATAGTAGGACTGTATCACACGTTAACTGCACCTAGAGGTTCATCATTCCATTCTGCTGGGTGGCCACTACATGCTGCTAGGTGTCACTGGTGGATGGTGGGACTCATAGGGATTATCTTGATGATCGATAAACCCTAATGAGTTGAGTTGGAATCGTTCCAACCCATTGAAAGGAGTTTTCAATGATATTGAGATAGAGATCACAATATATCTCACTACCAGTCAGAATAGAACCTATGGGGTCACACACACTAGAAGTATTGACCGATCCGATGGTTGAAATCGTGATTAGGAATCACAAGAAATCAATTTGATTGATAAGAAGTTGAAGAAGAAAAGGGAATTAATTAATTGGACTTGAAACAAGAATCCTACTTCGGGTAGGATACCTAGAGTTCTAATTGGATTAGGACTGGGAATCCTAGTTGGAGTAGGACTGGAATTCCCACTTGGAATAGGATTCCTCAATCCTAATGAGATTAGGAGTATTGAATCATAATTGGATTCCTACTTGGAGTAGGATTCCTAGAAATCCTAATTGGATTAGGACTACGGATTCAAATAGAGTCCTAATTGGATTAGGACTAAAATTAAACAAATCCTAATTGGATTAGGATTCCTTAAGTCTAAATTAATTAATAATCTAATGAATCAACATGACTCCTAATTGGATTAGGATTGAAGAGTTCAATTGAGTCATGGTTCATTCAAGTCCTAATTGGATTAGGACTAGCGTAGATTGAACCCAATATGGTCAATCCTAATTAGATTAGGACTTAACCATAAGAGAGGCACCCAATCCTCTTTGGAAGAGGATTAGGGCATCACAAGAAGGAGGGATCACGCCCCTCCTCCTCTCCTTGTGTGCGGCATAAAGAGAGGGGGCGGCGCCCCCCTTCCCTCTTAGGCAATATGTCTAGGGCTCCTAGATTGTAGGAGCCCTAGATGGCTTTATAAGGAGGCATGAGGCCGACGCCCTAGGAAGAAGAGCTCTCCCTCTCCTTGCAGCCGTGGCCTCCTTCTCCTCCTTCTCCATCTTCAGCCGCAAGCAAGGAATCAAAAGAAGGTGATTGGCGGCCCTCCTCCATCCTTGCTTTCTTCCTCCAGCGCAAGGAAAATAAAAGGGCTGCAGTCAGGCTTTGGTTCTTCTTCAAAGATCCTTCTTCTTCCTCCTCTCTAGTGCAATCAAGAGTTGATTGAAAGAGAGGACATCAGCCATCAAAGCTATCTCTGCAAGGGAGCTAGCACCCCGGTGAGATAGAGAGCTTGGATCGGATCCTGCTTCGTGTGGATACCCGTAGAGGCCGGACGTTTGAACGGCTTCAAGCGAACCCTCTTCCAAAACCACGAATTTAGATTTGCGGTGATCATCTACCCGCGCAAGGTGAAGATTTGATCTTCCTAATAGTTTTAAAAGTTTTAATTCTTACCTAATTACGAAAGGTCTCGAAACAACGTTCATGCGATGAACATCGATCCCGCACATGCCTCTTCCGCTGCCACCTGATTTAATTTTTGAAATATCAGCGGCATGGGCGGGTTCCCAACAGTGGTATCAGAGCCTAGGCTTCGTAGATTAAGGTAAGAATTAAATATCTAAAGGCTTATTAGATCTAAAAATTGAATGATCATGCATGCTGAAAAATTCTGCATGCAGATTTTTCAGGGGTGCTGATTTTTTACATGCTGATTTTTATGTGATAAAAAGATGATTCTGATTGCATTGTTAATGGGATTACAAAGTTTAGAATCAGGATTAGCATGATCAGCGACCTATGTCATGATATAATTAGTTAGTTTTCAGATCTGAAAATTATAATTGTTGCATACGGTGATGATCATAGGATTCAAACCCTTTTGGTATCAAATGTAATGACCTGCGATGTGATCTGCGATGTCATGTAATTTTTCAGATGCTTGCATGCATCTTATTTGATGTTTTGAGAGGCCTGCGTGCCTCCTAAAAGGAGATGTAATTTATTTTTATTTTTATTTTACATCTGGTTGTATTTCTGTGATGTGATGTACATCAACGATTAAGTTGAAGCAAAGGCATGAGATGAAAGGTGATCCAAGCGGTTGATGGCGATGGGATCAAGGGTTGATCAAGGATCGAATCAAGGAGGCTTGGAACCAATTCAAGAGTTGAAGACCACTTGATCGATTGATGTGCATGTGCTTGTAATACGACCTAATTAGAATCCATGATCATCACCTATTTAAAGTTTAACTTTAATTTGATGCTGCGATTATAACTGCCTGTGATGTACCGTTTGCATGTGATGTGAATGTGAGTCGGGTAGATAGGTTTACATGTGATGTAGCAAACCCAATTGAGACCTAAAACAAAACCTCCTCAATCAAGTCGAGAGTGAACCGACATGAGCAAGTCATATTAGATTAATTGATCTAATTGGTGTCTAGGAAAGCATGAAAGGTGGTTACTTAATTAGGACCTTACTCTCTGAGTAAGGGGAGCCTCCCACCTGCTTACCTGGCCAATTGTTCGATTACCTCTTATGAAGGGCTCAAGTTGCAAACACTAAGACCTGATTAACCAATATTAAGTCAATAGGTCTTCCACTGTAGTAGAGTTGCTAAGGCCTTTCTGATGTTGATTTGTCTCGGCTGGACACAGTGGTCAAGTTGCATCGGGGGGCTGGACCTCTCTATAGACATGAGATGTTGAAGGGTAAAGGTGGGGTTGGGCACCAATAACTGTTAGGTGAGGACCCAATGACGACTTTATTCCTACGGTTATACGGTGGGTCTGACTTAACTAAGAAATGGGACCAATAACTGTTAGGTGAGGTCTTCATGGCTTAGAGACCAAGTTACACTGCAACATGCTTGAGAAGCATTGTACAAGAGTTGTACACTCATCCATCTATGTGTCACCAATAACTGTTAGGTGAGGTGGCATGTAAATTGATGGGACCGCAGTACCCACTAGAAACCCTAGTCGTGTGGGATTTCTGTTTTCCTACCAGGGGAGTGTGAGGGATTCGAGAAAATAGTGGGAGTTACATTTGTTCTAAAAGACCTTAGAACAGATTAGGATTAAGTACAAAAGTCTAACTAGAATCTTTACTCTCTGCAGATACAATGTCGGCTTCAAACCCTTTGACCCGTATTCTTGAGACCAACCGACTGACCAGAACCAATTACAAAGACTGGCTTAGAAATCTCAAAATAGTTTTGGACTGTGAGAAGATAGGCTACATACTCGATTCAGATATCCCCACACTACCAGCACGTCCTACTGATGTTCAGCGTGAAATGCATAAAAAGTGGTTGGATGATGACATTAGAGTAAAATGCTATATGATGGCATCCATGTCTAATAAACTCCAATGCCAGCATGAAAATATAAAGACTGCTAGGGACATACTGGCACACCTGCAAGAGTTGTATGGTGAGCAGAGTCGCACAGCTCGTTTTGAAGTGTCCAAGAGGCTCTTCAAAGCGAAGATGCGCGAGGGGCAGTCTGTCCATGATCACGGTCTGACCATGATCAAGGACCTAGAGGAGCTTGAGAAGCTCGGTATGGACATGCATAAGGAATTACAAGTGGATTTGATCCTACAGTGACTTCCTGATTCATTTGGTCAGTTTATAGTAAACTACCACATGAATAAGATTGAATGCACTAAGACTGAACTAATCAACATGTTGGTAACTGCTGAGGGAGCCTTGAAAGGTTCAAGGGGCAATGTCCTTGCTGCTGAGTTGACTTCTGGTTCCAAGAGAAAGTCTACTTGGAAGAAAAAGAAGCCTGCAAAGAAGCAGAAGAAAGACAAGAAGCCAAAGAAGGAAGTTCAAAAGAAAAAGGCTAACGACAAAGGAAAATGTTTCCACTGCAATGTCGAAGGCCACTGGAAGAGAAACTGTCCTTCATACCTCGAGAGCCTGAAGAACAAGAAAGGTGACACACCTTCAGAAGGTATAGACTTGCTCATAATTGAAACTAATCTAACGGTTTCTTCTACTTCTAGTTGGGTTATAGATTCTGGTTCTAGTGCTCATTTGTGCACTACCATGCAGGGTCTAAAGGAAAGTAGAAGGCTGGCGGAAGGTGCGGTAACCCTTCGGGTTGGCAACGGGGCAAAAGTTGCTGCTGTGGCTGTGGGCACCTACCATCTGCGACTACCGTCTGAATTTAGTTTAATACTTAGAGACTGCTATTATGTACCTGCTGCTAGCAGAAATTTGATTTCTGTCTCTTGTCTAGCACAGGAAGGTCATGTTTTTACATTTGACAAAGACTGCTGTTCTATTTATTTGAGAAATAAAATAGTCGCACGTGGTTTTATGATTGACAGTCTCTATCATTTACATATGGATGTATCAGTGAATGTTACCGAGCAAGAAGTGAGTGCCAAAGGATCCAAAAGATCCAGAGATGAGATAAACCAAAGATATTTGTGGCACCTCAGGCTTGGCCATATTGGAGAGGACAGAATGAACAAAATGGATAAAGATGGGCTTTTAGGCTCATTGACTTCCGAGTCATATCCAGTTTGCGAGTCCTGCCTTCAAAGAAAAATGGCTAGACTGCCCTTTGTAGGACATGGAGAGAGGACCACTGAAATACTTACCCTAGTACATACAGATGTATGTGGCCCATTCGATGTGCTTGCCAGGGGACGTTATTCTTACTTCATTACCTTTACCGATGATTATTCACGGTATGGGTATGTGTATCTTATGAGACACAAGTCTGAATCTTTTGAAAAGTTCAAAGAGTTCAAGAATGAAGTAGAAAAACAAACTGGAAAACCTCTTAAGGCTCTTCGATCAGATCGAGGAGGAGAATACCTTAGTGGGGAATTCCGGGACTATCTCAAAGAAAATGGTATAGTCTCACAATGGACACCTCCGGGTACACCTCAACTCAACGGGGTGTCAGAAAGGAGGAATCGGACCCTATTGGATATGGTCAGGTCCATGATGAGCTTCACTGATTTACCTATGTTCCTTTGGGGAGATGCCTTACTCACAGCGATTTATTTATTGAATAGAGTTCCCTCTAAATCCGTTCCTACCACACCGTATGAGATATGGCATGGTAAGAAACCAAGTCTGGGTCATCTCAAGATTTGGGGATGTCCGGCCCACGTCAAGCGACTACAGGCGGACAAGTTAGAGGCTAGGACCATAAGTGCTCGTTTTATAGGATATCCTAAAGAGTCATTAGGATACAATTTCTACATCTCAGAGGATCACAATGTGTTTGTGAGCCGTCATGCCATCTTCTTGGAAAATCAGTTTATCCTTGATAGAGGCAGTGGGAGGAAAATTGAGCTTGAAGGGAAAGTCTCTGAAAAGCAACGAGTCATGGATCCTATAGAACCCATTCATAAAGAGCCAGTACACGATGTCCCTCAACCACCTCGTAGATCTAGTAGGGTCTCCCATCCTCCCGATAGATACTTAGGTATACTAACAGAGGATACCGAGGAAATGTTCCTAGTGGGAGATAGGGATCACATACAGGATCCCAAAACCTACAACGAGGCGATATCTGATATCGATTCCGAGAAATGGCTGGAAGCTATGAAGTCAGAGTTAGACTCCATGCATTCCAACCAAGTCTGGACCTTAGTAGATCCACCAGAAGGTATTGTACCTATTGGATGCAAATGGATCTACAAAAGGAAGATAGGTTCGGATGGAGAGGTAGAAACCTATAAGGCAAGGCTTGTGGCGAAAGGGTATAGTCAACGCGAAGGCATTGACTATCAGGAGACCTTTTCACCTGTAGCCATGCTAAAATTCATCTGAACATTGCTTGCCATTGCAGCATTTCATGATTATGAAATCTGGCAGATGGATGTGAAAACTGCTTTCTTGAATGGATATCTTGATGAAGATATCTATATGGAACAGCCTTTGGGTTTCACTTCCAGTGATGGAGATCACAAGGTCTGCAAGCTGCAAAGGTCCATTTATGGACTAAAGCAAGCATCTCGGAGTTGGAACACTCGTTTCGATGATGCAATCAAAACGTTTGATTTCATCAAAAACGAAGAGGAACCGTGTGTTTACAAAAAGGTTAGTGGGAGTGCTGTCATTTTTCTCGTACTGTACGTAGATGACATTCTCCTGATTGGGAATGATATTCCCATGCTAACCTCGGTCAAGGTCTGGTTGTCAAAAGAATTCTCCATGAAAGACCTTGGGGAAGCATCCTATATTTTGGGAATAAAGGTCTATAGAGATAGATCTAAAAGGATGCTTGGCCTTTCACAGAAGATGTACATAGAGGAGGTGCTGAAGAGGTTCAGCATGGAAAACTCCAAGAGGGGTCTCTTACCCCTAAGGCATGGAATTCATCTCTCCAAGAAGATGTGCCCCAACACATCTGAAGAGATTCAACGCATGAGCAAGATTCCTTATGCATCGGCAATAGGAAGCCTCATGTATGCCATGCTATGTACACGACCTGATATAGCTCTTGCTGTGAGTGTCACAAGCAGATATCAGTCGAATCCAGGTGAAGAACACTGGACAGCTGTGAAGAATATTCTTAAGTACTTGAGAAGAACTAAAGATTTATTCTTGGTTTTTGGAGGATCATCAGAGTTAAAGGTAGAAGGGTACACAGATTCAGACTTCATGACTGATGTCGATGACAGGAAGTCAACATCTGGATATGTGTTCTTGTGCAATGGTGGTACGGTAAATTGGAAGAGTTCTAAACAACCGATCATTGCTGATTCTACTATGGAAGCTGAATACATCGCCGCCTCTGAAGCTGCTAAGGAAGGCTTTTGGTTCAAGAAATTCATTGCAGAGTTGAACGTGATGACATCAGATGCCATAACACTCTACTGCGATAATAATGGCGCCATAGCCCTTGCTAAGGAGCCAAGGTCTCATCAGAAGTCTAAGCATATAGAGCGGCGCTTTCACCTCATACGCGACTATGTGGAGAAGAAATATGTAGAGGTGCAGAGAGTAGACTCCGCGGATAACGTGGCAGACCCGTTCACTAAGCAGCTGAGTCAGCAAAAGACTGAAGCCCACCTTGAGAAGATGGGCCTAAGATACATGACCAATTGGCTTTAGTGCAAGTGGGAGATTGTTAGATGTATGCCCTAGAAGCCAATTTGGCTGACACATTGTTGATTCTAGGGACATAATTTTGTACTTAACTATTTATTATTGAATAAATAAAAGGCATCTTTTCATTCATATTGTTTATGTGTCTATGAATCGTCCAAGGAATTAATAAGATGATGATACATATTCTCAAGAGTTGAAAATTTGAGCCATATATCATTGGTGATTAATTTCTAAATGCTCCTGATCAATGGATCATCACGAGGACGGTTATCGATCCGATCAGTGCACAGATCACTTTCCTTCTGGATGGACGAGACTTGAGTCCACAGTGTAGGGACACTGAAGTGATAGTGCAGGTGCTTGTTAGAGAACAAGGGTACTGAGCGTGACCAAGACAAGAAGTCACTTGGATGTCTATCCACTCGTCAGTGACTTGCTTGATGTTGCAGTAGTGTGACTGGTCCTTTGACCTGCGGTGCTTCGGCTACTCACAGTGAGGTTATTGTAGTTTGACTGCACACATACATGGTCTCTAGCCATATGGGTCCATGCAGTGTAGATTGGCTGCAGTAGGTTCACTGTAGGAGTAGGGTATGCACCTATAAGGAATCTATCGACCTTGATAGAAGAGGAGTGATCCTATGTGATTTGTTAGACTGAGTTCTAAGACCTTGGCCAGGGCAGTAATATAAAGTGGAAAAAGAGTTTTCCACTATCGAACTCGAGTCGAATAAATCTTGACATATGACAGACGATGGGGTTTGACGAGTTGTCCATGACCTCCGTCCTGTAGGGATCCACGATAGTAGGACTGTATCACACGTTAACTGCACCTAGAGGTTCATCATTCCATTCTGCTGGGTGGCCACTACATGCTGCTAGGTGTCACTGGTGGATGGTGGGACTCATAGGGATTATCTTGATGATCGATAAACCCTAATGAGTTGAGTTGGAATCGTTCCAACCCATTGAAAGGAGTTTTCAATGATATTGAGATAGAGATCACAATATATCTCACTACCAGTCAGAATAGAACCTATGGGGTCACACACACTAGAAGTATTGACCGATCCGATGGTTGAAATCGTGATTAGGAATCACAAGAAATCAATTTGATTGATAAGAAGTTGAAGAAGAAAAGGGAATTAATTAATTGGACTTGAAACAAGAATCCTACTTCGGGTAGGATACCTAGAGTTCTAATTGGATTAGGACTGGAAATCCTAGTTGGAGTAGGACTGGGATTCCTACTTGGAATAGGATTCCTCAATCCTAATGAGATTAGGAGTTTTGAATCATAATTGGATTCCTACTTGGAGTAGGATTCCTAGAAATCCTAATTGGATTAGGACTACGGATTCAAATAGAGTCCTAATTGGATTAGGACTAAAATTAAACAAATCCTAATTGGATTAGGATTCCTTAAGTCTAAATTAATTAATAATCTAATGAATCAACATGACTCCTAATTGGATTAGGATTGAAGAGTTCAATTGAGTCATGGTTCATTCAAGTCCTAATTGGATTAGGACTAGCGTAGATTGAACCCAATATGGTCAATCCTAATTAGATTAGGACTTAACCATAAGAGAGGCACCCAATCCTCTTTGGAAGAGGATTAGGGCATCACAAGAAGGAGGGATCACGCCCCTCCTCCTCTCCTTGTGTGCGGCATAAAGAGAGGGGGCGGCGCCCCCCTTCCCTCTTAGGCAATATGTCTAGGGCTCCTAGATTGTAGGAGCCCTAGATGGCTTTATAAGGAGGCATGAGGCCGGCGCCCTAGGAAGAAGAGCTCTCCCTCTCCTTGCAGCCGTGGCCTCCTTCTCCTCCTTCTCCATCTTCAGCCGCAAGCAAGGAATCAAAAGAAGGTGATTGGCGGCCCTCCTCCATCCTTGCTTTCTTCCTCCAGCGCAAGGAAAATAAAAGGGCTGCAGTCAGGCTTTGGTTCTTCTTCAAAGATCCTTCTTCTTCCTCCTCTCTAGTGCAATCAAGAGTTGATTGAAAGAGAGGACATCAGCCATCAAAGCTATCTCTGCAAGGGAGCTAGCACCCCGGTGAGATAGAGAGCTTGGATCGGATCCTGCTTCGTGTGGATACCCGTAGAGGCCGGACGTTTGAACGGCTTCAAGCGAACCCTCTTCCAAAACCACGAATTCAGATTTGCGGTGATCATCTACCCGCGCAAGGTGAAGATTTGATCTTCCTAATAGTTTTAAAAGTTTTAATTCTTACCTAATTACGAAAGGTCTCGAAACAACGTTCATGCGATGAACATCGATCCCGCACATGCCTCTTCCGCTGCCACCTGATTTAATTTTTGAAATATCAGCGGCATGGGCGGGTTCCCAACAACACCTACATCCAAAGATATGAAAATAGTTTACTTTAGGCTTTCTATTTCTCCAAAGTTCATAAGGTGTTTTCTTTATAATGGGTCTCAATAATACTCTATTTAGTATATGACATGATGTATTAATGGCTTCTCCCCAAAAGTACTTAGGGAGGTTACTTTCACAGAGCATGGTTCTAGCCATTTTCTCTAGAGTTCTATTCTTTCTTTCTACAACTCCATTTTGTTGTGGTGTTCTAGGTGCAGAGAAATTATGAGTTATCCCCTTTTTACTACAAAATTCGTCAAATAGATGATTTTCAAATTCCGTTCCATGATCACTCCTAATAGCTATAATTGAAGCATTTCTTGAATTAGTAACTTCCTTATGAAATTTCTTAAACACAGAAAATGCTTCATCTTTATGAGCTAAGAACATAACCCATGTGTATCTAGAAAAATCATCTACAATGACAAGTCCATACTTGTTTCCACCAAGACTTGTAGTTCTAATTGGTCCAAATAGATCCATGTGTAGTAGTTCAAGGGGTCTAGTAGTAGTGACACAATTTATGGATTTAAAAGAGCTCCTAGATTGTTTGCCATATTGACATGCTTCATAAATTTTATTTTTCTCAAATTTTAGTTTTGGCAAACCTATTACAGAATCTCTTTTAACTAGTTTTTGTTAGATGTATGCCCTAGAAGCCAATTTTGGCTGACACATTATTAATTCTAGGACATAATTTGTACTTGACTTTATTATTATTGAATAATTGAAAGGCATCTTTTTCATTCATATTATTATTGTGTCTATGAATCATCCAAGGAATTAATAAGATGATGATGCATATTCTCAAGAGTTGAGAATTTGAGCCATGTATCATTAGTGATTAATTTCTAAATGCTCCTGATCGATGGATCATCACGAGGACGGTGATCGATCCGATGAGATCAGTGCACAGATTACTTTCCTTATGGATGGACGAGACTCGAGTCCACAATGTAGCGACACTGAAGTAATAGTGCAGGTGCTTGTTAAGAACAAGGGTACTGAGCGTGACCAATACAAGAAGTCACTTGGATGTCTATCCACTCGTCAGTGACTTGCTTGATGTTGCAGTAGTGTGACTGGTCCTTTGACCTGCGGTGCTTCGGCTACTCACAGTGAGGTTATTGTAGTTTGACTGCACACATACATAGTCTCTAGCCATATGGGTCCATACAGTGTAGATTGGCTGCAGTAAGTTCACTGTAGGAGTAGGGTATGCACCTATAAGGAATCTATCGACCTTGATAGATAAGGAGAGATCCTATGTGATTTATAAGACTGAGTTCGTAAGACCTCGGCCGGGGCAGTATGCACAGTGGAGAAAGAGTTTTCCACTCTCGAACTTAAGTCGAATAAATCTTCACATATGACAGACGATGGGGTTTGACGAGTTGTCCATGACCTCCGTCCTGTAGGGATCCACGATAGTAGGACTGTATCACATGATAACTGCACCTAGAGGTTCACCATTCTATTCTGCTGGGTAGCCACTACATGCTGCTAGGTGTCACTGGTGGATGGTGGGACTCATAGGGATTATCTTGATGATCGATAGACCCTAATGAGTTGAGTTGGAATCGTTCCAACCCATTGAAAGAAGTTTTCAATGATATTGTGATAGAGATCGCAATATATCTCACTACCAGTCAGAATAGAACCTATGGGGTCACACACACTAGAAGTATTGACCGATCCGATGGTTGAAAAGTGATTATGAATCACAAGTAATCAATTCGATTGATAATAAGTTGAAGAAGGAACAATGGGAATTGATTAATTGGACTTAAAACACAAATCCTACTTAGAGTAGGATTCCTAGAGTCCTAATTGGATTAGGACTGGAAATCCTCGTTGGAGTAGGACTGGGATTCCTACTTGGAATAGGATTCCTACAATCCTAATGAGATTAGGAGTTAAAATCGGATTCCTACTTGGAGTAGGATTCCTAGAGTCCTAATCAGATTAGGACTTCGGATTCAAATTGAGTCCTAATTGGATTAGGACT
Organism: Phoenix dactylifera; assembly: GCF_009389715.1. Taxonomy (NCBI): domain Eukaryota; kingdom Viridiplantae; phylum Streptophyta; class Magnoliopsida; order Arecales; family Arecaceae; genus Phoenix; species Phoenix dactylifera. The sequence goes on along the minus strand of NW_024067763.1, from coordinate 468,065 downwards.
AAAATTAAATATGTCCTAATTTGGATTAGGGTTTCTTAAGTCACAATTAATTATTAATCTAATGAATCAATAAGATTCCTAATTGGATTAGGATTGAAGAGTTCAATTGAGTCAAAATTGATTTAAGTTCTAATTGGATTAGGACTTACCTAGATTGGATCCAAATTGGTTCACCCTTGGGCTAAGCCTAATTGGATTAGGGCTTGACCACATTAGGGCATCCCAATCCTTACTTAATAAGGATTAGGGCAACCATGAAGGAGGGGCCCACGCCCCTCCTCCTTTGATCCCTTGGTGCGGCAACAAGAGGGGCCGGCGCCCCTCTTGGTAATACATCAAGGGCTCCTAACTTGTAGGAGCCCTAGATGGCTATAAAAGAGGGCAAGGGGGCTGACGCCCTAATTGATTGAAACCCTCTCCCTCTTGTGCCATGGCCACCCTCTCCCCTCTCCTTGTTTCATCCGCAAGCAAGAAGAAAAGAGGAAGAAGCCTTGGCGGCCTCCTCCCCTTCCCTTCCTTCATCCAACGCAGGGAAAAGAAAGACTGCAGTGAGGGCTTTGGTTCTTCTTCAAGATCCCTCCTTCTTCTTCCTCCTCTCAAGCACAATCAAGGGTTGATTGAAAGAGAGGAAATCAACCATCAAAAGAAGTCTTTGCAAGGGAGCTAGCACCCCAGGAAGACTAGAGAACTTTGTTCGGATCTCTGCTTCGTGTGGATACCCGTAGAGGCCGGATACTTGAACGGCTTCAAGCGAACCCTCTTCCTAAAACCACGAACTCAGATTTGCGGTGATCATCTACCCGCACAAGGTGAAGATCTGATCTTCAAATTAGTTTAAAAGTTTTTAATCCGTATCTAACTACGAACGGTTCATGAAACAACGTTCATGCGATGAACGTCGATCCCGCACATGCCTCTTCCGCTGCCATCTGATTTTTTTGAAATATCAGCGGCATGGGCGGGTTCCCAACAGTGGTATCAGAGCTTAGGCTTCGTAGATTAAGGTAAGAATTAATTATCTAAAGGCTTATTAGATCTGAAAATTGAATGATCATGCATGCTGAAAATTTCTGCATGCAGATTTTTCAGGGTTGCTGAATTTTTGCATGCTGATTTTTATGTGATAAGATGATGATTCTAATTGCATTGTTAATGAGATTACAAAGTTTAGAATCATGATTAGCATGATCAGCAACCTATGTCATAACATAATCAATTAATTCTCAGATCTGAAAATTATAATTGTTGCATATGGCGATGATCATAGGATTCAAACCCTTTTGGTATCGAATGTAATGACCTGCGATGTGATCTGTAATGTCATGTAATTTTTCAGATGCTTGCATGCATCTTATTTAATGTTTTGAGAGGCCTGCGTGCCTCCTAAAAGGGGATGTAATTTATTATTATTTTTATTTTACATCTGGTTGTATTTCTGTGATGTGATGTACATCAACGATCAAGTTGAAGACAAGGCATGAGATGAACAGGGGTCTAAGCGGTTGATGGCAATTGGATCAAGAGTTGGTCAAGGATCGAGTCAAGGAGGCTTGGAACCAATTCAAGAGTTGAAGACCAGTTGATCGATTGACGTGCATGTGCTAGTAATACGACCTAACTAGAATCCATGATCATCACCTATTTAAAGTTTAGCTTTAATTATTGCTGCGATTATAACTGCCTGCAATGTGCCGTTTGCATGTGATGTGAATGTGAGTCGGGTAGATAGGGTTACATATGATGTAGCAAAACAAATGAGATCTAAACTAAAACCTCCTCAATCAAGTCGAGAGTGAACCGACATGAGCAAGTCATATTAGATTAATTGATCTAATTGGTGTCTAGGAAAGCATGAAAGGTGGTTACTTAATTAGGACCTTACTCTCTGAGTAAGGGGAGCCTCCCACCTGCTTACCTGGCCAATTGTTCGATTACCTCTTATGAAGAGCTCAAGTTGCAAACACTAAGACCTGATTAACCAATATTAAGTCAATAGGTCTTCCACTGTAGTAGAGCTGCTAAGGTCTTTCTGATGTTGATTTGTCTCGGCTGGACACAGTGGGCAAGTTGCATCGGGGGGCTGGACCTCTCTATAGACATGAGATGTTGTAGGGTAAAGGTGGGGTTGGGCACCAATAACTATTAGGTGAGGACCCAATGACGACTTTATTCCTACGGTTATACGGTGGGTCTGACTTAACTAAGAAATGGGACCAATAACTGTTAGGTGAGGTTTTCATGGCTTAGAGACCAAGTTACACTGCAACATGCTTGAGAAGCATTGTACAAAAGTTGTACATTCATCAATCTATGTGTCACCAATAACTGTTAGGTGAGGTGGCATGTAAATCGGTGGGACCGCAGTACCCACTAGAAACCCTAGTCGTGTGGGATTTCCGTTTCCCTACCAGGGAGTGTGAGGGATTCGAGAAAATAGTGGGAGTTACATTTGTTCTAAAAGACCTTAGAACAGATTAATGATCAAGTACAAAAGTCTAACTAGAATCTTTACTCTCTGCAGATACAATGTCAGCTTCAAACCCTTTGACCCGTATTCTTGAGACCAACCGACTGACCGGAACCAATTACAAGGACTGGCTTAGAAACCTCAAAATTGTTTTGGACTGTGAGAAAATAGGCTACATACTCGATTCAGATAGCCCCACACTACCAACACGTCCTACTAATGTTCAGCGACAGATGCATCAAAAGTGGATGGATGATGACATTAGAGTCAAGTGCTATATGATGGCATCCATGTCCAATGAACTCCAATGCCAGCATGAGAATCTCAAGACTGCTAGGGACATACTAGTACACCTGCAAAAGTTGTATGGTGAGCAGAGTCGCACAGCTCGTTTTGAAGTGTCCAAGAGGCTCTTCAAGACAAAGATGCGCGAAGGGCAGTCTGTCCATGATCATGGTCTGACTATGATCAAGGACCTAGAGGAGCTTGAGAAGCTCGGAATGAACATGCACAAGGAATTGCAAGTGGATTTGATCCTACAGTCACTTCCTGATTCATTTGCTCAGTTTATAGTAAACTACCACATGAATAAGATTGAATGCACTAAGACTGAACTGAGCAACATGTTGGTAACTGCTGAGGGAGCCTTGAAAGGGGCAATGTCCTTGCTGCTGAGTTGACTTCTGGTTCCAATAGAAAGTCTACTTGGAAGAAAAAGAAGCCTGCTAAGAAGCACAAGAAAGACAAGAAGCCAAAGAAGGAAGTTCAAAAGAAAAAGGCTAACGACAAAGGAAAATGTTTCCACTGCAATGTCGACGGCCACTGGAAGAAAAACTGTCCTTCATACCTCGAGAGCCTGAAGAACAAGAAAGGTGACACACCTTCAGAAGGTATAGACTTGCTCATAATTGAAACTAATCTAACGGTTTCTTCTACTTCTAGTTGGGTTATAGATTCTGGTTCTAGTGCTCATTTGTGCACTACCATGCAGGGTCTAAAGGAAAGTAGAAGGCTGGCGGAAGGTGCGGTAACCCTTCGGGTTGGCAACGGGACAAAAGTTGCTGCTGTGGCTGTGGGCACCTACCATCTGCGACTACCGTCTGGTTTTAGTTTATTGCTTAGAGACTGCTATTATGTACCTGTTGCTAGCAGAAATTTGATTTCTGTTTCATGTCAAGCACAGGAAGGTCATGTTGTTACTTTTGACAAAGACTGCTGTTCTATTTATTTCAGAAATAAAATAGTTGCACGTGGTTTTATGATTGACAGTCTCTATCATTTACATATGGATGTATCTGTGAATGTTACCGAGCAAGAAGTGAGTGCCAAAGGATCCAAGAGATCTAGGGATGGGATAAACCAAAAATATTTGTGGCACCTCAGACTTGGCCATATTGGAGAGGATAGGATGAACAAAATGGATAAAGATGGGCTTTTCGGCTCATTGACTTCCGAGTCATATCCAGTTTGCGAGTCCTGTCTTCAAGAAAAAATGGCTAGATGGCCCTTTGTAGGACATGGGGAGAGGACCACTGAAATACTTACCCTAGTACATACAGATGTATGTGGCCCATTCGATGTGCCAGCCAGGGAACGTTATTCATACTTCATTACCTTTACCGATGATTATTCACGGTATGGGTATATGTATCTTATGAGACACAAGTCTGAATCTTTTGAAAAGTTCAAAGAGTTCAAGAATGAAGTAGAAAAACAAACTGGAAAACCTCTTAAGGCTCTTCGATCAGATCGAGGAGGAGAATACCTTAGTGGAAAATTCCGGGACTATCTCAAGAAAAACGGCATAGTCTCACAGTGGACACCTCCGGGTACACCTCAACTCAACGGGGTGTCAGAGAGGAGGAATCGGACCCTATTGGATATGGTCAGGTCCATGATGAGCTTCACTGATTTACCTATGTTTCTTTGGGGAGATGCCTTACTTACCGCAGTATATCTACTGAATAGAGTTCCCTCTAAATCCGTTCCTACCACACCGTATGAGATATGGCATGGTAAGAAACCAAGTCTTGGTCATCTCAAGATTTGGGGATGTCCGGCCCACGTCAAAAGACTACAGGCGGACAAACTAGAGGCTAGGACCATAAGTGCTTGTTTTATAGGATATCCTAAAGAGTCATTAGGATACAATTTTTGCATCTCAGAGGATCACAATGTGTTTGTGAGCCGTCATGCCATCTTCTTGGAAAATCAGTTTATCCTTGACAGAGGCAGTGGGAGGAAAATTGAGCTTGAAGAGAAAGTCTCTGAAAAGCAACGAGTCATGGATCCTATCGAACCCATTAATACAGAGCCAGTACACGATGTCCCTTGATGAGAGCATAAAAGTGCGATCTAAGTACCAATTAACTTAGCCTAATGCTAGCAAAATAATGAAAATAATAGGTGTTAACATTTACATGATTAAATATTTTACCCTTAGCACTTATTATAATTTTTATCATTATATAAATTCATCTCTTCCCAGCTGCAGAACAGAGCCCAGATTCAGCCGTTCATAAGCACTTCAGCATCCTTGTCGTGTCTGTGAGCCACATCAGCCCTCTCAAGACCCGTCCGCGTCTCAGGATCCGTGATCAAATCATGCCGCGATCAGCCTTTCTCCCAGCTCTTGGAACCTGCGATCAAGTGTTTCTCTCGTGCGTCCACGAAGCATTCAGCATCCCGAGTCCAACATCCGGCCGTCCGTGGCGATTCCACCGCGCCCCAGCGCGTGTGATCAGCTCTCAGCCATCCACCTCTTCTCAGCGATTTGCCCATGAAGCTTCTCCCAGCGTGCGACTCCTCATCCCGTGTCCATGTGATCAGCTCCCAGCGTCCACGTGTTCAGCCAAGAGCCAGCAAAGATCCCGCTTCATCCGCATGTTACCAGCTGCGATCAACTGTTCATGATCAACCTCCCAGCCCGCGGAATTCACGATCAGATCTCCCTGATTCCCGACTTTATCCCAGCATGCCACGTTCGTCCGAGTGCAGCTCATCATCCCGCAAACATCATCCGAATCCTAGCATCAATCCTCCGCATCCCATGCTTCCGAATCGGATCTGTGAAGCCTTCCAGCATCCCCAGATCTTCCACGGCGTCCGCGGGCCAGCATCCATTCCCAATCTCAGCTTCCGTCCGCTTCTTTCGCGTCCGAGTTCATCCGTTCGCATCCCAAGCTCCACAGCGACCGAAGATCCCGCATCCAAGCATCCGTTGGCGATTGAGAGAGCCCAAGCTTCCGATCCATCTGCGCTCCACGCGTCCTAGCCGTCTGTGATGGTTTCAAGCTTCACCCGTCCGCGTCTTTCGCTTCCGCGTCCATCCGAGTCCCAGCAAAATCCCAGCCGTCCGTGCCCTCTCCTCTCCACGTGCGATCAGGGAATCCAGCGTTATCATTAGGGCTCGGGGGGATCTATATAAGGAGGGCCCTCTCGGCTGTGAAGGGAAGAGCTCTCATTTGAAAACAAAGAAAAAAAACAGAGAAAGAGAGAAACAGGGGAGCCCCTGTTTCCGAAAATAAAAAGGAAAAAAAAAAGAGGAAGAGGAACAGGGGAGTTCCTTTTATGTTTATGGCCGGCTAATTTCTTAGGGAGGGAGAAGGATGAACCTTTGATGTATTGCTCTTTGAAGTAAACTCTAAACTTTTGCTTTCAATGGTTTATATTTATTAATATGTTTTTGATCCATGCATAGTTATTTCGTAGATAGTTCTTAAATGGATTATGATTATTGATATATGGATTGCTTTAGTATTTGATTCGTCGTAGACGTAGAAAGCACGACGAATGCTTAGAAATTGAGTTCATATGTTCATGAAACATATACCATGATTAGATCTATCCTACCACTAATCTTTAATCAAGAACCATAGGGTTTATTCCTTGGATGCAATATCATCAAGGGGGATTCCAGATCCCTACCATCTTTATTTCATTGAATTTTGTTTATTATTCTTTGCATTTAATTTCTGAAAATCAAAGCATCATTTTAATCCACAAATTTATTGAATTGATTAATCTAAAATTATACTAAATAATCTCACATATATTTCGTTCCCTGAGGATTCGACCTCGGACTCCCGAGAATTTACTACTTGTGCGATTCTCCTGCACTTGGGAGAACAATTTTATTTTTGCACCAAGTTTTTGGCGCCGTTGCCGGGGAACGGCTTAGTTATTAGTATAGTTTTAGATTTAATTAGTACCCTATCAGTTAGATTGAACATTATAGTAAAACTAAAACTGAGAAAAAAAAAATTTATTGCTGTTTTTTTTTATTCCCTGCACAGTCTGCATCAAACTCTGATATCTGAGTAATCCACCGTCTGATTGCACTCAAATTTCGTCGGCTGCTGTAGGACACATGTTTCTTTCATCTGAACGGTCTGATTGATATTATGATACATTTTACGATCATTAAATTAATATAAACTTTGCTGCTGTCTGCTTTGAATTTTCTGTATTTAATTTTTTTGTTTAGAATCAGAATTTTATTATCATCATATCTCATTAACCCTTGTTGCTACTTGAAAATTGATAAGAACTTTAAGAAAAGATCAAGGATAATCATTAAAAACAAAAAAATAAAAAAAAAAACAAACAAATAAATAAACTCTGAAATTTTGTATGCTAGGTTGGAATAGGGACAACACTGGACGTCTGAGTCGACAACCTTTTGACAATTCCTTAGATCACATTATTGAAACTTTTTCGCAAAATCTCAGATCTGGTGAGATGGCTGATGATGATGTAGGAAGTCACCATGGTAATGAAGGTAGACCCCCAGTTATGACACTTCGACAATACTTACATCCCACTAGGACTAGTCAACCTTCATGCATGATTATTCCTGAAAATGTAGGACACTTTGAAATCAAACCAAGAGTAATTCAATTGCTGCCAAAGTATCATGGAATGGAATCCGAGAACCCTTATCTTCACCTTAAGAATTTTGAGGAAATTAGTATCACATTTAGAGTGCCAAATGTATCGGAAGATGTCCTTAAATTGACCTTGTTTCCTTTTTCTTTAAAGAATAAAGCCAAAACATGGCTGAACTCCTTGAGACCTAGATCGCTAGGAACATGGCATGACATGCAAAGAGAATTCTTGAAAAAATTCTTTCCCGCACAAAGGACTAACTTTTTGAAAAGGCACATTAGTAATTTCCAACAAAAAGACCATGAAACATTTTATGAATGCTGGGAGAGATTTAAAGATTTGCTTCTCTCTTGTCCTCATCATAGGTTTGAAACATGGAGAACCATTAGTTTCTTTTACGAAGGATTGTCTCCACAGTTAAAACAATTTATAGAGACTATGTGCAATGGTCTATTTTTGGAAAAGCAACCCGATGAGGCATGGGACTATTTAGACTCTCTCGCAGAGACTGCACAATTATGGGATACAGGGGATAGAGTGAATAAACCTTTGCCTAAGCCTACTAGCATTCCACACGGGGGCCTTTACAACCTTAATACTCAGGATGATATTCAAGCTAAAATGGCAGCCCTTACTAGGAAGGTAGAGGAAATTGAACTTAGAAGGATTGAACCCGTCAAGACCGAAGAACATAACAGCGAGTGTTGTAGGATTTGCGAGATGCCTGGCCATCTCATCACTGATTGCCCCACAATACCCGCATTCAAGGAAGTCTTGCACGATCAGGCCAATGTTATGAATACCTATCAAAAATCTTTCAATAATCCTTTTTCGGGTACTTACAACCCTGGATGGAAGAACCATCCAAATTTCAGGTGGAGGAATGACCAACCTCAACAAGTATATAACCCAACTCCTCCACCTCCGCAACCTCATTATGCACACCCACCCCCTCAAAAATCCAGTCTCGAAGAAACTTTGCAATCTTTCATGCAAGGTCAAGCCAAAATCAATGATGAATTAAGAAATCAACTGACAACGCTGACCACTGTTTTAAGTGCTCAAGAGAAGGGTAAGCTACCAGCTCAACCACAACCTAACCCTCAAGTCTACGGCGGTAGCAATGCATCATCTTCAACTTTGCATAAAGAACAAGCGAAGAGTATAATAACTTTGCGAAGTGGAAAGATTATTGACCGACCAGTCCCAGAACAAACTCAAGCCATACCTGATTCTGACCCTTTAAAGACAAAAGAAAAGGATAATGAAGAAACTGAAGCACCAACATCTACTAAAAAAATTGAATGTCCTTTTCCTGCACCATTTCCACAAAGATTAAAGCCCTTGCAAAAGCTTGAACCAAACTCTGAAATTCTTGAGCTTTTTAAGCAAGTAAAAATCAATGTACCTCTTCTTGATACAATCAAACAAGTGCCCTCCTATGCAAAATTTTTAAAAGATTTGTGCACTGTCAAGCGTCATTTAAATGTCAAGAAGAAGGCATTTTTGGCTGAAAAGGTAAGTGCAATTTTACAGCATAACATTCTCCCTAAATATAAGGATCCAGGTTGCCCAACTATCTCGTGCATCATTGGCAATTTTAGGATTGAGCGAGCATTGTTAGATTTAGGAGCGAGTGTGAATTTGTTGCCATATACGGTATATGAGCAACTCGGTTTGGGTGAGTTGAAGCCAACAACTGTGACCTTACAATTAGCTGACAGGTCAGTGAAGGTTCCTAGAGGGATTATTGAAGATGTGTTGGTCCAAGTAGACAAGTTCTATTTTCCTGTTGACTTTATCGTACTGGACACACATCCGGCTTCCAATTCACCATCTCAGATTTCGGTCATCTTAGGACGTCCATTCCTTGCAACTTCTAATGCATTGATCAATTGTAGGAATGGTGTCATGAAGCTTTCTTTTGGCAATATGACCTTGGAACTGAACGTCTTTAGTATAGGCAAACAACCCAGTGATCATGAAGAAAGTAAAGAAGTTGAATGGGTTGAAACCATTGCGGAAGAATATTTGTTAAAAGAAACATTTACTGAATCGGCCGACAATGGTTTGATAGATTGGTGTTCTGAAGGTACCGCTGATGATATGGTCCCACCTATTTTAGATAACTCGGATGTCATGATGGTCAATGGGTGGAGACCGAGAATAGAGGAATTTGAACAGTTGCCACCTCTAAAAGCAAAGATAGTACCATCCCATGAACAAACACCTAAGCTCGAGTTGAAACCTTTACCGAAGGAACTCAAGTATGCCTTTCTTGGATCCGAGGACACATTTCCTATAATCATCTCATCTGATCTGGATCATGCCCAAGAAAGAAAATTACTTGGTGTTCTAACGAAATATAAGGGAGCTTTAGGATGGTCTATTGCCGACTTGAAGGGGATTAGCCCTTTAATTTGCACGCAACGGATATATTTGGAGGACAATGCCAAAACCACAAGGCAAATGCAACGCAGGTTGAATCCTACGATGAGAGATGTGGTTAAAGCAGAAGTCCTCAAGTTGCTTGACGTGGGTATGATTTACCCAATTTCCGATAGCAAGTGGGTAAGTCCTACTCAAGTCGTGCCCAAAAAAGCAGGTCTGACGGTAGTCAAAAATGAGCAGGGTGAACTAGTTCCAACTCGTGTTTCAACGAGTTGGCGCATGTGTGTTGACTACCGAAAATTGAATTTGGTCACTAGGAAAGATCACTTTCCCCTACCCTTCCTAGACCATGTTTTGGAAAGAGTTGCAGGACACAAATTCTATTATTTTCTTGATGGCTATTCCGGGTACTACCAAATCGAAATTTCACCTGAGGATCAAGAGAAGACTACCTTCACTTGTCCTTTTGGCACATTCGCTTTCCGTCGGATGCCATTCGGGTTGTGTAATGCACCTGCAACATTCCAAAGATGCATGCTCAGTATTTTTGAAGAAATAAACGAGAAATTTTTAGAAGTGTTTATGGATGATTTCTCTATTTTTGGCGATTCATTTGATGATTGCCTGTCACATTTACAAGCAGTCTTAGCTCGATGCATGGAAAAGAATTTGATACTGAATTGGGAGAAATGCCACTTCATGGTGCCAAAGGGAATTGTCCTAGGACATATTGTTTCATCGAAGGGCATGGAAGTTGATAGAGCTAAGATTGACTTAATCGCCAAGCTACCTGCACCCAAGACGGTTAGAGATGTTAGATCATTTTTGGGTCACGCAGGATTTTATAGGAGGTTCATCAAGGACTTTAGTGTCATAGCTCGACCATTATGTAACCTCTTATCCCTTGATACACCGTTCGATTGGACCGAAACCTGTCAAGATGCATTTGAAAAGCTGAAGTCTATGCTTAGCACTGCATCCATCGTGCGACCACCTGATTGGTCATTACCTTTTGAGATCATGTGCGATGCTAGTGACTATGTGATAGGAGCTGTTCTAGGACAACACAAGGATAATAAGCCATATGTCATCTACTATGCAAGCAAAACCTTAAATGATGCTCAAATGAATTACACCACCACCGAGAAGGAATTGCTTGCAGTAGTATTTGCATTAGACAAATTTCGCTCTTATATCCTTGGTGCTCCTATTGTTATCTTTACAGATCATGCAGCGCTAAAATATTTATTGGATAAGAAAGATGCCAAACCACGCTTAATACGCTGGATACTTCTACTTCAAGAATTTGACATCACAATCAAAGATAAAAAGGGAGTAGAAAATGTGGTTGCTGACCATCTATCACGGCTAGTTGTTCATGATTTGGTGCCACAGTTGCCCATCAAGGACTCGTTCCCTGAAGAGCAATTGTTTGCACTTTCTACTATGCCATGGTATGCTGATATTGTAAACTTTCTTGTCACGAACCGGATGTCGGAGCATTGGGGATCGAATGATAAGAATAATTTCTTGCGTGAAGTAAGGAGTTATTATTATGATGCCCCCCATTTGTTCAAGTATTGCAATGATCAAATCTTTAGAAGATGCATACCGGATCATGAGATACAAAGTGTACTCTCTTTTTGTCATGCCAGTGCTTGCGGAGGACACTTTGCATCTAAGAAGACGGCAGCTAAGGTGTTACAATGTGGTTTTTATTGGCCTACAATATTTAAAGATGCCCACGAGTTCTGTAGGACATGTGACCCATGTCAACGTGTTGGAAGTATAACTCGTAGGCAAATGATGCCTCTTCAGCCCATTACTGCTATTGAAATTTTTGACATGTGGGGCATCGATTTTATGGGCCCATTTTCACCGTCTTTTGGATATGAGTATATTTTAGTTGGTGTTGAGTATGTGTCAAAATGGGTAGAAGCTGTTGCCTGTAGAACTAATGATCACAAACCTGTTTTGAAATTTCTTAAAGAAAATATTTTTTCACGGTTTGGGATGCCCAAGGTTATAATTAGTGATGGGGGAAAACATTTCTGTAATAAGCCTTTTGAGATCCTATTATGAAAGTACGGTATCACTCATAGAATTGCAACTCCTTATCACCCGCAGACTAGTGGCCAAGTAGAGCTAGCCAATCGAAAGATTAAACGAATTTTAGAGAAAACGGTGAATCCATCACGCAAAGACTGGTCTTTAAAACTTTCTGATGTATTGTGGGCTTACCGTACTGCTTATAAAACTATTCTTGGTATGTCCCCGTATCGGTAGTCTATGGAAAAGCATGTCATCTACCTGTTGAATTAGAGCATAAATCATATTGGGCCATTAGAAAATTGAACTTTGAATTGTCAGATGCTGGTTTAATTCGAAAATTACAATTAAGTGAGTTGAATGAAATTCGTCGGGATGCGTATGACAATGCTAGACTTTGTAAAGAACGAATGAAAATTAGGCATGATAAATCAATTCTAAGAAAATCTTTTGAACCTGCACAAAAAGTTCTTTTGTATGACTCTCGCTTACATCTGTTTCCTGAAAAGTTACGATCAAGATGGACAGGTCCTTTCATTGTAAAAACTGTTTTTCCATACGGGGCAGTTGAAATTGAGAATCCACAGGATGGCACAATTTTTAAGGTAAATGGACAAAGATTAAAACCTTTTCTGGAGAATTTTGCAGATGAAGAGGACTCCTTTTCCTTGGAGGAGCCTTCTTATGACTGAGCATGACGGCCAAGGTATGTGTATATTAGTTAGAATTCAATTTTTTTCTTTTATTTCTAGTTTTCTTCTTATTTTGTAGGTCTTCTTTTCTGAAAATCAATAGCTCAAGGTATTCTTCTTCTCTCTATTATTTTCTCTATTGTCTCTCATATATAGTTTTCTTGCATTTTTTTACATTGAGGACAATGCAATGTTTAAGTTGGAGGGAGAAAAATATTTTGATCAAAAAAAAAAAAAAAAAAAACTTGTTTTTGCATTTGATTTATTCTATTACTTTCTTTTTTGAGCAAATGCACATGTGTTTTCATATTGAGTGTGTACAACTATTAAGGCAAGGAACACATGCATACTATGACTGATCAGAGACCTATTATTAGATCCCCACACGTGTACTTAATGATAATAGGAAGGCCTCAGGAGTTCATATTTGTTAACTGCATTTTTGTTAGCCTTATCCATAAAAGAAGTATGAGTATCCTTGTTCGTACCAAAGGTTCAGGATTTGGTTTTCACATAAAGATAGAGGCTGAATATCCCGACTAGATTACTTAGGTGCCTTATGATCCGACTTTGGTTGACCTATAGTCACGATGCAGTCACATATATAATAAAAATATTTATATGGTTCAGTCTACCATTTCTTTTCTTGCATAATTATTATTCAAAAAAAAAAACTTATGATGACAAGTCTGGCCTCGTGGCGTAGTCTGGTTCGAGTAATTAAGTCCGAGGGGTGTTTCACCTAATGTCTTGAGCCAACTGGATCGGGGGTCATTGACTGAAAGCTCGCTATATGGACCTTACTAGAGCCTAATGGGGTTGGATAGCTGTAGTTGTCATGTGTATTGAAAAAAAATTTATATATATATTATATGAAATGAAATAAAAATAAGCATGAATGAGTTAGTTAGGCTGAACCTAGTGACATGTGGTAATGGCTGGTTTGACTCCATTGTATTGGACCTCTGTGTACCCGGGTTGTTTAGTTGAGATTGATAGCTCTTTCTTTACATGCGAACCATTCTTGACAAATTTAGACAACATGTGATATTCTGAAAATTTGATGGATCAGATTCTAATAAAGTGTAGAAAACATTTGTGGACTTGAGTAGTGCACCTAAAACTCAGGCGGTGCTCTGTTGTGGTGGAGATATTAGTACTCTGAGAAAGTCATGCGGTTTGATGCACACTACACTTTTATATTTCCTTGCCTTGACAGTTGCCATGCTTGAAAATATATATCAATTAATTACATGTGTATTAGCTTAAGATTTATTTCATATTTCTATTAGAATCTCATGTCATATCATTCATAATGTTTGTGGGTAGCATCCCTGAAAACCCTCACGAGACAACACTCGTCCACTAGGGTAACCTAGGGGTTTAACGGCTTGTTGCACGTGCTAAGTGCAATCGTGATTCCTACGAAAGTGAGTATTTATCTTAATTTTATGCAATTAGTTCTAATAAAACATCAAAGGATCAACCAACACCTTTTGCACTCTCATTTTATTATCTGCTCGTTAATTGCTAGAGACTAGCAATAAGCTAGTTGGGGGGTGTGATGAGAGCACAAAAGTGCGATCTAAGTACCAATTAACTTAGCCTAATGCTAGCAAAATAATGAAAATAATAGGTGTTAACATTTACATGATTAAATATTTTACCCTTAGCACTTATTATAATTTTTATCATTATATAAATTCATCTCTTCCCAGCTGCAGAACAGAGCCCAGATTCAGCCGTTCATAAGCACTTCAGCATCCTTGCCGTGTCCGTGAGCCACATCAGCCCTCTCAAGACCCGTCCGCGTCTCAGGATCCGTGATCAAATCATGCCGCGATCAGCCTTTCTCCCAGCTCTTGGAACCTGCGATCAAGTGTTTCTCTCGTGCGTCCACGAAGCATTCAGCGTCCCGAGTCCAACATCCGGCCGTCCGTGGCGATTCCACCGCGCCCCAGCGCGTGTGATCAGCTCTCAGCCATCCACCTCTTCTCAGCGATTTGCCCATGAAGCTTCTCCCAGCGTGCGACTCCTCATCCCGTGTCCATGTGATCAGCTCCCAGCATCCACGTGTTCAGCCAAGAGCCAGCAAAGATCCCACTTCATCCGCATGTTACCAGCTGCGATCAACTGTTCATGATCAACCTCCCAGCCCGCGGAATTCACGATCAGATCTCCCTGATTCCCGACTTCATCCCAGCATGCCACGTTCGTCCGAGTGCAGCTCATCATCCCGCGAACATCATCCGAATCCTAGCATCAATCCTCCGCATCCCATGCTTCCGAATCGGATCTGTGAAGCCTTCCAGCATCCCCAGATCTTCCACGGCGTCCGCGGGCCAGCATCCATTCCCAATCTCAGCTTCCGTCCGCTTCTTTCGCGTCCGAGTTCATCCGTTCGCATCCCAAGCTCCACAGCGACCGAAGATCCCGCATCCAAGCATCCGTTGGCGATTGAGAGAGCCCAAGCTTCCGATCCATCTGCGCTCCACGCGTCCTAGCCGTCTGTGATGGTTTCAAGCTTCACCCGTCCGCGTCTTTCGCTTCCGCGTCCATCCGAGTCCCAGCAAAATCCCAGCCGTCCGTGCCCTCTCCTCTCCACGTGCGATCAGGGAATCCAGCGTTATCATTAGGGCTCGGGGGGATCTATATAAGGAGGGCCCTCTCGGCTGTGAAGGGAAGAGCTCTCATTTGAAAACAAAGAAAAAAAACAGAGAAAGAGAGAAACAGGGGAGCCCCTGTTTCCGAAAATAAAAAGGAAAAAAAAAAGAGGAAGAGGAACAGGGGAGTTCCTTTTATGTTTATGGCCGGCTAATTTCTTAGGGAGGGAGAAGGATGAACCTTTGATGTATTGCTCTTTGAAGTAAACTCTAAATTTTGCTTTCAATGGTTTATATTTATTAATATGTTTTTGATCCATGCATAGTTATTTCGTAGATAGTTCTTAAATGGATTATGATTATTGATATATGGATTGCTTTAGTATTTGATTCGTCGTAGACGTAGAAAGCACGACGAATGCTTAGAAATTGAGTTCATATGTTCATGAAACATATACCATGATTAGATCTATCCTACCACTAATCTTTAATCAAGAACCATAGAGTTTATTCCTTGGATGCAATATCATCAAGGGGGATTCCAGATCCCTACCATCTTTATTTCATTGAATTTTGTTTATTATTCTTTGCATTTAATTTCTGAAAATCAAAGCATCATTTTAATCCACAAATTTATTGAATTGATTAATCTAAAATTATACTAAATAATCTCACATATATTTCGTTCCCTGAGGATTCGACCTCGGACTCCCGAGAATTTACTACTTGTGCGATTCTCCTGCACTTGGGAGAACAATTTTATTTTCGCACCATCCCTCAACCACCTCGTAGATCTAGTAGGGTTTTCCATCCTCCCGATAGATACTTAGGTATACTAGAAGAGGATACCGAGGAAATGTTCCTAGTGGGAGATAGGGATCATACACAAGATTCCAAAACCTACGACGAGGCGATATCTGATATCGATTCCGAGAAATGGCTGGAAGCCATGAAGTCAGAGTTAGACTCCATGCATTCCAACCAAGTCTGGACCTTAGTAGACCCACCAGAAGGTATTGTACCTATTGGATGCAAATGAATCTACAAAAGGAAAATAGGTTCGGATGGAGAGGTAGAGACCTATAAGGCAAGGCTTGTGGCGAAAGGGTATAGTCAGCGCGAAGGCATTGACTATCAGGAGACCTTTTCACCTGTAGCCATGCTAAAATCCATCCGAACATTGCTTGCCATTGCAGCATTTCATGATTCTGAAATCTGGCAGATGGATGTGAAAACTGCTTTCCTGAACGGATATCTTGATGAAGATATCTATATGGAACAGCCTTTGGGTTTCACTACCAGTGATGGAGATCACAAGGTCTGCAAGCTGCAAAGGTCCTTCTATGGACTAAAGCAAGCATCACGGAGTTGGAACACTCGTTTCGATGACGCAATCAAAACGTTTGATTTCATCAAAAACGAAGAGGAACCGTGTGTTTACAAAAAGGTTAGTGGGAGCGCTGTCGTATTTCTCGTACTGTACGTGGACGACATCCTTCTGATAGGGAATGATATTCCCATGCTAACCTCGGTCAAGGTCTGGTTGTCAAAAGAATTCTCCATAAAAGACCTTGGGGAAGCATCCTATATTTTGGGAATAAAGGTCTATAGAGATAGATCTAAAAGGATGCTTGGCCTATCACAGAAGATGTACATAGAGGAAGCGCTGAAAAGGTTCAGCATGGAAAACTCTAAAAGGGGTCTCTTACCCCTAAGACATGGAATTCATCTCTTCAAAAAGATGTGCCCAACACATCTGAAGAGATTCAACGCATAAGCAAGATCCCTTATGCATCGGCAATAGGGAGCCTCATGTATGCCATGCTATGTACACGACCTGATATAGCTCTTGCTGTGAGTGTCACAAGCAGATATCAGTCGAATCCAGGTGAAGAACACTGGATAGCTGTGAAGAATATTCTTAAGTACTTGAGAAGAACTAAAGATTTATTCTTAGTCTTTGGAGGATCATCAGAGTTAAAGGTAGAAGGGTACACAGATTCAGACTTCATGACTGACGTCGATGATAGAAAGTCAACATCTGGATATGTGTTCTTGTGCAATGGTGGTACGGTGAATTGAAAGAGTTCTAAACAACCGATCATTGCTGATTCTACTATGGAAGCTGAATACATCGCCGCCTCTGAAGCTGCTAAGGAAGGCTTCTGGTTCAAGAAATTCATTGCGGAATTGGATGTAATGTCATCAGATGCCATAACACTCTACTGCGATAATAATGGCGCCATAGCTCTTGCTAAGGAGCCAAGGTCTCATCAGAAGTCCAAGTATATAGAGCGGCGCTTCCATCTCATACGCGACTATGTTGAGAAGAAGTATGTCGAAGTGCAGAGAGTAGACTCCGCGGATAACGTGGCAGACCCGTTCACTAAACAGCTAAGTCAGCAAAAGACTGAAGCCCACCTTGAGAAGATGGGACTAAGATATATGACTGATTGGCTTTAGTGCAAGTGGGAGATTGTTAGATGTATGCCCTAGAAGCCAATTTTGGCTGACACATTATTAATTCTAGGACATAATTTGTACTTGACTTTATTATTATTGAATAAATGAAAGGCATCTTTTTCATTCATATTATTATTGTGTCTATGAATCGTCCAAGGAATTAATAAGATGATGATGCATATTCTCAAGAGTTGATAATTTGAGCCATGTATCATTAGTGATTAATTTCTAAACGCTCCTGATCGATGGATCATCACGAGGACGGTGATCGATCCGATGAGATCACTGCACATATTACTTTCTTTATGGATGGACGAGACTCGAGTCCACAGTGTAGCGACACTGAAGTAATAGTGCAGGTGCTTGTTAAGAACAAGGGTACTGAGCGTGACCAATACAAGAAGTCACTTGGATGTCTATCCACTCGTCAGTGACTTGCTTGATGTTGCAGTAGTGTGACTGGTCCTTTGACCTACGGTGCTTCGGCTACTCACAGTGAGGTTATTGTAGTTTGACTGCACACATACATGGTCTCTAGCCATATGGGTCCATACAGTGTAGATTGGCTGCAGTAAGTTCACTGTAGGAGTAGGGTATGCACCTATAAGGAATCTATCGACCTTGATAGATAAGGAGAGATCCTATGTGATTTATAAGACTGAGTTCGTAAGACCTCAGCCGAGGCAGTATGCACAGTGGAGAATGAGTTTTCCACTCTCGAACTTAAGTCGAATAAATCTTCACATATGACAGACGATGGGGTTTGACGAGTTGTCCATGACCTCCGTCCTGTAGGGATCCACGATAGTAGGACTGTATCACATGATAACTGCACCTAGAGGTTCACCATTCTATTCTGCTGGGTAGCCACTACATGCTGCTAGGTGTCACTGGTGGATGGTGGGACTCATAGGGATTATCTTGATGATCGATAAACCCTAATGAGTTGAGTTGGAATCGTTCCAACCCATTGAAAGAAGTTTTCAATGATATTGTGATAGAGATCGCAATATATCTCACTACCAGTCAGAATAGAACCTATGGGGTCACACACACTAGAAGTATTGACCGATTCGATGGTTGAAAAGTGATTATGAATCACAAGTAATCAATTCGATTGATAATAAGTTGAAAAAGGAACAATGGGAATTGATTAATTGGACTTAAAACACAAATCCTACTTAGAGTAGGATTCCTAGAGTCCTAATTGGATTAGGACTGGAAATCCTAGTTGGAGTACGACTGGAATTCCTACTTGGAATAGGATTCCTACAATCCTAATGAGATTAGGAGTTAAAATCGGATTCCTACTTGGAGTAGGATTCCTAGAGTCCTAATCAGATTAGGACTTCGGATTCAAATTGAGTCCTAATTGGATTAGGACTAAAATTAAATATGTCCTAATTTGGATTAGGATTTCTTAAGTCACAATTAATTATTAATCTAATGAATCAATAAGACTCCTAATTGGATTAGGATTGAAGAGTTCAATTGAGTCAAAATTGATTTAAGTTCTAATTGGATTAGGACTTACCTAGATTGGATCCAAATTGGTTCATCCTTGGGCTAAGCCTAATTGGATTAGGGCTTGACCACATTAGGGCATCCCAATCCTTACTTAATAAGGATTAGGGCAACCATGAAGGAGGGGCTCACGCCCCTCCTCCTTTGATCCCTTGGTGCGGCAACAAGAGGGGCCGGCGCCCCTCTTGGTAATACATCAAGGGCTCCTAACTTGTAGGAGCCCTAGATGGCTATAAAAGAGGGCAAGGGGGCTGACGCCCTAATTGATTGAAACCCTCTCCCTCTTGTGCCATTGCCACCCTCTCCCCTCTCCTTGTTTCATCCGCAAGCAAGAAGAAAAGAAGAAGAAGCCTTGGCGGCCTCCTCCCCTTCCCTTCCTTCATCCAACGCAGGGAAAAGAAAGGCTGCAGTGAGGGCTTTGGTTCTTCTTCAAGATCCCTCCTCCTTCTTCCTCCTCTCAAGCACAATCAAGGGTTGATTGAAAGAGAGGAAATCAACCATCAAAAGAAGTCTTTGCAAGGGAGCTAGCACGCCAGGAAGACTAGAGAACTTTGATCGGATCTCTGCTTCGTGTGGATACCCGTAGAGGCCGGACACTTGAACGGCTTCAAGCGAACCCTCTTCCTAAAACCACGAACTCAGATTTGCGGTGATCATCTATCCGCACAAGGTGAAGATCTGATCTTCAAATTAGTTTAAAAGTTTTTAATCCTTATCTAACTACGAACGGTTCATGAAACAACGTTCATGCGATGAACGTCGATCCCGCACATGCCTCTTCCGCTGCCATCTGATTTTTTTGAAATATCAGCGGCATGGGCGGGTTTCCAACAGTTTTGATATTGTATCCATACTTGCATGACCTAACTTCCGGTGCCATAGCCAACTTATATCATTAACCTTAGTATCACTAGCTACTAAGTAAGGGTTATTTTTGGCAAGATCTTCAAGATCTACTACGTAGACATTTCCACGTCTTATTCCTTTGAATACTAGGCTATTGTCAATTGAGTTGGTTATGATGCATAGGGTTGGCTTAAACAAAACATCAAAACCCCTATTACATAATTGACTTATGCTAAGTAAGTTATGCTTAAGACCATCTACAAATCGTACATTATCAACAAAGGTTGAGGAGGTGCTTTGTACTTTACCTATACCAACGATGTGACCTTGGTTATTGTCTTCAAATGTCACTGCACCTCCCTTTTTAGGCTCAAGGATAAAGAATTGCTCTTTGTCATCTGTCATGTGTCTTGAGCAGCCACTATCCAAGTACCAACAGTTTTTGTCGACCTTGGCTGCAAGACACTCCTACATAAGGAAATCATACAATTTTAGGTATCCAAGTTTTCTTGGGTCCTTCGTGGTTAGTAATGTTGGTTTCTTTTGGAACCCAAATCTTTTTAATTTTCTTTTTAGCTTTTTCTTTCCTATGGTCACACACATTAACTTTATGTCCTACTTTTCCATAGCAAAAATAGGTTATATTCTTAATTTTACTTTCTCCTGCTTTCACAAAAGAGTTACTAAGGAGCTTTTGCTTATTCTTAGGTTTATACCCTAAACCAGCTCTATTAAACACAGCTCGTTGATTGTTAAGTATCATTTCCAATTTTTTAGAACTATATGTAAACTTTTCAACAAAAGGTTTGTATTTTTCAAGTTCTTTTGTTAGCTTTTATTTTTCTATTTTTAGAATGTTTAAGTCTTTTGTGAGATTATCTCTTATTGTTTGTTTATCATTTTTAAGTTCTGAAATTTTCTTGGTTAGTTTTTCATTATCTTTAATTAAGATATTAGTTTTTTGAATCATCAATTGGTTGCTTGTTTTAGGTTCTAAATTTTCTTTAATGATAAAATCCTTATCCTTAATTAATTTATCGCATTTATGGAAGTGAGATTGATTGGTTAGTGTCAGGATCAAGCGCTACCATTACACCAAAACCGACCGGTTTTAGTGAAGGCGCAACTCTATTTCCTTAAACCCCACCAAAGGCAGCGCCACGAGTCGACTCCGACCAAGGCCTCGCCCAATCCCGGACTCCGACCTGGCCTCGCCATGGGTTCAGGGACCCTCAGTATGACCCATCTACTAACCAGGCCATCGCCGTTGGCAGGCGGCAGGACATGCTGACAGTGACCCTCCCTGTGCTGCTCAGGGACCCCGCAGGTATGGCCCGCACAGCGGCCGAGTATGTCCAACATTCCCCCTCCCAACGCGATGCCTGGGTTTCGAACTCGAGATCTCTGGCTCTGATACCAATTGTCAGGATCAAGCACTACCATTACACCAAAACCGACCGGTTTTAGTGAAGGCGCAACTCTATTTCCTTAAACCCCACCAAAGGCAGCGCCACGAGTCGACTCCGACCAAGGCCTCGCCCAACCCCGGACTCCGACCTGGCCTCGCCATGGGTTCAGGGACCCTCGGTATGACCCACCTACTAACCAGGCCATCGCCGTTGGCAGGCGGCAGGACATGCTGACAGTGACCCTCCCTGTGCTGCTCAGGGATCCTGCGGGTATGGCCCGCACAGCGGCTGAGCATGTCCAACAGTTAGTTTTAGCTCTTTATTCTTAAGATTTATAGTCTTATATTCATCCATTAATTCATTAAATGCATCATACAATTCATCAAAGGTAAAATCTAAATGCGTTTCAGATGTTACCTCATTTTCATTCGCCATGAAGCAGAAGTTGGCCTTTTCCTCTTGTTCCTCATCCGATGATGATGATGATGAATCAGAGTCCGACAAAGTGGAGACGAGGACTTTTTTTTCTTATGTTTGCTGCCTTTCCTAAGCAAGGGACAGTCAACTCTGAAATGTTCCGGCTTCTTGCATTCATAGCATCCGATTCCTTCATTTTTTCTTTCCTTACCTTTATCCTTGTTGTAGGAACTTAAGGGACCTTTCCTCTGATGAAAGGACTTCTTCCGGTTGATGAATTTTCTGAACTTTCACACGAGAAGAGCCTCATCATCATCTTCCTCATTATCTTCTTCTTCGCTGCTGCTACTGCAAGATAAATTCTTGTTAGATGAAGTAGATTTGAGGGCTATTACCTTTTTCTTATGCGAGGATTCTTCTTCGCTGTGTTGTTTCATTGTGAGCTCGTGCGTCATCAGGAATCCAAGAAGCTCCTCAAGCGAAAGCTTGTTCAAATCCTTGGCTTCTCGGATTGCCGTTACCTTGGCCTCCCATGACCTTGGCAAACATTGAAGAATCTTCCTGACAAGGTCACTGTTAGTATAATTTTTGCCAAGGCTTTTTAGGCCATTGATAATATCAGTAAATCTAGTAAACATGCAAGTGATAGTTTTATTAGATTCCATTTTAAATAGTTCATATTTATGAACTAGTATGTTTATTTTAGATTCTTTTACTTGATTCGTGCCCTCGTGGGTTACTTTAAGCCTATCCCATATCTCTTTTGCAGAATTGCAAGTTGAGACTCTATTGAATTCATTACGGTCTAAGGCACAATAAAGCACATTCATTGCTTTGGCATTTAGTTGCACCTTCCTAATATCATTGTCATCCCAATCTTTTTCAAGTTTGGGTATAGTAACACTCTCTACAAAAATTGATGGGATGTATGGTCCATTAACTATGGTGCTCTAAATCTCATAGTCTTGAGCTTGGATAAATATCCTCATCCTAGCCTTCCAATAGGAGTAGTCGGTTCCATTAAAGAATGGAGGTCTATGGGTGGATTGCCCCTCAATATGAGAAGATCCAAATGGGGTTGTCATTTTGATCTTTTACTCTTTTGATAGAAGAGTTCCTGCTCTGATACCACTTGTTGCCCAAGAAGACAACCCAAGAGGAGGGGGTGAATTGGGTTTTAAGTAATAATTACAAATTAAAACTTAATGAGTAACTAATTAAACCTTATTGCAAGTGGATTAATTAGTTTACTATATGCAGTGGATGAAGGAAATGGGAGAGACAATTATACAATCACAAACACAAGAGATTTTATAGTGGTTCGGAGCTAACCCTTGCTCCTACGTCCACTCCCCAAGCTTCACTTGGGAGTTCACTATAATCCCTCGGATTACAGCCGGTTGTTTTATAAGCTCATAACCCAACTTGTTGTTTTACGAGATCACAACGAACTCGGTCAGTTTTCACAGGTTCACTGACTAGAACCACCCGATTGTTTTTCTGGGATCACAATCGAATCCTACATGTTGGTTTTACCCTCGGCTCACCAACCAACCTTCACACCCTTGATTCAATCCCCTGATTGAATCAAGTAAGAAAAGCAATTTGAAAATAGTACAAGGATAACTTCTTGAAAAGCAAATATAAACAATATTAATAAAGAAGAGTTAGAAGCTCTCAAACAGATTTTTGAATGTGACGAAGGGGGCTTCTCAAACTCTGCAACTCCTCTTGAGTGTGCTGAAGATTTGCTGTCAGAAGGGGAGCCTTGAATGCGAGGAAGACGTTTGGAGGATAGACTTTTAATGCACTTCTTCCTTCTTTCACTGGTATTTACTCTTGAGAAGCTTTGGTAGGTGGAAATCTCTTTTGCTTTGAATGGAGTGTCTCTCTCTTTCTCTATTACTGTTCACTCTGGCTATTTAAGCAATCCCCATCGAAAACTAGCCGTTAGACACACTTTTAGAGCCGTTCTGCACAATCTCCAACTCCTGATACAGTGTCCGTTGGGATCGGAGTCGACTCGCTCGATCTGGAGTCGACTCGGCTGTTGCTGGAGTCGACTCATGCTTTACGGGAGGCGACTCGCCCACTATTCAAAATTTGAAATAAAGTGCTGTCCCGTTCTGGAGTCGACTCGGCCAAACCTGGAGTCGACTCGCCAATGTCCGGAGATGACTCTTCCTTCTGGAGACGACTCGATTTTCAGGAATCCAAAGATCTTTCTTTCGGGTTTACTTCCTCGAGTCGACTCGGATTCTCTTGGAGTCGACTCGGCTCTCAGAGCCTGAAAAACTGGTCTTCTGTCTTTGGAGTTGAACTGCCTCGGAGTCGACTCGCACTTTGCTGGAGTCGACTCGGCTCGTAGACACCGAGTTGGCTCTCTGACTTTTAGTCTTGCATTCCTCTGAGAGTCGACTCTTGCTTCTTTAGGAGTCGACTCGCCAAACGTCGGAGTCGACTCGAGTTCTTCTGGAGTCGACTCGGTTCTCAGAGTCCAAAACAACTTCTCTGTCTTTCTATCTGTTACTCCTTGGAGTCAACTCGGAACTATCGGGGGTCGACTCGGCAAGCATCGGAGTCGACTCGAATTCTTCAGGAGTCGACTCGGTGACAGGGTCTGAGATTCATCTTTCTGTCCTGCTGTCTGTTCTCAGTCGGCGTCGACTCGCAGTGTGCCAGAGTCGACTTGAGCCTGTGCCAGAACGTCTGAAACACTTGGAGTCGACTCGAAATCTTCCAGAGTCGACTCGAGTTTCAGCCTTTGACTTAAGCTGATTTCCACATGCACTCAAAAGAGGATTCTTACAAATTTTGCCTGATATGCTGGATTGAATTCATTAGTATAACATAAAATATACTCAATGGCTTTGTGCTCATCAAAATCAAATAGGGTTATAATCAATCACTCCACAACTCATCCATTTATATGTCACTAATAACTGTTAGGTGAGGCGGCATGTAAATCGGTGAGACCGCAGTACCCACTAGAAATCCTAGTTGCGTAGGATTTTCGTTTCTCCATCAGGAGAGTATAGGGATTCAAGAAAATAGTGGGAGTGCATTTATTCTAAAAGACCCTATAATAAATTAAGTTCAAGTACAAAGTCTAACTAGAATCTTTACTCTCTACAGATCACAATGTCAGCTTCGAACCCTTTGACCCGTATCCTTGAGACCAACCGACTGACTGGAACTAATTACAAAGACTAGCTTAGAAACCTCAAAATCGTTCTGAGTTGCGAGAAAATAGGCTATGTGCTCGAGAATGATATCCCCAGGTTACCATCACGTCCGACCAATGAACAGCGTGAGACGCATGAAAAATGGACGGACGATGACATTAGGGTCAAGTGCTATGTTATGGCATCCATGACTAATGAACTTCAATGCCAGCATAAGAATATGAAGACTGCTAGGAAAATACTGGTACACCTGCAAGAGTTGTATGGTGAGCAGAGCCGCACAGCATGCTTTGAAGTGTCCAAGATGCTCTTCAAGGCAAAGATGCACGAGGGGCAGTCTGTCCATGATCACTGTCTGACTATGATCAAGGACCTAGAGGAGCTTGAGAATCTCGGTATAACCATGCACAAGAAATTGCAAATAGATCTGATATTGCAATCCTTTTCTAATTTATTTGGGCAGTTTATAGTAAACAATCATATGAATAAAATTGAATGCACTAAGACCGAACTATTAAATATGTTGGTAACTGCTGAGGGGGCCTTGAAAGGTTCAAGGGGCACTGTTCTGACTGCTGAGTTAACTTCTGGTTCCAAGAGAAAGTCTACTTGGAAGAAAAAAAAGCCTGCAAAGAAGCAGAAGAAAGACAAGAAGCCTAAGAAGGAAGTTCATAAGAAAAAGGCTAATGACAAAGAAAAATATTTCCACTGCAACGTCAACGGCTATTGAAAAAGAAACTGCCCTTCATACCTCGAGAGCCTGAAGAACCCTTCATTCCAATTTCTTCCGGCTTTTCGACACCAGGCGGAGGAAAGTAGTAAAACCAAAAAGGCATACACACCTTCAGAAGGTATGCTAGACTTGCTCGTAATCCATGACTAATCTTACAGTTTCTTCTACTTCTAGTTGGATTATAGATTCTGGTTCTAGTGCTCATTTGTGCACTATTATGCAAAGTCTAAAGAAAAGTAGGAGGCTGGCAGAAGGTGCAGTAACCCTTCGAGTTGGCAACGGGGCAAGAGTTGCTGCTGTAGCTGTGGGCACCTATCCTCTGCGACTACCGTCAGGTTTTAGTTTATTGCTTAGAGATTGTTATTATGTTCGTACTGCTAGCAAGAATTTGATTTCGGTTTCGAGTTTAGCACAGAATAGTCATGTTTTTACATTTGACAAAGACTGCTGTTCTATTTATTTTAGAAATAAATTAGTTGAACGTGGTTTCATGATTGACAGTCTCTATCACTTACATATCGATGTGTCTGTGAATATGTCTAAGCAAGTAGTGAGTGCCATAGGTGTTGGGGTATGTGGAGACCTTTGGTGATGAAGAGAATTGAAGAAAAATCAATTCTGCATAGTTTTCTGTCTGGCGGACTGTCGGAGTCGACTCGAGCTTCAGTCGAGTCGACTCGGGAACAGTCGAGTCGACTCGAGGTCTGTCGAGTCGACCCGAGATGAGAAAGCCGCAAAAACCATGTTTCTGTCTGGATTGTCAGAGTCGACTCGAACTACAGTCGAGTCGACTCGGAGCATCGTCGAGTCAACTCGAGATACAGTGGAGTCGACTCGAGATCGTGCCAGTTAAACTGGAAGTTGTTCAGACGTGCCAGAGTCGACTTGGACTTCAGCCGAGTCGACTCGGGCTCGCGAAAAATCGTACGGACGATTTTCTTTTGGTGTTTTTGGTGGCGTTTCGACGGCTATGATCATCTGAAGGTCTTGAGACTATATATAGGACTCATGAGAGCCCTAGGGTAAGATTATTGGCCGTATATTTGAGAGAGACTCTTGTTTGTGAGGCTAGGGTTCTAGAGAAGAAGAGGATTGGGATCCTACTTCTTGTGCAAAGGGAATTCTGTGTGAATCTCTTGTAGATCGATCGCTTGTGATCGTTCGGGTGTGTGCTATCTCTGTAATCAGTTCATCCTTATTGAGATTTGGAGCGGTGGAGGACGTAGGCTATTTGTAGCCGAACCTCGTTACATTTTTGTGTTTGCTTTGCTATTTTCTTCCTTCTTCTTCCTTTGATCTTTGATAATCCGTTGCGGTGCTCAAGTGTTTTACCCTACTGATACCACGGGGTAATCTTTTGCCCTTCGTAGGCGGAGCGAAGAGGTGATCCTTGAGTCCGGAGTCGAGGGAGCAAGAGAGTGCTTATCCGTTTGTATCTCTCTTGCTTGTCCGACGTCGGTGGCGACGCTGGTGTGAGTGGGTTCCGGTGCGGGGCGCCGACAACAATTGGTATCAGAGCTATTGGTTATTCTGCAATGGCGGATGAAGGGAAGTTGCGAATTGAGAAGTTCAATGGCACGAACTTCGGGTTTTGGAAGATGCAAATAGAAGATTACCTTTACCAGAAGGATCTCTATTTACCTCTTGGAGGTAGAGCAAAGAAACCAGAGAAGATGTCCGATGAAGACTGGGAGGTCCTCGATCGGAAGACGCTCGGCACCATCAGATTGTCACTTGCATCCCAAGTGGCATTCAACATCAAAAACGAGAAGACGACGATGGAGTTGATGGCAACATTGTCGCGGATGTACGAGAAACCCTCAGCATCAAACAAGGTATTTCTCATGAAGAGGTTGTTTAATCTTCGTATGAAAAATGGC
Organism: Phoenix dactylifera; assembly: GCF_009389715.1. NCBI lineage: Eukaryota > Viridiplantae > Streptophyta > Magnoliopsida > Arecales > Arecaceae > Phoenix > Phoenix dactylifera. The sequence goes on along the minus strand of NW_024067763.1, from coordinate 440,519 downwards.
GGCAGCGTAGCAGAATACCTCAACGAGTTCAATGGACTCACGGCCCAGTTGGAGTCAGTGGAGATTAGTTTTGACGATGAGATTCGGGCATTGCTAATCCTCTCCGGATTGCCTGATAGCTGGGAGGGCCTGGTGATGGCGGTGAGCAACTCTTCGGCAACGGGAAAGTTGATTTTTGATGACGTTGTGGGAGTGCTTCTGAGTGAAGAAGCAAGAAGGAAATCTTCTGGAGCTACGGAGTCGTCTGGAAGTGCACTAAACACCTCTGACCGGGGAAGACAAAAGAAGGACGGTCGATTTCGAAGCGACTCGAAGTCGAGATCCAGCAGGTCTCGAGCACCTCAGAACAAGGGAGCGAAGTGCTGGAACTGCGGGAAGACGGGGCACTTTAGGAGGGATTGCAAATCTCCTAAAGGGAAGCAAGGCGACCACACCGAAGGAGTCAGCAAGGATCTGGCAAATCTTGCTGAAGACGGTGATATGGATGCCCTCGTTCTATCTTTGTCTACCTGTGACGAGTCTTGGGTGATAGACTCGGGCGCGTCTTTCCATGCTACATCCCAACGGAAGCTTCTTGGAGGATATGAGAAGGGAGACTTTGGCAAAGTCTACCTAGGGGATGGAGAGCCTTGCACCATACAAGGAAGGGGAAGCGCGGAAGTGAAGTTGGTTTCTGGATCTTCACTTGAGCTTGAGGACGTACGGCACGTACCTCAACTGCAGAGGAATCTGATTTCTGTTGGACAGTTGGCGAGCCAGGGGTATAAGGCTACTTTCACAGCTGATCAGTGGAAGATATCCAGAGGTTCGTTGACGGTGGCTAGTGGCAAGAAGGTTGGGACACTTTATGTCACCAACGGCACGGAGAACTCTATTGGAGTTGTTGCAGCAGATGTGGACACCAAGTTATGGCATTGTAGACTTGGGCACATGAGTTATCAGGGACTGGAGGTGATGCACCAGTTGGGAAAGCTGCAGGGTCTCAGGAGTGTTGAGATGAACTTCTGTGAGGATTGTGTTCTCGGAAAGCAGAAGCGTGTTTCATTCAACAAAGAAGGTAAACCTCGGAAGCAAGAAAAGCTAGATCTCGTGCACACGGACGTGTGGGGGCCTGCACCAGTTTCTTCCATTGGTGGATCTCAGTACTATGTTACTTTTATTGATGATGCTACCAGGAAGCTTTGGGTGTTCTTCTTGAAGCACAAGTCAGAGGTATTTGGGGTCTTCAGGAGATGGCAGGCGATGGTAGAACTCGAGACAGGAAAGAGGTTGAAATGCCTGAGATCGGACAACGGTGGTGAGTATTGTAGCAGGGAGTTTGAGGACTACTGTGCAGATGCTGGGATCGTCAGGCAAAGGACAGTTCCAGGAACACCACAACAAAATGGAGTTGCTGAAAGGATGAACAGAACAATTAATGAGCGTGCCAGGAGTATGAGGATACATGCTGGATTGCCACAGCAGTTTTGGGCGGAAGCAGTTAACACTGCTGCCTACTTGATCAACAGAGGGCCATCAAAGAAACTTGAATTTGGGATTCCTGAGGAAGCATGGACAGCGAAGAAGATTTATTTGGCGCACTTACGAGTATTCGGTTGTACCAGTTATGTCCATGTTGATTCCAGTCAAAGAAGCAAACTAGACGCCAAATCAAAGAAGTGTATTTTCGTTGGATACGGAGGTCAACAGTTTGGGTACCGGCTTTGGGATCCCGAACACAAGAAGATCATTCGTAGTAATGATGTGGTATTCAATGAGAAAATGCAGCAGAGCACTGAATCAGAAACAAAACCTATTGAGCTGTGTTTTGTGGATCCTGAAGAGGAGTCTACAAATTCTGGTCAGAAGACTCAGTCAGAGCAAGAACCTGAAGCATTGGCACCCCCTCCACAACTAAGAAGGTCCACTCGTAGTACTCATGGGAAGCCTCCTCAAAGGTATGATGGGACTCTTAGTTATTTGCTGCTCACAGATAATGGCGAACCTGAATGCTTCACGGAGGCATTGGAGGTTGATACCAGGAAGGAGTGGGAGTTGGCCATGGATGATGAGATGAAGTCATTGGAGCAGAATCAAACGTGGGATTTGGTGGATCTGCCCAAGGGGAAGAAAGCACTGTCAAACAAATGGGTTTATAGGCTGAAGGAAGAGCAAGGCGGGAAGAAGCGATACAAGGCCAGGCTGGTTGTAAAAGGATTTCAGCAGAGAGCAGGTATCGACTTCACAGAGATCTTTTCTCCTGTAGTCAAGATGAGTACTATTCGAGCGGTGCTGAGCATGGTGGCAGTAGAGGATCTTCACTTAGAGCAGCTTGATGTGAAGACGGCCTTTCTCCACGGAGATCTCGATGAGGAGATATATATGCGGCAGCCGGAGGGATACATTGCAGCTGGCACGGGTGACTTAGTCTGCAAACTAAAGAAAAGCCTCTATGGTTTGAAACAGGCACCCAGACAATGGTATCTCAAGTTCGATAGTTACATGCTTGAGATAGGATACAGGAGATGTCAGGAGGATCACTGTTGCTACTTCCGGGACTTCGGTACATCTTACATTATCTTGCTATTGTATGTTGATGACATGTTAGTTGCAGGAGCTAGCATGCATGAGATTGCAAAATTGAAGCTGAAGCTGTCAAGAAAATTTGCAATGAAGGATCTAGGAGCAGCAAAACAGATCCTTGGGATGCGGATCAGTAGAGATAGGTCTAAACATATCCTCAGACTATCTCAGGCGGAGTACATCAGCCGAGTACTCAGGAGATTCTGCATGGAGGGTGCCAAACCTGTTGGCACACCGCTGGGTGCCCATTTTAAGCTCTCAAAAGGGCAAAGTCCGAAGACGCGGGTGGAGGAGCTCAATATGTCAAAAATCCCGTATGCATCGGCAGTGGGGAGCTTGATGTACGCTATGGTGTGTACGAGACCAGACATTGCTCAAGCAGTGGGAGTTGTGAGTCGCTTCATGAGCTGCCCAGGCTTGGAGCATTGGCGCGCAGTCAAATGGATACTGAGGTATCTGAAAGGCACTGAGCACATGTCATTGTGCTATGGAGGTTCTGAGATCCGGTTACAGGGCTATGTGGACTCAGACATGGCAGGGGACTTGGACGGCAGGAGAAGCACGACAGGGTACTTGTTCACCTTGGGCAGTGGAGCCGTCAGTTGGATTTCCAGGTTGCAACCAGTTGTTGCATTGTCGACTACGGAGGCGGAGTATGTGGCAGCCACAGAGGCGTGCAAGGAACTAATATGGCTTCAAGTCTTGATGAAGGAGCTTGGGAAGGAACAGAAGGATTGCATGTTATATTCAGATAGTCAAAGTGCAATTCATCTGGCAAAGAATTCAGCTTTCCATTCAAGGACGAAGCATATTGACATACGGTACCACTTCGTGAGGTCATTGCTCGAGCAGGGACTCGTCAAGTTGGAGAAGATTCATACAAGTCAGAATCCTGCAGATATGTTGACGAAGGTCGTCACGGTGGAGAAGCTGAGGAGTTGTTCAGCTTCTGCTGGTCTTCATGCTTGAAGACGTTGAGGAGGCATCGTACCTATTTCACTAGGATGTTTTAGTTTCAGTGGGAGCACAGAGGAGAGCCAAGTAACAAGAGGATATACCCAAGGTCTCCAAGTGGGAGATTGTTGGGGTATGTGGAGACCTTTGGTGATGAAGAGAATTGAAGGAAAATCAATTCTGCATAGTTTTCTGTCTGGCGGACTGTCGGAGTCGACTCGAGCTTCAGTCGAGTCGACTCGGGAACAGTCGAGTCGACTCGAGGTCTGTCGAGTCGACCCGAGAGGAGAAAGCCGCAAAAACCATGTTTCTGTCTGGACTGTCAGAGTCGACTCGAACTACAGTCGAGTCGACTCGGAGCATCGTCGAGTCGACTCGAGATACAGTGGAGTCGACTCGAGATCGTGCCAGTTAAACTGGAAGTTGTTCAGACGTGCCAGAGTCGACTCGGACTTCAGCCGAGTCGACTCGGGCTCGCGAAAAATCGTACGGACGATTTTCTTTTGGTGTTTTTGGTGGCGTTTCGACGGCTATGATCATCTGAAGGTCTTGAGACTATATATAGGACTCATGAGAGCCCTAGGGTAAGATTATTGGCCGTATATTTGAGAGAGACTCTTGTTTGTGAGGCTAGGGTTCTAGAGAAGAAGAGGATTGGGATCCTACTTCTTGTGCAAAGGGAATTCTGTGTGAATCTCTTGTAGATCGATCGCTTGTGATCATTCGGGTGTGTGCTATCTCTGTAATCAGTTCATCCTTATTGAGATTTGGAGCGGTGGAGGACGTAGGCTATTTGTAGCCGAACCTCGTTACATTTTTGTATTTGCTTTGCTATTTTCTTCCTTCTTCTTCCTTTGATCTTTGATAATCCGTTGCGGTGCTCAAGTGTTTTACCCTACTGATACCACGGGGTAATCTTTTGCCCTTCGTAGGCGGAGCGAAGAGGTGATCCTTGAGTCCGGAGTCGAGGGAGCAAGAGAGTGCTTATCCGTTTGTATCTCTCTTGCTTGTCCGACGTCGGTGGCGGCGCTGGTGTGAGTGGGTTCCGGTGCGGGGCGCCGACAACAATAGGATCCAAAAGATCCGGAGATGAGATAAACTAGAAGTATTTGTGGCACTTCAGGCTTGGCCATATTGGAGAGGACAGAATGAACAAAATGAAGAAAGATGGGCTTCTCGGCTCATTGACTTCCGAGTTATATCCAGTTTGTGAGTCCTGTCTTCAAGAAAAAATGGCTAGATTGCCTTTTGTAAGACATGGGGAGAGGACCACTGAAATATTTATCTTGGTACACACTGATGTGTGTGGTCCATTCGATGTGCTAGCCAAGAATCATTATTCGTACTTCATTACCTTTACCGATGATTATTCACAATATGGGTATGTGTATCTTATGAGTCACAAATCTGAGTCCTTTGAAAAGTTCAAAGAGTTCAGAAATGAAGTAGAAAAATAAATTGAAAAACCCCTTAAGGCTCTTCGATCAGATCGAGGAGAATAATACCTTAGTGGAAAATTTCGGGACTATCTCAAGAAGAATGGCATAGTCTCACAATGGACGCCTCCGAGTACACCTCAACTCAACGGGGTGTCAGAAAGGAGAAATCAGACTCTATTGGATATGGTCCGATCCATGATGAGCTTCACTGATTTACCTATGTTTCTTTGGGAAGATGCCTTACTTTTCATGATATATTTACTGAATAGAGTTCCCTCGAAATCCGTTCCTACCACACTGTATGAGATATGGCATGGTAAGAAGCGACTACAGGTGGACAAGTTAGAGCCTAGGACCATATATGCTTGTTTTATAGGATTTCCTAAAGAGTCATTAGGATACAATTTTTATGTCTTAGAGGATCACAATATGTTTGTGAGCCGACATGCCATCTTCTTGAAAAAACAGTTTATCCTTGATAGAGGTAGTGAGAGAAAAATTGAGCTTGAAGAGAGAGTCTCTGAAAAGCAACAAGTCATGGATTCTATAGAACCTATTCATATAGAGCCAGTACATATAGTACCTCCTCCACCTTGTAGATCTAGTAGGGTGTAGAGTGATTGAGTAAACCCCTAATTGATTTTGATGAGCTCAAAGCATTTGAGTATATTTTATGTTATACTAATGAATTCAATCTAGTGTTTCAGGCAAATATGTGTGAATTTCTGTTTAAGTGCCTCGAGCTTTGGTTCAAAGTAATTTGGCTAAGTGTTGGACTCAATTTGAACCAAAGTCTACATCACGAGTCGACTCCGAAACTTTGCGAGTCGACTCCGGATGGTTTAACGTTTCTGGCACAAGCTCGAGTTGACTCCGGAACTCTTCGAGTCGACTTCGACTGAGAACAGACAGAAAGACAGAACGATGGATTTTAGACCCTGTTAACGAGTCGACTCCAAAAGGTTGAGAATCGACTCCGATGCTTGCCAAGTCGACTCCCGATGGTCCCGAGTCGACTCCAAAGGGTAACAGACAGAAAGATAGAACAATGATTTTTAGACCCTGTTACCGAGTCGACTCCAGAAGATTGCGAGTCGACTCCAATGCTTGGCGAGTCGACTTTCAGTTTGTCTGAGGTGACTCCCAGAGGAAAGCAGTCTGAAAGGCAGAGAACTAATCTCGGAGACCCTGTGAACGAGTTGACTCCAAGTGTTCCAGAGTCGACCCCCAAGTCAGTCGAGTCGACTCCGAGGTAGATCAGTTCAAAAGACAGAGAATCGATTTTTCGGTCTCTAAGAACGAGACGTCTCCCGAAGATCTCGAGTCGCCTATCAAGACAGCTGAGTCGACTCCAAGAAAACCCGAGTCGACTCAAGGAAGAAAAACAGAAAGATGGATTTCTGGAATCCTGAGAACGAGTCGACCTCTAAGTGCCCGAGTCATCTCCAGATGTTGGCGAGTCGACTCCAATTTTGGTCCGAGTCGACTCCAGAACGAGACAAGCACTTTAATTCAAATTCTGAACAGTGGGCGAGTCATCTCCAGTAAAGCGCGAGTCGACTCCAGCAACAGCCGAGTTGACTCCAGATCGCACGAGTCGACTCCGATCCCAACAGATACATTGTCAGGATGTGCAGACGGGACAGAACGGCTCCAAATCTCTCTCTAACGGCTAGTTTTCAAAAGAAACCACTTAAATAGCTAGAGTGAATAGTAGTAGATAACAAGAAAGCTATTCTATCTGAGCATTAAAGTATTTCAACCACCAAGAGCTTTCGTAGAGTAAATCCAAGAAAAAGAAGAAAGAAGTACATTTTTTAGCAAAAAAAAGAAAGAAGTACATTCAACTCAAACCAAAAAGTGCTTCCTTCGCATTCAAGGCTCTACTACTGTCCTCCAACTTTTGGTGCTTTCAAGAGGAGACTCAAAAATCGAGAAGCCCCCACTTTCTCATCTAAAATCTATTTGAAGGCTTCTAACTCTACTTTGCTTATATTATTCTCACACTTGCTTTTTAGAAGCTTTCTATGTGAATTCTTAAACTTTATTTTTTTCTTACTTGATTCAATCAGGGGATTGAATCAAGGGTTGTAAGATTTGTTGGTGAGCCAAAGATAAAACCAACAGTGTAAGGTTGTAGTTGGTGAACTGAAAAAACCAACTGGGTTTGATTGTGAACCCGAAAAAATAATTGGATGGTTCTAGTCGGTAAGCCTGTCAAAACCGACCGAGTTCGTTGTGACCTCGTGAAAACAACAAGTTGGGTTGTGAGCTTGTAAAACAACCGGCTGTAATCCTAGGGATTATAGTGAACTCCCAAGTGTGGCTTGGGGAGTGGACGTAGGAGCAAGAGTTGGCTCTGAACCACTATAAATCTTTTGTGTTTGTATTGCATCGTGTCTCTTTCAGTCTCTTCACTCACTGCATCTAGTAATCTAACTAATTCGCTTGCAATAGATTTAATTAATTACTCATCATATTTTTAATTGATCAATATTTAATTAAAACCCAATTCACCTTCCCTCTTGGGTTGTCTCCTTGGGCAACAGTGGTATCAGAGCAGGTGCTCTCATATCGATTGGTGTTCCAATCCTTAAAAAGAGTAAAAGATTAAGATGACAACCCCTTTTGGATCTTTCCTTAGTGAGGGGCAATTTGGTATGGGCACCAGAATCCAGAAAAGACTCCAATCAATTAACTCAAGGTCACTGTGGCTTTGATGGAGTCCCGTAAATAAAACCAATAAGTCAGAAAGCAAGCCTCAATAAGTCAGAAAGCAAGCCAAGTCAGGACAGGTTGCATGTTTCTACTACCACCTTGCATGTTTCTACCACCACCTTTGCACACCCTTGGAGCACCACCTCGGCATCCACATCAACATCAGCTGGCCACCTCACCACCACTCCAACTAATGGAAGCACGCCAACCAGGATGAAGTCAAGCATAAGGAGCCGACCACATCATCTTATCAAAAGAACCACTGCAACGTCATGCCACCTCATCAGAAGAACCAAATACTATGCAACATGCTATGTGACACCTATTGGGATGCCACCTCAACACCACATCAGCAATCATCTCAACCAGACGCCACCTCAACACCACATCAGCAATCATCTCAACCAAGAGGATAATGCCAAATGGAAGAGTCAAAATCAAAAGAACCAATCACCATACCACCTCATATAAGTTGACACGTCACCCAAATTCAAAGTCCAAGAGGTCGGCCACAATTTAAATGCAAGAAAATTTCAAATGGGAGCCAACAACTTTTCAAATCCCCCCCATTAAAGCCGGCCAACTTTCTTTCCTTTTTTCTAGCAACCAAGCTTTCAAATGTGGAGTGCCATTCATTATGTGTTTAAATTTCAAATCATGAGTAAAGTCTATAAATACCTCCTTATGACATCTTGTAATTTCAGTTGATGAATGAATAAAAAAAATAAAGTTTCTTTCTTCCTTAGCAATCTTGCTTTGTCACCTTGAGAGAAGGTTGGGCGTGAGGCCCTTGTTCCAAGTTGGGCGTAAGGCCCTAAAGCCACTTCCACATCCACCGCAGCCCTATCTCCTCTCGCCTTCCTTTTCTTTTGTGATTCCATTCCTCTCTCATGCCAAACCTCTAATCCTTGTTTCTTTGCAGGTCCTTAAAGTACTCCATGTCATTAGGTCTATTATCCTTCCAAACCAATAGCAAGGGAGCCCTGTTGCAACGGAAGATGAAGCTTGGTTATCCAATCATCAATCCTCGAGAGTGAGATCAAGGATCCTCCTTCAAAAGAATTCCAGAAGTTCAATGTTTGGTAAGCCTCAACTCTATGTCTGATTTATTGAAGAAAGCGTCCTAATCTATTGGTTTCTCAACCACAACGGTCCATTACTCTAAGTCCTAAATGAATTAGTATATGCGGGTAACTAGTCCTGAAATTACTATGCTCATGATAATGCTTTCTTAGCTCATATGTGACTGAATTTTTTGTTGCAATTAGGCTAGTTAATCAACATAACTTACTGATAACCCTTATGTTTAAATTTCTCGCATTCATCCCGCATCATTTTTGGTATCAGAGCAGGCTAATTAGGACATGCACATTGATTATACTAAAATTCTGCACTTGTTGAAATTTCTGCCCTTTGCGGAAATCCATTGATGCTAAAATTCTAGTTTGCATGCCTAATTAAGTTTATGAATTAAATCTGAATATTTTGAAATTTAATTCCAAATTTTAGTTATTAAATTTGAGATCTAATCTCCATAAATTTAGGATTTGAAGTTAGCAATTTCAAAGTTAAATTTGGAAAAACAAAATTTGGGCTCCAAATATGAAATTTCCAATTTGACTTGTGAATCCGAATTTCAAAACTTGAAATTTTGAAACATCACATCTGAAATCCAAATTTGAAATTCAAAATTCGAAATTAAAAGTGGGGACTTAAATTGGAAAAAAAAATCTGAGATTCCAAATTTTAAATTTGAAATTTAAACTTGAAATTTGAAATTTGAAATTCAAAAACTAAAAGCTAAAATTCAAATCTGAAATTCAAAATTCAAAAGTTTAAATTTGAAATTTGAAATTTTAAATTTTAAATCTCAACTTGTGTGGACATTTAAAATAGTTGCATCCATCATAAATCATATTAAGGGCACTCTAATTTCAACATAAGGGAAGGATTTCATCACCTTTCCTTAGCCCAAAACAACCACCCTCATAAATCTAGAACCCAAGCCTAATTTAAAACTCAACTAGCCAACTTAACTTAGAAACTACAACGAGTCTTTAGGCTAATTAAATTCGGCTAATTCCTTGCTGTCTAGAAAAATTCCGATCAGGGTCGTGGCTACCATCTTATCTACCCAGCCTCGTTAAGCGGTTGGTGTCAGCTAAGTATGGTTAATGGCAGTTACACGAACTCTTGGTCCAACTGGCCTGGGCCAATGATGAACCAATTTTGATTAGATAAGTCTTTGATTTAGATTTAGCAAATCCTAGCATAGGTTAGTCATTTTGTTTTGTCTTAAGCCTTGTATGATAACTAGATCAGGAACATCCTACAACCCATCACATACACAACCCATTAAAGCCATGGACCCCAATCTTGAGACCATCCTAAGGACTATGACTGAGCAGTTCAAGCAATTGAACAATAGGTTTGATCAAGTTGAGGAAAGGCTAGGAACCTTAGAGGAAAATCAACAGACCCATGTGGGACCTGAACTACCTGAATTGACACCCCAACCCCATCGCCACCTTTTCACTCCTGAACATAATCAGCGACGACCACATCAGGATCATGTAGACCAGGACGAACGAGCCCTTAGGAGTATCAGACTTGATGCACCCTCCTTCGAAGGAAGTCTAGACCCTAAGGTATACATTGATTGGAAAAATGACATGGATCAATATTTTGAGTGGTATGAAATGTCGAAAGAAAGAAAATTCAAATTTGCCAAGCTTAGGTTGACATGACATGCAAGATTATACTGAGGAAATATTGAGAGGATCACTAGGCAAAGAGAAGAAGTACCTATCAATACATGGAGACAGATGAAAATTAAGCTAAGAGAGAAATACGTCCCATTATCCTACGAACAGAGGTTACTAGATCAATGGCAAAGATTAAATCAAGGAGGAAAAACTGTATCCGAGTACATTGCCAAATTTGATGAGTTCGCTATGAGGTGCAACATAATTGAGTCAGAAGCCGTAACCCTATCTAGGTTTAGAGCTGGTCTTAAGGAGGACATTCAAAGGGAATTGTTCTTAACGAATAATTTAGACCAAGCCTACCAGATTGCCAGAGACTGCGAAATATTCCAGAGGGGATCCATTTTTCGACGACCTGAACCCAATAGGATTAGCAACCCTGGAAGCAGGCCAAACCCAAGTCGAAACCTATCACACAGACCCAATCCTATCACTCCACAGGCTCGTAGGGACGACAAAGAAAAGGCCCCTGAAGGTAGAAGGAAAAACAATGTCCCTTGTTTTAGGTGTCATAAAATGGGACATTATGCAAGCCAATGCCCCACTAGAGCGTTACACATAGGAGAAGTAGAAGAAGAAGATCCTGAGACCCTAGAGAATTATGGAAAAGAAGTCTACGAAGCAGTAACCAATTTGGTAGATGAATATGAAGAAGAGGAAGAAATCATTGAGATGTCTGAATTTCTAGGAGTTGTGAGATGTATATTGACCCAGGCTAAAGAACAAGAAGATTGGAATAGGACCAACATCCTACAAACCTTTATCAAAATAGAAGAAAAAGCCTACAAAATCATCTTAGATAGTGGAAGCTGTGTCAATGCCATATCAACCAACACCGTTAAGAGTTTAGGGTTGCCTACCGTACCCCATCCTAATCACTATAAGGTATCTTGGATAAATTCGACCTTAATACCCATTAAACTTAGATGCCAAGTCCAAATACAATTCCAATCCTATCAGGAGAAGGTATGGTGTGATGTCCTTTCTATGGGAGTAAGTAGCATTATCCTAGGCAGGCCATGGCTATACGATCATGATGCTACCCTGTTTGGACGATCAAATTCGTGTTCCTTCAATCATAATGGAAAGAAAATTGTAGTTCATCCTACCCCACCTAAGGACAACGTTAAGAGGGGAGCTAGTAGTAGTCTGAAGGAAAAGAAATCTGGATTGAACCTAATCAATGCTAAAGAATTAGAGCAAGAGATCAATGAAGGTTCACCCATTTGGATGTTGACTGTTAAGGAGACCCAGGACCAAACCCCAGTAGCACACCCTCAAGAAGTGGTTGAAATCTTAGAGGAGTTCAAAGATGTATTTCCTAAAGATCTTTCTGACAACCTACCACCTTTAAGGGACATTCAGCATGCCATAGACCTAGTTCCAGAAGCCACCTTGCCCAAGCTACCCCATTATAGGATGAATCCTTCAGAGCACCAAGAATTGCAAAAGTAAGTTGGCAACTTACTTAAGAAAGGGTTCATTAGGAAGAGTTTAAGTCCTTGTGTAGAACCTACCCTTCTGATCCCTAAGAAAGATGGCACTTGGAGAATGTGTGTAGATAGTCGTGTGTTCGTCCGATTTCTGCCCACCTAAAAATATGCTAGACAGATCGTTGTTAGAACCGACGAACAAAAGTTAAATTTAAATTTTTACTCTTACCTTTCTTACTCGAAGAATAGTGGTTGTAAGACGTCGATCCACAGGGAGGCGATTGGAGTTGTATAAAAATTAGAACGTTCACTCGGATTCAAAATCGATTTTTGAATAATAGAAGAAAAACATTATATTGAGGATGATGATGAATTCTCTAGTCTACTAGAGAATTAATTTTTTATTTAAAAATAATAAAAAGACATGTACTTAGATTTAAAGAGCATTTATATTTTTAACTAATCAAAGAAAAGCTCTGGCATAAATAAAAATGGATGAAAACAAGAAGAAACTGCATAAAGGAAAATTTAATGTATTGCATAAAAAGAAAAATTAAACCATTGCATGAAGAAAACAAAAATTAAACTAAACCTAGAACAAGGATTGCATGAAAAAGAAATGATAGATTCGATAAAAATAACATCGATTACAAATAACAATGAAAATTAGACCTAATACTCCTTCTCTTTTGTAAATAAAATAAAGAAAAAGAAAGTAAAACAAGTCACTTTTCTTCTCCCTCTCTCTCCCACGGTGGAACTCCCAAAATAAAACACTTTTTTTTTTATTCCTTTCTTCTTCCCAAGAACAGAGCCTTGCTCTGTTTCTTCTTCTCAACACCCAGCCGACTCCTTCTTCGGTTCCCACCCCAACCGAGCACACCCCCTGCCAATGGCCTCTCTCCCCTTTTTATAGCCCTTGGAGACGTGGAAGAGGCGGGATCCGTGGGATCGGCTGGGCGGATTGCGGAAGGTGGGCTGCTGGCTGCGTGATGCTGGGGATCCGACGGGAGCTGGCACGGTGGCTGGCACGGAAGATATCTTGGAAGCTTCACGGCTGGCCACGGGATCAACGGGAGGACGTGGATCCGTGGGTGCAGAGGCGGAGGCTGCTGTGGGACCACTGCTAGCATCACGGGAGGGTGATCGACGGAGGAGGTGCTGGGATTTTGATCGCGTAGGGAAGGAGACGCGGAAGAGACGCTGGGATGGAGCGGAAGATGGGAACGGCTTGCATCAAGGGATTCCGGGAGGTGGGGACGCGGTGAATTCTTTCTTCTCCCCTTCTTTCGCATGGGATCTCGGGAGGAAGGAGAGGGCGGTGATGCACTGTGGACGGCTGGAGTGGAATGCGGAAAAGAAGATCACGGAAGAGCTTGAGATGCGGACGGGCTAGAGACGCGGGCTTCCTTCTTTGGTGTTGCTGGCACGGTCACTTGGCTTGCATCCTGGCTGGAGCTGGGAGGAATCGCGGAGATGATGGCGTTGAAGATGCGGACGCGGGCGGCTTGAATCACGGGAGAGGCATTCATGGCTTGGATGCGCCATGGAAGATTGATACGGACGGGAGATGGGATGCTAAAAATGGACGCCAGGGGACTCTTGGGCTGCTGGGATTTGGATCACGGGTCACCTGTTCTGACTGGAGGTCAATTGCAAGTTTCAAGTCATGGGTCACCCGACCTCATAGTTATGATATGACCAAATTAGATTTGCCCAAAAATTCTTTTCCAAAAGCACAAATAAAATGGACCCGATTCGGACCCGAACCTGACTCGGACCCGACTCGATCTTCAACCGGGTCGAATCTGGGAAGGGATCCTTCTTTAGTCAAATTTGAACTCAATGTGCATTTTATTTCTAATTTATGAAAATATGTGCCAAACCCAAATATAATATTAATCCAGTGAATTTATCATTATCGGTTAGCAATAATACTAATTTAGGTGACATGTGGGTCGTACTTTTTGCTCTCATCACACCCCCCAACTAGCTTATTGCTAGTCTCTAGCAATTTAGTGCGAAAATGATAAAATAAGAGTGCAAAAGTGTAATTTATTATATAAATATACTAAGATAAATACTCATTTTCGTAGAGCATTACGATTGTACTTAGCACGTGCAACAAGCCGTTAAACCCCTAGGTTACCCTAGTGGACGAGTGTTGTCTCGTGAGGGTTTGCAGTGAAGTTACCCACAAACTTCAATCCCAAAATAAAATTTGGTTTGTGAAATGAAAGTCTTATTTCAAGTACATAACTGATAAGAATTTCAAAAGCACACAAGGTTTTAATTACTAAGTAGCCCAATTTCTAGGTTAGTATGCAATTTAAGTTGAAGTCATTAAGTTTTCCGTTAGGGAGTTGTAAAACTTATTTATACTTGAGTGCTCAGTGAAGTTTGGACCATGCACAAGCTAAGGTTTTGGATCTCCAAAATATCGCTAATATTAGTAGTTTCCAAGAATTGGTCGGACAAGACCTATTTGCTGATTCAAAATCATCTTTTCTGCAGAATTTCGAGAGCTGTGGATGTTTACTTTAATACCTCATGGGCTTTATCTGTAATATTCCAGTTTACTCGAATTTTTACAACGACGGCTTTCACACTATTGTCTTTCAAGGTCAATATACATTTTTTTTTTTGTTTTTGTTTTTGTTGCCCAAGGTGACAAGCCAAGAGGGGGGGGGGTGAATTGGTTTTTTCTAAATTTTGGTGCTTTAAACGTTTTCTTAATTAAGTGCGGTGGACGCTTTCTTAAGCTATTTGAGTGAGTTAAACTAACGCAAGAGTAGAAGATGATGCAAGAGTAAATGAAAACACAAGCACAACACAAACACAACAATATATAGTGGTTCGGTGCTCTCCTTAGCACCTACGTCCACTCCCCAAGCGTCCCCTTGGGAATTCACTATAATCTCGCGGATTACAGTTGGATTGTTTTTCGGGCTCACAATCCAAAAACCTTTGTTGGTTTTACGGGCTCACCAACGAACCTATACACTTTGGTTTTCCGGGTTCACCAAAAACCTTTGTTGGTTTTACGGGCTCACCAACGAACCTATACACTTTGGTTTTCCGGGTTTACCAAAAACCTTTGTTGGTTTTGCGGGCTCACTAACGAACCTTTACAAAGTGTTTAATAACAAAAGGAAAGATTCAAACTCCTAAATGAGCATATGAAACAATATAAGCTACAAGGAAGAGTTAGAAAGTATTTATCGCTTTGAAGTCGCTTTGCTCTTCTTTGTCAAGGATGCTTCACTCTTTAAGAGGATGGAGCTCTTGATGCCTCTTTGAATCTGCTCAATCCCTTTCTTTGATTTTTGAATGAAGCTCTTGATGAAGAAGATTAGGGCACTTTTGTATTCTTGGGTACTCTTTGATATTCCACTCAAAAGTTGTTCTCTCTGATGAATAGTGCCCCTTTAAATAGCTTCCCACCTTCTTAGGACAAGTCCCAATGGTTAGAATTCAAAAACTAGCCGTTACTCACCTTGGGAAGGACAAAAAGTACATCTGCAGAACTAGCCGTTACTGTTCAGCCCGTGTTTGGGTCGGCTCAACCTGTCCTTGGGTCGACCCAACTTTGCCTTGGGTCGACTCAAACATTCCTTGGGTCGACCCTCTCAGAAACCACAGAAACTTCAATTTCAGCCTTCCTTCCCATGGGTCGACCCAACCATTCTTTGGGTCGACTCAAAGTTCACTTGGGTCGACTCAACTTCTTCTTGGGTCGACCCTCTCAGTAATTCCAGAGAACCAATTTCTGTCTGTCTTTCTGTCTTGCCTTTGGGTCGACCCTCTCAGGGTTTGGGTCGACTCAAGCTTGGGTCGACTCAACCACTGTTTGGGTCGACCCTCTCAGTAAATCCAGAGAGCATTCTTCAGTTGTGTTTTTGAGGTTCTTCAAGGTTGGGTCGACTCATGCTTACCTTGGGTCGACCCAACTCACTGTTCATTTGTGCCATTTTTGCAGGAGTGTGCCAAATGATTTCTTGATGTGCCGGGATTGACCCAATCAACCTTTGGGTCGACTCAATCCACACTTTGCTGCATTCTCAAGGTTAGATTCATTCAAATGAACAAGGTCATGTATCTATTTTCAATTAACCAAATATACTGAGAGTAATGAACTTATAAATGAAGTATCAATTTAACTTATAGCATACTCTAGATAATTGCTTGTTAATCATCAAAATAACACTATCATCCTCAATCTCCCCCTTTTTGATGATTACAAAATAAAGAGTATAAGTCTATTGATACTTGTCTTTAAAATCAGTTTATAAAAGGGATTAAATTGCTGAATTTCAGCTTTTCATATATACTTGTGAAATCTCCCCCTATATCATTCAAATGTTGCCAATTTGACTTTTTGAATTGCTCCCCCTTTCATTTATAATTCATTAGCAATGAAACTTCAAAAATTGGAGATAAACTCTGAGTTTCAGGTTATGTATCGGGGTGCGAGAGGTGCGTGCCAAATTCTGAATTTATATGTGCCAAATTCTGAACTTTGATGGAAATTTTTGATTTAGTCAATTTCATTGTTACAAATTGCTCCCCCTTAGATGTATAAGCTTTCTTATATGATTTTCAATTTGTTTGCCCATTTATTTCTCTTTTCTTTACATAACTTTTATCTTTATTTCTCCCCTTTTGTTATATTTCTTTACTTCTCCCAAAATTAATACTCTTTCTTTACTTCTTAAATAAAATACTCTTTCTTTACTTAAATTGAATACTCTTTCTTTTCTTAATACTCTTTCTTTTCTTAAATACTCTTTCTTTTCTTCTCCCCCTTTTTGTTATCATCAAAAATATATATATGGGAAAAGATGCAATAAATAATAAACTTCAAACTTCATTGATCAAAATAGGAACATTTTCATACATTCATGTCAAAAACAAAGACAGATACAATGTTCCTTAATCAAGATTTAAAGATACATAAGATAAAAACAAGATACATAGGAGAAAAGCAAGATACATGTGAGAACTAGATATCTAGCCTAGGCTCTAAACATAGACGCTAAGATCAGCCTAGGGGGAATCTAATGGCTGGGATCTAGTCCTCATCCTCCTAGCATACGTGGCGAGGGGAGGTCGAGCCTGGTGAGACTGTGTCTGGCGTGGAGCACGACGAGCAGGATGACTCTGTGCCGATATCTCTGACTCAGCAGCCTGTGGCACAGATGGTCCATGTGTCTCTCTCTCTCTCCGGAGTGCTCCAATCTGCTGCCTCAGATCACTGATCTCAGCAGACATGACATCCAACCGGGCGTCCAATCGGCTCGTCAGCCCGTCAGTGATAGTCCTCGCCTGAGCTGACATGAGCTCAGTCATCCTGCTCCAGAAGTCATCCGTATCTGTCGGAGGAACGGATGACGATGGTCCAGCCTCGGAGGGTGCAGTAGGATGATCCATATGCTCCTCATCCTCATCCTCTGGTGCATCTCCCTCTGGTGCCTCACCCTGAATGCCTGCACCTGTGTGAATCCACTGCCCGTTCACTTTCTCATATCCCATGCGTATAAGTGTCCGTGCAGTGTACGTGTCAGTGTGATGCAGACTCTTGGATGCCTCCTCCTCGAGAGGTAAACCGTGCTGTCTAAATATCAAGGTGAGTATCATACCATAAGGTAGTGATACCCTGTTGCTGCACATTACCTTCCTCATTTGTCTCAATATCATAGCCGGAAGATTTAGGGGAGTCCCCCGAATCATACACTCCATCACTGCTAGATCTCGCTCAGTGATGAGATCGAATCTCCCGGTCTTTGGAAACAAAATCCTATTGATCATATTGAGCAGTAATCTCATTTCTGCGGAAAGAGAACTAGCTATTACCTTTGTGGAGAAATCGAAGTTCTCATTTTCCATAATCAATTGTAGAGCTCTCATTTTGTTTTCTGGCCTTTCCGGAGTGGCTCCTATGCAGGGTAGATGAAGTAGCTCACTCAAGCTCTCCTCGGATACTCTGATTCGAACCCCTCTAACTTCTGAAACAAGCCCTCCCATACCAGTCTTGAGGAAGGCATAGAACTCTTGTACTAACCCGGGGTAGATGACCACATCTAGGGAGCAAAGATACTCCCAACCTTGTCTTTGGATCCATTCCCAAATCTGAAACCCTTCTTGATTGAAAAACTCCGAATGGATCCTTCTCCCGGTAGTAACCGGCCTCCCCGCAAATCTTGCAAGGATCACTGAGGGGGAAGGAGGAGGAGGGACCTCCGCACGTGCCTCACGTCTTGGAGACACGGGAGATGGCTC
The DNA here is from genome assembly GCF_009389715.1 of Phoenix dactylifera. NCBI lineage: Eukaryota > Viridiplantae > Streptophyta > Magnoliopsida > Arecales > Arecaceae > Phoenix > Phoenix dactylifera. The sequence continues at coordinate 422,369 of NW_024067763.1, read as the reverse complement.
GGTAGGTTGCCTTTCCTCCCGTTGGATCCGAGTCACTCTTCCGGATCTCTTGGCCACGGCTCGTTTGGGTCCCATTTCTCCAAGATCTTTAGGAAATCTACTGTTTGAAGGAGTTTAGTGGAGATTGGAGAGTGGGGAGTAGGTTTTTCGGAAGAAGACAAAGGCCAAATAGTGCCCTAGATGTGCTCTCGGGCCCCCTTTTAACAGTGGGGTCCCGACGTTGGGTCGACTCAAGATTTTTCTTGGGTCGACTCAACGTTGGGTCGACCCATGTTCTGGGTTGGGTCGACCCAAGTGCAGAAATTTTCTTTTCTCTTCCTTTTTGCTTCTAAAAAGTTTTCCTTGCTTCCAATCCTTATAAACTCTTTATGGAACAATGATACATGAGTAAGAAATCTATAGATAACAAATTTGACTCATGTTTCATGGGATTTTTGAAATTAGAGGAATGTATCATGAGACTACTATCTCCCTTTTATATTTCTTTAATAAAAAGGATCACATATGCCTAATTCCCTCCTGAGCATACAGAATCTATCTTCACTCAATGGTTTGGTAAATATGTCGGCCAATTGTTTTTCCGTGCATATATGCTCAATACATACATTTCCATTTTGCACATGATCCCTAATAAAATGGTACCTTATTTCTATGTGTTTGGCTTTAGAGTGTTGAACTGGATTTTTAGTGAGATTGATAGCACTAGTATTATCACACTTAATAGGAATATTATCTAGTTTGACTCCATAGTCCTCTAGTTGTTGCTTGAGCCATAATACTTGAGCACAACAACTACCAGCAGCTATGTATTCAGCTTCAGCTGTGGACAGTGCCACTGAGTTCTGCTTCTTACTAAACCATGATACTAAGTTATTTCCTAAGAATTGACATGTGCCACTTGTGCTCTTCCTATCTAACTTGCATCCAGCAAAGTCAGCATCTGAATATGCAAGCAAATCTAGACAGGAGTCTCTCGAGTACCATAATCCAATGGTGGTAGTTCCTCTTAAGTATCTAAGGATTCTCTTAACAGCACTTAAATGTGACTCCTTAGGATCCGATTGGTATCTAGCACATATCCCTACACTAAATACAATGTCGGGTCTACTAGCAGTAAGATAGAGCAAGGATCCAATTAGTCCTCTATAGAGCTTAATATCAACACTTTTCCCTTTTTTATCTTTGTCTAGCTTACTAGTAGGATTCATTGGAGTGCCAATTCCCTTATGATTTTCATTCCCAAACTTCTTCAGTATTTCCTTTGTATACTTAGTTTGATGAATGAAAATGCCTTCTTTGGTTTGTTTGATTTGTAATCCTAGAAAGAAGCTTAGTTCTCCCATCAAACTCATCTCAAATTCTCCATGCATTAAATCAGCGAATTCTTTGCATAGAGTATCATTAGTGGCACCAAAGATTATGTCATCTACATATATTTGCACCACTAATAGATTTTTGTCCTTTCTTTTGATGAATAAAGTTTTATCTACATTTCCTCTACAAAAATCATTTTCAAGCAGAAATTTACTTAGTCGATCATACCAAGCCCTAGGTGCTTGCTTTAATCCATATAATGCCTTATGTAGTTTAAACACATGATTTGGCAATTCATGATTTTCAAATCCTGGAGGTTGTTCTACATATACTTCCTCCTCAATAATACCATTTAAGAATGCACTCTTTACATCCATTTGATATAATTTAAAATCCATGAAACATGCAAATGCCAGAAGCAATCTAATAGCCTCTAATCTAGCTACAAGAGCAAATGTCTCATCAAAATCTATTCCTTCTTCTTGATTGTATCCCTTAGCTACAAGTCTAGCCTTATTCCTTATAACTAATCCATTTTCATCTAATTTATTTCTAAATACCCATTTTGTTCCAATTACTGAATTATGCTTTGGTCTTTCAGTTAATGTCCATACATTACTTCTTTTAAATTGATTTAATTCCTCTTGCATGGCATTTATCCAGTTAGTATCTTTTTCAGCCTCTTCATAAGTTTTAGGTTCTAATTGTGAAACAAAAGCAAGATAATCATTTAAATTTCTAAGAGATGATCGAGTTCTTACCCCTTGAGATGGATCACCAATGATTAAATCTTTAGGATGTCCATGTGCATACCTCCATTCTTTTGGCACGTCTTGGGGTTGTGGTGGCACGCAATCATCTCCCTTATCTTGATTTGGCACGTCATCAATTTTCAACTTTTCAAAGTCGATAATTCCTGTATCATCATCAATAGTATTTTCTTTCCTAGCAGACTCACTATCAGACTCATCAAATATAATATTGACTGACTCTTCTACTACTAAGGTTCTTTTGTTGAATACTCTGTATGCCTTGCTAGATGTGGAGTATCCTAAGAAGATACCTTCATCTGACTTTGCATCAAATTTACTTAAGTCCTCCTTGCCATTATTTAAGATAAAACATCTACATCCAAACACTTTAAAATATTTTGCAGTTGGTTTCTTATTCTTCCAAAGTTCATAAGGAGTTTTCTTAGTTATAGGTCGTATTAAAACTCGATTTAGAATATGGCAAGAGGTGTTTATAGCTTCAGCCCAAAAGTACTTTGGAAGATTTGACTCGCACAACATTGTGCGTGCCATTTCTGCCAATGTCCTATTTTTCCTTTCAACAACCCCATTTTGTTGAGGCGTTCTAGGTGCTGAAAATTGATGTGATATTCCATTTTTAGTGCAAAATTCCTCGAAGTGTTGATTTTCAAATTCAGTACCATGATCACTTCGAATGGCTACTAAGGTGAGTTTCTTTTCATTTATGATTTTATTATATAGTTTCAAAAATTCTGAAAATGCTTCATTCTTATGTGCCAAAAATGAAACCCATGTATACCTTGAAAAATCATCAACAATAACTAGTCCATATTTCTTTCCTCCTAGACTTGTAGTTCTAGTAGGTCCAAATAAATCCATGTGTATGAGTTCAAATGGTCTAGTTGTTGATACTACGTTTTTCGATTTGAAAGATGACTTAGTTTGTTTTCCCAATGAACATGGTCCACATATTTTGTCCTTTTCAAAAATCAATTTTGGCACATCCTTTATTAATTCCTTCTTAACTAGTTTTGATATTAATTCCATACTAGCATGTCCTAATCTTCGATGCCAAAGCCAACTAGTTTCAATTTTCTTTTCTTCATTAGTAATTAAGCATAAACCATTTTTCTTGCCTAACTCATGAAGATCTACTAAGTAAATATTTTTTTGCCTTTGTCCTACAAGTACAATGCTATTATCTTTAGGATTTGTGATTATGCATACAGATGCTTCAAATGTAACTTTAAATCCTTTATCACAAAATTGACTTATGCTAAGAAGGTTATGTTTCAAACCCTTAACTAATAAAACATTTTCTATAAAAATAGATGGAGCAATGAAAATTTTACCCTTTCCAATGATATACCCTTTACTATTGTCTCCATAGGTCACTACTCCACCTTTCTTTGGTTCCAAGGTGACAAATTGATCTTCGTCACCGGTCATGTGTCTTGAACAGCCACTATCTAGATACCATCATTTTTCCATTTTATCAGCTGCAAGACACACCTGCAATCAAGATCAAGAAGAACCTTTAGGTACCCAAGCTAAGTTGGGTCCTTTAGGGTTAGTACTCCATGTTCCTTTTGGAACCCAAACTTTCTTGAATTTTATCTTTTGATTATTACTTGATCTGTTTTGACTAGACTTTCTAAAATTACATTCATATGCTCTATGTCCTATCTTATTACAACAATAACAAGTAATAATTTCCCTTTTTGCTTTTACAAAAATATTGTTTAAGAGTTTTTGTTTCCTATTTGTTCTATACCCTAAACCGGCCTTATCATATACAGCTTTTTGGCTATCAAGAATCAAGTTTAATTTGGTAGAACTAAGAGTAAATCTATCTACCAAAGACTTATATTTTTCAGCATCTTCTTTTAGCTTGACATTTTCAGCAATTAGATTTTTGGTTTCATTTTCAAGTTTCCTACTTAATGTTTCATAGTTATGAGACAGTTTTATCTTATCTTTAATGAGAGATTGATTTTCTTCTTTTAGAGCTTTATTTTTATTAATTACTTTCTTATGTTCTTCCATGAGTTCTAAGAATGCATCATGCAATTCATCAACAGTAAAATCACAGTCAAGTTCAGAATCTACCTCATCGTCATTGGCCATATGACATATTTGGGCCGTGTCTTGATGATCTTCGTCCTCCGAACTTGATTCCTCACTTTCACTCCAATCGGCCATAAAATTCTTCTTTTTCAACTTTCTTGCCATCCTCTTCAAATCTGGGCAATCTATCTTATAATGCCCGGGTTTGTTACACTCATAGCAAATGGGAGTCTCCTTTTCTTTTTTCTTATCCTTAACCTTTTCTTTGCTTGAGTTACCTTTAAGAAAGGGTTTCTTTTTATGGAACTTATTCTTACCTCTCATGAATCTTCTGAATTTTCTCCCAAGCACTGCCATCCCTTCTTCATCAATATCTTCATCATCATCTGAATCTTCCGATTCAGTTTGTTGTCTAGGGGTGGTAGTCTTTAGGGCAATGGGTTTTCTTCTCTTGACCTCATCTTCTGAATTTTGCCTCATTGTCAACTCATGGGTCATGAGAGATCCTAGGAGCTCCTCTAACTGCAGTGTGTTGAGGTCCTTTGCCTCTTGAATAGCGGTTACCTTGGCCTCCCAATTCCTTGGTAGAGACCTGAGAATTTTACGCACCAAATCAGAGTTAGAATAAGACTTTCCTAAACTTTTAAGCCCATTTATAATATCAGTAAAACGAGTAAACATATCAGTTATGGACTCAGTAGATTCCATTTTAAACAGTTCATACTTGTGTACTAATATGTTTATCTTGGACTCCTTAACTTGATTGGTCCCTTCATGTGTGACCTCAAGTCTATCCCAAATTTCTTTGGCGGTGGTGCAAGTGGATATTCTATTAAATTCATTTACATCTAAAGAGCAGTAAAGTGTATTTACAGCTTTTGCATTTAATTGTGCTAATCTTCTATCACTTTCATTCCAATCCATTTCTGGTTTGGGTATGATAGTGCCATCTATGTTAAGTGTGGGTATGTGAGGTCCTCTAGTGATGATTTGCCACAGTTCATAGTCCGAAGCTTGAATGAATATCCTCATTCTAGCTTTCCAATATGTGTAGTTTGTGCCATTAAATAGAGGTGGTCTATTTGTGGATTGCCCCTCACTCATTGCACATCCCACTTGGGTTGTCATGATCTTTAACTCTTGATTGTTAGATCTACGAGCACTATTAGAGCACCTCGCTCTGATACCACTTGTTGCCCAAGGTGACAAGCCAAGAGGGGGGGGTGAATTGGTTTCTTCTAAATTTTGGTGCTTTAAACGTTTTCTTAATTAAGTGCGGTGGACGCTTTCTTAAGCTATTTGAGTGAGTTAAACTAACGCAAGAGTAGAAGATGATGCAAGAGTAAATAAAAACACAAGCACAACACAAACACAACAATATATAGTGGTTCGGTGCTCTCCTTAGCACCTACGTCCACTCCCCAAGCGTCCCCTTGGGAATTCACTATAATCTCGCGGATTACAGTTGGATTGTTTTCCGGGCTCACAATCCAAAAACCTTTGTTGGTTTTACGGGCTCACCAACGAACCTATACACTTTGGTTTTCCGGGTTCACCAAAAACCTTTGTTGGTTTTACGGGCTCACCAACGAACCTATACACTTTGGTTTTTCGGGTTCACCAAAAACCTTTGTTGGTTTTGCGGGCTCACCAACGAACCTTTACAAAGTGTTTAATAACAAAAGGAAAGATTCAAACTCCTAAATGAGCATATGAAACAATATAAGCTACAAGGAAGAGTTAGAAAGTATTTATCGCTTTGAAGTCGCTTTGCTCTTCTTTGTCAAGGATGCTTCACTCTTTAAGGGGATGGAGCTCTTGATGCCTCTTTGAATCTGCTCAATCCCTTTCTTTGATTTTTGAATGAAGCTCTTGATGAAGAAGATTAGGGCACTTTTGTATTCTTGGGTACTCTTTGATATTCCACTCAAAAGTTGTTCTCTCTGATGAATAGTGCCCCTTTAAATAGCTTCCCACCTTCTTAGGACAAGTCCCAATGGTTAGAATTCAAAAACTAGCCGTTACTCACCTTGGGAAGGACAAAAAGTACATCTGCAGAACTAGCCGTTACTGTTCAGCCCGTGTTTGGGTCGGCTCAACCTGTCCTTGGGTCTACCCAACTTTGCCTTGGGTCGACTCAAACATTCCTTGGGTCGACCCTCTCAGAAACCACAGAAACTTCAATTTCAGCCTTCCTTCCCATGGGTCGACCCAACCATTCTTTGGGTCAACTCAAAGTTCACTTGGGTCGACTCAACTTCTTCTTGGGTCGACCCTCTCAGTAATTCCAGAGAACCAATTTCTGTCTGTCTTTCTGTCTTGCCTTTGGGTCGACCCTCTCAGGGTTTGGGTCGACTCAAGCTTGGGTCGACTCAACCACTGTTTGGGTCGACCCTCTCAGTAAATTCAGAGAGCATTCTTCAGTTGTGTTTTTGAGGTTCTTCAAGGTTGGGTCGACTCATGCTTACCTTGGGTCGATCCAACTCACTGTTCATTTGTGCCATTTTTGCAGGAGTGTGCCAAATGATTTCTTGATGTGCCGGGGTTGACCCAATCAACCTTTGGGTCGACTCAATCCACACTTTGCTGCATTCTCAAGGTTAGATTCATTCAAATGAACAAGGTCATGTATCTATTTTCAATTAACCAAATATACTGAGAGTAATGAACTTATAAATGAAGTATCAATTTAACTTATAGCATACTCTAGATAATTGCTTGTTAATCATCAAAATAACACTATCATCCTCAGTTTTTTTTTATTAAAGAGAAATGATAGTGTATATATTGTGCACTTTTACTCCTGTGATGATTCCTCCATGTAGCGAGCAATTAGTCGACAATTCTCACACCAGTTGGCATGAGGTGTCGGGCATCAAGACTCCCCTACGGACCTATGCTCGGATTCCTCATCACAAGCCCGCTGACCTTTGACAATAGGTAGCCCTTTTTGATGTACCTGACTAAATCCACCATTTTTTTTTTTTTGGATCAGAAAAAGATGGTTCATCAGGATTCGAGGTTGCTACCATATTCTCAACACAATGTCGAACCTATACCTTAGAAAATGCAGGCCAGATGTGTTGTGAAATTCAAAGCACTAATTAGCTTACAACTCACTAAAAGGAACTTAATAAAAAGAACTCACTTTGCACTACTTCCAACTAGTCATTGGGCTCTTAGATTTTATATACCTTGTGTGTTGTATTTATTTATTTTTTTTTCAAAAATTTTAACTAAAAATTAATTTTTTTTATAAAATTTCAAATGCGTAAAAATATCTCCAAACCTAAATCTAACATTGTCCTCAATGTTAAAGAAAATTTAAAGCAGTAAGAGGACAGAGGAGAAGTACCTGATATTGAAAGTTGGGGCAAAATCCCCCAAACCTGCATGTTAGTAATTTATTGAACTTTTTTTTTTAAAAAATAGAAGATATTTACATGTTGGGTTGCCTCCCAAGAGCGCTAAGTTTTATGTCTTCAGCCAGACAATTCTAATTCATTCATGATAGATAGGGTCAGTCAGAAGTGTCTCCTCAACTTCTGGACTCAGATACTCAAGGTATGGTTTTAAACGATATCCATTGACTTGAAAGGTCCTACCATCCTTGGTATTGCATATTACTATTGCACCATGCGGGTGCACTTTCTCTACTGTGTATGGGCCAGTCCAGCGAGATTTAAGTTTTCCAGAGAATAGATGTAATCGAGAATCATATAGAAGGACTTTTTGTCCTTGGTGAAATTCCTTACGAATGATCATTTTATCATGCATGATCTTCATGCGATCTTTGTACTTTTTGTCACACTCGTAAGCATCGTTTCTAATTTCTTCAAGCTCATCGAGTTGAAGCTTCCTATGTTCTCCTGCTTTGTCAAGATCGAAATTTAAATGTTTAATAGCCCAATAGGCCTTGTGCTCTAACTCAACAGGTAAATGGCAGGCCTTGCCATAGACAGTTCTATATGGAGACATTCCAATTGGTGTTTTGTAAGCCGTCCGATATGCCCACAGTGCATCTGTTAGCCTAAGAGACCAATCCTTCCGAGATGTATGAACAGTTTTTTCAAGGATGGTCTTGATCTCCCGATTGGAAATTTCAACTTGTCCACTTGTTTGTGGATGATATGGTGTACTGACTTTGTGATTAATGTTGTACTTTCTCATAAGGGCTTTAAAGATTTTATTACAAAAATGTTTCCCCCCATCACTAATGATAGCACGAGGGGTGCCAAAACGAGCAAAGATAGCTTCTTTAAGGAACTTGATCACCACTTTGTGATCATTGGTCTTACACGCGATAGCCTCAATCCATTTTGATACATAGTCAACTGCCACAAGAATGTACTGATGCCCAAACGACATAGGAAAAGGACCCATAAAATCAATACCCCAAACATCGAAAATTTCTATAATTAAGATAGGGTTCAGGGGCATCTCATTCTTTCTCGAAAGTTTTTCTAATCGTTGACATCGATCGCAAGATTTACAATAGTCATGCGCATCTCGAAAAAGTGTGGGCCAATAAAATCCGCACTGCAAAACTTTTGCAGCAGTTTTCTTCCCACTAAAATGACCACCACAAGCATGGTCATGACAAAAGAAAAGGACATTCCTTTGATCGTGTTCAGGGATGCAACGTCTGATGATTTGATCAGGACAGTATTTGAACAAGTATGGTTCATCCCAAAAGTACCATTTTACACGAGCTAAGAAGCGGAATTTCTCTTGTTTGGTCCATGAACGGGGCATTCGTTCAGTAACTAGATAGTTGACTACATCAGCATACCATGGAACATTGGTATGGAAAATCATCATTAATTGTTCATCAGGGAAGGTCTCGGACACAGGCATGGATTCTCCGGATGATTCGACAATTAATCTGGACAAGTGGTCAGCTACAACATTTTCAGATCCCTTTTTATCTCGTATTTCAAGATCAAATTCTTGAAGCAATAGGATCCAACGAATGAGTCTTGCCTTGGCATCCTTTTTTGTGAGAAGGTACTTAAGGGCGGCATGATCAGAATAAATAAGGACCTTGGATCCTATCAGATAGGGACGAAATTTGTCAAGAGCAAAGACAACAGCCAACAACTCTTTTTCAGTTGTAGAATAGTTAAGTTGGGCGTCATTCAAAGTTTTGCTCGCATAATGAATCACGCGGGGAAGCTTCCCCACTCGCTGACCTAAGACGGCACCTATTGCATAATCAGATGCATCACACATGATTTCAAATGGCAGATTCCAATCAGGGGACCTTATGATGGGTGCTGAGGTTAGTTCAGACTTTAGTCTTTCGAAAGCAGTTATACAAATTGGCGAAAAATTAAAAGTAGCATCTTTTGCCAACAAATCGCATAAGGGTTTCGACAATTTACTGAAATCCTTGATAAAGCGGCGGTAAAAACCCGCATGCCCTAAAAAGGATCTGACTTTCCTAACAGTTTTGGGAGGTGGTAACTTGGCAATTAATTCTACTTTGGCCTTATCCACTTCAATTCCCCTTTGTGACACAATGTGTCCTAAAACAATACCTGATTCTACCATGAAGTGACACTTCTCCCAGTTAAGAACTAAGTTTTTCTGTTTACAGCGTTCTACAACAAGTGTCAAGTGGTGTAGACATTCCTCAAAATTGGATCCAAATACAGAAAAATCATCCATGAAAACTTCTAAAAATTTCTCCACCATGTCGGAGAAAATACTCATCATACACCGCTGGAATATAGCCGGTGCATTGCATAACCCAAAAGGCATGCGACGATAGGCAAAAGTGCCATAAGGACAGGTGAATGTGGTTTTCTTTTGATCCTCACGTGCAATTGGAACTTGGTTATATCCAGAATAACCATCAAGAAAACAGTAATAAGAGTGGCCAGCTAGACGTTCTAACATTTGGTCAATGAACGGTAGTGGGAAGTGGTCTTTCCTAGTCATGGCGTTCAGCTTTCTGTAGTCGATGCACACTCGCCATCCAGTTTGGATTCGAGTTGGGACTAACTCATTTTGGTCATTCTTGATCACAGTAATTCCAGATTTCTTGGGTACAACTTGAACTGGGCTCACCCACTGGCTATCAAAAATAGGGTATATAATCCCTGCATCTAAGAGTTTAATGATTTCAGCTAGAACTACATCTTTCATGACTGGGTTAAGTCGCCTTTGTGGTTCTCTAGAGGTTTTTGCATCCTCTTCTAGATGAATTTTATGTTGGACCACAGAAGGGCTAATCCCCTTAATATCAGCTATAGACCAGCCGATCGCTTCTTGATTTTCTGAAGGATATTTAACAACTTCTCTTCCTGTTCTTCAGTTAAATTTGATGCAATAATAACAGGTAAGGTGTTGTTGTCCCCTAGAAATGCATATTTTAGGTTTTCAGGCAGATCTTTAAGTTCAAGCTGGGGAGGTTTGACACTTGAAGGTACTAGCTGGGATTCAGGTATAGGTAATGATTCAAATTTAGTCGCCCATCTGCTAGTATCCATTACAGGAATGGAATCTAGTAATGCATTAACCTCCTGATTCGACTCTCCTTCCTCACAATCTTGACTGAATTGGGCCAAACATCTTTCTAGTGGATCAGAATAACTTGACTCCTCGAAGGACTTGCTGACTATGTTTTCAATCATGTGAATTTCTTCTAAATCCGTCCATCTCAGATGGTTGATTACTACTGTGAAAGACATTGAGTTGGACGGTCAAGTTTCCAAATGCTAAGGTCATTATCCCATTTCGGCAACTGATCATAGCATTTGAAGTGGCCAAAAATGGTCTACCAAGGATTACCGGGATGTGACTTCCTGGGTTTTTCACTGGTTCAGTTTCGAGAACTACAAAATCCACAGGGTAGTAAAACTCATTTACCTTTACAATTACATCCTCTACAATTCCCTTAGGATACTTCACAGTCCTATCTGCTAATGACAAAATAATGTTTGTGGGCTTTAATTCCCCCAAACCTAGTTCGGTGTAGACAGAATAGGGTAATAGGTTTACACTTGCTCCTAAGTCTAATAGGGCTCTCCGAATGATGGTTTCTCCTATTTTAATTTCAACAGTGGGGCAACTAGGGTCCTTGTATTTTGGGGCAATCTGCTGTTGAATAAGAGATGAGGCTTGTGCAGCCATCACAGCTTGCCTAGGAATACTAGTTTTTCTTTTCACCGTGGTTAAGTCTTTTAAGAATTTTGTATAGGAGGGGATCTGTCTGATGGCATCTAGGAAGGGTAAATTTATTTGGACATTTTTAAAGACTTCCATGATTTCATCATACTGAGATTTTTTCTTTGAGTCTTGTAGTCTACTAGGAAAGGGAGCCTTAGGTGTGTAAGTTTCTATTGGTTTCTCCTCTATTTCTTGTGTTCCCTGTTCTTGTGTCTTTTTCTGGGTGGGGTTTGGCTCATGCTTTTCTTCTTTTTCTTGTACAGGAAGTTAGACTTTGTTGTCCACTTGCTTGCCAGACCGTAAAGTGGTAATTGCCTGGACTTCATGGTTAGGGTTTCCATTAGAATCAATCTGAAACTGGCCTCTCGGTCCTTGATTCTGTTGCCTACTAGGGTTAGGTATTGGCTGACTTGGCAATTCACCTCTCTTCCTATCCCCTAGAGAGTTAGCTATTTGGCTCAGACTAACCTCAAGTTTTGCAATTGCTTGCGCATGGAATTGATTAGTCTGGGTTTGAGCTATGTTGGTCTGTTGTTGCTATTGGATGAAGTCTTGTTGCTGCTTCATCATGTTAGCCATCATGGCTTCTAATGATGTAGTTTGCTGAGGGATAGGGGCACTATAAGTAGGAATAGGTGGAGCCAATAATTGGTTTATTTGTGATGGACCTATCCTGGAAAAATTCTTCTGAAAACCTGGTGGACCACCTTGATGTTGAATAGGTTTATTTTGCTTGTATGAGAAATTTGGATGGAACCTATTATCAGGGTGGTAGACTGGGCTGAATGAATTGGGAGTGGGCTTCTTGAAGGCACTATATGAGTTAAGAGCATTTGCCTGCTCAGCCTTAATGTTGGGTAAACTAGGACAACACTCCACTAGATGCTCAGAACTATTACACAAGATACATAAACTATGTGACTCGTGATCCACTTTCATGATGGGATTTAACTCTTTATATGAACTCGGACTAGTGGAAACAGTGAAAGCATCAAACTTTTTGCTTAAGTTGTTCATTCCAGTCACCAGATTGGACATGACATTTTTGAGTTCTGGATCTGCTTTCATTTCATAATTACCTGGTTTTCTAGACCCGAACTAATCTCTATTTACTTCCTCACCATAGCTACTCCAATTTTGGGCGTTCTCGGCTAAGTCAACAAGAAATTCATAGGCTTGATCCGGGGTTTGGTCCATGAACCTACCCTTGTGCATGGACTCAATCATGTTTCTATGTGCCGGAGGTAGTCCTTTGTAAAACAAATGTACTAGGTCAGCCTTGTCAAGCCCATGGTGCGGCCACTTGACCAAAAGATCATGGAATCTTTTCCAAAGTTGGAAAAATTCCTCCTCAGATTTTCCTCTAAAAGTTCTGATGGCATCCTTAATTTTTTCAGTCTTTATCATGGGATAGAACTTAGCCATGAACTTCCTAGATAGTTGTTCCCATGATGTGATGGAATTTGAAGCTTGGGAATACAGCCATGCAGCAGCACGATCCTCTAAAGTCATGGGAAATAACCTTAATTTAATACCCTCTTCATCTAAATTTTGATTTCTAAACGTTTGACAGATTGTCAAAAATTTGTTTAGATGAATGTAGGATTGTTCACTCTCGAACCCATGAAACTTGGGTAACATGTTTATTGTTGCAGCCCGAATCTCGAATTGGGCTGCATTATTAATTGGTAATACTATGCAAGTAGGGGGACTAGCGGATGCAGGTGCGAATAACTCATTCAAAGTTCTAATATGTTCACCCATTGTAGAGATTGATAGTTGGTTTACAGTTCGCAAGTTGTGATGAAAAGTTCTGTCAATCTCAGGATCAAATGGGGTTAACTTATCCCTTAATGACCTTCTACCATGCATACATTATCAACACTTCATTATATTTGACTCCTAAAATGAACGAAATCCTAAGAGAAGAGAAGGGCTAGACACAGATGACCACAACCAACACCACACAACAATTTGACCCTATTAGTCTTAGAACTAAGTGAGGTTTAGTAGCTTCTTAAATCTAGTTGCACAGAGATTTATCAGGTTAAAAAGTTCCTGAAATTCTCTCTAGATTAGACAGCTCCTAATCTCCCTTTCAGATTAAGCTTGAGCTTACCAGTTAAGCAATCCAGTAACCAGTGACCAGGAAAGTCCCGGGGTGTGTGGTGGTGCCAGAAGGGATACACCGATACCACAATACCCGTAACAGTTCTCACTGTTGTAAAACTTTCCTAGACATCACCAATTACTAAATTCTCACTGGAGTGGCTTTCAGCCGCTTCTTTCCAAGAGCCTAATTGAGCTCGAAAACCCTAAGGCCAACGTCTAATTTGATTTTAATTTAATTTGGCTTAGGATAAGTATGCAAGGTGGTGATTTTTGGGCTAAGGACAGGTAATGACTTCCCGACCTTATCTTTTTAGTGAGTTTTGCCCTTAATTACTTTATGCAAATGCTTAATACTAAATGCAGCAAATAATTAATATATTTTTTTAAAGTTTATGCAATGTCATTAGGTTGTATTGATTAAATGAGCAAGCAAATTTTTTTTATTTTTTTTATTTTTTTATTTTTTATATATTTACTATTTTCTTAATTTTTTTTTTAATATTTAAATTTTTATATAGCAATAACTTGAATGTAAACTAAAACTAATCCTTATACGTCAGTCAATCTCCGAATGCCCGTTGAATAAGCTCTGGAGATTACTCTATGAGGAGTCCCAATAAAGGTATGATAACCTCGGGGGATTGCACCCTATCAATTACTAGCAAAAATAATATTTTTTTTTATATTTTTTTTGATTTAATTAAAAATTTTTTCTTTTTAAACTTCAAATTTCGAATCTCAGAATTCAAATTTTGAATTTAGAAAATTTTTGAATTTTTGAATTTTTTTTATTTTAATTTTTTTTTTGAATTTTAAATTTTGAATTTCAAATTTCAGAATTTAATAACTACGAAATTATTAACTAGAAATTATCAAAATAAGGAAAATTAATAAAAATAAAAATAAAAACTTACTACCGGAGTACGTTCACTCCGGGCATCCAAAATTTGATTTGATCTTCGTGATCGTTCTTGCTTCTCGATTTGCCTCCCGGCAACGGCGCCAAAATTTTGTTCGTCCGATTTCTGCCCACCTAAAAATATGCTAGACAGATTGTTGTTAGAACCGACGAACAAAAGTTAATTTTAAATTTTTACTCTTACCTTTCTTACTCGAAGAATAGTGGTTGTAAGAGGTCGATCCACAGGGAGGCGATTGGAGTTGCATAAAAATTAGAACGTTCACTCGGATTCAAAATCAATTTTTGAATAATAGAAGAAAAACATTATATCGGGGATGATGATGAATTCTCTAGTCTACTGGAGAATTAATTTTTTATTTAAAAATAATAAAAAGACATGTACTTAGATTTAAAGAGCATTTATATTTTTAACTAATCAAAGAAAAGCTCTGGCATAAATAAAAATGGATGAAAATAAGAAGAAACTGCATAAAGGAAAATTTAATGTATTGCATAAAAAGAAAAATTAAACCATTGCATGAAGAAAACAGAAATTAAACTAAACCTAGAACAAGGATTGCATGAAAAAGAAATGATAGATTCGATAAAAATAACATCGATTACAAATAACAATGGAGATTAGACCTAATACTCCTTCTCTTTTGTAAATAAAATAAAGAAAAAGAAAGTAAAACAAGTCACTTTTCTTCTCCCTCTCTCTCCCACGGTGGAACTCCCAAAATAAAACACTTTTTTTTTATTCCTTTCTTCTTCCCAAGAACAGAGCCTTGCTCTGTTTCTTCTTCTCAACACCCAGCCGACTCCTTCTTTGGTTCCCACCCCAACCGAGCACACCCCCTGCCAATGGCCTCTCTCCCCTTTTTATAGCCCTTGGAGACGTGGAAGAGGCGGGATCCGTGGGATCGGCTGGGCGGATTGCGGAAGGTGGGCTGCTGGCTGCGTGATGCTGGGGATCCGACGGGAGCTGGCACGGTGGCTGGCACGGAAGATATCTTGGAAGCTTCACGGCTGGCCACGGGATCAACGGGAGGACGTGGATCCGTGGGTGCAGAGGTGGAGGCTGCTGTGGGACCACTGCTAGCATCACGGGAGGGTGATCGACGGAGGAGGTGCTGGGATTTTGATCGCATAAGGAAGGAGACGCGGAAGAGACGCTGGGATGGAGCGGAAGATGGGAACGGCTTGCATCAAGGGATTCCGGGAGGTGGGGACGCGGTGAATTCTTTCTTCTCCCCTTCTTTCGCATGGGATCTCGGGAGGAAGGAGAGGGCGGTGATGCACTGTGGACGGCTGGAGTGGAATGCGGAAGAGAAGATCACGGAAGAGCTTGAGATGCGGACGGGCTAGAGACGCGGGCTTCCTTCTTTGGTGTTGCTGGCACGGTCACTTGGCTTGCATCCTGGCTGGAGCTGGGAGGAATCGCGGAGATGATGGCGTTGAAGATGCGGACGCGGGCGGCTTGAATCACGGGAGAGGCATTCATGGCTTGGATGCGCCATGGAAGATTGATACGGACGGGAGATGGGATGCTAAAAATGGACGCCAGGGGACTCTTGGGCTGCTGGGATTTGGATCACGGGTCACCTGTTCTGACTGGAGGTCAATTGCAAGTTTCAAGTCATGGGTCACCCGACCTCATAGTTATGATATGACCAAATTAGATTTGCCCAAAAATTCTTTTCCAAAAGCACAAATAAAATGGACCCGATTCGGACCCGAACCTGACTCGGACCCGACTCGATCTTCAACCGGGTCGAATCTGGAAAGGGATCCTTCTTTAGTCAAATTTGAACTCAATGTGCATTTTATTTCTAATTTATGAAAATATGTGCCAAACCCAAATATAATATTAATCCAGTGAATTTATCATTATCGGTTAGCAATAATACTAATTTAGGTGACATGTGGGTCGTACTTTTTGCTCTCATCATCGTGCCATCAATAAGATTACCGTCAAATACCGTTTTCTTATTTCCCGTCTAGACGACATGTTAGATATGATGGCCGGAGCCACGGTTTTCTCCAAAATCAATCTTAAGAGTGGCTATCATCAAGTAAGAATTAGGTCGGGGGATGAATAGAAAACCGCCTTTAAGACTAAGGACGGCTTATTGGAATAGGTAGTGATGCCTTTCGGTTTATCCAACGCACCTAGTACCTTTATGAGGATCATGACCCAAGTTTTAAGGACATTCATTGGAAAGTTTGTAGTGGTCTATTTCGATGACATTCTCATATATAGCAAAACAAAAGATAACCACTTGAATCACCTTAGACAAGTTTGTCAATCACTTAGACAAGACAGCCTCTATGCTAATCGAAAGAAATGTGAATTCATAACACATAGGACTATCTTTTTAGGATTTGTCGTGACCATTGAAGGAGTATCTGCCGATCACGAAAAAGTCAAATCCATAATTGAGTGGCTAGTACCCAAAAATATTCATGACGTTCGTAGCTTTCATGGTCTAGCCACATTCTACAGGAGATTCATTAGAGGATTCAGCACAATTGTCGCTCCCATTACTGATTGCCTTAAGAGAGAAAATTTTGAGTGGACCAAGGCAGCCGAAAAAGCCTTTAGAGAGATTAAGGACAAGATGACACAAGCACCTATATTGAGATTACCCGACTTTTTCAAAGTTTTTGAGGTTGCCTGTGACGCATCAGGAGTCGGGATTGGAGGCGTTCTAAGTCAGAAAAACCACCTAGTAGCATTCTTTAGTGAGAAATTAAACGACGCCAAGCTAAGATATTCTACGTACGATAGAGAGTTGTATGCAGTGGTCCAAGCCCTAAGGTACTGGAGACACTACCTTCTACCACTAGAGTTTGTCCTATACTCCGATCATGAAGCCCTACGTTTTCTCAACTCTCAGAAAAAGTTGAACCCTAGACATGCGAAATGGGTAGAGTACATCCAAGCCTATACCTTCATCCTGAAACATAAGGCTGGAAAAGAAAACCGTGTTGCCGACGCCCTTAGTAGACGATCTATGCTCCTCACTTCTGTTAGTACCAAAGTCATAGATTTTGAAAGGCTTAAGGAGGAGTATGAACATTACCCCGACTTTAAGAAAATCTACCAATCAATCCGTCAAGGACCCTCGAGCCAATTCCACGATTTTACCATTCACGACGGATTCCCCTTCAAAGGAAATAAGTTGTGCATTCTCCGCACCTCCATCCGAGACTTTCTAGTTTGGGAAATCCACGTCGGAGGCCTAGCTGGTCACTTTGGTAGGAACAAAACCACCTTAGAAGTCGAAGACCAGTTCTTTTGGCCAGGTCTAAAGAAAAACGTTGCCCAAATAGTAGCCCAATGTCGAACCTGCACCACAGCAAAGCAACAACTAACAAACACTGGTCTATACACTCCCCTACCAGTCCCCGAATGCCCTTGGTAAGATATTAGCATGTACTTTGTGTTAGGATTACCCAAAACCCTGAGAAAACATGATTTAGTATATGTCGTGGTAGACCGATTCTCCAAAATGGCACACTTCATACCTTGTTCCCATACTTATGATGCCTCAAAAATAGCTAAACTTTTTCTAAATGAAGTGGTTTGGCTACATGGTTTACCCAAGACCATCATATCATATAGAGACGTTAAGTTCACTAGCTATTTCTGGAAGACGCTTTGGCATATGCTCGGAACCAAACTCAAATTCTCCACTGCCTACCACCCTCAAACTGATGGTCAGGCTGAAGTCGTTAATCGGAGTCTAGAAAACTTATTGAGATGCCTTGTCAGTGACAACCTAGGAAACTAGGATCTTCTATTATCACGCGCTGAATTCGCTTATAACAGCTCAGTCAATAGATCTACAGGAAAGAGTCCTTTTGAGATTGTCCATGGATATAAACCTAGAAAACCTGTAGATCTTATTCCATTACCATCACATGCATGAGTCTCAGAGACAGCAGAATCATATGCACAACATGTCAGGGATTTACATAAGAAAATCAGTAAGAAAATTGACATGAGTAACAAAGCTTATGCGCAAGCAGCTAATCATCACAAACGAGCTAAGAAATTCATTGAAAGAGACTATGTAATGATTAGACTAAACCCTGAAAGGTTTCCCCCGGGAACTATGAAAAAATTGCATGCCCGCAGTGCAGGTCCATTTAGAATATTAAAGAAAATTGAACCTAACGCTTATGTGGTTGACTTACCCCTTGATTTTGGTATTAGCTAGACCTTCAATATCTCAGACCTTATAGAGTATAAGGGACCAACATTGATACCTAGTGAGCCTTTTGATCATGCCCCCATTGAGAGTGAACACACACCTGAGTGCCCTCCAGCCACATTTCTAGAATCGAGAGATAGGTTGAACATGTTTTGGATGATCAAGCTATCACCACCCGGAACAAAGGGTACCAACGCTATTTGGTTCACTGGGAGGGTCGACCAAAATCTGATGATTCATGGATTACTTGAGAGGACCTACAGAGACTCAACCCAGATCTTCTAGAAAAGTACCACAGCCAAACCAACCCCTGTTCGACAGAGTCGAATTCTTCCCACCCCGAAAGAATTGGGGCGGGCACTAGAATCCAGAAAAGACTCCAATCAATTAACTTAAGGTCATTGTTGCTTTGATCGAGTCATGTAAATAAAATTAATAAGTCAGAAAGCAAGCCTCAATAAGTCAGAAAGCAAGCCAAGTCAGGACAGGTTGCTTGTTTCTACTACCACCTTGCATGTTTCTACCACCACCTTTGCACACCCTTGGAGCACCACCTCGGCATCCACATCAACATCAGCTGGCCACCTCACCACCACTGCAACCAATGGAAGCACGCCAACCAGGATGAAGTCAAGCATAAGGAGCCGACCACATCATCTCATCAAAAGAACCACTGCAACGTCATGCCACCTCATCAGAAGAACCAATTACTATGCAACATGCTATGTGACACCTATTGGGATGCCACCTCAACAGCACATCAGCAATCATGTCAACTAGACGCCACCTCAACACCACATTAGTAATCATCTCAACCAAGAGGATAATGCCAAATGGAAGAGTCAAAATCAAAAGAACCAATCACCATGCCACCTCTTACAAGTTGACATGTCACCCAAATTCAAAGCCAAGAGGTCGGCCACAATTTAAATGCAAGAAAATTTCAAATGGGAGCCAACAACTTTTCAAATCCCCCCCTTAAAGCCGGCCAACTTTCTTTCCTTTTCTCTAGCAACCAAGCCTTCAAATGTGGAGTGCCATTCATTATATGTTTAAATTTCAAATCATGAAGAAAGTCTATAAATACCTCCTCATGACATCTTGTAATTTCAGTTGATGAATGAATAAAAAAAAAGAGCTTCTTTCTTCCTTAGCAATCTTGCTTTGTCACCTTGAGAGAAGGTTGGGCGTGAGGCCCTTATTCCAAGTTGGGCGTGAGGCCCTAAAGCCACTTCCACATCCACCGCAGCCCTATCTCCTCTCGCCTTCCTTTTCTTTTGTGATTCCATTCCTCTCTCACGCCAAACCTCTAATCCCTGTTTCTTTGCAGGTCCTTAAAGTACTCCATGTCATTGGGTCTATTATCCTTCCAAACCAATAGCAAGGGAGCCCTGTTGCAACGGAAGATGAAGCTTGGTTATCCAATCATCAACCCTCGAGAGTGAGATCAAGGATCCTCCTCCACAGAAGTTCAATGTTTGGTAAGCCTCAACTCTGTGTCTGATTTATTGAAGAAAGCGTCCTAATCTAGTGGTTTCTCAACCACAACGGTCCATTACTCTAAGTCCTAAATGAATTAGTATATGCGGGTAACTAGTCCTGAAATTACTATGCTCATGATAATGCTTTCTTAGATCATATGTGACTGAATTTCCTGTTGCAATTAGGCTAGTTAATCAACATAAATTACTGATTACCCTTATGTTTAAATCCCTCGCATTTCTCCCACATCACAATCCACCAATAGGCCTCCATTATTCAATGGAGCTAACTATACCTATTGGAAGGCTAGAATGAGGATATTTATCCAAGCCCAAGATTATAATGTTTGGAGCATCATAATTAATGGACCATATATTTCTTCTATCTATGTTGATAACATTGCTATACCCAAGCTTGAAAAAGATTGGGATGATAATGATAGAAGGAAGTGATAAGTGCTAAATAATGCATAAATTAATATCTTATTCATAGCACTTATCATTATTTTAATTCACATATTTTGTAAATTTAACTAAAAAAATGTGTTACCCTCATCATTGCATAAATTAATTCGAGTTTGATTTAGTTATTTATTAATTGAGCCTAATGTATGCAGGTCGAATCTAATATATGCAGGTCGAGTCAAACTTTTTCGGATGATCCCTGAACCCGAATGACATGCACCTTGGTCCAGCCCCACTTCCCTGTTTCTTTCGCATCCAATCGAGTTCAAACTTTCGTTACGTTGTACTATCTGATCATTATCACATTTACGATTAGCTATTCAAAGTCTTCCTAAAATTCCATGTACAAGCCATCCACATCAAATCTTACACATCATCTCCCTATTCTTCCACCACGTCATAATGTCTTCTAAGCATTCCCAATCTCCCCTGTTCCATGTCCAAAGAACAGGGTCATCCCAAGACTTCTCAGCCGACCTCATGTCTCACGATATCATCTCCAACTAAAATCTTTTTTTTTCTCCACGTCACCTTCTCCCAGGTTTCTTCCACATCGTTCCATCCTTATCCTATCTCCCAACCGACTCCAAGCTTCATCCCATTGTGATCTTCTCTTCTCCCGTTCGAATCAAGCAACCAATATTCCCCTGTTTCCCGTTTGTAATAACACTCATCCCGACTATCTGTTCTCTGTTGATCCTCCCAACTTCTCTTCCCTGATTTCTTCACCCGTTCAAATCAAGCCGAGTCCCAAGCATCGATCAACTTCTTCCGCATCCAAAGAACAACCATCCGAGATCTTCTCAAAAGCCTACAGCCACATCCCAAAGCCTCATCTCTTCTCAGCTGTGGGCTTCATCCAAACAACCCCAGCCACGGAAACAGAACCAGGATCTCATCCGCATCCTTCTGAATATCCCACGAACGGAATTCCACCTCCCAGCACCTCATGCGTCCTCTCCACGATTCATTCTTATCCCCTCTCAACCGTGAATATCATTCAAGCACCCAGTTCCAGCATCCACGGATGAGCTCAAATCCCCTGTTACGTGTAGCATCCCGTCTTCATCGCCAACCAAACTCAGGATCCATTCAATCATGCATCCCCGCTATCCCCTGTTCCCAGCTCATTTTATCTTCATCCGAATCATCCCAGCATCCTCAAAACAGAATCCGTTTTCAGCCGTGAGCTTCATTCAAACTCCCGGATTAATCCCAAACATCTGCAGCCAATCCCATTCAAATCCATCATTCTATCCTTATCTCCTCTTTGGAACAAATCCCTTGCATCCTTTTCCCCTGTTCCGAAACAAAGGAAATAACTATCCGTGATTCAAGACCCCTTCTTTCGGATCATCTCCCAGCCTATCAACGGATGGTTCCACGCATCATATTCTCTGCTCCACGTCCGCAGCATTCCAGCCGTTAGGATTGATTCCATCGTCCATGTCTGTCACAATCTTCCCCTGTTTTGGAACCAATCTCCGCCGAATCCAAACTCCCCTTGATTCATCCCAGCAAAATCCCTTCAACGGATCAGAACTGCAACAGTCCGCGGATCAAGCTCCCCATCCATCTGCCTCTTCGCTCGAATCAAATCTTCTACGCGTCGCCCGCTGCCGTGAAACAGAAGCCGTTCCTCCATCCTCATCCTTTCACTCGGGAAGTTTATCCTCCGGATGCTAACAGAAGATGGAGAAGGCTATAAAAGGGAGTCGATGATGAAGGCTAGAGGCATTCTCTTCCATTCCTCCTTCCCCATCGGGGGGGGGGGGGGGGGGGCATCCCTCTTCCCCCACCGGGGGCTGTTACCAACTCCTCTTCGGCAAGCTCTTCGGAGGCCAAAATATCCCGCAGAAGACAGAGGAGGGAGAAGAGTTTCTGGGCATTTTGGGAATGATTTCCCAAAGAAAGGAATCGATCTCAGGGGAATCACAAGAGGAAGAGAAGAAAGTGACGGGAGCCCGCTGCTGTGCTGCTACTGCCGTCCTCCACTGCATGGAAGCTTAAATTCCTCTCTAGGGCCGGATGCAGCCCTAACAAAGGGCCAAGGGTTTTATATTTTTGATTTCTATTCTTGGAGTTGTATAAACCTTATTCTGCTTCTAATGAATATTTTATTTCATCTCATATTTAATTTTTGTGATTTTAAATATGAAGTTTATACAACTGCTCTTCATGATCATTGAAGTAAAAATAAGATAGTTCATGCTTAAGGAAGATGCGATGTGCTACCTTAGATTAGGGTAGACATTTCATGCTAAACTAAAGATGGATTATGCCTAAATTACTTTTGTGAATTTCTATTCAAATGCTTATTAGGCTTGTAGCCAATTTGCATGTTTATCCAAGAATAAATTAAAATATAATTAATCCTTGTTCCGATGTTAGTGGTGAATTCCTTGCCCTAGGTTCTCCCAAATTAATATCATTTTAATTGCATTTTCTCTATTAAATTCCTTAGTTTAATTTTCTTCACAAACTCTTCTTTTTAAATATTTTTATTTTTAAAGAAAACAACTATACCCCAATCCCTGTGGATCGATACCCGTAATCACTATCCTACTAGATACGTGCTATTGCGTGGTCTTTAAAGTAGACTATCAATTTTTGGCGCCGTTGCCGGGGACAAAAATTTTTTTTTTTCGCATTTTCACATTTTTAAGTGAATTTCAAAAAAAAAAACCCTAATTTCTATGCTTTAGTGCTGAAATGATAAACACACAAAGTATATAAAATCTAAAAAGCCCAATAACTAGTCAGGAATAAGTCAATTTGAGTTCTTTTCATTAAAAATTCTTTTAGCGAGTTGTAAGATAATTTTTACTTTGAAATTTCACAACACGTATGGCCTGCACTTCTAAGGGTTAGGTTTAACATGATGTTGTTAAGTCTAGTAGCAACCTTGAGTCCTGATGAATCATACCTATCTAATTCGCTATTAAAAAAAAAAAAGCGAATTTAGTCAGGTACATCGAAAAGGGCTACCTATTGTCAAAGGTCAGCGGACTTGTATGAGGAACCCGAGCATAGGTCCGTAGGGGAGTCTTGATGCCCAACACCTTACGCCATCTGGTGTGGGAGTGTTGACTGAATGCTCGCTACACGGAGGAATCATTACAAGAGTAAAAGTGCATAAATTATTTATAAATACAAAAATAAAAAAAAGAGAAAAAAAATAAAAAAAAAATAATAAAATTGACCTCGAAAAACACGATAGTGTGAAAGCCGTCGTTGAAAAAATTCGAGTAAACTGGAATATTACAGATAAAGCCCATGAGGTATTAAAGTAAACATCCACAACTCTCGAAATCCTGCAAGATAGGATGATTTTGAATCAGTGATTAGGTCTTATCTGACCAATTCTTGGAAACTACTAGCTTTAGCAGTATTTTGGGGATCTAAAGCCTTAGCTTGTGTATGGTCCAGATATCACCGAGCACCCAAGTATAAAGAAGTCTTACAACTCTCTAACGGAAGCTTAATAACCTCAACTTAAGTTGCATACTGACTTGGGATTCGGGCTGACTTAGTAATTAAAACTTTGTGTGCTTTTGAAATTCTTGGCATTTATGCATTTGAAATTAGATTTTATAAAACAATAACTCTTTGAGTAGAGACAAACAGTTTGTGGGTATCTGAGCCGGAAACCCTCACGAGACAAAACTCGTCCACTAGGGCCACCTAGGGGTTTAAAGCCTTATTGCATACGGTAAATGCAATCGCGATTCCTGCGAAAGTGAGTTAGTTTTTTTTATTTTATTTTGCTCGAGGACTAGCAAAATGTAGGTTGGGGGGTGTGATAAGTGCTAAATAATGCATAAATTAATATCTTATTCATAGCACTTATCATTATTTTAATTCACATATTTTGTAAATTTAACTAAAAAAATGTGTTACCCTCATCATTGCATAAATTAATTCGAGTTTGATTTAGTTATTTATTAATTGAGCCTAATGTATGCAGGTCGAATCTAATATATGCAGGTCGAGTCAAACTTTTTCGGATGATCCCTGAACCCGAATGACATGCACCTTGGTCCAGCCCCACTTCCCTGTTTCTTTCGCATCCAATCGAGTTCAAACTTTCGTTACGTTGTACTATCTGATCATTATCACATCTACGATTAGCTATTCAAAGTCTTCCTAAAATTCTATGTACAAGCCATCCACATCAAATCTTACACATCATCTCCCTATTCTTCCACCACGTCATAATGTCTTCTAAGCATTCCCAATCTCCCCGGTTCCATGTCCAAAGAACAGGGTCATCCCAAGACTTCTCAGCCGACCTCATGTCTCATGATATCATCTCCAACTAAAATCTTTTTTTTTCTCCACGTCACCTTCTCCCAGGTTTCTTCCACATCGTTCCATCCTTATCCTATCTCCCAACCAACTCCAAGCTTCATCCCGTTGTGATCTTCTCTTCTCCCGTTCGAATCAAGCAACCAATATTCCCCTGTTTCCCGTTTGTAATAACACTCATCCCGACTATCTGTTCTCTGTTGATCCTCCCAACTTCTCTTCCCTGATTTCTTCACCCGTTCAAATCAAGCTGAGTCCCAAGCATCGATCAACTTCTTCCGCATCCAAAGAACAACCATCCGAGATCTTCTCAAAAGCCTACAGCCACATCCCAAAGCCTCATCTCTTCTCAGCTGTGGGCTTCATCCAAACAACCCCAGCCACGGAAACAGAACCAGGATCTCATCCGCATCCTTCCGAATATCCCATGAACGGAATTCCAGCTCCCAGCACCTCATGCGTCCTCTCCACGATTCATTCTTATCCCCTCTCAACCGTGAATATCATTCAAGCACCCAGTTCCAGCATCCACGGATGAGCTCAAATCCCCTGTTACGTGTAGCATCCCGTCTTCATCGCCAACCAAACTCAGGATCCATTCAATCATGCATCCCCGCTATCCCCTGTTCCCAGCTCATTTTATCTTCATCCGAATCATCCCAGCATCCTCAAAACAGAATCCGTTTTCAGCCGTGAGCTTCATCCAAACTCCCGGATTAATCCCAAACATCTGCAGCCAATCGCATTCAAATCCATCATTCCATCCTTATCTCCTCTTCGGAACAAATCCCTTGCATCCTTTTCCCCTGTTCCGAAACAAAGGAAATAACTATCCGTGATTCAAGACCCCTTCTTTCGGATCATCTCCCAGCCTATCAACGGATGGTTCCACGCATCATATTCTCTGCTCCACGTCCGCAGCATTCCAGCCGTTAGGATTGATTCCATCGTCCATGTCTGTCACAATCTTCCCCTGTTTTGGAACCAATCTCCGCCGAATCCAAACTCCCCTTGATTCATCCCAGCAACTCCCTTCAACGGATCAGAACTGCAACAGTCTGCGGATCAAGCTCCCCAACCATCTGCCTCTTCGCTCGAATCAAATCTTCTACGCGTCGCCCGCTGCCGTGAAACAGAAGCCGTTCCTCCATCCTCATCCTTTCACTCGGGAAGTTTATCCTCCGAATGCTAACAGAAGATGGAGAAGGCTATAAAAGGGAGTCGATGATGAAGGCTAGAGGCATTCTCTTCCATTCCTCCTTCCCCATCGGGGGGGGGGGGGGGCATCCCTCTTCCCCCACCGGGGGCTGTTACCAACTCCTCTTCGGCAAGCTCTTCGGAGGCCAAAATATCCCGCAGAAGACAGAGGAGGGAGAAGAGTTCTGGGCATTTTGGGAATGATTTCCCAAAGAAAGGAATCGATCTCAGGGGAATCACAAGAGGAAGAGAAGAAAGTGACGGGAGCCCGCTGCTGTGCTGCTACTGCCGTCCTCCACTGCATGGAAGCTTAAATTCCTCTCTAGGGCCGGATGCAGCCCTAACAAAGGGCCAAGGGTTTTATATTTTTGATTTCTATTCTTGGAGTTGTATAAACCTTATTCTGCTTCTAATGAATATTTTATTTCATCTCATATTTAATTTCTGTGATTTTAAATATGAAGTTTATACAACTGCTCTTCATGATCATTGAAGTAAAAATAAGATAGTTCATGCTTAAGGAAGATGCGATGTGCTACCACCTTAGATTAGGGTAGACATTTCATGCTAAACTAAAGATGGATTATGCCTAAATTACTTTTGTGAATTTCTATTCAAATGCTTATTAGGCTTGTAGCCAATTTGCATGTTTATCCAAGAATAAATTAAAATATAATTAATCCTTGTTCCGATGTTAGTGGTGAATTCCTTGCCCTAGGTTCTCCCAAATTAATATCATTTTAATTGCATTTTCTCTATTAAATTCCTTAGTTTAATTTTCTTCACAAACTCTTCTTTTTAAATATTTTTATTTTTAAAGAAAACAACTATACCCCAATCCCTGTGGATCGATACCCGTAATCACTATCCTACTAGATACGTGCTATTGCGTGGTCTTTAAAGTTGACTATCAATTTTTGGCGCCGTTGCCGGGGATTTGGGCAAGAATCTGGTGATGAAATCCAGTTCTTATCTTGTTGGGGTGATTGCCCTTACTATGTGTAGATTAATTGGTGTATGTGTATCAAGCATGCATTCACACTTTTGCTGAATTTAAAATCAAACAATCACCACACAAGAAAATTTAAATAAGAAAGGTTTAGATGTTACCAAAGGGAATTTTTCCAGCAAAAATTTTTTACTTTTAAAGCAAATCTCTACAGCATTCTTTTTCCAGTAGTTCCCTTTTGATCGTCCCAAATTTTTTCTTCGATTCCTGATCAAATAAAAATCAAAAATTAGTAAAGGAGAGAAAGGAGATAAGAGAAATAACAAAAATAGAAAATATTTTTATTTAATTTTAAATATATATTTTTTTTTGAAAGTTTTTTTTTTATGAAAAGAAAAACAACTATGCTAACAATCCCCGGCAACGACGCCAAAAATTGATAGTCAACTTTAAAGACCACGCAATAGCACGTATCTGGTAGGATAGTGATTACGGGTATCGATCCACAGGGATTGGGGTATAGTTGTTTTTCTTAAAATAAAAATATTTAAAATGATGAATTTGTGAAGACTATTAAACTAAGCAATTTAATAAAAGAAAATGCAATTAAAGGGATATCAGTTTAGGAGAACCTAGGGCAAGGAATTCACCACTAACATCGAAACAAGGGTTATTTATATTTTAATTTATTCTTGGATTAACATGCAAATTGGCTACAAGCCTAATAAGCATTTAAATAAAAATTCACAAAAGTAATTTGGGCATAATCCATCTTCAGTAGGCATGAAATGTCTACCCTAATCTAAGGTGGCAGCACATCGCATCTTTCCTAAGCATGGACTATCTTATATTTACTTAGTGATCATAAAGAACAGTTGTACGAACATCATACTTAAAATTACAGAAATTAAATATGATTCAAAAGAAGATTCCCATTAAAAACATTAAGTTCATACAACCCCAAGAATATAAATAAAATATAAAACCAATGTCCCTGTGTTAGGGCTGCATCCAGCCCTAGAGAAGAGATCAGCCCTGCATGGAGAATTGAACAGCTGCACTGCAGGGGGACTTCATAATGATTGGCTCCTTCCTCCCGTCGGCTCTCTCCTCTCTTCTCTGTCTCCCGTGAGAACTTGGCTTCTCCCCTGTTCTACGATATTCAACCAGAACCGAGTCCATTCCGTGTTCATCTTCCACGACACCTCCTCCCAGATTTCATCTGCATCACCCAAAGATCTCTTCCCATTCCATGAGCATCCAAAGATCTTGTTCTCAACCGAATCAAGTTCATCCTCCCGTGATCCACTCATCTCCCAGCTTCATCTCTTCTGAATCAAACCAAGTTTCTTCCATTCCCCTGTTTCGGGGATAATCTCTTCCGAATCAATCCCAACCGTCTTCCTTTCCTCCCGTATCCCATGAACGAAACCAACCTCTCTCGCATCCGGATATCTCGTGTCCAGCCGGGATGAGCATCACGAACGGATCTCAGCCTTTCAGCTGAAGCATTTCAGAATCCCAGCAACAAAACAACATCATCTCCTCCATGTTTGTGATCTATCTTCATCTCAATCCAACCAAACTCCCAGCATCCGGATAGACTTCATCTTCCGGATTCTTCACGTCCGCAGATCACAGCCACCAGCCGTCCGCGATTCAAGGTTTCTTCCGCATCATCTCTCAGCATGATTCACCGAATCAAGCTCCTCCCAACCTCCTTCCGTTCGTATGCATCCCATATTCTCGCCAGCAGGAAGATAAGCTTCAAGCAGTCATGGATAGATTCAAATCATCATCCACCGCGTCCAAGATCTTCTCCCATGCGTTGAAGAAGCTCGGTTCCTTCCTCTCATTCCCTGGATTCATGATATACTCCAACGCCGAGAATCACCCCAGCTTCAACCGCATTCTGTTTCATTTCATCCTTATCCCCTGCGTGATAACAAGGGTGTGAAAGCTATAAAAGGGGAAGCTCCACCGAGAGGGAAGGCAAGCTTTGGGGGTCCGGTTCCAGGATCTCTTCGGAACAGGGGAGAAGCCAAGTTCTCACGGGAGACAGAGAAGAGAGGAGAGAGCCGACGGGAGGAAGGAGCCAATCATTATGAAGTCCCCCTGCAGTGCAGCTGTTCAATTCTCCATGCAGGGCTGATCTCTTCTCTAGGGCTGGATGCAGCCCTAACACAGGGACATTGGTTTTATATTTTATTTATATTCTTGGGGTTGTATGAACTTAATGTTTTTAATGGGAATCTTCTTTTGAATCATATTTAATTTCTGTGATTTTAAGTATGATGTTCGTACAACTGTTCTTTATGATCACTAAGTAAATATAAGATAGTCCATGCTTAGGGAAGATGCGATGTGCTGCCACCTTAGATTAGGATAGACATTTCATGCCTACTGAAGATGGATTATGCCCAAATTACTTTTGTGAATTTTTATTTAAATGCTTATTAGGCTTGTAACCAATTTGCATGTTAATCCAAGAATAAATTAAAATATAAATAACCCTTGTTTCGATGTTAGTGGTGAATTCCTTACCCTAGGTTCTCCTAAACTGATATCCCTTTAATTACATTTTCTTTTATTAAATTGCTTAGTTTAATAGTCTTCACAAATTCATCATTTTAAATATTTTTATTTTAAGAAAAATAACTATACCCCAATCCCTATGGATCGATACCCGTAATCACTATCCTACCAGATACGTGCTATTGCGTGGTCTTTAAAGTTGACTATCAGGAAGGCACAACTAAATGCCAAAGCAATGAATATTCTTTATTGTGCCTTGAATCCTAATGAATTCAATAGAATCTCTACTTGTAATTCTGCAAAAGAGATATGGGATAGACTTGAAGTGACCCACGAGGGCACAAATCAAGTCAAAAAATCTAAAATTAGCATGCTAGTTCACAAATATGAACTATTTAAAATGGAGTCTAATGAAACCATCTCCTGCATGTTTACAAAATTTACTGATATTGTCAACGGCTTAAAAAGCTTTGGCAAAAGTTATACTAACAGTGATCCTATCAGAAAAATTCTTCACTCTTTACCAAGGTCATGGGAAGCCAAGGTCACGGCAATCAAAAAAGCAAAAGACTTGAACAAGCTACCACTCGAGGAGCTTCTTGGATCTCTAATGACGCATGAGTTCACAATGAAACAACACAACGAAGAAGAATCCTTACATAAAAAAAAGGTAATTGCCCTCAAGTCTACTTCCTCTATAAGGATCTTTCTTGCAGTAGCAGCAGTGAAGAAGAAGATGAAAGTGAATCCTAGGTTCTTCAGTATTAAGCATGTTGATTTTTTTTTTTTTAAACTGACACATTCGCAAAAATATTTTCACGAAACTAATCTCCCAAGTATAGGAGAATCGCACAAGTAGTAAATTCTCGGGAGTCCGAGGTCGAATCCTTAGAAAACGAAATATATATGAGATTATTTAGTATAATTTTAGATTAATTAATTCAATAAATTTGTGGATTAAGATGATGTTTTGATTTTCAGAAATTAAAAGCAGAGAATAATATATCAACAAACAAAGTTCAATGAAATGAAGATGGTAGGGATCTGGAATCCCCCTTGATAATATTGCATCCAAGAAATAAACTCTATGGTTCTTGATTAAAGATTAACTATAGGATAGATCTAATCATGGTATATGTTTCATGAACATATGAACTCAATTTCTAAGCATTCATCGTGCTTTCTACGTCTACGACGAATCAAATACTAAAGCAATCCATATATCAATAATCGTAATCCATTAAATAGCTATCTACGAAATAACTACGCATGGATCAAGAACATATCAGTAAATATAAGTCATTCAAACCAAAAGTTTAGAGTTTACTTCAAAGAGCAATACATCAAAGGTTCTTCCATCACCCTCCCTAAGAAATCAGCCACTCATTTTAAACATTAGTCCCCCTTTTCTTTCTTTTTTTTTTCTTTTTCTTTTCGAAAATAGGGCATCCCCTGTTTCTTTTTCTTCTTTTTTTTTCTTTCCAAAATGGTAGGGGCTCTATTTTTTCCGAATGCGAGATATGAAAAAAAAACTCCCCCCCCAGCTGAGAGAGGTATCAAGCTGGCCTTCGATCCCTTCTTCGCACGCAGTGGAGATCCACGGGTGGATGCTAATCCGGAAGAAGAGGATGGATGTGGATGGCTGAAGATGGATCGAAGGAG
Source organism: Phoenix dactylifera (assembly GCF_009389715.1). Taxonomy (NCBI): domain Eukaryota; kingdom Viridiplantae; phylum Streptophyta; class Magnoliopsida; order Arecales; family Arecaceae; genus Phoenix; species Phoenix dactylifera. Next base: position 391,233 of record NW_024067763.1, on the reverse strand, counting down.
ATAGAACGCGGACTCCTGAAATCTAGGAGCTGGATCGTGATCGCTTGCATTGCGGAAAGCTGCTGTGATCGTAGATGCTACAGATCGGCTGGAATGCGTGGGAGCTGAATCGTGAATGGCTGGGGGGCTCTGGGTTACAGGCGCGGAAGCTTGAACGTTGGAGCTGGGACGCATGGACTGTGAGGAAGACGCTGAAGGAAGCTTGGACTGCTGGCGCTTGGGATTCGGATGGCTGGATCGAACGCAGGAGATGGGGCATGGACGAGTGCTGGATCACACGCGGAGAAGACGAACACGGTTTCTTGGGGTCGCGAATCCGGAAGATGCGCGGATGGATCGCGATCTTCCACGCTAGTGCTGGGAAGCTTCACAGGATGCTGGATGCTTCGTGGACGCATGGAGGCTAGCGATGTTGTGATGCATCGCGGGATGAAGTCGGGACGCAGGGAGAAAAAGTGTGGACGTGGGGACCTAGATCTGGGTGAAACTGGATGCGGGATCTTCGGATGTGTTGCCCAGATAGACAACCCAAGAGGGGGGGTGAATTGGGTTTTAAAATAATTTTAACTATTAAAGCGTTTGTGGGTGACTAATTAATGCTTTTTACAAGATGATTAATTAGTTGCTGTGATGTGTATGAAATGAGAGTAATGGTAAGAGACAAGCAATCACAAACACAAAGCTTTTATAGTGGTTCGGAGCTAACCCTTGCTCCTACGTCCACTCCCCAAGTCTCTCTTGGGAATTCACTATAACCCCTTGGATTACAGCCGGTTGTTTTCCAAGCTCACAACCAAACTTGTTGTTTTACGAGCTCACAACGAACTCGGTCGGTTTTCCCAGGCTCACCGACTAGAACCAACCCCGATTGTTTTTCCGGGATCACAATCGAACCCTTACACGTTGGTTTTACACTCGGCTCACCAACCAACCTCAATACTCTTGATTCAATGCCCCGATTGAACCAAGCAAAGACAAAGGTGTAGATAAAAGAGACAAACAGAAAAATACAGCTTCTCAAAAGCAGATAAATGGCAATATGAACAATAACGAAGTTAAGAGCCCTCAAACGCTTTTAAGTTGGAGAAGAGGAAGGGCTTCTTAAACTTCTGGTCTCCTCTTGAGTGAGTAGTCGACTTGAATGCAGGAGGAGAAGGCTTTTAATTGCTGGGAAGATGTAGGTGGATGCAGTAAATGCAGATCTTCCTCTTTTTCGTTGAAGAACACGTTGCAGAGCTTGAATGCTTGATTAGTTGGAGTGGAATGGTTCTTCTCTTCCTTGCTACAGTCTTCTGTGGCTATTTAAACCAACCCCCACGGAAACTAGCCGTTAGAGAGCTTTTTCTGCCCGTTCTGCACACTCTGCGCAGCCTGACAATGTGTCCGTTGGTGGGTTAGAGTCGACTCGCGCGATCAGGAGTCGACTCGGCTGTAGCGGGAGTCGACTCAAGCTTTTCCGGAGTCGACTCGGCAACTGTTCCAAATTTGAATTAAAGTTGCCTTCACGACTGGGAGTCGACTCGTCTTGACCTGGAGTCGACTCGCCAACTTCTGGAGCTGACTTGGCAATTTCGGAGTCGGCTCATCCACTGAAGTCCGTGGATCCAATTTTGAATTTGATCCACTCGAGTCGACTCGACTATCCTGGGAGTCGACTCGAATCTCAGAGCCCGAACTCCCGATTCTCTGTCTTTTGGCTCGTCCAGTCTTGGAGTCGACTCGAACTTCCTCGGAGTCGACTCGGCTCTCAGTTTCCGAAACTTGGTCTTCTGCCTTTTTGATGTGAAGCTGTCTTGGAGTCGACTCGAGCTGTCTGGGAGTCGACTCGAATCTCAGAGGCAGTAACTTGGTCTTCTGTCTGTTGATGGTCGCGGAGTCTTGGAGTCGACTCGCATATTACGGGAGTCGACTCGAATCTCAGAGTCCGAAAATTGCTCTCTGACTTTTTCTTGTGTTCCTCTGAGAGTCGACTCTCACCTTCTTTGGAGTCGACTTGCCATCCATCGGAGTCGACTCGCGTTTCACTGGAGTCGACTCGAATCTCAGACCCGAAAACTGCTCTCTGACTTTTTCTTTGTGTTCCTCTTGGAGTCGACTCTTACTATCCTGGAGTCGACTCGGTGAACATCGGAGTCGACTCGCGCACTTTGGGAGTCGACTCGTTGACAGGTTCTGAGTTGAAGCTTTCTGTTCTTCTGTCTGTTCTCAGTCGGAGTCGACTCGTACAGATCTGGAGTCGACTCGAGCCCGTGCTAGTGAACTTGATACGCTTGGAGTCGACTCGTGATACTCTGGAGTCGACTCGAGTCTCAGACTTTGGTTCAAGCTGACTTCTTAACTTATCCAAAAATTATGAACCAAGTCTTGAGACACTTAGACAAGATTTTCACTGAAACACTTAATTGAATTCATTAGTAAACAAGAAATATACTCAATTGCTTTGATCTCATCAAAATCAAATAGGGTTTTAATCAATCACTCCACAATCTCTCCCTTTTTGATGATGACAAAACACTGAGTATATGTAAAGTGAATTGCACAATAAACAATGAAATAAAATCCATAAATGAATTCAAATGTCTGGTAATTCAATTTATCCAAGCTTGAAAGGAGTGAAACAATAAATTTCGGAGTTAAAGCTCCCCCTTTCATTTGGAATTAAATAAGCCTTCATATTATACAATCAATTGTTTGGCTTATATGTCATTAATGATTTTGCTTGATTAAAATTCAGATTCTCCCCCTCAACATATGTATTCTACTATGTTTTGATTCTTTGAATTTCCTTTTAATGCTTTGAAGTTTTTGAACTGAATTTTTTTTTAGTTTTTAGAGGGAAAATCTGTCAATTTGTTCTTGAATAGGATTCAGCTAATCTCCGAATATCCCTTGAATAGATTCTGGAGATTACTCCATTAGGAGCCCCAAAAGAGAGATAATGAGCCTCGAGGTACCGAATCCACTAAGAACGAATTTGTGTGTTTTAAGAGTTTATCTTTTTATTGATTTTCATTGATTCCTTTTACATATTTTATGCATATTTCTCTCCCTTTTACATATTTTATACATATTTCTCCCCCTTTTTGTCATCATATCAAAAAGGAGGTAATCAAAACACACGATCAAACATAGATCAAAAGGCACATTATTGAAGAAAAATGCGGCTACTCATTGTATTAATTTGTATGTAAGTACATTTCAGAATACAATAAGTAACGTAAAGCAATATATGTCAAAGCAAAATACAAAAAGTAGCTACGGTCTCCTCGAGGATGTAGGTCCTCCTCTCGAGGATGTGACTCCTCCTCTCGAGGATGTGGCTCCTCCTCTCGAGGATGTATCTCCTCGAGGCATGCGCTCCACGAGTGATTGGACCGCATTGGTCACGTTCTCTAGCTGGCGAATGATGGCCTGGATGGCCCTGCTCTGTGTCGTATCCAGCTCGAGTACTGACTTCTGCAGTCCGTCCAGCTTGTCGATGAGCACATTCGACAAGCGCTCGGCCCCTGCGGTGGTGGTGGACATGTCACGGCCGATGTCATCCCGCATCTGTCGAGTGGTGCTCGTGACCTCACTCATGCTGTGGAACTGGGCCTGTATCAAGGTCCTCATGTTGTATATCTCTTGCCGCACCTCAGCCGTCATGTCTGTCACGGCTGTCAGGAAAGGGACCAATGCGGAAGATGTGGGCGCAGGAGAGGGAGTAGGCATCGCATCCCGAAGCTCCTGGAGCAGATCTCGGACTATCTCCTGCCGCAGCTCCCGGAGCTGCTCAGACGAGATCCGGACCTCCATAGGCTGAGTGGCTGAGGAGGGTCCGGCTGAGGTGGTAGGAGCAGGAGTGGATGGAAGATCTGGATGGTCTGGAAGGTCTGGGTAGTCTGAATCGGGCTCAGGACTGGAGGAAGGTCTGGTGGTCTGTGAGGTGAGGGACGACTTCCTAACCCAGATCCCCTCTCTCTTTCGAAACCCCATCCTGTGTAGGGTCCCCGCTCGCATGCGATCTGTCCATCGCAATGCGCGAAAGGGTTCCCCCTCAGGAATGGAAATCTCGTACTCCCTAAACAGAAGGGTGAATATCATGCCGTATGGGAGGGTGAGCCTAGGTCTATCTAGGGGCTCACACATATACCTATAGATGAGTTTGGGGAAGTTGATCGGGGTGTCCTGAAGAATATAAAACATAAGAGCTAGGTCTCTCTCATTTACAAAATCAAATCTCCCTGTCTTAGGGAAGATGAACCTAGACAGTATACTCAAAAGGATTCTCACCTCAATCGGAAGTGAGCTAGCAGAAACCTCGTCTAGAGGTGACTGGGGTGGATGCCCTAGAACGGCCGTAAGGGCCTCAACCCTGTCCTCAGGGTGTGTGGGAGCCACCCCTACTAATGGAAGGTGGAGGATGTGGGCAATAAGATCCTCCGTAACAAACAGAGGGACACCGGCTACTGTGCCCTCGATACCCCCATCTCCCCGATGGACGGTACCATAGAACTCTCTAACAAGGCCAGGGTAAGTGGGGAGATCTAAAGTGAGGAAGTACTCTAATCCCTGTGCCCTAAGCCTATCACCTATGGTGAACCCTTTTCGGGAGAGATAGTCGAAATCGACATATCTCCCGGTGGTGACGGCCTTCCCGGCCAATGGCCTCGCGGGAACCGCCCTAGGCGGGGAACGAGCCGGAGGTGGTTGCCTCGCGGGATCGTGCCGCGCCTTGGAGCGCCGCTCGGGACCGGACTCGGGTCGGGACCTCTTCCGGACAACGGTCTTACGCGGCATTATGACCTAGACGGAATGAAAAACCTAAAGGACGGAGAAAGGTCGACGGAGGAGGCTTGGGACCGACCGGGGGCGACCTAGGAAGGGATGAAAAACCTAAGAACCGGTGAAAGATCGACGGAAAAGGGGTTGGAGACGATCGGGGACGACCTAGGAGTCGGCTCTAGGGCTTTTGAACAGTGGCGGCTTGAGAGAAAAGTGTTTTCGAAACGACAAATCTAGGGTTAAAAAGTCGGATCCCGACTGCAAGTCGACTCCACTGAGTCGCGAGTCGACTCGACCTCGAGTCGACTCCAGAATATGCGCGAGTCGACTCTCCTTATGCGCCTGTAGACTTCGAGTCGACTCCCGACTATATGCGAGTCGTCTCCCCCTCTGCTGCCATCTTTGCGAGTCGACTCCCGCAAATGCGCGAGTTGACTCCCCCTTAGGAGCCAACTCTGAAACTTACTCGAGTCGTCTCTAACTTTGGCACGCACCTAAAAATCATGCTTCGTTTGTGCCAAACGAGGGAAAATCACTAAATTAGGATCTGATTTGATGATCATTGAAGAGAAACTCTATTTTAACCACAAACTAATCATCAAAATCAATGAATCTAGTGGAAACTACCACTAGGATGGATCAATCACTCCTAATCCCCTCCTAAGCACACTAAACCTCTCTTCACTTAGGGGTTTTGTAAAAATGTCTGCTAATTGATCATCAGTACAAACAAATTGGAGTGTCACATCACCATTCAATACATGATCTCTTATGAAGTGATGTCTTATCTCAATATGTTTAGTTCTTGAATGCTGAATTGGATTTTTAGTTAGATTAATGGCACTTGTATTATCACAATTAATGGGAATTTTATCTTGTTTAATGCCATAATCTTCTAGTTGTTGTTTAATCCACAAGATTTGAGCACAACAACTCCCGGCTGCAACATATTCAGCTTCAGCAGTAGATAATGCAACCGAGTTTTGTTTCTTGCTAAACCATGAGATAAGGTTTTCTCCTAGAAATTGACACGACCCGCTGGTACTTTTTCTATCAAGCTTACATCCAGCGAAGTCTGAATCTGTGTATCCTATTAAGTTTAGGCTAGATTCTTTAGAGTACCATAGCCCTATATTCTTAGTTCCTATTAAATATTTAAAAATTCTCTTAACTGCAACTAGATGTGATTCTTTAGGATTAGCCTGATATCTAGCACACATGCAAACACTAAACATAATATCAGGTCTACTTGCAGTAAGATACAATAAGGATCCTATCATACCTCGATACAGTTTCTGATCTACAGATTTACCTGATTCATCTTGGTCTAATTTGCATGATGAACTCATGGGGGTGCTGATTGATTTGTTTCCCTCCATATCAAACTTCTTGAGCATCTCCTTGATATATTTGGCTTGATTGATGAAGATGCCTCCTTCAGATTGTTTGATTTGGAGTCCAAGGAAGTAAGTCAGCTCTCCCATCATGCTCATCTCAAATTTACTCTGCATCAAGTTAGCAAATTCTTCGCAGAGACGATTGTTAGTAGCACCGAAAATAATATCATCAACATAAATCTGTACTAACAGCATATCTTGGTTTTTCTTTTTCAGAAAAAGAGTTGTATCTACATTACCCCTAGAGAACTCATGTTCTAATAGGAATTTGCTAAGTCTCTCATACCATGCTCTAGGTGCTTGTTTCAAACCATAAAGTGCTTTGTTCAATTTATAAACATGATTAGGGTATTGATGATTTTCAAAACCAGGAGGTTGTTCTACATATACCTCCTCATTAATATACCCATTTAAAAATGCACTTTTTACATCCATTTGAAATAGTTTGAAGTTCTTAGAGCATGCATATGCTAATAATAATCTAATAGCCTCAAGTCTAGCTACAGGAGCAAAGGTTTCATCAAAATCTATACCTTCTTCTTGATTATACCCCTTTGCTACTAGTCTAGCCTTATTCCTTATTACGATTCCATTTTCATCTAGTTTATTTTTATAAATCCATTTTGTACCTATAATTGGATATTCAGAAGGTCTCTCAACTAGATTCCACACTTTGTTTCTAGTAAATTGGTTTAATTCTTCTTGCATTGCATTTATCCAATTTACATCATTTTTGGCTTCTTCTATATGTTTGGGCTCAAAGTGTGAGACAAAAGCTAGATGGTTATTTAAATTTCTAAGGGATGCTCTAGTCCTAACCGGTTGAGATGGATCATCTAGAATTAGTTCCTTAGGATGCCCGTGAGCATACCTCCAAGCTTTAGTTAGCCCATGATCCACAATAGCCTCTTGGCTTGATGATGCTCCTTCACTCAACTTTTGATTATCATCTTGTAATGCCATCTCATCTATCTTTTCTTCAAGAATTTCAACATCACCATCAAAATTAACTTTCTTACTAGAGGAGATGTCACTAGAGTCATCAAATACAACATGTATAGATTCTTCTATAACTAAGGTTCTTTTATTAAAGACTCTATAGGCTTTACTAGTTGTAGAGTAACCTAAGAATATTCCTTCATCCGATTTAGAGTCAAATTTACCTAGATTATCTTTCCCATTATTATGAACAAAACACCTACATCCAAAAACATGAAAGTAATTAACTTTTGGTTTTCTGTTTTTCCAAAGTTCATAAGATGTTTTCTTTATGATGGGTCTTAATAAAACTCTATTTAATATATGGCAAGAAGTATTAATGGCTTCTCCCCAAAAGTACTTAGGGAGGTTACTTTCACATAACATAGTTCTAGCCATTTCCTCTAGAGTCCTATTTTTCCTTTCCACAACTCCATTTTGTTGTGGTGTCCTAGGTGCAGAAAAATTATGGGTTATCCCCTTTTTACTACAAAACTCATTGAATAACTGATTTTCAAATTCGGTACCATGGTCACTTCTAATGGCTATTACTGAAGTATCTCTAGCATTGGTTACTTCCTTATGAAACTTTTTAAATACTGAAAAAGCTTGATCTTTATGTGCTAAGAACATAACCCAAGTATACCTAGAATAATCATCTACAATAACTAGACCATATTTATTTCCACCTAGGCTTGTTGTTCTAGTTGGTCCGAATAGGTCCATGTGTAATAATTCTAGAGGTCTAGAGGTAGAGACACATTTTATGGATTTAAATGAGTTCCTAGATTGTTTGCCAAATTGACATGCTTCACATATTTTGTTCTTTTCAAATTTTAATTTTGGCAAACCTATCACGGAATCTCTTTTAACTAGTTTAGTTATCGTGTCCATGCTTGCATGACCTAACTTACGGTGCCATAACCAACTAGCATCATTATCTTTAGTTTCATTAACAACTAAACATTGGTTATGTTTTGCAAGATCTTCAAGGTCTACAACATATACATTTCCACGTCTAATTCCTTTAAAGACTAAACTATTGTCATTAGGGTTTGTTATAATGCATAGTGATGGTTTAAACATAACATCATACCCTTTATCACATAATTGACTAATGCTTAACAAGTTATGCTTAAGACCATCAACATATCTAACATTATCAATAAAAGTAGAAGGGATGATTTGAACTTTACCAATACCAATGATGTGACCTTGGTTGTTGTCTCCAAAAGTCACAGCACCTCCCTTCTTAGCTTCAAGGGTGAAAAATTGATCCTTATCACCTGTCATGTGTCTTGAGCAGCCACTATCCAAATACCAGCAGTTTTTGTTGACCTTGGCTGCAAGACACTCCTACACAAGCAAATCATGTCATCTTAGGTACCCAAGTTTTCTTGGGTCCTTCATGGTTAGTCAAGTTGGTTCCTTTTGGAACCCATACCCTTTTAATTTTCCTTTTTGTTTTACCTTTCCTAAAATTACACACATTTGCTTTATGACCTATAGTTCCACAACAAAAGCAGGTTATTTTCTTAGTTTTACTTTCCCCAGCTTTAACAAAGAAGTTACTAAGAAGTTTTTGTTTATTTCTTGGTTGATATCCTAAACCCGCTTTATTAAATACTGCTCGTTGACTATTTAGTATCATATTCAATTTTTCTGAGCTATTTGTAAATTTTTCAACTAAGGGTTTGTATTTGTTAAGTTCTTTGGTTAGTGTTTGATTTTCTGCCTTTAGATCATTTAGTTCTTTTGTGAGATCCTTGTTTAAGATTTGTTTATGGTTTTTAAGTTCTGAGAGTTCCTTAGTTAGTTTTTCATTATCCTTAGTTAAGGTATTAGTCTTTTGAGTTAAAAGTTGGTTGCTTGTCTTAAGGTCTATATTTTCTTTGGTGATTAAATCCTTATCCTTAACTAATGAATCATACTTACGGATATAAGTTTGGTTAGTTACTTTTAATTCTCTGTTTTTAACATTTATAGCCTTATATTCAATCATTAGTTCATTAAAGGCATCATACAGCTCATCAAAAGTAAAATCTAAAGGCGATTCGAGCGTTACCTCATTTCCATTGGCCATGAAGCAGAAATTGGCCTTTTCCTCTTGTTCCTCATCCGATGAAGAAGATGATGAGTCTGAGTCGGATAGTGTCGTGACAAGAGCCTTCTTCTTCTTGTACTTGCTCCCCTTCTTCAGTAAAGGGCACTCAGCTCTTATGTGACCCGGCTTCTTGCACTCGTAACAGCCAATCCCCTCATTTTTCCTTTCCTTACCTTTGTCCTTGCGGTAGGAATTTGAGAGGCCTCTCCTTTGATGATAGGACTTCTTGTGGTTGATGAATTTTCTGAATTTGCGCACAATAAGTGCCTCACCATCATCATCCTCATGTTCTTCTTCTTCACTGCTGCTACTGCAAGATAAGTCCTTGTTAGATGAAGTAGATTTTAGAGCTATTACCTTTTTCTTATGGGAGGACTCTTCCTCGTTGTGTTGTTTCATGGTTAGCTCGTGCGTCATTAGGGATCCAAGAAGCTCCTCAAGTGGTAATTTGTTGAGATCCTTGGCTTCTTGGATTGCGGTCACTTTAGCTTCCCATGACCTTGGTAGACACCGAAGGATTTTCTTGACAAGCTCACTGTTAGTATAGTTCTTGCCAAGGCTTTTTAGGCCATTGACAATGTCAGTAAACCTAGTAAACATGCATGTAATTGTTTCATTAGAATCCATTTTAAATAGTTCATATTTATGAACCAAAATATTTATTTTGGATTCTTTGACTTGATTCGTGCCCTCATGGGTCACTTCAAGTCTATCCCAAATCTCTTTTGCAGAATTGCAAGTAGAGACCCTATTAAATTCATTTCTATCTAAGGCACAATAAAGCACATTCATAGCTTTAGAGTTTAGTTGTGCCTTCCTCATGTCATGTTCATCCCAATCCTTTTCTAGTTTGGGTACCGTGACACCCTCTACATATATGGATGGGATGTATGGGCCATTTACTACAATGGTCCACATCTCATAGTCTTGGGCTTGGATGAATATTCTCATCCTAGCCTTCCAATATGAGTAGTCGGATCCATTAAAGAATGGGGGTCTTTGGGTGGACTGACCCTCAATGTGGGAAGATCCAAATGGGGTTGTCATTTTGATCTTTTACTCTTGGGTGGAAGAGTTTAGGCTCTGATACCACTTGTTGCCCAGATAGACAACCCAAGAGGGGGGGTGAATTGGGTTTTAAAATAATTTTAACTATTAAAGCGTTTGTGGGTGACTAATTAATGCTTTTTACAAGATGATTAATTAGTTGCTGTGATGTGTATGAAATGAGAGTAATGGTAAGAGACAAGCAATCACAAACACAAAGCTTTTATAGTGGTTCGGAGCTAACCCTTGCTCCTACGTTCACTCCCCAAGTCTCTCTTGGGAATTCACTATAACCCCTTGGATTACAGCCGGTTGTTTTCCAAGCTCACAACCAAACTTGTTGTTTTACGAGCTCACAACGAACTCGGTCGGTTTTCCCAGGCTCACCGACTAGAACCAACCCCGATTGTTTTCCCGGGATCACAATCGAACCCTTACACGTTGGTTTTACACTCGGCTCACCAACCAACCTCAATACTCTTGATTCAATGCCCCGATTGAACCAAGCAAAGACAAAGGTGTAGATAAAAGAGACAAACAGAAAAATACAGCTTCTCAAAAGCAGATAAATGACAATATGAACAATAACAAAGTTAAGAGCCCTCAAACGCTTTTAAGTTGGAGAAGAGGAAGGGCTTCTTAAACTTCTGGTCTCCTCTTGAGTGAGTAGTCGACTTGAATGCAGGAGGAGAAGGCTTTTAATTGCTGGGAAGATGTAGGTGGATGCAGTAAATGCAGATCTTCCTCTTTTTCGTTGAAGAACACGTTGCAGAGCTTGAATGCTTGATTAGTTGGAGTGGAATGGTTCTTCTCTTCCTTGCTACAGTCTTCTGTGGCTATTTAAACCAACCCCCACGGAAACTAGCCGTTAGAGAGCTTTTTCTGCCCGTTCTGCACACTCTGCGCAGCCTGACAATGTGTCCGTTGGTGGGTTAGAGTCGACTCACGCGATCAGGAGTCGACTCGGCTGTAGCGGGAGTCGACTCAAGCTTTTTCGGAGTCGACTCGGCAACTGTTCCAAATTTGAATTAAAGTTGCCTTCACGACTGGGAGTCGACTCGTCTTGACCTGGAGTCGACTCGCCAACTTCTGGAGCTGACTTGGCAATTTCGGAGTCGGCTCATCCACTGAAGTCCGTGGATCCAATTTTGAATTTGATCCACTCGAGTCGACTCGACTATCCTGGGAGTCGACTCGAATCTCAGAGCCCGAACTCCCGATTCTCTGTCTTTTGGCTCGTCCAGTCTTGGAGTCGACTCGAACTTCCTCGGAGTCGACTCGGCTCTCAGTTTCCGAAACTTGGTCTTCTGCCTTTTTGATGTGAAGCTGTCTTGGAGTCGACTCGAGCTGTCTGGGAGTCGACTCGAATCTCAGAGGCAGTAACTTGGTCTTCTGTCTGTTGATGGTCGCGGAGTCTTGGAGTTGACTCGCATATTACGGGAGTCGACTCGAATCTCAGAGTCCGAAAATTGCTCTCTGACTTTTTCTTGTGTTCCTCTGAGAGTCGACTCTCACCTTCTTTGGAGTCGACTTGCCATCCATCGGAGTCGACTCGCGTTTCACTGGAGTCGACTCGAATCTCAGACCCGAAAACTGCTCTCTGACTTTTTCTTTGTGTTCCTCTTGGAGTCGACTCTTACTATCCTGGAGTCGACTCGGTGAACATCGGAGTCGACTCGCGCACTTTGGGAGTCGACTCGTTGACAGGTTCTGAGTTGAAGCTTTCTGTTCTTCTGTCTGTTCTCAGTCGGAGTCGACTCGTACAGATCTGGAGTCGACTCGAGCCCGTGCCAGTGAACTTGATACGCTTGGAGTCGACTCGTGATACTCTGGAGTCGACTCGAGTCTCAGACTTTGGTTCAAGCTGACTTCTTAACTTATCCAAAAATTATGAACCAAGTCTTGAGACACTTAGACAAGATTTTCGCTGAAACACTTAATTGAATTCATTAGTAAACAAGAAATATACTCAATTGCTTTGATCTCATCAAAATCAAATAGGGTTTTAATCAATCACTCCACAGGATGCGGGGGTGACGGCTGGGATGAATGAACTCCAAAAGCCTTTGAAATGGGGGAAAGAAGAGGATGCTCGTTTCTTCCACGCAGGCGGACACGTGGAATAGATGCTGGCTTGCAGATGCTTGGAGCTGCGACGAAGTGGACGGCTGAACTTGACCTCCTTCTAGTGTGCAACTAGGGTCGACCCATGCGGTTGGCTGGTCACCTACAGTGATGCATCTTTTTGAACCCAATGTGCATTTTAGGTTTAATTTCCGATCACCTGCACCCCACAAAAATATAATATTAATACAGCACTTCTATCATTATTTGTCAGCAATAATACAAATTTAAGTGATGTGTAGATCGCACTTTTGTGCTCTCATCAAAAACCATGGATGAACCTGATCGAGTTGCCTACGTACCATTTCATAAGGGAAATCAAGCCATACGTAGTTCTTTTTAAGTTTTAAAATGCAGCGGAAAAACTGAATCACACAATTTAATTCAAGCATGCTTACAAGATCAAATCTAGAAATCAGCACCTTAAGAACACATAGGATTATGCCGGAATCATTTAAACAATTATGCTAAAACTTTCATGCATGATTAATTATCAGATCTGAAAGGTAAACACTCTATTCCGATTAATCTTCGAATATCCAATGAATGGATTCTGGAGATAACTCCGTGAGGAGCCCCAAAGGAGGGTAAAACCTCGAAGAATCAGACCTAGACCCTGACTTCAAAATAAAATATTGATGTGGGATTAATACCTTTTATGATAGAAGAAACTTGTGGATCTGATCCTTGACTTCGCAGCCACGCACTCGAATGGCCTCTATGAGAAGTACACGCGAAGTTCCTGAAGAGATCCAATCCTACGGAAATGCTAGCTTGCACAGAATTTCTTGAGGCTGAAATTTGATCTTCCCAATGCTATCAACTTTTGATCCGTCTTCTTGGAAGAACTTGGAGGAAAGGTTTGGAGGGATTGAAGGGGACTTAGATCTGATCTAAAGACTCTTATGTTCAGGGACCCCTAACACTAATGGCATGATGGACTTAGAGGAGGAAGAAGTCGGCTAGATTGAATGCATAATTTTTCCATGCATGAACTAGGGTTCCTCTCTTTTCTTTTCCCTTTGTTTTCTTCTTTTTCTCTCTTTTTTTCTTGAATTCGACCACCAGTTGATGGAGGTCCTTTTAATGTTGCTATCTCCTCTAACTTCATGCCAACCATCCCATATTTGAGGAGAATTTTATGGGGTTTTGAATTTTGAATTCAAAATTCAAGTTCATGCGCCATTACATGATGAAGCTTGATCTAATCTAAACCATTCATTATGTTGCCACTTCCCTCTTTCAATTTTGAAATTTCCATGCCCTCAATCAGATTAGAGGGTCACGTGGTGATTTTGTGGTGATTAAATTCGAAATTCAACCTTAATTAGAAGTGAGATAAAGATAAGGATGACATATGCCATGAAGAGAGAGAATTTGATCTTATCCAATTCTTTTCATGATTTATCTCTCCATGTCACCCCATCTGATGATGAAAGAGATCCATGATGTTTTCAAGTGTCCCATGGCACCATTAAATAAATTAAATTAATTTTTAATCATATTAAAAATCAATTTATGGCGCCATGCATGGATATATGACAAGTGGATTTCAAGATCCGAACAGTTTCAGATCAAACCCATTTAATTTAATTAAATCCTAATAATTAGAATGATCCAATTACCATGGGTTGAACCTAATCCAATTAGGTCAATCCCTAATTAAGCATAAATTTAATCTAATTTAATTTGGTCAACCTAAGTCCTCTTGATTCAGACCTAATCCAATCAGGTTAAAAAAACTGATTGAGCCCATAATTGAATCTAATTCAATTTGGCTCATCCTTAGTCTAATTACTCAATCCAGTTGAGTTCACTAGCAAACTAATTACTAATTAATTTTCCGATAATTACTTTAATTATTTTATAAGATAATTTACCAATCGAATTGACCAAATTATCCCTGAATGATTCTTAATCATTCATCAGCTTTCTTGATCAATCAGGAATCTTCTATGCGTGTGACCTCATAGGTTCGAACCTAAGCCGGTAGTATAGGAACGACTTCCTACACTAATCAATGTAACCATCTAGCAATGGTACCCGACATTCGGATAGACCGAATATATGCGAAGCAAATATTCTGGAACCCTGAACTATGGTTACTGTATAATTCAATCCCTTTGACTCCTAATGCCAAGATGACTTAAAGCTCACTATCAACCCTATAATTAGTACATCCATTATGTGATTAACTTTAGATATCCCGTGACTCCTCACTGGGATTACCCTGGCCAAGGTTTTGCTAAATTAATCACAAGATATTATCTCCTATTTCTAAGAGGGGTCAATTCCATCTCGACTCATAACTGACTACACAAGTACTTGACTGCACCTAGTGACCTTCCGTCACTGAATTAGAAATCCAGATAGTCCGGTACCAAAGTACAATGAGTTGCTTGCTAGTCACGGATTGCGGTCTCAGGTCAGAGGGCCAAACTTATACCCATATCCACTCGGAACATCTTTTGACAGGAGAACGTTATAGAATTGGTCACGTTCAGTGAAATGTACTCCTACACTTCACCTGTGTGGCATACTAGTATCTCTACACTCCTTGGTTAAGAGGACAACCAACGTATATGTCACACAATGACCTAATCTCGATAATACTGTTGACCTAGTAACAACATATCATTTGGTCGCGAACTGATTTAAAGACTCAAAGATAAATCCTCCTTTATCTTTAATAAGTCCTAAGGACTTCATCATATAAGAGCTCATTTGAAGATGTAAAATGATGAATAATGCTAAATAACATTTTATTAATTTGTCAATTTATTTACAAAATTCAATCATCAATATGCTGACGATTGACTATTAGGATACAATTTCCAACAACTCCCACTTAGCCTAAAGCCAATCGGCACAGTATCTAATACCCATCTTCGACTTGTGTTCGTTGAACTCTTTGATGCCGAGGACTTTGGAAATGGGTCAGCCAGATTTTCTTTTGTATCAATCTTCTGAAGATCAATATCACCTCATTCTATAATCTCTCGAACCAGGTGATAGCGTCGCAGAATATGCTTGGTCCGCCGATGTGCTTTAGGTTCCTTTGCCTGAGCTATGGCTCCAGTGTTATCACAAAATATAGGAACTGGGCCATCAATGAAAGATGCCACTCCTAGCTCGGTGATGAAGTTGCGCAACCATACGGCTTCCTTGGCTGCATCAGATGCTGCGATGTATTCTGCTTTACATGTAGAATCTGCCACTGTATGCTGCTTGAAACTCTTCCAGCAGATGGCCCCACCCTTAAGAGTAAAGATATATCCCGACACGCTCTTGCTATCATCTTGATCTGATTGAAAACTTGAATCGGTATATCCTTCAAGTTTTAAGTCAGAATCACATAGACTAGCCACTGGTCTTTAGTATTTCTCAAATACTTAAGAATGGTTTTCACAACCTTCCAGTGGTTGCTACCTGGATCAGACTGGTATCTGCTCACTACTCCTAGTGAGTATGCCACGTCTGGTCTAGTACATGTCATGGCATACATTATAGATCCCACTGCCGAAGCATATGGAATTCTATCCATACTCTTTCTTTCTTGAGGGGTTGTCGGACAATCCCTTTAGAGAGGTTAATTTCATGGCCCATTGGAAGATAACTTTTTTGGAATTAATCATACTAAACCTATTCAGTATAGTATCAATGTATGTGGATTGGGATAATCCAAGCAATCTTTTAGATCTATCTCTATAAATCTTCATCCCTAGGATGTAAGATGCTTCTCCCAAATTCTTTATGGCAAATTGAGATGATAGCCAAACCTTTATTCCTTGTAATGCAGGAATGTCATTCCCGATTAAAAGAATGTCATCCACATACAAAACCAGAAATATGATTACTGAACCATTGACCCATTTATAAATGTAGGGTTCTTCTTCATTTTTAATGAAGCCATACGTTTTGATTACCTTATCAAAGCGTATGTTCCAACTTCGAGAAGCTTGCTTTAATTCATAAATGGATCTTTGAAGCTTGCACACTTTAGACTCATCTGCAGATGTAAAACCTTCAGGTTGTATCATATACACTTCCTCTTCTAAATCTTCATTTAGAAATGCGGTCTTTACATCCATTTGTCAGATTTCATAGTCTAAATGTGCTGCTATCCCAAGCACAATCTGAATGGACTTTAGCATTGCCACAGGAAAAAATATCTCGTTATAGTCGATACCATAACGTTGACGATATCCTTAGGCAACCAGACGGGCTTTATAGGTCTCTACCTTTCCGTCTACGCCCCGTTTTCTTTTGAATATCCACTTACACCCTATGGGTTTAATCCCTTCGGGTGGGTCAACTAATGTCCATACATCATTGACCTTCATGGATTTCATTTCGGATTGCATGGCTCCAAGACATTTATCAGAGTCATACCTCTGCATTGCATCCATATATATGATCGGATCCTCATCGTTTTCATCAATTTCGATAGGATCCCCATCCCGGACCAAGAAACTGTAGTATCTGTCCGGCTGACGTGGTACTCTACCTAATCGCCTTAATGATGCATCTTGTTAGATGTATGCCCTAGAAGCCAATCTGGCGGATACATTATTAATTCTGGAACATAAATTTATACTTAACCTTATTATTATTGAACAATAAATGGGCATCTTTTCATTCATATTGTTTATGTGTCTATGAATCGTCCAAGAAATTAATAATATGATGATACAAATTCTCAAGAGTTGAGAATTTGAGCCATGTATCATTGGTGATTAATTTCTAAATACTCCTGGTCAATGGATCATCACGAGGACGGTAATCGATCCGATCAGTGCACAGATCGCTTTCCTTATGGATGGACGAGACTCGAGTCCACAGTGTAGGGACACTGAAGTGATAGTGCAGGTGCTTGTTAGAGAACAAGGATACTGAGCGTGACCAAGACAAGAAGTCATTTGGATGTCTATCCACTCGTCAGTGACTTGCTTGATGTTGCAGTAGTGTGACAAGTCCTTTGACCTGCGGTGCTTTGGCTATTCACAGTGAAGTTAGTGTAGTTTGACTGCACATATACATGGTCTCTAGTCATATGGATCCTTGTTGTGTAGATTGGCTGTAGTAGGTTCACTGTAGGAGTAGGATTTGCACTTACATGGAATCTATCGACCTTGATAGAAGAGGAGTGATCCTATGTGATTTATTAGACTGAGTTCTAAGACCTTGGCCAGGGCAGTAATATAAAGTGGAGAAAGAGTTTCCACTCTCGAACTCAAGTCGAATAAATCTAGACATATGACAGACGATGGGGTTTGACGAGTTATCCATGACCTCCGGTCTGTAGGGATCCACGATAGAAGGACTGTATCATACGATAACTACACCTAAAGATTCATTATTCTATTCTGCTGGGTGGCCACTACATACTGCTAGGTGTCACTGGTGGATGGTGAGACTCACAGGGATCATCTTGATGGTCGATAATCCCTAGTGAGTTGAGTTGAAATTCTTTCAATCCATTGAAAGGAGTTTTCAATGATATTGTGATAGAGATCGCAATATATCTTACTACCAATCAGAATAGAACCTATGGGGTCACAAACATTAGAGGTATTGACCGATCCGATGGTTGAATATGATTAGCAATCACAAATAATCAATTAGATTGATAAATCGATAACCGGCTAAGAGTTAGTGGTTGAAAGAAGGAACAATTGCAATCGGATTGCAGTTTAATTTAATTAATTGGATTTAATTAATTGGACTTGATCATGAGTCCTACTTGGAGTAGGATCCTTGGAGTCCTAATTGGATTAGGATTTCAAATTAAATTAGAGTCCTACTTGGAGTAGGATTTCTAAAGTCCTAATTATCTTAGGGCTGAAATTTGAACAAGTCCTGATTAGATTAGAATTTTCTTAAGTCCTAATTAATTTTAAATTTAATCTAATTAATTTTAAGACTCCTAATGGGATTAGAATTGAAGAGTTCAATAGAGTCTTGGTTCAATTAAATTCTAATTGGATTAGGATTTGGAGGAATTAAATTAGGTTCATCTAATTCTTTTTAGAAAAGGATTGGGTCATAACCTATATGGCTAAACCCACCTCACTTAATGTGATTAAGTGGGATGTGAGAATAGTGAGGAGTGTTAGAACCCGCCCATGCCGCAGAAAATTTTTTAAAAATTCAGACGCAGCGGAAGAGGCATGTGCGGGATCAACCGTTCATCGCATGAACGTTGTTCAAAAACCGTTCGTAGTTAGATAAGGATTAAATACTTTTGAAACATTAGGAAGATCAGATCTTCACCTTGTGTGGGTAGATGATCACCGCAAATTGAAGTTCGTGGTTTTGGAAGAAGGCTCGTTTGAAGCCGCACACGCGTCCGGCCTCTACGGATATCTACACGAAGCAGAGGACCAATCCAAATGCTCCAATATCCCCGGGGTGCTAGCTCCCTTGCAGAGATATGTTTTGATGGCTGATCACCTCCTCCTCTTTCAACTCTTGAATGTCAGAGGGAGGATGAAGAAGAAGAAAGCTCTAGGGAGAAGAACCAAAAGGCTTGTTGCTGCCTTTTTCCTTCCCTGCGTTGGAACAAAGGAAGAAGACCAAGATGAGGAGCTCGCCTCCTCTTTCTTTTCCCTTTTGCTGATGGCGGCCGAAAACCAAGAGGAAGGAGGGGCGTACGGCACAAGGGAGAGGAGTTTTCCAATGCCCTAGGTGCTGCCCCTTGAACCCCTTAAATAGATTGTGGAGCTCCTAACTTTTAGGAGCTCCAGACTAATTTCCAAGAGGGGCGCCAGCCCCTCTTGTCTTGTCGCACAAAAGAAGAGAAGGAGGAGGGGGCGTACGACCCTCCTCTTGGTTTGCCCTAGTCCTCCTCTAAGGAGGATTAGGGGGCCTCCTAATGACTAAGTCCTAATCTAATTAGGCTTAGTCTAAGGGTGATCCAATTGGGTTTAATCTAGGTATGTCCTAATCCAATTAGAACTCAATGAATCATGACTCAATTGAAAGCTTCAATCCTAATCTAACTAGGAGTCATCTTGATTCATTAGATTAATAATTAACTTGGGACTTAAGAAATTCTAATCCAATTAGGACTTATTTAATTTTAGTCCTAATCCAATTAGAACTCTAATTTGAATCCGAAGTCCTAATCTAATTAGGACTTCTAGAAATCGTATTCTAAGTAGGAATCCATATTGAAATCAAAATCCTAATCTAATTAGGATTGTAGGAATTCTACTCCAAGTAGGAATCCCAGTCCCACTCCAAGTAGGACTCCTAGTCTTAATCCAATTAGGACTCCAGGAATCCTACTCTAAGTTGGTTTCGTGTTTAAGTTCAATTAATTAATTCCCATTATTCCTTCTTCAATTTATTATCAATCGAATTGATTACTCGTGATTCATAATCACTTTTCAACCATCGGATCGGTCAATACTTCTAGTGTGTGTGACCCCATAGGTTCTATTCTGACTGGTACTGAGATATATTGTGATCTCTATCACAATATCATTGAAAACTCTTTTCAATGGGTGGGAACGATTCCAACTCTACTCATTAGGGTTTATCGATCATCGAGATAATCCCTATGAGTCCCATCATCCACCAGTGACACCTAGCAGCATGTAGTGGCTACCCAGCAGAATAGAATGATGAACCTCTAGGTGCAGTTATCGTGTGATACAGTCCTACTATCGTGGATCCCTACAGGACGGAGGTCATGGACAACTCGTCAAACCCCATCGTCTGTCATATGTCAAGATTTATTCGACTTAAGCTCGAGAGTGGAAAACTCTTTCTCCACTATAAAATCTGCCCCGGCCGAGGTCTTATGAACTCAGTCTTATAAATCACATAGGATCTCTTCTTATCTATCAAGGTCGATAGATTCCTTATAGGTGCATACCCTACTCCTACAGTGAACCTACTGCAGCCAATCTACACTGCATGGACCCATATGGCTAGAGACCATGTATATGTGCAATCAAACTACAATAACCTCACTGTGAGTAGCCGAAGCATCGTAGGTCAAAGGACCAGTCACACTACTGCAACATCAAGCAAGTCACTGATGTTGCCCAGATAGACAACCCAAGAGGGGGGGTGAATTGGGTTTTAAAATAATCTTACAATTTAAAACGATGTGGATGACTAATTAAAGCTATTGCAAGTTGTTCGATTAATTGCTATGTGCTGTGAGTCATATGAGAGTAAGAGAAAGAGAGACAATCAATCACAAACACCAAGTTTTATAGTGGTTCGGAGCTAACCCTTGCTCCTACGTCCACTCCCCAAGTCTCACTTGGGAATTCACTATAACCCCTTGGATTACAGCCGGTTGTTTTCCAAGCTCACAACCAAACTTGTTGTTTTACCAGCTCACAACGAACTCGGTCGGTTTTTCCAGGCTCACCGACTAGAACCAACCCCGATTGTTTTTCCGGGATCACAATCGAACCCTTACATGTTGGTTTTACACTCGGCTCACCAACCAACCTCTATACCCTTAATTCAATCCCCCGATTGAACCAAGCAAAGACAATGTGTAGATGAAAAGAACAAACAGAAAAATACAGCTTCTCAAAAGCAGATAAATGGCAATATGAACAATAACGAAGTTAAGAGCCCTCAAACGCTTTTAAGTTGGAGAAGAGGAAGGGCTTCTTGAACTTCGGGTCTCCTCTTGAATGTGTAGTCGACTTGAATGCAGGAGGAGGCTCTTTCAATGTTGGGAAGAAGTAGGTGGATGCAGTTAATGCTGCTCTTCCCTCTTTTTCGTTGAAGAACAAGTTGCAGAGATTGAAAGCTTGATTACTTGGAGTGGAATGGTTGTTCTCTGCTTTGCTACAGTCCTCTATGGCTATTTAAACCAACCCCCACGGAAACTAGCCGTTAGAGAGCTTTTTCTGCCCATTCTGCACACTCTGTACACCCTGACAATGTGTCCGTTGGTGGGTTAGAGTCGACTCGCGTGATCAGGAGTCGACTCGGCTGTAGCGGGAGTCGACTCATGCTTTTCTGGAGTCGACTCGGCAACTGTTTCGGATTTGAATTAAAGTAGCCTCTTAGACTGGGAGTCGACTCGTCTTGACCTGGAGTCGACTCGCCAACTTCTGGAGCTGACTTGGCTTTGTCGGAGTCGGCTCATCCCATGGAGTCCGTGGATCTATTTTTGAATTTGGTCCACTTGAGTCGACTCGACAATCCTGGGAGTCGACTCGGCGCTCAGAGCCCGAACTCCCTATCTTCTGTCTTTTGCCTCGTCCAGTCTTGGAGTCGACTCGAACTTCCCCGGAGTCGACTCGGCTCTCAGTTTCCGAAACACTGTCTTCTGTCTTTTTGATGTAGAGCTGCCTTGGAGTCGACTCTAGCTGTCTGGGAGTCAACTCGAATCTCAGAGA
The DNA here is from genome assembly GCF_009389715.1 of Phoenix dactylifera. Taxonomy (NCBI): domain Eukaryota; kingdom Viridiplantae; phylum Streptophyta; class Magnoliopsida; order Arecales; family Arecaceae; genus Phoenix; species Phoenix dactylifera. Next base: position 369,442 of record NW_024067763.1, on the reverse strand, counting down.
CAGTAAATTGGTCTTCTGTCTTCTTTGTGGTCGCGGAGTCTCGGAGTCGACTCGCGTATTGCGGGAGTCGACTCGAATCTCAGAGTTCGAAAAACGTTCTCTGACTTTTTCCTTGTGTTCCTCTGAGAGTCGACTCTCACTTTCTTTGAAGTCAACTTGCCAACCATCGGAGTCGACTCGCGTTCCACTGGAGTCGACTCGAATCTCAGACCCGAAAACTGCTCTCTGACTTTTCTGCCTGTGGCTCCTTGGAGTCGACTCTTGCTACCCTGGAGTCGACTCGGTGAACATCGGAGTCGACTCGCGCACTTCAGGAGTCGACTCGCTGACAGGTTTTGAGTTGATGCTTTCTGTTCGTCTGTCTGTTCTAAGTCGGAGTCGACTCGTACTTATCCGGAGTCGACTCGAGCCCGTGCCAGTGAACTTGATACGCTTGGAGTCGACTCGTGATACTCTGGAGTCGACTCGAGTCTCAGACTTTGGTTCAGGCTGACTTCTTAACTTATCCAAAATATTATGAACTAAGTCTAGAGACACTTAGACAAGATTTTCACTGAAACACTTAATTGAATTCATTAGTAAACAAGAGATATACTCAAATGCTTTGAGCTCATCAAAATCAAATAGGGTTTTAATCAATCACTCCACAATCTCCCCCTTTTTGATGATGACAAAACATTGAGTATATGTAAAGTGAATTGCTCAATAAACAATGAAATAAAATCCATAATTGAATTGAAATATCTGGTAATTCAATTTATCCAAGCTTGAAAGGAGTGAAACAATAAATTTCGGAGTTAAAGCTCTCCCTTTCATTCGGAATTATATAAGCCTTCATATTATACAATCAATTGTTTGGCTTATATATCTTTAATGATTTAGCTTGATTAATATTTAGATTCTCCCCCTCAACATATGCATTCTACTATGTTTTGATTCTCTGAATTTCCTTTTAATGCTTTGAAGTTTTTGAACTGAATTTTTTGTTTTTAGAGGGAAAATCTTTCAATTTGTTCTTGAGTAGGATTCAGCTAATCTCCGAATATCCCTTGAATAGATTCTGGAGATTACTCCATTAGGAGCCCCAAAAGAGAGATAATGAGCCTCGAGGTACCAAATCCACTTAGAACAAATTTTGTGTGTTTTAACAATTTTTTTGATTTTCATTGATTCCTTTTACATATTTTATACATATTTCTCCCCCTTTTTGTCATCGTATCAAAAAGAAGGTAAGCACACACAATCAATGGCACAACCAATCAATCATCAAATGGCACAGAATTGAAGAAAATATGGCTACTCATTGTATTGATTTGCATGTAAATACATTTGAGAGTACAAAAAATAAGGCAAAACAATACAGTCAAAACAAAACACAAAAAGTAGCTATGGTCTCCTCGAGGATGTAGCTCCTCCTCTCGAAGATGTATCTCCTCCTCTCGAGGACGTGGCTCCTCCTCTCGAGGATGTAGCTCCTCCTCTCAATCTGCTCTGCTCCATGAGGAGGGTGACTGCATCTGTAACATGCCCGAGCTGAGTGATAATGGACGAAGTGGCTCTGCTATGTGTAGTAGAGAGCTCAGTCACCGACGTCTGAAGTGCGTCCAGCTTGTCGATGAGCACATTCGACAAGCGCTCGGCCCCCTCGGTAGTGGTGTGCATGTCACGACCGATGTCCTCCCTCATCTGTCGAGTGGTGCTCGTGACCTCACTCATGCTATGAAACTGGGCCTGGAGCAAAGTCCTCATGTTGTAGATCTCTTCCCGCACATGAGCCGTCATGTCAGTCACGGCCGTCAGGGAAGGGACCAACGCTGAAGATGGAGCGGGAGAGGGAGCAGGCACCGAACCTCGGAGCTCCCGAAGCAACTCATCCCTCAGATCTCGGACTATCTCCTGCCGCAGCTCCCGGAGCTGCTCAGGAGCGATGCGGACCTCCATGGATGGTGGAGCCGAGGAGGAGGGTCCGGCGGAGGTGGTAGGAGCAGAAGTGGATGGAAAGTCTGGTAAGTCGGGAAGGTCAGAGTCTGGCTCAGGACTGGGGGAAGGTCTGGTGGTCTGTGTGGTGATGGAAGACTTCCTAACCCATGTCCCCTCTCTCTTCCGAAACCCCATCCTGTGTAGGGTCCCTGCACGCGTGCGATCAGTCCATCGCAATGCGCGAAAGGGTTCCCCCTCAGGGATAGGAATCTCGTACTCCCTAAATAACAAGGTGAAGACCATACCGTAGGGCAAAGTGAGCCTAGGTCTGTCTAGTGGCTCACACATGTATCGATATATGAGTTTGGGGAAGTTGATTGGGGTGTCATGAAGCATGTAGAACATGAGAGCTAGGTCTCTCTCAGATACAAAGTCAAATCTCCCGGTCTTAGGAAAGATGGACCTAGACAATATACTTAGGAGGATCCGCATCTCAATCGGAAGTGAGCTAGCGGATACCTCGTCTAAGGGTGACTGGGGTGGATGCCCTAGAACGGCCGTAAGGGCCTCAACCCTGTCCTCGGGATGTGTGGGAGCCACCCCTACTAGTGGAAGGTGGAGGATGTGGGCAATAAGATCCTCCGTAATGAACAGAGGGACACCGGCTACCGTGCCCTCGATACCCCCATCTCCCCGATGGACGGTACCGTAAAACTCTCTAATGAGCCCTGGATATGTGGGGAGATCTAAGGTGAGGAAGTACTCTAAGCCCTGGGCCCTAAGTCTATCACTTATAGTGAACCCTTCCCGGGAGAGATAGTCGAAGTCGACATATCTCCCGGTGGTGACGGCCTTCCCGGCTAATGGCCTCGCGGGAACCGCCCTTGGCGGGGAACGAGCCGAAGGTTGTGGCCTCGCGGGATCGTGCCGAGCCTTGGAGCGCCTCTCGGGACCGGCCTCGGGTCGGGACCTCTTCCGGACTACGGTTTTACGCGGCATAATGACCTAGAACGGGATGAAAACCTAAAGGATGGTGAAAGGTCGACGGAGAAGGCTTTTGGGACGACCGGGGACGACCTAGGAGTCGGCTCTAGGGCTTGTGAACAGTGGCGGCTGAGAAAGAAGTATTTTCGAAACGACAAAGTTAGGGTTAAAAAGTCGGATCCCGACTGCGAGTCGACTCCACTGAGTCGCGAGTCGACTCGACCTCGAGTCGACTCCAGAATATACGCGAGTCGACTCTCCTTATGCGCCTGTAGACCTCGAGTCGACTCCCGACTATATGAGAGTCGACTCCCCCTCTGCTGCCATCTTTGCGAGTCGACTCCCGCAAATGCGCGAGTCGACTCCCCCTTAGGAGCCGACTCTGAAACTTACTCGAGTCGTCTCTAACTTTGGCACGCACCTAAAAATCATGTTATGTTCGTGCTGAATGAGGGAAAATCACTAAATTATGATCTGATTTGATGATCATTGAAAAGAAACTCTATTTTAACCACAATCTAATCATCAAAATCAACGAATCTAGTGGAAACTACCACTAGGATGGATCAATCACTCCTAATCCCCTCCTAAGCACACTAAACCTCTCTTCACTTAGGGGTTTTGTAAAAATGTCTGCTAATTGATCATCAGTACAAACAAATTGTAGTGTCACATCACCATTCAGTACATGATCTCTTATGAAGTGATGTCTTATCTCAATGTGTTTAGTTCTTGAATGCTGAATTGGATTTTTAGTTAGATTAATGGCACTTGTATTATCACAGTTAATAGGTATTTTATCTTGTTTAATGCCATAATCTTCTAATTGTTGTTTGATCCACAAGATTTGAGCACAACAACTCCCGGCTGCAACATATTCAGCTTCAGCAGTAGATAATGCAACCGAGTTTTGTTTCTTGCTAAACCATGAGATTAGGTTTTCTCCTAGAAATTGACAAGACCCGCTGGTACTTTTTCTATCAAGCTTACATCCAGCGAAGTCTGAATCTGTGTATCCTATTAAGTTTAGGCTAGATTCTTTAGAGTACCATAACCCTATATTCTTAGTTCCTATTAAGTATTTAAAAATTCTCTTAACTGCAACTAGATGTGATTCCTTAGGATTAGCCTGATATCTAGCACACATGCAGACACTAAACATAATATCAGGTCTACTTGCAGTAAGATACAATAAAGATCCTATCATACCTCTATACAGTTTCTGATCTACAGATTTACCTGATTCATCTTGGTCTAATTTGCATGATGAGCTCATGGGGGTGCTGATTGACTTGTTTCCCTCCATATCAAACTTCTTGAGCATCTCCTTGATATATTTGGCTTGATTGATGAAGATGCCTCCTTCAGACTGTTTGATTTGAAGCCCGAGGAAGTAGTTCAGCTTTCCCATCATGCTCATCTCAAATTTACTCTGCATCAAATCAGCAAATTCTTCGCAGAGGCGATTGTTAGTAGCACCGAAAATGATATCATCAACATAAATCTGTACTAGTAGCATATCTTGGTTTTTCTTTTTCAGAAATAGTGTTGTATCTACATTACCCCTAGAGAACTCATGTTCTAGTAGAAATTTGCTAAGCCTCTCATACCATGCTCTAGGTGCTTGTTTTAAACCATAAAGTGCTTTGTTCAGTTTATATACATGATTAGGGTATTGATGATTTTCAAAACCAGGAGGTTGTTCTACATATACCTCCTCATTTATATACCCATTTAAAAATGCACTTTTTACATCCATTTGAAATAGTTTGAAATCCTTAGAGCATGCATATGCTAATAATAATCTAATAGCCTCAAGTCTAGCTACAGGAGCAAAGGTTTCATCAAAATCTATACCTTCTTCTTGATTATAACCCTTTGCTACTAGTCTAGCCTTATTCCTTATAACAATTCCATTTTCATCAAGTTTATTTTTATAAATCCATTTAGTACCTATAATCGGATATTCAGAAGGTCTCTCTACTAGATTCCATACCTTGTTTCTAGTAAATTGGTTTAATTCTTCTTGCATTGCATTTATCCAATTTACATCATTTTCGGCTTCTTCTATATGTTTGGGCTCAAAGTGTGAGACGAAAGCTAGATGGTTATTTAAATTCCTAAGAGATGCTCTAGTCCTAACCGGTTGAGATGGATCATCTAGAATTAGTTCCTTAGGATGCCCGTAAGCATACCTCCAAGCTTTAGTTAGCCCATGATTCACAATAGCCTCTTGGCTTGATGATGCTTCTTCAATCAATTTTTGATTATCATCTTGTAATGTCATCTCATCTATCTTTTCTTCAAGAATTTCAGCATCATCATCAAAGTTAACTTTCTTACTAGAGGAGATGTCACTAGAATCATCAAATACAACATGTATAGATTCTTCTATAACTAAGATTCTTTTATTAAAGACTCTATAGGCTTTACTAGTTGTAGAGTAACCTAAGAATATTCCCTCATCAGATTTAGAGTCAAATTTACCTAGATTATCTTTTCCATTATTATGAACAAAACACCTACATCCAAAAACATGAAAGTAATTAACTTTTGGTTTTCTGTTTTTCCAAAGTTCATAAGGTGTTTTCTTTATGATGGGTCTCAATAGAACTCTATTTAATATATGACAAGAAGTATTAATGGCTTCTCCCCAAAAGTACTTAGGGAGGTTACTTTCACATAACATAGTTCTAGCCATTTTCTCTAGAGTTCTATTTTTCCTCTCCACAACTCCATTTTGTTGTGGTGTCCTAGGTGCAGAAAAATTATGGGTTATCCCCTTTTTACTACAAAACTCATCAAATGACTGATTTTCGAATTCGGTACCATGGTCACTTCTAATGGCTATTACTGAAGTATCTCTAGCATTGGTTACTTCCTTATGAAACTTTTTAAATACTGAAAAAGCTTGATCTTTATGTGCTAAGAACATAACCCAAGTGTATCTAGAATAGTCATCTACAATAACTAGACCATATTTATTTCCACCTAGGCTAGTGGTTCTAGTTGGTCCGAATAGGTCCATGTGTAATAATTCTAGAGGTCTAGATGTAGAGACACATTTTATGGATTTAAATGAGTTCCTAGATTGTTTGCCAAATTGACATGCTTCACATATTTTGTTCTTCTCAAATTTTAATTTTGGCAAACCTATCACGGAATCTCTTTTAACTAGTTTAGTTATTGTGTCCATGCTTGCATGACCTAACTTACGGTGCCATAACCAGCTAGCATCATTATCCTTAGTTTCATTAACAACTAGACATTGGTTATGTTTGGCAAGATCTTCAAGGTCTACAACATACACATTCCCACGTCTAATTCCTTTAAAAACTAAACTATTGTCATTAGGGTTTGTTATAATGCATAGTGATGGTTTAAACATAACATCATACCCTTTATCACATAATTGACTAATGCTTAATAAGTTATGCTTAAGACCATCAACATATCTAACATTATCAATAAAAGTAGAAGGGGTAATTTGAACTTTACCAATACCAATGATGTGACCTTGGTTGTTGTCTCCAAAAGTCACAGCACCTCCCTTCTTAGCTTCAAGGGTGAAAAATTGATCCTTGTCACCCGTCATGTGTCTTGAGCAGCCACTGTCCAAATACCAGCAGTTTTTGTTGACCTTGGCTGCAAGACACTCCTACACAAGCAAATCATATCATCTTAGGTACCCAAGTTTTCTTGGGTCCTTCATGGTCAGTCAAGTTGGTTCCTTTTGGAACCCATACCCTTTTAATTTTCCTTTTTGTTTTACCTTTCCTAAAATTACACACATTTGCTTTATGACCTATAGTTCCACAACAAAAGCAGGTTATTTTCTTAGTTTTACTTTTTCCAGCTCTAACAAAGAAGTTACTAAGAAGTTTTTGTTTATTTCTTGGTTTATATCCTAAACCCGCTTTATTAAATACTGCTCGTTGACTATTTAGTATCATATTTAACTTTTCAGAACTATATGTAAATTTTTCAACCAAAGGTTTGTATTTGTTAAGTTCTTTAGTTAGTGTTTGATTTTCTGCTTTTAGATCATTTAGTTCTTTTGTGAGATCCTTGTTTAAGATTTGTTTATGGTTTTTAAGTTCTGAAAATTCCTTAGTTAGTTCTTCGTTATCTTTACTTAAGGTGTTAGTTTTCTTAATTAAGAGTTGGTTGCTTGTCTTAAGTTCTAGATTTTCTATGGTGATACAGTCCTTATCCTTAACTAGTTTATCGCATTTAAGTATGTATGATTGTTTAGCTATTTTTAGTTCTTTATTCTTAAGATTTATGGCCTTATATTCTATCATTAATTCATTAAATGCATCATAAAGTTCATCAAAAGAAAAATCGAGATGTGATTCAGATGTTACCTCATTTTCATTGGCCATGAAGCACAAATTGGCCTTTTCTTCTTGTTCTTCATCCGATGATGAAGATGATGCGTCGGAGTCCGATAAGGTGGTGACGAGGGCTTTCTTCTTCTTGTACTTGTTGCCCTTCTTTAGTAAGGGACACTCAGCTCTGATGTGTCCCGGTTTTTTACACTCATAGCAGCCAATCCCCTCATTTTCCCTTTCCTTACCTTTGTCCTTGCGGTAGGAATTTGAGGGGCCTCTCCTTTGATGATAGGACTTCTTGTGGTTGATGAATTTTCTGAATTTGCGCACAAGAAGAGCCTCACCATCATCTTCCTCATGTTCTTCTTCTTCACTGCTGCTACTGCAAGACAAGTCCTTGTTAGATGAAGTAGGTTTAAGAGCTATTACCCTTTTCTTATGGGAGGACTCTTCCTCGTTGTGTTGCTTCATGGTTAGCTCGTGCGTCATTAGGGATCCAAGAAGCTCCTCAAGTGGTAACTTGTTCAAGTCCTTGGCTTCTTGGATTGCCGTCACTTTAGCTTCCCATGACCTTGGTAGACAACGAAGGATTTTTCTGACAAGCTCACTGTTAGTATAGTTCTTGCCAAGGCTTTTTAGGCCATTGACAATGTCAGTAAACCTAGTGAACATGCATGTGATTGTTTCATTAGAATCCATTTTAAATAGTTCATACTTATGAACCAAAATATTTATTTTGGATTCTTTGACTTGATTCGTGCCCTCATGGGTCACTTCAAGTCTGTCCCAAATCTCTTTTGCAGAATTGCAAGTTGAGACCCTATTGAATTCATTTCTATCTAAGGCACAATAAAGCACATTCATAGCTTTAGAGTTTAGTTGTGCCTTTCTCATGTCATGTTCATTCCAATCCTTTTCTAGTTTGGGTACCGTGACACCCTCTACATATATGGATGGGATGTATGGCCCATTTACTACAATGGTCCACATCTCATAGTCTTGGGCTTGGATGAATATTCTCATCCTAGCCTTCCAATATGAGTAGTCGGATCCATTAAAGAATGGGGGTCTTTGGGTGGACTGACCCTCAATATGGGAAGATCCAAATGGGGTTGTCATTTCGATCTTTTACTCTTGGGTGGAAGAGTTTAGGCTCTGATACCACTTGTTGCCCAGATAGACAACCCAAGAGGGGGGTGAATTGGGTTTTAAAATAATCTTACAATTTAAAACGATGTGGATGACTAATTAAAGCTATTGCAAGTTGTTCGATTAATTGCTATGTGCTGTGAGTAATATGAGAGTAAGAGAAAGAGAGACAATCAATCACAAACACCAAGTTTTATAGTGGTTCGGAGCTAACCCTTGCTCCTACGTCCACTCCCCAAGTCTCACTTGGGAATTCACTATAACCCCTTGGATTACAGCCGGTTGTTTTCCAAGCTCACAACCAAACTTGTTGTTTTACGAGCTCACAACGAACTCGGTCGGTTTTTCCAGGCTCACCGACTAGAACCAACTCCGATTGTTTTTCCGGGATCACAATCGAACCCTTACACGTTGGTTTTACACTCGGCTCACCAACCAACCTCTATACCCTTGATTCAATCCCCCGATTGAACCAAGCAAAGACAATGTGTAGATGAAAAGAACAAACAGAAAAATACAGCTTCTCAAAAGCAGATAAATGGCAATATGAACAATAACGAAGTTAAGAGCCCTCAAACGCTTTTAAGTTGGAGAAGAGGAAGGGCTTCTTGAACTTCGGGTCTCCTCTTGAATGTGTAGTCGACTTGAATGCAGGAGGAGGCTCTTTCAATGTTGGGAAGAAGTAGGTGGATGCAGTTAATGCTGCTCTTTCCTCTTTTTCGTTGAAGAACAAGTTGCAGAGATTGAAAGCTTGATTACTTGGAGTGGAATGGTTGTTCTCTGCTTTGCTACAGTCCTCTGTGGCTATTTAAACCAACCCCCACGGAAACTAGCCGTTAGAGAGCTTTTTCTGCCCGTTCTGCACACTCTGTACACCCTGACAATGTGTCCGTTGGTGGGTTGGAGTCGACTCGCGCGATCAGGAGTCGACTCGGCTGTAGCGGGAGTCGACTCATGCTTTTCTGGAGTCGACTCGGCAACTATTTCGGATTTGAATTAAAGTAGCCTCTTAGACTGGGAGTCGACTCGTCTTGACCTGGAGTCGACTCGCCAACTTCTGGAGCTGACTTGGCTTTGTCGGAGTCGGCTCATCCCATGGAGTCCGTGGATCTATTTTTGAATTTGGTCCACTCGAGTCGACTCGACAATCCTGGGAGTCGACTCGGCGCTCAGAGCCCGAACTCCCTATCTTCTGTCTTTTGCCTCGTCCAGTCTTGGAGTCGACTCGAACTTCCTCGGAGTCGACTCGGCTCTCAGTTTCCGAAACACTGTCTTCTGTCTTTTTGATGTAGAGCTGCCTTGGAGTCGACTCTAGCTGTCTGGGAGTCGACTCGAATCTCAGAGACAGTAAATTGGTCTTCTGTCTTCTTTGTGGTCGCGGAGTCTCGGAGTCGACTCGCGTATTGCGGGAGTCGACTCGAATCTCAGAGTTCGAAAAACGTTCTCTGACTTTTTCCTTGTGTTCCTCTGAGAGTCGACTCTCACTTTCTTTGAAGTCGACTTGCCAACCATCGGAGTCGACTCGCGTTCCACTGGAGTCGACTCGAATCTCAGACCCGAAAACTGCTCTCTGACTTTTCTGCCTGTGGCTCCTTGGAGTCGACTCTTGCTACCCTGGAGTCGACTCGGTGAACATCGGAGTCGACTCGTGCACTTCAGGAGTCGACTTGCTGACAGGTTTTGAGTTGATGCTTTCTGTTCGTCTGTCTGTTCTAAGTCGGAGTCGACTCGTACTTATCCGGAGTCGACTCGAGCCCGTGCCAGTGAACTTGATACGCTTGGAGTCGACTCGTGATACTCTGGAGTCGACTCGAGTCTCAGACTTTGGTTCAGGCTGACTTCTTAACTTATCCAAAATATTATGAACTAAGTCTAGAGACACTTAGACAAGATTTTCACTGAAACACTTAATTGAATTCATTAGTAAACAAGAGATATACTCAAATGCTTTGAGCTCATCAAAATCAAATAGGGTTTTAATCAATCACTCCACAACTGACAAGTGGATAGACATCCAAGTGACTTCTTGTCTTGGTCACGCTCAGTACCCTTGTTCTTAACAAGCACCTGCACTATTACTTCAGTGTCGCCATACTGTGGACTCGAGTCTCGTCCATCCATAAGAAAAGCAATGTGTGCACTGATCAGATCGATCACCGTCCTTGTGATGATCCATTGATCAGGAGCATTCAGAAATTAATCACCAATGATGCTTGGCTCAAATTCTTAACTCTTAAAAATATGCATCATCATCTTATTAATTCTTGGACGATTCATAGACACATAAACAATATGAATGAAAAAGATGCCTTTTATTTATTCAATAATAAATAGTCAAGTACAAAATTATGTTCCTAGAATTAACAATGTGTCAGCCAGATTGGCTTCTAGGGCATCCATCTAACAGGAAGAAGAGGGAGGGGCGTACGCTCCTCCCTTGCTTGCGTGAGAAGAAAAGGAAGGGGCTACGCCCCTCCTTGCTTGCCACATAAGGGATAAGAATGAGTTCATAAAAAATAGGAACTCATCTTTATCTCTTGGCACAAAAAGGGCATGGGATTTCGGCCAGCATTCAAGGTTTTTCTTTGTCATTCACGGCAGCAAGCACTCTCCTCTCATTCCTCTCTTCAGCCACAAGAACAAGGGAAGAAACCAAGGGCGACGTGATCTCCTTCCTCCTCTTCTTTTGGTTCTAGCGCAAGGAAAAATAAAAGGTTGCGAAGAGCCTTCGTTTCTTCTTACTTCACACTTTCTTCTTCTTCCTCCTCTCAAGGCAATCAAAGGTTGATTCAAAGGAGAGGACTTCAGCCACCAATAGCCTTCTCTGCAAGGGAGCTAGCACCCCAGGAAGATCCAAAGGCTTCGATCGACTCATTACTTCGTGTGGATACCCGTAGAGGCCGGACGCGTGTGCGGCTTCCACTGAGCCTTGATCAAATATTTAATTCTAATCTATCTACAAACGAAAGGTTTTAAAATACGTTCATCCGATGAACGGATCCCGCATATGTTTTTCGCTGCAATCTGAAAATTATTTCAAAATTTTTCATGGCATATGAGGGATACTAACAGTGGTATCAGAGCCATGGTTATGTAGATTAAGATTAGAATTAAATTTTTCAAGGCATTTTAGATCTGAAATTTAGGGGATTATGTTTGCTGAAATTTATGTATGCAAAATTTGTTGGAAATTGTGTTCCAAAGCCAATTTATTAGTTGTAAGAAATTGAATTATGTATATATTTTATTAAAATGAATAAAAATTTATTCTGGCAATTTTCTATTCATCACAAGTGTTGCATCTTCAAATTGAACTCCTGTGTATTGTGATGAAGTCCTTAGGACTAATTTAGTGGATAAAAGAGGTTTTATCATTTAGTCCTTAAACCAGTTCGCGACCAAATGACGAGCTGTCAATTGGACGATAGCTATGTCAAGTATAGGTCGTTGTGTGCCATTTAGTTGGTTGTTCTCTTAAACCAAGGAGTGTGGAGACACTGTATGGCATACAGGTGAGATGTAGGAGTACATCATCACTGAATAGTGACTCACCTGCGTAGCACTCCACTGTCGGGAGTTAGCTCGTAAAACGTATGGGCATAAGTACCCCTTAGACCTGAGACTGTCACGGTGACTTGCAAGCAACTCACTGTACTTAGGCACTGGATGACCTGAATTTCTAATTCAGGGATCGGAAGGATGCTGGGTGCAGTCAAGTACTCGCGAAGTCTGTGTATGAGTCAAGATGGGATTGACCGCTTCAGATTTTAGGAGTTGATGTCTCACTGTATTTCAATTCAGTAAAACCTTGGCCAGGATAAACCAAGTGATAAGTCACTTGATTTGATTAATTGAAATACACTATGAACGACCGGACCCAGAGTTCGACAGTCCACTCTGAGGTCATCTTGAGCATCGAAGGTCATAGGGATGAATTATGCAACAACCATACGTCTAGGTTCTTGAATGTTGCTTTGCATATTTGACCTATCCGGACGTCGGGTATCATTGCTAGATGGTCACCTCGATTAGTGCATGGAGTAGTCCATGTACTACCAGCTTAGTGTTCGAACCTATCGGAGTCACGCACATTAGTCAAGCTAAGTAGGAAGGTCTTGACCCAATTTAATTAAGAATTAAATTATGGGTCATTTGGAATTTGGCTCTGTCTATATTCAGCTAGCACTGAACATGAGGTACATGCTAAATTTCATGGATGAACAACTAATTAAGTCTGTATTTCAGGTCAATCAAGTTTTAATTATTATAATTGAACTTGATCAGGACCCAATTGTTGAGATTGGATTTGATTGGGTCTAAATTAGTGTAATTGGGCTCAATCATGATTTAATTGAGATTTAATTTCATATTTGTTCTGATCTAAGTCGGACTTGGATCGAGCCGAAACTAGACCCAATTGAATCTCCTATGAGTCAGACTCATGTGGAATTTTTTCGGGTCAAAAATTCATTCAAATGGGCTGCAAATTTGGTTTAGAACCAAATTGACTAACTTATGATCAAATGGGCTAACCCATTTGTATCACAAGTTGACTTTTCCCATTTAGAGTGTTTGCTGACCGTGAATAAATCCCATGGACCCGTGGACCACTCCCTTCACATGGACCCTTAGCACCTTTTTTGTGAGCCACGACTCACCTGGGACGCATGAAATAGAGCTTCTCTGTTTCACGCGTCCGCAACCCTTCCGACCGTCGATTGCGCGGCCAACCGGCCTCCGGCCAGACGGCCGACTAGACCGGAATGTGCGGTTTTGAACCGCCAACATTCCAGTCCAGTTTGATTTTTGAAATCCAGCAATAATTGACATTAATCACTGTTTTATTCCACGGTTGTTTTTGAAACAATCGTTATCAAATTCATTCATATTTGATAATGAATGAATTCAATAACGCTAGACCATTTACGCCTCTTAACTCCTCTCAGCGTTGGCCTATTTGTAGGCCACTGTTTTCTCTCGAATGGAGTGAGAGAGAAAATTTTCTTGGGAAGAAAACGTGAGACAGAGAGATAGGTTGATTCTGTGAAGAAGAAGAAGAGTGAGGAAGGAGTTCCTCTCTCTCTCTGGTGGTTTGGAGTTCGGCCCAGGTCCGGCATCCTCTCCTCCCTTCCATTCCTCTGTGATCAGGATCAAGAGACGGGTGTCTCTTCGGCCTAGGCGTGCTGTGAACAAACGGGAGAAAGAAACCGAAGAAAGAAAGAAAGAGAAGAAAGAAAGAAATAGGAAGGTCCTTTTTCTAGTTTTCCTTTCTTCCAAGGATCCTTTTGCAAAAGATTGTTTTGCACGAGTAAAGACATCATCCAACCTTCTTGCGAAGCTTGACGTGCGTGCGAAGTAGAGGGCTTGCAGATCCAGGCCTTGCAGAGCTACCTTCAGGGATCTAGATCCAGATCCAGATTCAAATTACCTCGACCAACTTCCGCTACGGGCTTGAGGTAATTTTACATAAAAGTTAAATTTAATATTTATAATTGTTATAAATAAAATAAAAAAATTTTAAAACTGATTTTTCATGCCTGGCGTTCGATTTTATCGGACAACTCGAGAAATGTTTCCTTCAACTGGTATCAGAGCCAGGTTGGCCGATGGAATTGGCCTATAATATCTAGAATTATGCATGATTTAATTTTTAAATTTAGATTAGATCTAGATTTATTGATAAAATATCAATCTTGTGCTGAATTATAAGGTTGTCCTGCTATAAGGTTAACCCCTTATAGTGAAAAGGTTGTCCTAGCACAAAATTGAGATAAATTTGTATCATAAAATAAATAGTTTATTTTTGTGAAATTATGCATAATTGATGTTTATGAAATTTCAGTTTTAAATTTATTATGGCCACAAAATTTAAATATAAATTGTTTATATTTGGAATAAATTGACACCTTGAATCCATGATCATAATGCATTTAATAAAGAATTAAATGTTGAATTTAAAATTTAAAATTTGAATTTCAAATAAAGATTTAAAATTCAAAATTTGAAATTCGAATTAAAATTTAAATTTGAACATGGGATTTGGGGATGGGTTAGCACAATCAGATTAGTTGACTAGGTTAGACCTAATCATGAAATCAAATTGAAATGGACTAACTTAAGAAACATGATTTAATCTAATCAATTATTGAACTAGACTAAATCAAGGTTTATAAAATGATCAAACTCAATAGTTGTAGTTTATCATATCCAAACATTTCAATTGGATCTGATTGTGGCTTAGTGGTCGAGCCCGAGTTCCCAAGGATAACCTAAATCAACTTGATAAACCAATTGGTGTCTAAGGTAAGTCGGCATTTGATCATGATTTTTAATTGGGGCTACCTCTTACCTGGCCAACATAGTTGGTGTCTAGAAAAGAGGTTAATGGCGTAACCCTCCCATGATCTCTCTTACCTGGCCAATTTGGTCGATCAAGTTTTGATTAAGGTACCTTGAGACTTGGCACTCACCCATGCCATTAAGAAAAATCAGTGTGACTGATTTAGGTGTCTAATAGACCAATAAGAGCTAGTCCTCTATATAATTTGGTGAAGTCAGTGGGAGGATTTAGAATTATCGGTCAGTGTTACATATCATTTAAAATTCTCTAAATTATTAGGTCCTTAAAATGATAAAGTTATATAGATAACTAGATCATAGCCTCCCATTAAGGTGAATGATAATGGGTCCAATATTACAGTTGAACATGCAGGACGCTTCCGTCTAGTGTTCCTCTGAATACTGGAATTATCCTTCGTTATATGATAGCTTTTTGAGCTATCTAATTGTGATTAGGTTGGCCGAGCCTTCCTCGGGCCTGATCATACATTAGGTAGTGTCATCGAGTTAGTTCATTAATGGTTGGACCTAACCAGGATCTTCAGTGGAGGCCTCCGCCTACTGATTACCACCTGGGGCAAAATTGATTACTAGAAATTGGTTAGAGAAACAATTGGTAATAGACCTACCCTTAGATGCAAATGGGTTGGCCGAGCCTTCCTTGGGCCCGTATGCAGTCTATGCGGATTCTAGTACTCACTAGGTAATTAAAGTAATTTCTCGAATTAAAGGTAGAGGCTATTAATTCGATTAAAATAGTGGGAGAAAACTTTTGACTAAAGTCCAAGTCTTTAGGATTAAATAAATCATATACTGATTAGTTGGGTTTTTCCTTTATTTTTCAGATATGGCTAACTCATTGTCCCTCCGAACACTATTAGACAATGATAAGCTTAATGGACCTAACTTCGATAGCTGGTATCGAAAGATGAAAATAGTATTAGAGCATGAGCGGATCCTGTATGTGATATCGGATCCTGCACCTGAGGAACCTGCAGCCAATGCACCACGTGCAATCAGAGACGCTTATCAGAAGTGGCTCAACGATCGCACTACAGTGCGTTGCATCATGAGGGCCTCGATGAATGACGAGTTTAGTCGTAAATTCGAGGAAGCGCAGCCAGTGGAAATCCTTCAAATGTTGAAGGAGTCTTTCGGCACACCTGATGATGTTGAACGACATAAGACCTCCTGCGCTATATTCAATGCCCGCATGAGGGAAGGGGCATCGGTCACCGATCATGTATTGTATATGGTCGAACAAATCGATCGCCTAAGTAAATTTGGCTTTCCTTTGCACGAGCAATTGGGCAAGGACACCATTTTGAACTCACTTCCCAAGTCCTACCTGACCTTCCTTAGTCATTATAGAATGACTAAACCTGAAGTATCCTATCATGGTTTGCTAGGTTTACTGCAGACCTATGAGAAGGATCACCAACTCAAAAAGGAGTCGGTGAATGTGGTAGGTGGAACTTCTGCAGGACTTTCTTCCTTTAAGAAAGGAAAGAAGAAGAAGGTGCAAAAAGCTCGTGCTGGGGTCTCTAAGTCCAGCCAGACTAAGAAGCGTAAAGCCGATAAGAGCAAGGCAGAGTGCTTCTTCTGTAAGAAGATGGGTCATTGGAAGCGGAACTGTCCGGCTTACATAGCGTCCCTTGATCCAAACAGGCCTAAGAAGAAAAAACAGCAAACAGTTGCTGCACAAGGTAATTATATGATAACACCTTGTAATTTTTCTATTTATGATTCTACTGCTTGGGTATTGGATACCGGAAGTCCAATTAATATTTGCAATTCATTGCAGGGACTTCAAGTTAGTAGAAGATTCAAGAGTGGCGAAAGATTCCTGAACGTTGGAGATGGAAGATCAGTTCCAGTCCTAGCTTTAGGAGTCATTGAGCTTGTTTTTGAATCTAGAGTAGTCATATTAGATGATTGTCATTATTGTCCAACATTTTTAATGAATGTCATCTCTATAGGCCTTTTGGCCAAAAATGGTTATTGCTTATCAATAAAAGAAAATTTTTGTGATATCATTTTGAATGGTATTAAAATTTTTCGTGGACAATTGAAATATGGCATTTATACTCTATCACTGCCTGTGAATGTAATGTACACCTCTAATAAACGCCCTAAGTTAGATAATGTCAATGAAGCCTATTTATGGCATTGCCGGCTAGGTCACATAAATAAAAACAGAATAAACAGGTTAGCCCAACAGGGCATTTTAGAAATCAATGATTGTGAATCATTGCCAACTTGTGAATCCTGTCTTCTGGGTAAGATGACCAAGTCACCTTTTTCTGGAAAGGGTGAACGAGCCAGCGATGTTCTTGGCCTCATACATACTGATGTATGTGGACCTATGAACGTAAGTGCCAAAGGTGGTTATGCCTACTTCATAACCTTCACAGATGACCTATCCAGGTATGGGTTTGTCTATCTGATGAAGCATAAGTCGGAATCATTTGAAATGTTCAAACGATTTCGTAATGAAGTAGAAAAACAGACTGAAAAGAGTATTAAGATCCTTCGGTCAGACCGAGGAGGAGAATACCTTTCCGGTGATTTCTTGACTTATCTCGAGGAGAATGGGATTCTCTCCCAATGGACCCCTCCAGGAACACCTCAGCACAATGGTGTATCCGAAAGGAGGAATCGAACTCTGTTAGACATGGTTCGATCCATGATGGGGTTTACTAGTCTGCCTCTATCTTTTTGGGGTTATGCTTTAGAGTCTGCGTGTATAATACTAAATAAGGTTCCAAGTAAGTCTGTTGAGAAGACTCCATATGAGATATGGACTGGGCGTAAGCCGACACTTTCATACCTTAGGGTTTGGGAATGTCCGGCTTATGTTAAACGTTCTCAAACTGACAAACTTGGTCCTAGGTCCGATAAGTGTTATTTTGTAGGGTACCCCAAGGAAACTAGGGGTTATTACTTCTACCTTCCTAATGAACAAAAGGTGTTCGTAGTACTTAAGGCAACCTTTTTGGAAAGGAAATTCCTTAGTGAAGGAATTGTTGCCTCTAAGGTTGAACTTAGTGAAGTTCAGCAGGTGGAAGATTTAACACAATCTACTGAACCCACAGAACCAGATTCAATTAGATCAAACCCGGAGCCCAATGTAGAAGCACCATTAAGGCGATCAGGTAGAGTACTGCGTCAAGTGGATAGATACTATGGTTTCTTGGTCCAAGACGCAGATCCCATTGAGCTCGATGAGAACAATGAGGATCCGATCACCTATATGGATGCTATGCAGAGGTCCGACTCTGAGTTATGGCTTAACGCCATGAGATCCGAAATGGAATCCATGGAAATCAATAGTGTATGGACACTAGTTGATCCACCCGAAGGGATAAAACCCATAGGGTGCAAATGGATCTTCAAAAGAAAGAGAGGCGCAGACGGAAAGGTGGAGACCTATAAAGCCCGTCTGGTTGCCAAGGGGTATCGTCAACGTTATGGCATCGACTATGACGAGACTTTTTCCCCTGTGGCAATGCTAAAATCTATTCGGATCATGCTTGCTATTGCAGCATATATGGATGATGAAATCTGGCAAATGGATGTGAAAACAGCTTTTCTAAATGGAGAGCTGGGAGAAGAGGTGTATATGATACAACCTGAGGGTTTCACATCCACAGACGAGTCCAAAGTATGCAAGCTACAAAAGTCTATTTATGGACTTAAGCAAGCTTCTCGAAGTTGGAACATACGTTTCGATAAAACTATCAAAACGTATGGCTTCATTAAGAACGAAGAAGAACCTTGTGTCTACAAGTGGACTAACGGTTCAGTGATCACATTCCTTGTCTTGTATGTGGATGACATTCTCTTAATTGGAAATGACATTCCTGCATTACAGAATGTGAAACTCTGGTTGTCATCACAGTTCTCCATGAAGGATTTGGGAGAAGCATCCTACATCCTAGGGATGAAGATCTATAGAGATAGATCTAAGAGGTTGCTTGGATTGTCCCAATCCACGTACATCGACACTATGTTGAAGCGGTTCAACATGGAGAATTCCAAGAAGGGCTATCTTCCGATAGGCCAAGGAATTTCTCTCTCTAAGAAAGATTGTCCGACAACTTCCGAAGAGAGAGAGCGTATGAGTAGAATCCCATATGCTTCTGCAGTAGGTTCTATTATGTACGCCATGACATGTACAAGACCGGATGTTGCTTACTCACTAGCAGTAGCGAGTAGGTATCAGTCTGATCCGGGTGAGAACCATTGGAAGGTGGTGAAAACCATCCTTAAGTATTTAAGAAATACTAAGGACCAATGGTTAATCTATGGAGAATCTGACTTAAAACTTGTGGGGTTTACAGACTCTAGTTTTCAGTCAGACCATGATGACAGTAAGAGTATGTCTGGATTTGTGTTTACCCTGAATGGAGGAGCAGTCTGCTGGAAAAGTTCCAAGCAGCATTCAGTAGCCGATTCTGTATGCGAAGCAGAGTATGTTGCTGCATCAGATGCGGCAAAGGAAGCTGTTTGGATCAAGAAGTTTGTAAATCAACTTGGTGTTGCTCCCTCAATCAACGGTCCAGTTCTTTTGTATTGTGACAATACTGGAGCCATTGCACAAGCAAAGGAGCCAAAGTCTCACCACAGGACCAAGCACATTCTGCGTCGCTACCACCTTGTACGAGAGATCGTGGAACGAGGTGACGTCAATCTTCAGAAGATCGATGGAAAGGAGAACCTAGCTGACCCATTCACTAAAGCCCTTTCTGTAAAGGAGTTCGATTATCACAAATCGAAGATGGGTATAAGATACTGTACAAATTGGTTTTAGTCCAAGTGGGAGTTGTTGGGAATTGTGTCCCAAAGCCAATTTATTAGTTGTAAGAAATTGAATTATGTATATGTTTTATTAAAATGAATAAAAATTTATTCTGGCAATTTTCTATTCATCACAAGTGTTGCATCTTCAAATTGAACTCCTGTGTATTGTGATGAAGTCCTTAGGACTAATTTAGTAGATAAAAGAGGTTTTATCATTTAGTCCTTAAACCAGTTCGCGACCAAATGACGAGCTGTTAATTGGACGATAGCTATGTCAAGTATAGGTCGTTGTGTGCCATTTAGTTGGTTGTCCTCTTAAACCAAGGAGTGTGGAGATACTGTATGGCATACAGGTGAGATGTAGGAGTACATCGTCACTGAATAGTGACTCACCTGCGTAGCACTCCACTGTCGGGAGTTAGCTCGTAAAACGTATAGGCATAAGTACCCCTTAGACCTGAGACTGTCACGGTGACTTGCAAGCAACTCACTGTACTTAGGCACTGGATGACCTGAATTTCTAATTCAGGGATCGGAAGGATGCTGGGTGCAGTCAAGTACTCGCGAAGTCTGTGTATGAGTCAAGATGGGATTGACCGCTTCAGATTTTAGGAGTTGATGTCTCACTATATTTCAATTCAGTAAAACCTTGGCCAGGGTAAACCAAGTGATAAGTCACTTGATTTGATTAATTGAAATACACTATGAATGACCGGACCCAGAGTTCGACAGTCCACTCTGAGGTCATCTTGAGCATCGAAGGTCATAGGGATGAATTATGCAACAACCATACGTCTAGGTTCTTGAATATTGCTTTGCATATTTGACCTATCCGGACGTCGGGTATCATTGCTAGATGGTCACCTCGATTAGTGCATGGAGTAGTCCATGTACTACCGGCTTAGTGTTCGAACCTATCGGAGTCACGCACATTAGTCAAACTAAGTAGGAAGGTCTTGACCCAATTTAATTAAGAATTAAATTATGGGTCATTTGAAATTTGGCTCTGTCTATGTTCAGCTAGCACTGAACATGAGGTACATGCTAAATTTCATGGATGAACAACTAATTAAGTCTGTATTTCGGGTCAATCAAGTTTTAATTAATATAATTGAACTTGATCAGGACTCAATTGTTGAGATTGGATTTGATTGGGTCTAAATTAGTGTAATTGGGCTCGATCATGATTTAATTGGGATTTAATTTCGTATTTGTTCTGATCTAAGTCGGACTTGGATCAAGCCGAAACTAGACCCAATTGAATCTCCTATGAGTCAGACTCATGTGGAATTTTTTCGGGTCAAAAATTCATTCAAATGGGCTGCAAATTTGGTTTAGAACCAAATTGACTAACTTATGATCAAATGGGCTAACCCATTTGTATCACAAGTTGACTTTTCCCGTTTAGAGTGGTTGCTGACCGTGAATAAATCCCATGGACTCGTGGACCACTCCCTTCACATGGACCCTTAGCACCTTTTTTGTGAGCCGCGACTCACCTGGGACGCATGAAACAGAGCTTCTCTGTTTCACGCGTCCGCAACCCTTCCGACCGTCGATTGCGCGGCCAACCGGCCTCCGGCCAGACAGCCGACTGGACCGGAATGTGCGGTTTTGAACCGCCAACATTCTAGTCCAGTTTGATTTTTGAAATTCAGCAATAATTGACATTAATCACTGTTTTATTCCACGGTTGTTTTTGAAACAATCGTTATCAAATTCATTCATATTTGATAATGAATGAATTCAATAATGCTAGACCATTTACGCCTCTTAACTCCTCTCAGCGTTGGCCTATTTGTAGGCCGCCGTTTCCTCTCGAATGGAGTGAGAGAGAAAATTTTCTTGGGAAGAAAACGTGAGACAGAGAGATAGGTTGATTCTGTGAAGAAGAAGAAGAGTGAGGAAGGAGTTCCTCTCTCTCTCTGGTGGTTTGGAGTTCGGCCCAGGTCCGGCATCCTCTCCTCCCTTCCATTCCTCTGTGATCAGGATCAAGAGATGGGTGTCTCTTCGGCCTAGGCGTGCTGTGAACAAACGGGAGAAAGAAACCGAAGAAAGAAAGAAAGAGAAGAAAGAAAGAAATAGGAAGGTCCTTTTTCTAGTTTTTCTTTCTTCCAAGGGCCCTTTTGCAAAAGATTGTTTTGCACGAGTAAAGACATCATCCAACCTTCTTGCGAAGCTTGACGTGCGTGCGAAGTAGAGGGCTTGCAGATTCAGGCCTTGCAGAGCTACCTTCAGGGATCTAGATCCAGATCCAAATTCAAATTACCTCGACCAACTTCCGCTACGGGCTTGAGGTAATTTTACATAAAAGTTAAATTTAATATTTATAATTGTTATAAATAAAATAAAAAAATTTTAAAACTGATTTTTCATGCCTGGCGTTCGATTTTATCGGACAACTCGAGAAATGTTTCCTTCAAAATTTTCAGCTTGCTGATTTTTCTACATACTAATTATTGGATGCTTAGATTAATGATTCTAATGCTTTGATAATGTGATTACAAATATTTAGAATCAAATCTTGCATAATCAGCAAGTCATGAGATGAAATAATCAATTAAATTACAGATCTGAAAATAATTTTTATGCATGTGATGCGTATGGTGATGATCATGGTAGACCCTTATGAATGTGCTGAAATGTTCTGCGATGTTCTGTGATGAATGTAATTTTAATTTTTAGATGCCTGCATGCATCTTAAATTCATGTATTAGAGACCTGCGTGTCTCATAAAAATGGTTGTATTTTATTCTTTATTTTTATTTTAATTTTTTAAAACAATCTAGGATGTAATCTGTGATGTGTGTTGCACGTCGATGGTTGATCGATATGTACATCAACAAGCTCAACATGCGCGGATCGAGTTCAAGGGTTGATTGAAGATGGATCAAGGAGTTGATCACAATTGGACCTAAGGGATCAAGATCGAGTCAAGAGATAAAGATGATCAAACCAATTGACGTGCATGTGCTTGTAAAATGACCCCATCCTCGATCCATGATCATCACCATTATATTTATTTTTGATAAATGCCTGATGTTTAATGCTTATGTTTATGCGGGTAGATTTATATTTGCATGAGATGTGAATACGCGATCGAGTGAGACATAAATCGAAACCTCCCTAATCAGTCAAGGGTGAACCAACATGAGTTAGTCATATTAGATTAATTGATCTAATTGGTATCTAGGCAAGCCTAAATGGTGGTTACTTAATTAGGACCTTACTCTCGGAGTAAGGGGAGCCTCCCACCTGCTTACCTGGCCAATTGTTTGATTACCTCTTATGAAGAACTCAAGTTGCAAACACTAAGACTTGATTATGCAATATTAAGTCCATAGGTCTTCCACCGTAGTAGAGCTGCTAAGTTCTTTTCGGTGTTGATTTGTCTTTGGCTGGACATAGTGGGCAAGTTGCATCGGAAGACTGGACCTCTCTATTAGACATGAGATGTTGCGGGGTAAAGGTGGGGTTGGGCACCAATAACTGTTAGGTGAGGATCCAATGACGACTTTATTTCTGCGGTTATACGGTGGGTTTGACTTAACTAAGTAATGGGGCCAATAACTGTTAGGTGAGGTCTTCATCACTTAGAGACTAAGTACCACTGCAATTTGCTTCAGAGGCATTGTACAAGAGTTGTACACTCATCCATTTATATGTCACCAATAACTGTTAGGTGAGGCGGCATGTAAATCGTTGAGACCGCAGTACCCACTAGAAATCCTAGTCCGTAGGATTTTCGTTTCTCCATCAGGGGAGTATAAGGAATTCGAAAAAATAGTGGAAGTACATTTATTTTAAAAGTCCCTAGAACAAATTAAGTTCAAGTACAAAGTCTAACTAGAATCTTTACTCTCTACAGATCACAATGTTAGCTTCAAACTCTTTGACCCGTATCCTTGAGACCAACCGACTGACTGGAACCAACTACAAAGACTGGCTTAGAAACCTAAAAATTGTTCTAAATTATGAGAAACTAGGGTATGTGCTCGAGAATGATAGCCTTAGGTTACCAGCACGTCCTACTGATGATCAGCATGAGATGCATCAAAAGTGGACAGATGACGACATTAGGGTGAAGTGCTACATCATGGCATCCATGACTAATGAACTTTAATGCCAGCATAAGAACATTAAGACTGCTAGGGAAATACTGGCTCACCTGCAAGAGTTGTATGGTGAGCAGAGCCGCACTGCACGCTTTGAAGTGTCCAAGAGACTCTTCAAGGCAAAGATGCACGAGGGGCAGTCTGTCCATGATCATTGTCTGACTATGATCAAGGACCTCGAGGAGCTTGAAAAGCTCGGTATGTCCATACATAAGGAACTGCAGATAGATTTGATCCTGCAATCCCTTCCTGATTCATTTGGGCAGTTTTTAGTAAACTACCATATGAATAAGATTGAATGCACTAAGACCGAATTGTTGAACATATTGATAACTGCTGAAGGGGCCTTGAAAGGTTCAAGAGGCTCTATTCTAGCCGCTGAGCTGACTTCTGGTTCCAAGAGAAAGTCTACTTGGAAGAAAAAGAAGCTTGCTAAGAAACAGAAGAAAGACAAGAAGCCTAAGAAGGAAGTTCATAAGAAAAGGGCTAATGACAAAGGAAAATGTTTCCAATGCAATGTCGACGGCCATTAGAAAAGAAACTGCTCTTCATACCTCAAGAGCCTAAAGAACAAAAAGGCAGACACACCTTCAGAAGGTATGTTAGACTTACTCGTAATTGAAACTAACCTTATGGTTTCTTCTACTTCTAGTTGGGTTATAGATTCTGGTTCTAGTGCTCATTTGTGCACTACTATACAGGGTCTAAAGAAAAGTAGGAGGCTGGCGGAACGTGCAGTAACCCTTCGGGTTGGCAATGGGGCAAGAGTTGCTACTGTAGCTGTGGGCACCTATCCTCTGCGATTACCATCTGGATTTAGTTTATTGCTTAAAGACTGTTATTATGTCCCTGCTGCTAACAGGAATTTGATTTCTGTTTCGTGTTTAGCATAGGATGGTCATGTTTTAACATTTGACAAAGACTGCTGTTCTATTTATTTTAGAAATAAATTAGTTGCACGTGGTTTCATGATTGACAGTCTCTATCACTTACATGTCGATGTGTCTGTGAATGTGTCTGAGCAAGTAGTGAGTGCCACAGGATCTAAAAGATCTAGAGATGAGATAAACCAAAAGTATTTGTGGCACCTCAGGCTTGGCCATATTGGAGAGGACAGAATGAACAAAATGGAGAAAGATGGGCTTCTCGGCCCATTGACTTCTGAGTCATATCCAGTTTGTGAGTCCTGTCTTCAAGAAAAAATGGATAGATTATCTTTTGTAGGACATGGGGAGAGGACCACTGAAATACTTACCCTAGTACACACTGATGTGTGTGGCCCATTTGATGTGTCAGCCAGGGGTCGTTATTCGTACTTCATTACCTTTACCGATAACTATTCATGATATGGGTATGTGTATCTTATGAGATATAAATCTGAGTCTTTTGAAAAGTTCAAAGAATTCAGAAATGAAGTAGAAAAATAGACTGAAAAAATCCTTAAGGTTCTTCGATCAGATCGAGGAGGAGAATACCTTAGTGGGGAATTCCAAAACTATCTTAAGGAGAATGGCATAGTCTCACAATGGACGCCTCCAGAAACACCTCAACTCAACGGGGTGTCAGAAAGAAGGAATCAGACTCTATTGGATATGGTCCGATCCATGATGAGCTTCACTGATCTACCTATGTTTCTTTGGGGAGATGCCTTATTATCCGCAATTTATTTATTGAATAATGTTCCCTCTAAATTCGTTCCTACCACACCGTATGAGATATGGCATGGTAAGAAGCCGAGTCTTGGTCATCTCAAGATTTGGAGATGTCCGGCCCACGTCAAACGACAACAGGCGGATAAGTTAGAGCCTAGGACCATAAGTGCTTGTTTCATTGGATATCCTAAAGAGTCATTATGATACAATTTTTACATCTCAGAGGATCATAATGTGTTTGTGAGCCGACATGCCGTCTTTCTGGAAAAACAGTTTATCCTTGATAGAGGCAGTGGGAGGAAAATTGAGCTTGAAGAGAGAGTCTCTGAAAAGCAACGAGTCATGGATCCTATAGAACCTATTCACATAGAGCCAGTACACATAGTACCTCCTCCACCTCGTAGATCTAGTAGGATCTTCCATCCTCCCGATAGATACTTAGGTATACTAGTAGAGAAAACCGAGAAAATATTCCTCATGGGAGATAGGGAACATATACAGGATCCTAATACCTACAACGAGGCGATATCTGATATCGATTCCAAGAAATGGCTGGAAGCCATTAAGTCAGAGATAGACTCCATGTATTCCAACCAAGTTTGGACCTTAGTAGATCCACCAGAAGGTATAGTACCTATTGGATGCAAATGGATCTATAAAAGGAAGATAGGTTCGGATGGAAAGGTAGATACCTATAAGGCAAGGCTAGTGGCGAAAGGGTATAGTCAGCGCGAAGGCATTGACTATCAGAAGACCTTTTCACCTGTAGCCATGCTAAAATCCATTCGAACATTGCTTGCCATTGCAGCATTTCATGATTATGAAATATGGCAGATGGATATGAAAACTGCTTTTCTGAATGGATATCTTGATGAAGATATCTATATGGAGCAGCCTTTGGATTTCACTTCCAGTGATGGTGATCACAAGGTCTGCAAGCAGCAAAGGTCCATCTATAGACTAAAGCAAGCATCTCGGAGTTGGAACACTCGTTTCAATGATGCGATCAAATCGTTTGATTTCATCAAGAACGAAGAGAAACCGTGTGTTTACAAGAAGGTTAGTGGGAGTGCTGTTGTGTTCCTCGTACTGTACGTGGATGATATCCTCTTGATTGGGAATGATGTTCCCATGCTAACCTCGGTCAAGGTCTGGTTGTCAAAAGAGTTCTCCATAAAAGACTTTGGGGAAGCATCCTATATTTTGAGAATTAAGATCTATAGAGATAGATCTAAGAGGATGTTTGGCCTATCACCGAAGATGTACATAGAGGAGGTACTGAAGAGGTTCAGTATGGAAAACTCCAAGAGGGGTCTATTACCCCTAAGGCATGGGATTCATCTCTCCAAGAAGATATGCCCCAACACATCTGAAGAGATACAACGCATTAGCAAGATCCCTTATGCTTCGGCAATAGGGAGCCTCATGTATGCCATGCTGTGTACACGACCTGATATAGCCCTTGCTGTGAGTGTCACTAGCAGATATCAGTCGAATCCAGACGAAGAGCACTGAACTGCTGTGAAGAACATTCTTAAGTACTTAAGAAGAACTAAAAATTTATTCTTTATTTTTAAAGGATCATCAGAGTTAAAGGTAGAAGGATACATAGATTCAGATTTCATGACTGATATTGATGATAGAAAGTCTACATCTGGATATGTATTCTTGTGCAATGGTGGTACGGTAAATTGGAAGAGTTCCAAACAATTGATCATTGCTGATTCTACCATGGAAGCTGAGTATATCGCCGCCTCTGAAGCTGCAAAGAAAGTCTTGTGGTTCAAGAAATTCATTGTAGAGCTAGATGTAATGCCATCAGATGCCATCACACTCTACTGCGATAATAATGGCGCCATAGCTCTTGCTAAGGAGCCTAGGTCTCATCAGAAGTCCAAGCACATAGAGCGGCGCTTTCACCTCATACGTGACTACCTCAAAAAAAAAAATATCGAGATGTAGAGAGTAGACTCCACGGACAACGTGGCGGACCCGCTCACTAAGCAGTTAAATCAGCAGAAGACTGAAGCCTACCTTGAGAAGATGGAACTTAGATATATGTCTGATTGGCTTTAGTGCAAGTGGAAGATTGTTAGATGTATGCCCTAGAAGCCAATCTGGCGGATACATTATTAATTCTGGAATATAAATTTGTACTTGACCTTATTATTATTGAATAATAAATGGGCATCTTTTCATTCATATTGTTTATGTGTCTATGAATCGTCCAAGAAATTAATAAGATGATGATACATATTCTCAAGAGTTGAGAATTTGAGCCATGTATCATTGGTGATTAATTTCTAAATGCTCCTGATCAATGGATCATCACGAGGACGGTGATCGATCCGATCAGTGCACAGATTGCTTTCCTTATGGATGGACGAGACTCGAGTCCACAGTGTAGGGACACTGAAGTGATAGTGCAGGTGCTTGTTAGAGAACAAGGATATTGAGCGTGACCAAGACAAGAAGTCACTTGGATGTCTATCCACTCGTCAGTGACTTGCTTGATGTTGCAGTAGTGTGACTGGTCCTTTGACCTGCGGTGCTTCGACTATTCACAGTGATATTATTGTAGTTTGACTGCCCATATACATGGTCTCTAGTCATATGGATCCTTGTTGTGTAGATTGGCTGCAGTAGGTTCACTGTAGGAGTAGGGTATGCACTTACATGGAATCTATCAACCTTGATAGAAGAGAAGTGATTCTATGTGATTTATTAGATTGAGTTCTAAGATCTTGGCCAGGGCAGTAATATAAAGTGGAGAAAAAGTTTTTCACTCTCGAACTCAAGTCGAATAAATGTAGACATATGACAGATGATAGGGTTTGACGAGTTATCCATGACCTCCGGTCTGTAGGGATCTACGATAGAAGGACTGTATCATACGATAACTGCACCTAGAGATTCATCATTCTATTCTGCTGGGTGGCCACGACATACTTCTAGGTGTCACTGGTGGATGGTGAGACTCACAGGGATCATCTTGATGGTCGATAATCCCTAGTGAGTTGAGTTGAAATTGTTTCAACCAATTGAAAGAAGTTTTCAATGATATTATGATAGAGATCGCAATATATCTCACTACCAGTCAGAATAGAACCTATGGGGTCACACACATTAGAGGTATTGACTGATCCGATGGTTGAATGTGATTAGGAATCACAAATAATCAATTAGATTGATAAATCGATAACCGGCTAAGAGTTAGTGGTTGGAAGAAGGAACAATTGCAATCGGATTGCAATTTAATTCAATTAATCGGACTTGATCATGAGTCCTACTTGGAGTAGGATCCTTGGAGTCCTAATTGGATTAGGATTTCAAATTAAATTAGAGTCTTACTTGGAGTAGGATTTCTAAAGTCCTAATTATCTTAGGGCTGAAATTTGAACAAGTCCTGATTAGATTAGGATTTTCTTAAGTCCTAATTAATTTTAAATTTAATCTAATTAATTTCAAGACTCCTAATGGGATTAGGATTGAAGAGTTCAATAGAGTCTTGGTTCAATTAAATTCTAATTGGATTAGGATTTGGAGGAATTAAATTGGGTTCATCTAATCCTTTTTAGAAAAGGATTGGGTCATAACCTATGTGGCTAAACCCACCCCACTTAATGTGATTAAGTGGGGTGTGAGAATAGAGGGGAGAAGAGGGATGGGCGTACGCCCCTCCCTTGCTTGCGTGAGAAGAAAAAGAAGGGGCTACGCCCTCCTTGCTTGCCACATAAGGGATAAGAATGAGTTCCTAAAAAATAGGAACTCATCTTTATCCCTTAGCACATTAAAAAGGGCATAGGATTTCAGCCAGCATTCAAGGTTTTTCTTTGTCATTCACGGCAGCAAGCACTCTCCTCTCATTCCTCTCTTCAAACACAAGAACAAGGGAAGAAACCAAGGGCGACGTGATCTCCTTCCTCCTCTTCTTTTGGTTCTAGCGCAAGAAAAAATAAAAGGCTGCGAAGAGCCTTCATTTCTTCTTACTTGACACTTCCTTCTTCTTCCTCCTCTCAAGGCAATCAAAGGTTGATTTAAAGGAGAGGACTTCAGCCATCAATAGCCTTCTCTGCAAGGGAGCTAGCACTCTGGAGAGATCCAAAGGCTTCGATCGACTCATTACATCGTGTGGATACCCGTAGAGGCCGGACGCGTGTGCGGCTTCCACTAAGCCTTGATCAAATACCACGTAAATCAGATTTGCGGAGACCATCTACCCACACAAGGTGAAGATCTGATGTTCTTAATGATTTTAAAATGGTTTAAAATAATTTAATTCTAATCTATCTACAAACGAAAAGTTTTAAAACACGTTCATGCGATGAACGGATCCCGCATATGTTTTTCGCTGCAATCTAAAAATTATTTCAAAATTTTTCATAGCATATGAGGGATACTAATACATCTAAAATGGGTTCTGGATCTAATCTAATCAACTCCGACTCAATTGGTTCAGCGGATGGTGTCGGGTCTTCTACATGTTGAACTTTCCTAAGCTCAACATTAGAGCTTTTAGTTCCTTCACTAAGAAATTCTTTCTCTAGAAAAATAACTCTATTGCTTACGAACAACTTTTGTTCTTCAGCAAATTAAAAGTAATATCTTTTAGTTTCTTTGAGATAACCAACAAAAAAACATTTGTCAAACTTGTATTCAAGTTTGTCTGTCTTCAAATGTTTGACGTACGCTAGACACCCCCAAACCCTAAGGTGAGAGAGCATCGGCTTACGTCCAGTCCACATCTCATGTGGTGTTTTATTTACAGACTTATTTGAAATCTTATTTAGAATATAGCAGGCTGACTCAAGAGCATATCCCCAAAAGGATATGGGCAGACTCGCAAACCCCATCATGGATCGAACCATGTCTAACAGAGTTCGATTTCTCCTTTCTGATACACCGTTGTACTGTGGTGTACCAGGAGGAGTCCATTGGGAGAGAATCCCATTCTCTTCTAGATATGTCAAAAACTCATTGGAAAGGTATTCGCCTCCTCGATCTGATCGAAGAGTTTTAATACTCTTTCCAGTTTATTTTTTTACTTCATTACGATACAATTTGAACATTTCAAATGATTCAAATTTATGTCTCATTAAATAGACATAACCATACCTAGAAAAGTCGTCTGTAAACGTAATGAAATATGAATACCCACCTCTAACATCTGTGCTCATTGGCCCACATACATCAGAATGTACAAGGATCAATAAATCACTGGCTCGTTCACCTTTTTCGGTAAAAGGTGATTTGGTCATTTTACCAAGAAGACATGACTCACAGGTTGTCAATGATTCATAATCATTAACACTGAGGATTCACTCTTTACTTAACCTATTCATCCTGTTCTTATTAATATGACCTAGCCTATGATGCCAAAGGTAGACATCCGTGACATTATTTATTCTAGGGCGCTTACTTGACTTGTACATTACATTAACAGGCTGTGATAATATGTAAATCCCATTACTCAATTGTTTCTTCATTACAGTAACACCATTCATAATGATATCACAAGAACATTTCTTTATTAAAATTTCATAACCGTTCATGACCAAAAGGCCTACGGAAATTACATTCAATAAGAACGTAGGACAATAGTGACAATCACTCAAGACAACTACATGAGAATTGAAAACAAGTTTGAGATTTTCTAAAGCTAGAACTGGAACAGATCTTCCATCTCCAACATTCAGGAATCTCTCGCTGTTTTCAAATCTCTCATTGACTTGAAGTCCTTGCAATGAATTGCATATATTAAACGGACTTCCAGTATCTAATACCCAGGTCGAATTATCACATATAGAGAAATTACAAGATGTTATCATATAAATACCTTGATCAGCAACTGATTGCCCTTTTCTCTTGCTTGGCCTGTTTGGATCAAGTGAGGCAAGGTACTGAGGACAATTTCTCTTCCAATGCTCTTGCTTCTTACAATACTAGCATTCTGCCCGACTTTGGTCATCCTTAATCTTTTTGGTCTGACTATGCTGAGTTTTCAGCTTTCTATACCAATTATTGAAGTTGGGACCAGTCAACTTGTCATTATCCAATAATGGGCGAAATGACAAACTTGTGGCCATTTTTACATAAAAGAAAATTTGGCTATTAGTATATGAATTGACTAAACACAGTAGACTTGAACTTTTGTCTAAAGATACTCCCACTATTTTATACAAATTGGTAGCCTCTACCTCCAATTCAAAAAATTACTCTTAATTCTTTAGTGGGCACTAGAACTCAATAGATTGCATAGGGCCCGAGTGTGGCTCGGCCAACCCATATGCACCTATTGGTAGGTTCTTAACCAATTGCTTCACCAAGCAACTTCTAGTGATAATTTTGCCCTAGGTTCTTTGGCAGGCGTGTGACGCCTCCATCGAATACCCTAGTCAGGTCCAACCATTAAATGATAGGATTAAGTCTAATCAACTAATAGACGACCAAGCCCGAGTGTGGCTCAGCTCACCTGACCGCCTATTGAAGGTACACTTAACTCATCATATATTGAATGACAATTCCAATGCTTGATAAGTACCAGGCATGTCGCGCCTCCAATAATTATCAAAACATTGGACCCATTATCACCCAACTTAATGGGAGGCTATGACCTAGTTATCACCATAACCATTTTATTTTAAGGACCTAATAATTTTAGAGGATTTCATAATTAGGATAGATGAGAAGATCCAGTTAGTCTAATTTCTTCCACTGACTTCACCAAATCAGACTAGACTGAAACCGGTTAAGGAGGCACCTAAATCGGTCAAACTGATTTTCCTTATAGGCATGGGCTAACTCGAATTATTAAGTGATCCAATCAAAATATGATTGACCTTGTCGGCCAGGTAAGTGAGATCGGTGGAAGGGATATGCCATTAACTCGACAAAGACGAATCAGTGCGAGTAGCTCCCAATTAAATACCACCGGTCAAAACTGCCAAACTTACCTTAGACACCAACTGGTTAATCAATTTCGATTTGATTACTCAAATGACTCGGGCTACACCTCTGAGCCTAAATCAAGTTCCATTTTGGTCTAACCAAAGACATGGACTTGATCCATCTACAACTATTGTAAATTGACCTAGAATTTTCTTGACCTAATCTAGTTACTACTTAATTAGATTTGATCAATTAATTCTATTTGTCCATGTATGATTCTAACCTTAGATCTAACCCAATCCTAGAAACTTGATTCAAGCTAACCAATATGCCCAAAGAATTATGCAATGTCAATTAATTGAGTTACAATTCTATTTCATAACACTTAATTCTCAATTAAGTTTAGACTTATGAAAGTTTTGATCATTGTATATTTTTTTTAATTACATATTAATTACAATCTTTCAGTTCTTAAAATACATTTTCAGATCTGAGTTTTTGTATTTAATCACATGTAATTAGATTTAATTCATGTTTAAGTCATTATGTTTTATGTTCATGCATCATATATACATAACAACATGAATTAATTCAAACAACATACATCTTATGTATTTGTTTTTTTACTTTTATTTTCAGATCTGATTTGTTCATAAAAATTAGAGATCATATGAATCATAAACTTTATTTAGATCTAATCTAAACAATATTATGATTTCAGATTTATTCATGTTACTAACCCTAACACAAACATACATCATATGCATCCAAAATTTCAGATCTAGTTAATCATACATAATCAGAAATTAAATCAATCATAAAAAATACTTTAGATATAATCTAAACATGTTCATGATTTCAAATTTAATTATAAAAATTAAAACATAAAAGTTTAAACACGAACCTAGCTCTAATACCACTGAAAGTGAATCCTAGGTTGTTCAGTATTAAGCATGCTGAATTTTTTTTTAAAAAAAATATGGCTGAACCTGATCAGGTTGCCTATGTACCTCTTCATAAGGGGGAGCAAGTCATACGTAGTTCTTTTTAAGTTTGAAAATGCAGCGAAAAAACCGAATCAAATAATTTAATTCATACATGCTTACAAGATCAAATCTAAAAATCAGCACCTTAAGAACACATAGGATTATGCCAGAATCATTTAAACAATTATGCTAAAACTTTCATGCATGATTAACTATCAGATCTGAAAAGTAAACACTCTATTCTGATTAATCTCCGAATATCCATCGAATAGATTCTGGAGATAACTCCATGAGAAGCCCCAAAGGAGGGTAAACCTCGGAGAATCAGACCTAGACCCTGACTCCAAAATAAAATATTGATGTGGGATTAATACCTTTTATGATAGAAGAAACTTGTGAATCTGATCCTTGACTTCACAGCCACACACACGAATGGCCTCTACGAGAAGTACATGCGAAGTTCCTGAAGAGATCCAATCCTGCGGAAGTGGTAGCTTGTGCAGAATTTCTTGAGGCAGAAATTTGATCTTCCCAACGCTATCAACTTTTGATCCGCCTTCTTGGAAGAACATGGAGAAAAGGTTTAGAGGGATTGAAGAGGACTTAGATCTGATCTAAAGACTCTTATGATCAGGGATCCCTAACACTAATGGCGTGATGGACTTAGAGGAGGAAGAAGTCGGCTAGATTGAATGCAGAATTTTTCCATGCATGAACTAGGATTCCTCTCTTTTCTTTTTCCTTTATTTTCTTCTTTTTCTCTCTTTTTTTCTTGAATTTGACCACCAGCTAATGGAGGTCCTTTTAATGTTGCTATCCCCGCTAACTTCATGCCAACCATCCCATATTTGAGGAGGATTTTGTGGGGTTTTGAATTTTGAATTCGAAATTCAAGTTCATGCGCCATTACATGATGAAGCTTGATCTAATCTAAACCATTCATCATGTTGCCACTTCCCTCTTTCAATTTCAAAATTTCCATGCCCCCAATCAGATTAGAGGGTCACGTGGTGATTTTGTGGTGATTAAATTCGAAATTCAACCTTAATTAGAAGTGAGATAAAGATAAGGATGACATATGACATGAAGAGAGAGAATTTGATCTTATCCAATTTTTTTAATGATTTATCTCTCCATGTCACCCCATCTGATGATGAAAGAGGTCCATGATGTTGCCAAGTATCCCATGGCACCATTAAATAAATTAAATTAATTTTTAATCATATTAAAAATCAATTTATGGTGCCATGCATGGATATGTGACAAGTGGATTTCAGGATCCGAACAGTTTCAGATCAAACCCATTTAATTTAATTAAATCCTAATAATTAGAATAATCCAATTACCATGGGTTGAACCTAATCCAATTAGGTCAATCTCTAATTAAACACAAATTTAATCTAATTTAATTTGGTCAACCTAAGTCCTCTTGATTCCGACCTAATCCAATCAGGTCAAAAATTCTGATTGAGCCCAGAATTGAATCTAATTCAATTTGGCTCATCCTTAGTCTAATTACTCAATCCAATTGAGTTCATTAGCAAACTAATTACTAATTAATTCTTCGATAATTACTTTAATTATTTTATAAGATAATTTACCAATCGAATTGACCAAATTATTCCTGAATGATTCTTAATCATTCATCAGCCTTCTTGATCAATCAGGAATCTTCTATGCGTGTGACCTCATAGGTTCGAACCTAAGCTGGTAGTGTAGGAACGACTTCCTACACTAATCGATGTGATCATCTAGCAATGGTACCCGACGTCTGAATAGGCCGAATATATGCGAAGCAAATATTCTAGAACCCTGAACTATGGTTACTGTATAATTCAATCCCTTTGATTCTTAATGCCAGGATGACTTAGAGCTCACTGTCAACCCTATAATCAGTACGTCCATTATGTAATTAACTTTAGATATCCCGTGACTCCTCACTGGGATTATCCTGGCCAAGATTTTACTAAATTAATAACAAAATATTATCTCCTGTTTACAAGAGGGGTCAATTCCATCTCGACTCACAACTGACTACGCAAGTACTTAACTGCACCCAGTGACCTTCCGTCACTGAATTAGAAATGCAGGTAGTCCGGTACCAAAGTACAATAAGTTGCTTGCTAGTCACAGGTTGCGGTCTCAGATCAGAGGGCCAAACTTATACCCACATCCACTCGGAACATCTCTTGACAGTAGAGCGTTCCGAAATTGATCACGTTCAGTGAAATTTACTCCTACACTTCACCTGTGTGGCATACCAGTGTCTCTACACTCCTTGCTTAAGAGGACAACCAACGTATATATCACACAATGGCCTAATCTCGATAATACTGTCGTCCTAGTAACAACATATTATTTGGTCGCGAACTGGTTTAAGGACTCGAAGATAAATCCTCCTTTATCATTAATAAGTCCTAAGGACTTCATCATATAAGAGTTCATTTGAAGATGTAAAATGATGAATAATGCCAAATAACACTTTATTAATTTGTCAGTTTATTTACAAAATTCAATCATCAATATGCTGACGATTGACTATTAGGATACAATTCCCAACAGAAGACAATGAGGAAGATGAAGAAGAGGCTCTCCTTGTGCGAAAATTCAGAAGATTCATCAATCGGAAGAAGCCCTTCCATAAGAAAAGAGTTCCCTCGAGTTCCTTCAACAAGGATAAAGGTAAGAAAAGGAAAAGTGAGGGAATCGGATGCTATGAATATAAGAAACTAGGTCATTTTAGAGCCGACTGTCCCTTGCTGAAGAAGGGCAACAAGTACAAAAAGAAGAAAGCTCTTGTCACCATCTAGACTGACTCCGATAAATCATCATCATCATCTGAAGAGGAACAAGAGAAAAAGGCCAATTTCTGCTTTATGGCAAATGAAAATGAGATAATATCTGAAACACATTTAGATTTTATCTTTGAAGAATTGTATGATGCCTTTAATGAACTAATGGATGAATATAGGTTAATAAACCTTAAAAACAAAGAATTGAAGCTAACTAATCAATCCTACATTCATAAAAATGATAAATTGATTAAGGATAAGGACTCTATTATTAAAGAAAACTTAGAACTTAAAACAAGCAACCAATTGCTAACTCAAAAAACTGGTACCTTAATTAAAGATAAATAAAGACTTACTAAGAAAATTTCAAAACTTAAAAACAGTAATCAAACTCTAAAAAATAACTTTACAAAAGATTTAAACTTACTAAAAACTGAAAAACTGAACTTAACAAAAGAACTTGAAAAATATAAACCTATTATTGAGAAGTTTACCTATAGCTCTGAAAAACTAGAAATGATTCTTAATAGTCAAAGAGTTGTGTTTAATAGACCCGGTTTAGGGATAAGCCTAAGAACAAGCAAAAATTTCTTAAAAACTTCTTTGTAAAAGCTGGTAAAAGTAAAGCTAAAGATGTAACCTATTTTTGTTGTGGTAAAGTAGGACATAAAGCTAATATGTGTGACCATAGAAAAACAAAAGCTAAAAAAAAGATTAAAAAGGTTTGGTTTCCAAACGAAACCAATATAACTAACCTTGAAGGACCCAAGAAAACTTGGGTACCTAAGACTATATGATTTCTTTGTGTAGAAGTGTCTTGCAGTCAAGCTCAATAAACACTATTGGTCCTTGGATAGTGGCTGCTCAAGACACATGACAGGTGATAAGGAGCAATTCTTCACCCTAGAGTCTAAGAAAGCAGGTGCGGTGACTTTTGGAGACAATAACCAAGGTCACATCATGGGTATCGGTAAAATACAAATCACACCTTCAACCTTTGTTGATAATGTTCGGTTTGTAGATGGTCTCAAGCATAACTTACTTAGCGTTAGTCAATTATGCGATAAAGGTTTTGATGTTTTGTTTAAGCCATCTATGTGCATCATAACCAATTCAATTGACAATAGCTTAATTTTCAAAGGACTAAGATGTGGCAATTTTTATGTAGTAGATCTTGATAATCTTGCTAAAAACAGCCGCTGCTTAGTAGCTAATGATACTAAGCTTAGTGAGGCAAGTTAGTTATGGCATCATAAATTAGGTCACGCAAGCATGGACACATTATCTAAATTAATTAAAAGAGATTCTGTGATTGGTTTGCTAAAGCTGAAATTTGAGAAAAATAAAATTTGTAGAGCATGTCAATTTGGCAAACAATTTAGAAGTTCTTTTAAGTCCATAAATTGTGTCTCTACTACTAGACCTCTTGAGCTACTTCACATGGACCTTTTTGGACCTACTAGGACCACAAGCCTTGGTGGAAACAAGTATGGTCTTGTCATAGTAGATGATTTTTCTATATACACATTAGTCATATTTTTAGCTCATAAAGATGAAGCATTTTCAGTATTTAAGAAATTCCATAAGGAAGTAACAAACGCAAAAAATACTTCAGTTATAGCTATAAGGAGTGATCATGGAACGGAATTTGAAAATCTTCTATTTGAAAAATTTTGTAGTAAAAAGGAAATAACTCATAATTTTTCTGCACCTAAGACTCCACAACAAAATAGAGTGGTGGAAAGAAAGAATAGAACCCTAGAGAAAATGGCTAGGACCATGTTGTGTAAAAGTGATCTCCCAAAGTATTTTTGGGTGAAGCTATTAACACATCATGTTATATTCTAAATAGAGTTCTATTGAGACCAATTATAAAGAAAATACCTTATGAACTTTAGAGAGATAGAAAGCCCAAAGTAAACTACTTTCATATTTTTGGTTGTAGGTGTTTCATTCATAATAATGGCAAAGATAACTTAGGTAAATTTGATTTCAAATCTGATGAAGGTATCTTTTTGGAATATTCTACATCAAGTAAGGCATATAGAGTTTTTAATAAAAGAGCCCTTGTTATTGAAGAATCTATTCATGTTGTTTTTGATGAGTCTAATGATGCTTCCTCTAGCAAGAGAGTAGCTTTTGATGATGATGCAGGGATACTTGAAGAAAAGATGGATGGCATAACCTTACAAGAGGATGAATCGAAGCAAATTGAAGAGACTTCAACAAGCCAAGAGGTAATTGCTGAACATGGGCTTACAAAGGCTTGGAGGTATGCTCACGGTCATCCTAAAGAGTTAATCTTAGATGATCCATCTCAACCTGTTAGAACTAGAGCCTCTCTTAGAAACTTAAATAATCATCTTGCATTTGTTTCACATCTAGAACCTAAAAATATTGAAGAAGCTGAAAGTGATGTAAATTGGATAAATGCTTTGCAAGAGGAACTTAACCAATTTACAAGAAACAAAGTATGGAACTTAGTTGAAAGATCCTTTGAATACTCAATAATTAGAACTAAATGGGTGTACAAAAATAAACTTGATGAAAATGGAGTTATGGTTAAGAACAAGGCTAGACTAGTAGCAAAGAGCTATAATCAAGAAGAAGATATAGATTTTGATGAGATCTTTGCTCCTGTGGCTAGACTTGAGGCAATTAGATTGTTACTAGCATTTGCATATTTTAAAGATTTCAAATTATTTCAAATGGATGTAAAAAGTACTTTTCTGAATGGATATATTAATGAGGAGGTTTATGTAGAACAACCTTCTGGTTTTGAAAATCATCAATACCCCAACCATATTTACAAATTAAATAAAGCACTTTATGGTCTAAAACAAGCCCCTAAAGCATGGTATGAAAGACTTAGCAAATTTCTATTAGACCATAAATTTTCTAGAGGGAATGTTGACACAACTTTATTTTTGAAAAAAAAATAAAGATATGTTAGTAGTGCAGATTTATGTAGATGATATTATTTTCGGTACTACTAACAATCGACTTTGCGAAGAATTTGCTGAATTAATGCAGAGTGAATTTGAGATGAGCATGATGGAAGAATTGAACTACTTTCTCGGACTTCAAATCAAACAATCTAAGGAAGGAATTTTTATCAATCAAGCTAAGTACATCAAGAAAATGCTAAAAAAATTTGATATGGATGGAAACAAGTCAATTGGCACTCCCATGAGCTCATCATGCAAACTAGACAAAGATGAATCAGATAAGTCAGTAGATCAAAAGCTGTATAGAGGTATGATCGGATCATTATTATATCTTACAGTAAGTAGACCTGATATCATGTTTAATGTATGCATATATGCTAGGTATCAATCTAATCCTAAGGAATCACACCTAATTGCAGTTAAGAGAATTTTTAAATATCTAATAGAAACAAAAGACATAGGTTTATGGTACTCTAAAGAATCAAGCATAAACTTAATAGGGTACACTGATTCCGATTTCGCTGGTTGTAAACTTGATAAAAAAGCACCAGCGGGTCATGTCAATTTTTAGGAGAGAATTTAATCTTATGGTTTAGCAAGAAATAAAACTCGGTTGCACTATCTACGGCGGAAGCCAAATATGTTGCTGCCGGAAGTTGTTGTGCTCAAATTTTGTGGATCAAGCAACAACTTGAAGATTATGGCATTCAACAAGATAAGATTTTCATAAACTGTGATAACACAAGTGCTATAAATCTAACTAAAAATCCAATTCAACACTCAAGAACTAAACATATTGAGATAAGACATCACTTCATAAGAGATCATGTGTTAAATGGTGATGTGATGCTTGAATTCGTATGTACTGATGATCAACTTGCTGATATCTTCACAAAATCTTTGAGTGAAGATCGATTTTGTATTCTTAGAAGAGGGTTAGGAGTGATTGATCCATTCCTGTGATACTCTTCTCTAATTCATTGATTTTGATGAATAGCTCATGTTGGATATAGGATTTCACATCTGTGATCATCAAATCATTTGTTAAGTTCTAAAGATTTCCATATCTCTCTCTTTTGGCATGGAATTAACTAAGATTTTGGTTATGTGCTAGAGTTCGAGTCGACTCCAATGAATCTAAGAGTCGACTTGAATGAATCTAAGAGTCGACTCGTGGGCGAGTCGACTCGCGCATGTTCAGGAGTCGACTCAAGGGCGAGTCGATTTGCGAATTTTCAGGAGTCGACTCGAGGTCGGAAATCCATTTTTTAATCCTAAACGAACTGATTTTTCCCAAAATCTATTTTCGGCCGTCATTGTTCCAAAAACCCTAGAGTCGTCTCCCACGGTCGTCTCCGACCCCCTTCTTCATTTTTTTCTCCATTTTTTTCTCCCTTTTTCATGTTTCTCCGTCCTTGATAGGTCAAGATGCCTAGGAAAGCCGTTGTCCCTAGCCAAAAGAGACCTCTCACAGCGAGCGGCGCTGAGAGACGGTCCAAGGCGCGGAATGAACCCATGAGGCCACCACCTCCGGTTCTCTCTCCGCCTAGGTCGATTCCCTCATGTTCGTGCACCGGGAGGGTTGTCTCCACCAGGAGGAAAGTCGATTTTGACTTCCTCTTCCGTGAAGGGTTCACATTAGGGCATCATCTTAGGGCCCAAGGTTTAGAATATTTTTGTTCCCTTGACCTTCCTACATACCCTGGGATAGTCAGGAAATTCTATGGCACCATCACATGGGGTGGCGGTGGTATTCAAAGGAATGTAGCCAATGTCCCTGTTTCAATCTCGAAGGATCTCATTGCTCGAGTCCTCCACCTCTCTCGTGAGGGGATAGCTCCCACACATCCCACCGATAGGTCTGAGGCCCTTACGGCCATCCTAGGAAGAGTACCTCAATCGCCTATTGAGGAGGTTTTTGCAAATCAGCTCTCCGCTGAAATGTGCCTCCTACTTAGTATTATCTCTTGCACCCTCTTTCTCAAAATCGATAAATTTGATTTCATTTCTGAAAAAGACTTAGCCTTAATGTTCAATATCCTACATGAAATTCCTCTCAACTTTCCAAAACTCATTTACAGTTATATTAGTGAACCCCTAGATAAGCCTAGATTGAATCTCCCCTATGGTATGCTCTTCACCTTGATCTTTAGGGAGTTAGAGGTTCCTATCAATGAAGGGGAACCCTCTCGCTCACTTCGATACACAGACCATATGGGTGAGGGGACTCTCCACCGAATGGATTTCCACAAGGTGGATGGTACATGGGTTAGGAAGTCCTCTACATCCATACCATCTAACCCCACTGCTCATCACTCTCCTACCTCTGACCATGATCAGGATATCTCCATAGATCCTTCCACCTTTCCATCCACAGCTGGTCCCTCATCCACTGCCAGGCCCTCATCCTCTGCTGGACCTTCATCCACAGTGCCACCACCTCAGCAACCTCTAGAGGTCAGAATTAGTCCTGAGCAGCTTCGAGAATTGAGGGATGACATTTTGAGGGAACTCAGAGATACCTCCAGTACACCCTCCACTAAGTTGACTCCCTCCACAGTAGTAGTGTCTATCATGGTAGCTGAAGTCCAGGAGGAGCTGTCCAGTCTGAGGAGTCTAGTTCAGGGTCAGTACTTGAGCCTCACAGCTATTAAGGAAGACACGAAGCAAATGCAAGATTCTATAAGATCTGAGCTGCTAAGGCTAAATCAAGAAGCAGAAAGGCTTGCAGTGATAGATCAATGAGAGCATAACCCAACTGACCCAGACTCAAGCTAGGACTACTTCAGAAATAATTGCGCAACTGGGGAATCTCTCTGAAGCAGTTAGTTTGGTTTTGCAGTGTCAGCGAAGATATTTGGGAGCTTCATCTTCTTCTTCTAGACGTCCTTAAACTTGTATTTTGTTTTATTATCATTTAAAGTCCTTTTGGACTTTCAATCATTGTACTCAAATTTTGTAATACTTGCAATGAATTGAAGTCTTTTTCTAAAAACTTGTGTACATTGTGCTTTCTGTGTTATGAATATTGTGTTATGAGCATTGTCAACATTGATTTATTGATATTCCACCTTTTTGCTATGATGACAAAAAGGGGGAGAACCTATGATATATTGTAAATAAAGGGAATCACTAAACAAGAAAATCTTTAAGCAAAATATGGATATTCGGAGATTAGTTGAATCATATTCAAGAAATTTTTCCTTCTATACTTAAGAACTTAAGCTCAAGTTTAAAACATTAAAAGAAAATTCAGAAAACTGGAACAAAGTTCAAACAAAATTGAATGCACATGTTGAGGGGGAGAATCTAAAGAAAGAAAATTCATTATAAACTTATAAGCCAAACAATTGATTGCATGATTTGAAGGCTTATATAATTCCAAATGAAAGGGGGAGCTTTAATTTCAGAGTTTACTGATTCATACCTTTCAATTTTTGGATACACTAAATGACTCGATATTTGAATTCATTTTAAAACTTTACTACAAATCAATTCTTGAATGAGCAATTCACTTTACAAATACTCAATATTTTGTCATTATCAAAAAGGGGGAGATTGTGGAGTGATTGAGTAAACCCCTAATTGATTTTGATGAGCTCAAAGCATTTGAGTATATTTTATGTTATACTAATGAATTCAATCTAGTGTTTCAGGCAAATATGTGTGAATTTCTATTTAAGTGCCTCGAGCTTTGGTTCAAAGTAATTTGGCTAAGTGTTGGACTCAATTTGAACTAAAGTCTGCATCACGAGTCGACTCCGGAACTTTGCGAGTCGACTCCGGTGGTTTAATGTTTCTGGCACAAGCTCGAGTCGACACTGAAACTCTTCGAGTCGACTCCGACTGAGAACAGACAGAAAGACAGAACAATGGGTTTTAGACCCTGTTAACGAGTCGACTTCAAAAGGTTAAGAGTCGACTTCGATGCTTGCCGAGTCAACTCTCGATGGTTCCGAGTCGACTCCAAACGGTAACAGACAGAAAGACAGAACGATGGATTTTAGGCCCTATTACCGAGTCGACTTCAGAAGATTGCGAGTCGACTCCGACGCTTGGCGAAGATCCGGAAAAACCAACTGGGTTTGATTGTGAATCCGGAAAAATAATTGGATGGTTCTAGTCGGTGAGCCTGTCAAAATCGATTAAGTTTGTTGGAATCTCGCGAAAACAACAAGTTAGGTTGTGAGCTCATAAAACAACCGACTATAATCCTAGGGATTATAGTGAACTCCTAAGTGTGGCTTGGAAAGTGGACGTAGAAGCAAAAGTTGGCTCCGAACCACTATAGATGTTTTGTGTTTGTATTGCATCGTGTCTTTTTCACTCTCTTCACTCACTACATCTAGTAATCTAATTAATTCGCTTGCAATAGATTTAGTTAATTACTCATCATATTTTTAATTGATCAATATTTAATTAAAACCCAATTCACCCCCCCCCCCTCTTGGGTTGTCTCCTTGGGCAACATAGGGTCTCCCATCCTTCTGATAGATACTTAGGTATGCTTATAGAGGATACCGAGAAAATATTCCTCATGGGAGATAGGGAACACGTACAGGATCCCAATACCTACAACGAGACGATATCAGATATCGATTCTGAGACATGGCTGGAAGCCATGAAGTCAGAGATAGACTCCATATATTCCAATCAAGTCTGGACCTTAGTAGATCAACTAGAAGGTATAGTACCTATTGGATATAAATGGATCTATAAAAGAAAGATAGGTTCGGATGGAAAGGTAGAGACCTATAAGGCAAGGCTAATGGTGAAAGGGTATAGTCAGCGCGAAGCCATTGACTATCAAGAGACATTTTCACCCGTAGCCATGCTGAAATTCATTCGAACATTGCTTGCCATTGCAGCGTTTTATGATTATGAAATTTGGTAGATGGATGTGAAAACTACTTTTCTAAATGGATATCTTGATGAAGATATCTATATGGAGCAGCTTTTGGGTTTCACTTTCAATGATGGAGATCACAAGGTCTGCTAGCTGCAAAGATCCATCTATGGACTGAAGCAAGTATCTCGGAGTTGGAACACTCGTTTCAATGATGCGATCAAATCGTTTGATTTCATCAAGAACGAAGAGGAACCGTGTGTTTACAAAAAGGTTAGTGGGAGTGATGTTGAGTTCCTCGTACTGTACGTGGACGACATCTTACTGATTGGGAGTGATATTCCCATGCTAACCTCGGTCAAGGTCTGGTTGTCAAAAGAGTTCTCCATGAAAGACCTTGAGGAAGCATCCTACATTTTGGGGGTTAAGGTTTATAGAGATAGATCTAAGAGGATGCTTGGCCTATCCCAGAAGATGTACATAGAGGAGGTGCTGAAAAGGTTCAGCATGAAAAACTCCAAAAGGGGTCTATTACCCCTTAGGCATGGGATTCATCTCTCCAAGAAAATGTGCCCCAACACATCTGAAGAGATTCAACGCATGAGCAGGATCCCTTATGCTTCTGCAATAGGGAGCCTCATGTATGCCATGATGTGTGCACGATCTAATATAGCTCTTGCTGTGAGTGTCACTAGCAGATATCAGTCGAATTCAGGCGAATAGCACTGGACAGCTGTGAAGAACATTCTTAAGTACTTGAGAAGAACTAAAGATTTGTTCTTGGTCTTTGGGGGAGCATCAGAGTTAAAGGTAGAAGGATACATAGATTCAGACTTTATGACTGATATTGATGATAAAAAGTCTACATCTGGATATGTGTTCTTGTGCAATGGTGGTACGGTAAATTGGAAGAGTTCCAAACAACCGATCATTGCAGATTCTACCATGGAAGCTGAGTATATCGCCACCTCTGAAGCTGCAAAGGAAGTATTCTGGTTCAAAAAATTCATTGCAGAGCTAGATGTAATGCCATCAGATGCCATCATACTCTA
The DNA here is from genome assembly GCF_009389715.1 of Phoenix dactylifera. Lineage (NCBI taxonomy): Eukaryota > Viridiplantae > Streptophyta > Magnoliopsida > Arecales > Arecaceae > Phoenix > Phoenix dactylifera. The sequence continues at coordinate 324,634 of NW_024067763.1, read as the reverse complement.
CTGCGATAATAATGGTGCCATAGCTCTTGCTAAGGAGCCAAGGTCTCATCAGAAGTCCAAGCACATAGAGCGGTGCTTTCACCTTATACGTGACTACCTCGAGAAAAAATATGTCAAGGTACAGAGAGTAGACTCCGCGAACAATGTGGCGGACCCGCTCACTAAGCAGCTAAGTCAACAGAAGACTGAAGCCTACCTTGAGAAGATGGAACTTAGATATATGACTGATTGGCTTTAGTGCAAGTGGAAGATTGTTAGATGTATGTCCTAGAAGCCAATCTGGCTGACACATTATTAATTTTGAAACATAATTTTGTACTTGACTTTATTATTATTAAATAATAAATGGGCATCTTTTTTATTCATATTGTTTATGTGTCTATGAATCATCCAATAAATTAATAAGATGATGATACATAATCTTAATAGTTGAGAATTTGAGCCATGTATCATTGGTAATTAATTTCTAAATGCTCCTGATCAATGGATCATCACGAAGATGGTGATTGATCCAATGAGATCAGTGCATAGATCGCTTTCCTTATGGATGGACGAGACTCGAGTCCACAGTGTAGGGACACTGAAGTGATAGTACAGGTGCCTGTTAAAGAACAAGGGTACTGAGCGTGACCAAGACAAGAAGTCACTTGGATGTCTATCCACTCGTCAGTGACTTGCTTGATGTTGCAGTAGTGTGACTGGTCCTTTGACCTGCAGTGCTTCGGCTACTCACAGTGAGGTTATTGTAGTTTGACTGCACATATACATAGTCTCTAGTCATATAGGTCTTTGTAGTATAGATGGACTGCAGTAGGTTCACTGTAGGAGTAGGGTATGCACTTACATTGAATCTATCGACTTTGATAGATGAGGAGTGATTCTATCTAATTTTTAAGATTTTCACTCTTGAACTCAAGTGAGGATGATAGTGGTATTTTGATGATTAATACAATGATTAAGAGTATGTTACAAGTTAATTCGATACATCATTAATAAGTCCGTCACTCTCGATACCTTAGTATAATGAGATTAAGATGTATTTCAATGATTATTAATGAGATAAAATTTGTGATAGGAAAGGGATAGTGAATTCTAAATTTTAATTCGGCAAAGTTTCAAGTGAAACATACTCTTAAGTGGACAATAGTAATTTTCATTGTTTGGAGTATGTAGCACTACCATGACATATATTCAAAATTGTTTAAAGTATATTTCATTGATTATATGGATGAATCTAACCTTAAGTTGCAGCAAAGTGTGGATTGAGTCGACCCCAAGATTGATTGAGTCGACCCCAAAATTGATTGAGTCGACCCCAAGATTGATTGAGTCGACCCCGGCACATCAAGAAACCATCTGGCACACTTCTGCAAAAATGGCATGGATGAACAGTACTTGGGTCGACCCAAGCAAAGGATGAGTCGACCCAATCCTCAAGCCTCAAGAAAACAGTTCTCTGGAAACCCTGAGAGGGTCGACCCAAATGAAACTTGAGTTGACCCAAACTTGAGTCGACCCCAAGTTAACATGAGTCGACCCAAAGGCAATGACATTCAAAAATAGGTTCTCTGGAAACCCTGAGAGGGTCGACCCAAATGGAAGTTGAGTCGACCCAACTGAACCTTGAGTCGACCCAAAAAGTGTTGAGTCGACCCAAGTGAAGGAAGGCTGAAATACAAGGTTCTTGGTTTCTGAGAGGGTCGACCCCAATGTTGCTTGAGTTGACCCAAGTAAAAGTTGGGTCGACCCTAGTAAAAGTTGAGCCGACCCAAGCACGGGCAGAAGCATAACGGCTAGTTCTGCAGAAGTACTTTCAGACCTCCCAATAGTGAGTAACGGCTAGTTATTGAATTCTAACCATTGGGGCTTGTCCAATGGATGAAGGAAACTATTTAAAGTGACACTATTCATCAGAGGAAACATCCTTTTGCAAAATATCAAAGCTTACACAAGAAAGACAAGTGCCCTAATCTTCTTCATCCAAGTGCTTCATTCAAGAGTCAAAAGGAAGTGGTTGAGCAGATTCCAAGAGATATTAAGAGCTCCATCCACCCTTGAAGAGTGAAGCATTCCTGACAAAGAAGAGAGAAGTTTCATCAAGCGATAACTATTCTTTAAACTCTTCTTTGTAGCTTATAAATGTTATATTTGCTCATCTAGGAGTTTCAACATTCTTCTTTCTTTTTAATCACCTTGTAAAGGTTTGTTGGTGAGCCCGTAAAACCAACGGTGTAGGTTTATTGGTGAATCCGTAAAACCAATTGTGAAGGTTCGTTGGTGAGCCCGTAAAACCAACATAGGTTCTTGGTGATCCCAGAAAATCAAAGTGTAAAGGTTTTTGGATTGTGAGCTCGAAAAACAATCCAACTGTAATCTGTGGGATTATAGTGAATTCCCAAGGGGTCGCTTGGGGAGTGGACGTAGGTGCTTAGGAGAGCACCGAACCACTATACTTCTTGTGTGTTTGTATTGTGCATTATTCTAATTTCACTCACTCATCAATTGACTAAAGTAAGATAGTAAAAATTAAGAGAAACCAATTCACCCCCCCTCCTGGCTTGTCACCTTGGGCAACAAGTGGTATCAGAGCGAGGTTCTCATATAGTATTTGTTGATCTCACAATCAAGAGACAAAGATCATGACAACCCAAGTGGGATGTTATATGAGTGAGGGGCAATCCACAAAAAGACCTCCTCTATTTAATGGCACTAATTACTGTTGGGAACCCGCCCATGCCGCAGAAAAATTTCAAAAATTTTAGATGCAGCGGAAGAGGCATGCGCGGGATCAACCGTTCATCGCATGAACGTTGTTCAATAAACCGTTCGTAGATAGATAAGGATTAAAACTTTTAGAACCTTTAGGAAGATCAGATCTTCACCTTGTGCGGGTAGATGATCACCGCAAACTGATGATCGTGGTTTCGGATGAAGGTTCGCTTGAAGCCGTTCAAGTGCACGGCCTCTACGGGTATCCACACGAAGCAGGAACCGATCCAAGCTTTCTATCTCCCCGGGGTGCTAGCTCCCTTGCAGAGATAACTTTGATAGCTAATGTCCTCCCTTTTAATCAACCCTTGATTGTGCTTGGGAGGAGGAAGAAGAAGGATGAAGAGAGGAAGAAGATCAAAGCCCCTGCAGCCTTCTTTCTTTTCCTTGCATTGGAAGGAAGAAGGGAGGAGGAAGAGGCCACCAAATAATCTTCCCTTGCTTTCCTTTGCTTGCGGCTGAACCAAGGAAAGGGGAGGAGAGGGGGCCACGAATTGGAGAGGGAGAGGGCTTCAATGATGCCCAAGGTCAGCCCCCACGCCTCCTCTTAAATAGCATGTGGAGCTCCTACAAACCCTGATAAACTTCCAAGAGGGGCGCCGGCCCCTCTTCTTTGCCGCACTAAGCAAGGAAAAGAAGGAGGGGCGTGTGCCCCTCCTTCATGGTTAACCTAATCCTCCTTTAAGGAGGATTAGGAAGGTCACTCATGGTTAGGTCCTAATCTAATTAGGCTTGGATCAAGGGTGAACCAATTTGGGTTTAATCTAGGTAAGTCCTAATCCAATTAGAACTTAATGAACCATGACTCAATTGACCCCTTCAATCCTAATCGAATTAGGAGTCTTGTTGATTCATTAGATTAATAATTAATTAGGACTTAAGAAATCCTAATCCAATTAGGACTTATTTAATTTTGGTACTGTTGCTGGGGGTCCAAACCGAGAACGATTGGCATAGCGGTATGAACGGGGTTCCCTTGGAATTACTTCGGTTGCGCTCCACCTTCCGCCGGAAAACCTGCAAGCAAGCCTCGCACCACCACCGGGGTGGTGGGGGCCCTCCGATGATCAAGTTAGGGGAGATCGAAGGAGAAGAAGAGGTAGCAGGTAAGATAATACTCTGGAAAATCTTGCTTACTCTCCCCTTCCCCCCCCAGCCGCATATATATCAGGCTGGGGGGTTTTTCTGGGGATTAGTCATCGTGTGGCACGATGGGGTTGCTACTGACATGGTCGTTACAGGGCGTCGTGGGGCAGCGCTGGGTACGGCCATGGTAGGGCGTAGTGGAGCTCCGCTTTGTACGGCTGTTACAGGGGATCGTGGGGCAGCGCCGGATACGGCCGTTGCAGGGAGTAGTGGAGCAGGGGGCCGCGGCGTGCCTCAGGGGAACAGTCTGTTGTTGTCAAGAGATTGCCGACTTGGGGTCGGATTGCTGGATCAAAGGGCACCCGACTCGGGGTCGGGCTGCGGAGCCGAAGATATCCGACCCGAGGTCGGATTGCTGGATCAAGGGGCACCCGACTCGGGGTCGGGCTGCGGAGCCGAAGATATCCGACCCGAGGTCAGATTGCTGGATCAAGGGGCAGCCGACCCGGGGTCGGGCTGCGGAGCCGAAGATATCCGACCCGAGGTCGGATTGCTGGACCAAGGGGCAGCCGACTCGGGGTCGGGCTGCGGAGCCGAAGATATCCGACCCGAGGTCGGATTGCTGGACCAAGGGGCAGCCGTAGTCTTCCTGGGCGCGCGTGCCGGTCACGTGGGGCATGGTGGCTAAGTTCCCCCGTAACAGTAGCCCCCCACTTCCGAGCCTGGAACCAGGAGGGGAACGGGTGAAGGGAGTGACGCTTCGAGATTGCCGCCATCCCTCGAAAAGGCGCGCGCGCTCCGAGCTCCCCACCTTCTTTATGGCGTATAGCGGTTGTCGCTGATCTGGCGGTCTGCGAATTTCGGCGGACATCCTTCCTTAATGGCGTCGATTCGCCTTTGGGGCGTGAACGATCCTTCGGCAGCCAGGCGTCCTCTGGCGTCACCGAGGCATCACCCGCCTTCCCGCCTATTTAACCGGGGGCCCTCCCCCGTCCGCCTTTCTCTTCACAGGCATCCTCGAGTTTCTCCCTTGTGCTGCTGCCGTTGCCGTCGGACTGTTCGTTCGCTCCTCCTTTGACGCTCTCGGAGCCGTTCTCCCTTCCCTTCGCGGACGTGCTCGCCGTTCCAGACCCAGGGGTTCCTCCAAGCTGACTCTCTGTACTTTTCTTTGTTCTTTTCTTTGTATGTTGGCGTTTTGCCATGTTGTATGGGTCTCGGCCCTGATGCAACGAAAGTTAATGCAAACAAAGTGTTTCCTCATTTCACTTTCGTCCTTCCTCTTTTTAACTCTTAGTAGCGTCTCGCCGACTCCTGACTCTTGAAGTTCCTCCGGCGCTAAGCCAGGCATCCGAGGGTTAGGCCTCAGGAAATTCTTCCGGCGCTAGGCCAGGCATCCGAGGGTTTGGCCTCAAGAAATTCTTCCGGCGCTAGGCCAGGCATCCGAGGGTTAGGCCTCAGAAAATTCTTCCGGCGCTAGGCCAGGCATCCGAGGGTTAGGCCTCGTAAAACAAGATATCAGCTGAGCTTCCACTATCCACAAGAACACGCCTTACATCATAGTTTGCCATAGTGAGGGAGATTACCATGGCGTCATCGTGGGGGGTCTGAACCCCCTTTACATCCTCATCACAAAAGGTGATTACATTGCCGACCCTCTGCCTCTTTGCGACGGCCGCACCTGACGCCTCCGTCGAGCCCCCTGCGTTCCTCACGGGCCGGGGGCAGCCCCCAGTGATAGTGTGGATCACGCCCGCAACGGGTCGATTCTGCTCCCGAGGCTCCGGAGGAGCCGGGTCGGCCGGACGAGGGTCTGCGGGGGGACGTCGGTCGCTCACATATCGACCGAGACGCCCCCGGCGGATGAGAGCCTCGATCTCGTCCCGAAGCTGGAAGCAGTCTTCTGTGTCGTGGCCGTGGTCTCGGTGGTACTCACAGTACGCCCGGGAGGGCCTCTTCCCAGGGATCTTCCGCATCTGTCTCGGGGCCGGGAGGTCCTCCCGCCCCTTGATCTCCATAAGGATCTGGGCCCGGGGAGTCAGGAGAGGGGTGTACCGGTTGAAACGTCGGGGCGGAGAACGAGGGCGTGGGGCGCCGTGGTTCTTCGCCGGCGACGGGCTTCTGCGCCGACGCTGGGGCGTCGGGCTCCTCCTCTGGCGTGCCTCTTTCCGCCTTTTCTTCTCAAGCTTTGGAGGGATCTCGGCGGCCTCCTTGCTCCGGTGGGCGGCCGCCTCCTCGGCGTCCGCATACTGGTTCGCCCGGGACAACAGCTCTGGGAAGCTCCGCGGCAGGCGTTTGTCCAGGGAGAAGGTGAGTCTGCCCTTCCGGAAGCCACACTTCAAGGCTGAAAGAGCTACCTCCTGACTCAGGTTCCGGACCTCCAGCGTAACCCTATTGAATCGGGTAAGATAATCCCGCAGGCTTTCTCCCTCGTTTTGCCGGACATCAAAGAGGGAGTCGGAGACCAGTCGCCGCCGGCTACTGACGGCGAAATGAGTGACGAAGAGGCGAGTGAACTGGTCGAAGGACCGGATTGAGTCAGCCTCCAGCCCGGCGAACCACGCCCTTGCCGGGCCACGGAGGGTTGCCGGGAAAGCCTTGCAGAGAAGGGGATCTGATGCTCCGTGGAGGAGCATAAGGGTCCTAAAACTCTCGACGTTATCCCGCGGGTCCGCCGCCCCGTCATAGGGCTCGATCGCCGGCATTTTGAACCCCGGCGGATTCGGGGTCTGCAGGATCCTCGAGGCAAGCGCCGGCTGGGAGGAGATCTCTAAGTCGGCGAAGGGATCTTTGGAATGGCCCTTCAGGACCTGGAGTTGTCGGTGGAGATCGTCCACCCGCCGATCCAGGGAGCGCGACCGGTGGGTGGGAGACAAGGGGCGGCGAGAGGGGGACCGACTGGAGCGCGGGTTCCTCGAGGACTGGGGGGTCTGGGAACGCGCCCGGGCCCGCCTCTCGGACCCCGCGCAGCTCCGGCGGGAAGGTCCCGGCAGAATGGAGCGTGCTCGAGAATCCTCCTCGCGCCGGCGCTCCTCCCCATGGGAGAGGAAGGAGCGCGGGTTGAGGAGGACAGGCGAATGCTCAGGCAGCGGCGGCTCCTGAACCCGCTGCGGCGCCCGAGACATCGCACCCTGCAGATTCTGCACTGCCTCCGCGAGGGTGCGAACCTGCTGGGTTAGCTGGTCGAACTGGGCGGCTTCGACCGTCTGAACGGGCGGTGGGGAGGTGGAGTGTTGCTGAGAGTGTGTTGGAGATGCAGCGGCCCTCCGGCCAGAGGCACGAGAGGCCCCGCGACCGGAAGCATTGGAAGCTCCACGACCACCTCGCCGTGCCATTACGATCGCTCTGAGATCCGGGCCCTCCTTCTAGCGCCAACTATTGCTGGGGGTCCAAACCGAGAACGATTGGCACAGCGGTATGAACGGGGTTCCCTTGGAATTACTTCGGTTGCGCTCCACCTTCCGCCGGGAAACCTGCAAGCAAGCCTCGCACCACCACCGGGGTGGTGGGGGCCCTCCGACGATCAAGTTAGGGGAGATCGAAGGAGAAGAAGAGGTAGCAGGTAAGATAATACTCTGGAAAATCTTGCTTACCCTCCCCTTCCCCCCCCAGCCGCATATATATCAGGCTGGGGGGTTTTTCTGGGGATTAGTCATCGTGTGGCACGATGGGGTTGCTACTGACATGGTCGTTACAGGGCGTCGTGGGGCAGCGCTGGGTACGGCCATGGCAGGGCGTAGTGGAGCTCCGCTTTGTACGGCTGTTACAGAGGATCATGGGGCAGCGCCGGATACGGCCGTTGCAGGGAGTAGTGGAGCAGGGGGCCGCGGCGTGCCTCAGGGGAACAGTCTGTTGTTGTCAAGAGATTGCCGACTTGGGGTCGGATTACTGGATCAAGGGGCACCCGACTCGGGGTCGGGCTGCGGAGCCGAAGATATCCGACCCGAGGTCGGATTGCTGGACCAAGGGGCACCCGACTCGGGGTCGGGCTGCGGAGCCGAAGATATCCGACCCGAGGTCGGATTGCTGGGTCAAGGGGCAGCCGACCCGGGGTCGGGCTGCGGAGCCGAAGATATCCGACCCGAGGTCGGATTACTGGACCAAGGGGCAGCCGACTCGGGGTCGGGCTGCGGAGCCGAAGATATCCGACCCGAGGTCGGATTGCTGGACCAAGGGGCAGCCGTAGTCTTCCTGGGCGCGCGTGCCGGTCACGTGGGGCATGGTGGCTAAGTTCCCCCGTAACAGGTCCTAATTCAATTAGGACTCTAATTTGAATCCGAAGTCCTAATCCGATTAGGACTCTAGGAATTCTATTCCAAGTAGGAATCCAATTTTAATTCAAAACTCCTAATCTCATTAGGATTGTAGGAATCCTACTCCAAGTAGGAATCCTAGTCCTACTCCAACTAGAATTCCCAGTCCTAATCCAATTAGGACTCTAGGAATCCTACTCGAAGTAGGTTTTGTGTTTAAGTCCAATTAATTAATTCCATTGTTCCTTCTTCAACTGATTATCAATCGAATTGATTACTTGTGATTCCTAATCACGATTCAACCATCGGATCAGTCAATACTTCTAATGTGTGTGACCCTATAGGTTCTATTCTGACTGATAGTGAGATATATAATGATCTCTATCACAATATCATTGAAAACTCCTTTCAATGGATTGGAACAATTCCAACTCTACTCATTAGGGTTTATCGATCATCGAGATAATCCCTGTGAGTCCTACCATCCACCAGTGACACCTAGCAGCATGTAGTGGCTACCCAGTAGAATAGAATGATGAACCTCTAGGTGCAGTTATCGTGTGATACAGTCCTTCTATCATGGATCCCTACAAGATGGAGGTCATGGATAACTCGTCAAACCCCTTCGTCTGTCATATGTCAAGATTTATTCGACTTAAGTTCGAGAGCAGAGAACTCTTTCTCCACTGTGCAATCTGCCCCGGCCGAGGTCTTACGAACTCAGTCTTATAAATCACATAGGATCTCTCCTTATCTATCAAGGTCGATAGATTCCTTATAGGTGCATACCCTACTCCTACAGTGAACCTACTGCAGCCAATCTACACTGCATGGACCCATATGGCTAGAGATCATGTATATGTGCAGTCAAACTACAATAACCTCACTGTGAGTAGCCGAAGCATCGCAGGTCAAAGGACCAGTCACACTACTGCAACATCAAGCAAGTCACTGACGAGTGGATAGACATCCAAGTGACTTCTTGTCTTGGTCACGCTCAGTACCCTTGTTCTTAACAAGCACCTGCACTATTACTTCAGTGTCGCCACACTGTGGACTCGAGTCTCGTCCATCCATAAGGAAAGCAATGTGTGTACTGATAGGATCGATCACCGTCCTTGTGATGATCCATTGATCAGGAGCATTCAGAAATTAATCACCAATGATGCATGGCTCAAATTCTTAACTCTTAAGAATACGCATCATCATCTTATTAATTCTTGGACGATTCATAGACACATAAATAATATGAATAAAAAGATGCCTTTTATTTATTCAATAATAAATAGTCAAGTACAAAATTATGTCCCTAGAATTAACAATGTGTCAGCCAGATTGGCTTCTAAGGCATACATCCAACAATCTCCCACTTGCACTAAAGCCAATTGGTCATATATCTTAGGCCCATCTTCTCAAGGTGGGCTTCAGTCTTTTGCTGACTCAGCTGCTTAGTGAATGGGTCTGCCACGTTATCCGCGGAGTCTACTCTCTGCACCTCGACATACTTCTTCTCAACATAGTCGCGTATGAGGTGGAAGCGCCGCTCTGATGATCCTCCAAAAACCAATAATAAATCTTTAGTTCTTCTCAAGTACCTAAGAATATCTTCACAGCTGTCCAGTGTTCTTCACCTGGATTCGACTGATATCTGCTTGTGACACTCACAGCAAGGGCTATATCAGGTCGTGTACATAGCATGGCATACATGAAGCTCCCTATTGCTGATGCATAGGGGATCTTGCTCATGCGTTGAATCTCTTTAGATGTGTTGGGGCACATCTTCTTGGAGAGATGAATTCCATGCCTTAGGGGTAAGAGACCCCTTTTAGAGTTTTTCATGCTGAACCTTTTCAGCACTTCCTCTATGTACATCTTCTGTGATAGGCCAAGCATCATTTTAGATCTATCTCTATAGACTTTTATTCCCAAAATATAGGATGCTTCCCCAAGGTCTTTCATGGAGAATTCTTTTGACAACCAGACCTTGACCGAGGTTAGCATGGGAATATCATTCCCTATCAGGAGGATGTCGTCCACGTACAGTACAAGAAACACGACAGCACTCCCACTAACCTTTTTGTAAACACATGGTTCCTCTTCATTTTTGATGAAATCAAACATTTTGATTGCGTCATCGAAACGAGTGTTCCAACTCCGAGATGCTTGCTTTAGTCCATAGATGGACCTTGCAGCTTGCAGACCTTGTGATCTCCATCACTGGAAGTGAAACCCAAAGGCTGTTCCATATAGATATCTTCATCAAGATATCCATTCAGGAAAGCAGTTTTCACATCCATCTGCCAGATTTCATAATCATGAAATGCTGCAATGGCAAGCAATGTTCGGATGGATTTTAGCATGGCTACAGGTGAAAAGGTCTCCTGATAGTCAATGCCTTCGCGTTGACTATACCCTTTCGCCACTAGCCTTGCTTTATAGGTCTCTACCTTTCCATTCGAACCTATCTTCCTTTTGTAGATCCATTTGCATCAAATAGGTACAATACCTTCTGGTGGATCTACTAAGGTCCAGACTTAGTTGGAATGCATGGAGTCTAACTCTGACTTCATAGCTTCCAACCATTTCTCGGAATCGATATCAGATATCGCCTCGTCATAGATTTTGGGATCCTGTGTGTGATCCCTATCTCCCACTAGGAACATTTTCTCGGTATCCTCTTCTAGTATACCTAAGTATCTATCGGGACGATGTGAGACCCTACTAGATCTGCGAGGTGGTTGAGGGACAACGTGCACTGGCTCTGTATGAATGGGTTCAATAGGATCCGTGACTCGTTGCTTTTCAGAGACTTTCTCTTCAAGCTCAATTTTCCTCCCACTGCCTCTATCAAGGATAAACTGGTTTTCCAAGAAGATGGCGTAACGGCTCACAAACACATTGTGATCCTCTGAGACGTAAAAATTGTATCCTAATGACTCTTTAGGATATCCTATAAAATGAGCACTTATGGTCTTAGCCTCTAGCTTGTCCGCCTGTAGTCTTTTGACGTGGGCCGGACATCCCCAAATCTTGAGATGACCAAGACTTGGTTTCTTACCATGCCATATCTCATACGGTGTGGTAGAAACGGATTTAGAGGAAACTCTATTCATTAGATATACTGCGGTAAGTAAGGCATCTCTCCAAAGAAACATTGGTAGATCAGTGAAGCTCATCATGGACCGGACCATATCCAATAGAGTCCGATTTCTCCTCTCTGACACTCCGTTGAGTTGAGGTGTACCTGGAGGAGTCCATTGTGAGACTATGCCATTGTTCTTGAGATAGTTCCGGAATTCCCCACTAAGGTATTCTCCTCCTCGATCTGATCGAAGAGCCTTAAGAGGTTTTTCAGTTTGTTTTTCTACTTCATTTTTGAACTCCTTGAACTTTTCAAAAGATTCAGACTTGTGTCTCATAAGATACACATACCCATACCGTGAATAATCATTGGTAAAAGTAATGAAGTACAAATAACGTCCCCTGGCTAGCACATCGAATGGGCCACATACATCTATATGTACTAGGGTAAGTATTTCAGTGGTCCTCTCCTCATGTCCTACAAAGGGCAATCTAGCCATTTTTTCTTGAAGACAGGACTCGCAAACTGGATATGACTCGGAAGTCAATGAGCCGAGAAGCCCATCTTTATCCATTTTGTTCATTCTGTCCTCTCCAATATGGCCAAGCCTGAGGTGCCATAAATATTTTTGGTTTATCTCATCCCTGAATCTCTTGGATCCTTTGGCACAAACTTCTTGCTCAGACACATTTACAGATACATCCATATGCAAATGATAGAGACTGTCAATCATAAAACCACGTGCGACTATTTTATTTCTGAAATAAATAGAACAGCAGTCTTTGTCAAATGTAAAAACATGACCTTCTTGTGCTAGACATAAAACAAAAATCAAATTTCTGCTCGCAGCAGGTACATAATAGCAGTCTCTAAGTAATAAACTAAAACCAGACGGTAGTCGCAGATGGTAGGTGCCCACAGCCACAGCAGCAACTTTTGCCCCGTTGCCAACCCGAAGGGTTACCGCATATTCCGCCAGCCTTCTACTTTCCTTTAGATCCTGCATGGTAGTGCACAAATGAGCACTAGAACCAGAATCTATAACCCAACTAGAAGTAGAAGAAACCGTTAGATTAGTTTCAATTATGAGCAAGTCTATACCTTCTGAAGGTGTGTCACCTTTCTTGTTCTTCAGGCTCTCGAGGTATGAAGGACAGTTTCTCTTCCAATGGCCGTCGACATTGCAGTGGAAACATTTTCCTTTGTCATTAGCCTTTTTCTTTTGAACTTCCTTCTTTGGCTTCTTGTCTTTCTTCTGCTTCTTAGCAGGCTTCTTTTTCTTCCAGGTAGACTTTCTCTTGGAACCAGAAGTCAACTCAGCAGCAAGGACATTGCCCCTTGAACCTTTCAAGGCTCCCTCAGCAGTTACCAACATATTTATCAGTTCAGTCTTAGTGCATTCAATCTTATTCATATGGTAGTTTACTATAAACTGTCCAAATGAATCAGGTAGGGATTGAAGGATCAGATCTACTTGCAATTCCTTGTGCATGGTCATACCGAGCTTCTCAAGCTTCTCTAGGTCCTTGATCATAGTCAGACCGTGATCATGGACAGACTGCCCCTCGCGCATCTTTGCTTTGAAGAGCCTCTTGGACACTTCAAAACGAGCTGTGCGACTCTGCTCACCATACAACTCTTGCAGGTGTGCTAGTATGTCTCTAGGAGTCTTCATATTCTCATGTTGGCATTGGAGTTCATTGGACATGGATGCCATCATATAGCACTTGACTCTAATGTCATCATCCATCCACTTTTGATGCATCTCACGCTGAACATCGGTAGCACGTGTTGGTAGTGTGGAGATATCTGAATCGAGTATGTAGCCTATTTTCTCACAGTTCAAAATAATTTTGAGATTTCTTAGCCAGTCTTTGTAATTGGTACCGGTCAATCGGTTGGTCTCAAGAATACGGGTCAAAGGGTTTGAGGCTGACATTATGATCTGCAGAGAGTAAAGATTCTAGTTAGACTTTTATACTTGATCCTTAATCTGTTCTAAGGACTTTTAGAACAAATGTACCTCCCACTATTTTCTCGAATTCCTTACACTCCCCTGGTAAGAAAATGGAAATCCTATGCGACTAGGGTTTCTAGTAGGTACTGCGGTCTCACCAATCTACATGGCACCTCACCTAACAGTTATTGGTGACACATAGATGGATGAGTGTACAACTCTTGTACAATGCTTCTCAAGCATGTTGCAATGCAACTTGGTCTCTAAGCCATGAAGACCTCACCTAACAGTTATTGGTCCCACTTCTTAGTTAAGTCAGACCCACCGTATAACCGTAGAAATAAAGTCATCATTGGGTCCTCACCTAACAGTTATTGGTGCCCAACCCCATCTTTATTCCTACAACATCTCATGTCTATAGAGAGGTCCAGCCCCCCGATGCAACTTGACCACTGTATCCAGCCGAGACAAATCAACATCAGAAAGGCCTTAGCAGCTCTACTACAGTGGAAGACCTATTGACTTAATATTGGTTAATCAGGTCTTAGTGTTTGCAACTTGAGCTCTTCATAAGAGGTAATCAAACAATTGGCCAGGTAAGCAGGTGGGAGGCTCTCCTTACTCAGAGAGTAAGGTCCTAATTAAGTAACCACCTTTCATGCTTTCCTAGACACAAATTAGATCAATTAATCTAATATGACTTGCTCATGTTGGTTCACTCTCGACTTGATTGAGGAGGTTTTAATTTAGGTCTCAATTGGGTTTGTTACATCACATGTAAACCTATCTACCCGCTCTCATTCACATCACATGCAAACGGCACATCACAGGCAGTTATAATCGCAGCATCAAATAAAGCTAAACTTTAAATAGGTGATGATCATGGATTCTAATTAGGTCGTATTACAAGCACATGCACGTCAATCGATCAATTGGTCTTCAACTCTTGAATTGGTTCCAAGCCTCCTTGATTCGATCCTTGATCAACTCTTGATCACATCGCCATCAACCGCTTAGATTGCCGTTCATCTCATGCCTTATCTTCAACTTGATCGTTGACGTACATCACATCACAGAAATACAACCAGATGTAAAATAAAAATAATAATAAATTACATCCCCTTTTAGGAGGCACACAGGCCTCTCAAAACATCAAATAAGATGCATGCAAGCATCTGAAAAATTACATGACATTATAGATCACATCGCAGATCATTACATTTGATACCGAAAGGGTTTGAATCCTATGATCATCACCACATGCAGCAATTATAATTTTCAGATCTGAAATCTAATTGATTATCTCATGACAAAGGTTGCTGATCATGCTAATCATGATTCTAAACTTTGTAATCCCATTAACAATGCAATTAGAATCATCTTTTTATCACATAAAAATCAGCATGCAAAAATCAGCACCCTAGAAAAAATCTGCATGCAGAAAAATTTTCAGCATGCATAACCATTTAAATTTCAGATTTAATAAGCCTATTAATAATTAATCCTTACCTTAATCTACGATGCCTAGGCTCTGATACCACTGTTGGGAACCCGCCCATGCCGCAGAAAAATTTCAAAAATTTCAGATGCAGCGGAAGAGGCATGCGCGGGATCAACCGTTCATCGCATGAACATTGTTCAATAAACCGTTCGTAGATAGATAAGGATTAAAACTTTTAGAACCTTTAGGAAGATCAGATCTTCACCTTGTGCGGGTAGATGATCACCACAAACTGATGATCGTGGTTTCGGATGAAGGTTCGCTTGAAGCCGTTCAAGTGCCCGGCCTCTACGGGTATCCCCACGAAGCTTGTACCGATCCAAGCTTTCTATCTCCCCGGGGTGCTAGCTCCCTTGCAGAGATAACTTTGATGGCTAATGTCCTCCCTTTTAATCAACCCTTGATTGTGCTTGGGAGGAGGAAGAAGAAGGATGAAGAGAGGAAGAAGATCAAAGCCCCTGCAGCCTTCTTTCTTTTCCTTGCATTGGAAGGAAGAAGGGAGGAGGAAGAGGCCACCAAATAATCTTCCCTTGCTTTCCTTTGCTTGCGGCTGAACCAAGGAAAGGGGAGGAGAGGGGGCCACGAATTGGAGAGGGAGAGGGCTTCAATGATGCCCTAGGTCAGCCCCCACGCCTCTTCTTAAATAGCATGTGGAGCTCCTACTTTGTAGGAGCTCCTTGATAAACTTCCAAAAGGGGCGCCGGCCCCTCTTCTTTGCCGCACTAAGCAAGGAAAAGGAGGAGGGGCGTGTGCCCCTCCTTCATGGTTAACCTAATCCTCCTTTAAGGAGGATTAGGAAGGTCACTCATGGTTAGGTCCTAATCTAATTAGGCTTGGATCAAGGGTGAACCAATTTGGGTTTAATCTAGGTAAGTCCTAATCCAATTAGAACTTAATGAACCATGACTCAATTGACCCCTTCAATCCTAATCGAATTAGGAGTCTTGTTGATTCATTAGATTAATAATTAATTAGGACTTAAGAAATCCTAATCCAATTAGGACTTATTTAATTTTGGTCCTAATTCAATTAGGACTCTAATTTGAATCCGAAGTCCTAATCCGATTAGGACTCTAGGAATCCTATTCCAAGTAGGAATCCAATTTTAATTCAAAACTTCTAATCTCATTAGGATTGTAGAAATCCTACTCCAAGTAGGAATCCCAGTCCTACTCCAACTAGGATTCCCAGTTCTAATCCAATTAGGACTCTAGGAATCCTACTCGAAGTAGGTTTTGTGTTTAAGTCCAATTAATTAATTCCATTGTTCCTTCTTCAACTGATTATCAATCGAATTGATTACTTGTGATTCCTAATCACGATTCAACCATCGGATCGGTCAATACTTCTAATGTGTGTGACCCCATAGGTTCTATTCTGACTAATAGTGAGATATATAATGATCTCTATCACAATATCATTGAAAACTCCTTTCAATGGATTGGAACAATTCCAACTCTACTCATTAGGATTTATCGATCATCGAGATAATCCCTGTGAGTCCCACCATCCACCAGTGACACCTAGCAGCATGTAGTGGCTACCCAGTAGAATAGAATGATGAACCTCTAGGTGCAGTTATCATGTGATACAGTCCTTCTATCATGGATCCCTACAAGACGGAGGTCATGGATAACTCGTCAAACCCCTTCGTCTGTCATATGTCAAGATTTATTCGACTTAAGTTCGAGAGCGGAGAACTCTTTCTCCACTGTGCAATCTGCCCCAGCCGAGGTCTTAGGAACTCAGTCTTATAAATCACATAGGATCTCTTCTTATCTATCAAGGTCGATAGATTCCTTATAGGTGCATACCCTACTCCTACAGTGAACCTACTGCAGCCAATCTACACTGCATGGACCCATATGGCTAGAGACCATGTATATGTGCAGTCAAACTACAATAACCTCACTGTGAGTAGCCGAAGCATCGCAGGTCAAAGGACCAGTCACACTACTGCAATATCAAGCAAGTCACTGACGAGTGGATAGACATCTAAGTGACTTCTTGTCTTGGTCACGCTCAGTACCCTTGTTCTTAACAAGCACCTGCACTATTACTTCAGTGTCGCCACACTGTCGACTCGAGTCTTGTCCATCCATAAGGAAAGCAATGTGTGCACTGATCGGATCGATCACCGTTCTTATGATGATCCATTGATCAGGAGCATTCAGAAATTAATCACCAATGATGCATGGCTCAAATTCTTAACTCTTAAGAATACGCATCATCATCTTATTAATTCTTGGACGATTCATAGACACATAAACAATATGAATAAAAAGATGCCTTTTATTTATTCAATAATAAATAGTCAAGTACAAAATTATGTTCCTAGAATTAACAATGTGTCAGCCAGATTGGCTTCTAAGGCATACATCTAACAATTACACATACTGAAAAGCTAGGATGAGGATATTCATTCAAGCTCTAGACTATGAATTGTGGTATATTATAACTAGAGGACCTCACACACCCACAATTAGTATAGAGGGCACTATCATTCCCAAACCAGAAATGGATTGGAATGAGAATGATAGAAGACTAGCACAATTAAATGCTAAAGCAATAAATGTACTTTACTGTTCACTAGATTTAAGTGAATTCAATAGAATATCTACATGCATCTCCGCAAAAGAAATTTGGGATAAACTTGAGGTCACACATGAAGGAACTAATCAAGTTAAGGAGTCAAAAATAAACATATTAGTACATAAGTATGAATTGTTTAAAATGGAATCCACTGAGTTCATAACTGAAATGTTTACTCGTTTTATGGAAATCATAAATGGGCTAAAGAGTCTAGGAAAGTCTTATACTAACTCTGAATTGGGGCGAAAAATTCTCAGGTCTCTACCAAGAGTTTGGGAGGCCAAGGTAACCGCAATTCAGGAAGCAAAGGACCTCAATACACTGCAATTGGAGGAACTTCTAGGATCACTCATGACCCATGAGTTGACCATGAGGCAAAATTCAGAAGATGAGGTCAAGAGAAGAAAGACCATTGCTCTAAAGTCTACCACTCCAAAACAAGAAACTGAATCGGAAGAATCTGATGATGATGATGAATTTGATGAAGAAGGAAAGGCAATGCTTGGAAGAAAATTTAGAAAATTTATGAGAGATAAGAAGTGTTGGGGTATGTGGAGACCTTTGGTGATGAAGAGAATTGAAGGAAAATCAATTCTGCATAGTTTTCTGTTTGGCGGACTGTCGGAGTCGACTCGAGCTTCAGTCGAGTCGACTCGGGAACAGTCGAGTCGACTCGAGGTCTGTCGAGTCGACCCGAGAGGAGAAAGCCGCAAAAACCATGTTTCTGTCTGGACTGTCAGAGTCGACTCGAACTACAGTCGAGTCGACTCGGAGCATCGTCGAGTCGACTCGAGATACAGTGGAGTCGACTCGAGATCGTGCCAGTTAAACTGGAAGTTGTTCAGACGTGCCAGAGTCGACTCGGACTTCAGCCGAGTCGACTCGGGCTCGCGAAAAATCGTACGGACGATTTTCTTTTGGTGTTTTTGGTGGCGTTTCGACGGCTATGATCATCTGAAGGTCTTGAGACTATATATAGGACTCATGAGAGCCCTAGGGTAAGATTATTGGCCGTATATTTGAGAGAGACTCTTGTTTGTGAGGCTAGGGTTCTAGAGAAGAAGAGGATTGGGATCCTACTTCTTGTGCAAAGGGAATTCTGTGTGAATCTCTTGTAGATCGATCGCTTGTGATCGTTCGGGTGTGTGCTATCTCTGTAATCAGTTCATCCTTATTGAGATTTGGAGCGGTGGAGGACGTAGGCTATTTGTAGCCGAACCTCGTTACATTTTGTGTTTGCTTTGCTATTTTCTTCCTTCTTCTTCCTTTGATCTTTGATAATCCGTTGCGGTGCTCAAGTGTTTTATCCTACTGATACCACGGGGTAATCTTTTGCCCTTCGTAGGCGGAGCGAAGAGGTGATCCTTGAGTCCGGAGTCGAGGGAGCGAGAGAGTGCTTATCCGTTTGTATCTCTCTTGCTTGTCCGACGTCGGTGGCGGCGCTGGTGTGAGTGGGTTCCGGTGCGGGGCGCCGACAACAATTGGTATCAGAGCTATTGGTTATTCTGCAATGGCGGATGAAGGGAAGTTGCGAATTGAGAAGTTCAATGGCACGAACTTCGGGTTTTGGAAGATGCAAATAGAAGATTACCTTTACCAGAAGGATCTCTATTTACCTCTTGGAGGTAGAGCAAAGAAACCAGAGAAGATGTCCGATGAAGACTGGGAGGTCCTCGATCGGAAGACGCTCGGCACCATCAGATTGTCACTTGCATCCCAAGTGGCATTCAACATCAAAAACGAGAAGACGACGATGGAGTTGATGGCTACATTGTCGCGGATGTACGAGAAACCCTCAGCATCAAACAAGGTATTTCTCATGAAGAGGTTGTTTAATCTTCGTATGAAAAATGGCGGCAGCGTAGCAGAATACCTCAACGAGTTCAATGGACTCACGGCCCAGTTGGAGTCAGTGGAGATTAGTTTTGACGATGAGATTCGGGCATTGCTAATCCTCTCCGGATTGCCTGATAGCTGGGAGGGCCTGGTGATGGCGGTGAGCAACTCTTCGGCAACGGAGAAGTTGATTTTTGATGACGTTGTGGGAGTGCTTCTGAGTGAAGAAGCAAGAAGGAAATCTTCTGGAGCTACGGAGTCGTCTGGAAGTGCACTAAACACCTCTGACCGGGGAAGACAAAAGAAGGACGGTCGATTTCGAAGCGACTCGAAGTCGAGATCCAGCAGGTCTCGAGCACCTCAGAACAAGGGAGCGAAGTGCTGGAACTGCGGGAAGACGGGGCACTTTAGGAGGGATTGCAAATCTCCTAAAGGGAAGCAAGGCGACCACACCGAAGGAGTCAGCAAGGATCTGGCAAATCTTGCTGAAGACGGTGATATGGATGCCCTCGTTCTATCTTTGTCTACCTGTGACGAGTCTTGGGTGATAGACTCGGGCGCGTCTTTCCATGCTACATCCCAACGGAAGCTTCTTGGAGGATATGAGAAGGGAGACTTTGGCAAAGTCTACCTAGGGGATGGAGAGCCTTGCACCATACAAGGAAGGGGAAGCGCGGAAGTGAAGTTGGTTTCTAGATCTTCACTTGAGCTTGAGGACGTACGGCACGTACCTCAACTGCAGAGGAATCTGATTTCTGTTGGACAGTTGGCGAGCCAGGGGTATAAGGCTACTTTCACAGCTGATCAGTGGAAGATATCCAGAGGTTCGTTGACGGTGGCTAGTGGCAAGAAGGTTGGGACACTTTATGTCACCAACGGCACGGAGAACTCTATTGGAGTTGTTGCAGCAGATGTGGACACCAAGTTATGGCATTGTAGACTTGGGCACATGAGTTATCAGGGACTGGAGGTGATGCACCAGTTGGGAAAGCTGCAGGGTCTCAGGAGTGTTGAGATGGACTTCTGTGAGGATTGTGTTCTCGGAAAGCAGAAGCGTGTTTCATTCAACAAAGAAGGTAAACCTCGGAAGCAAGAAAAGCTAGATCTCGTGCACACGGACGTGTGGGGGCCTGCACCAGTTTCTTCCATTGGTGGATCTCAGTACTATGTTACTTTTATTGATGATGCTACCAGGAAGCTTTGGGTGTTCTTCTTGAAGCACAAGTCAGAGGTATTTGGGGTCTTCAGGAGATGGCAGGTGATGGTAGAACTCGAGACAGGAAAGAGGTTGAAATGCCTGAGATTGGACAACGGTGGTGAGTATTGTAGCAGGGAGTTTGAGGACTACTGTGCAGATGCTGGGATCGTCAGGCAAAGGACAGTTCCAGGAACACCACAACAAAATGGAGTTGCTGAAAGGATGAACAGAACAATTAATGAGCATGCCAGGAGTATGAGGATACATGCTGGATTGCCACAGCAGTTTTGGGCGGAAGCAGTTAACACTGCTGCCTACTTGATCAACAGAGGGCCATCAAAGAAACTTGAATTTGGGATTCCTGAGGAAGCATGGACAGCGAAGAAGATTGATTTGGCGCACTTACGAGTATTCGGTTGTACCAGTTATGTCCATGTTGATTCCAGTCAAAGAAGCAAACTAGACGCCAAATCAAAGAAGTGTATTTTCGTTGGATACGGAGGTCAACAGTTTGGGTACCGGCTTTGGGATCCCGAACACAAGAAGATCATTCGTAGTAATGATGTGGTATTCAATGAGAAAATGCAGCAGAGCACTGAAGCAGAAACAAAACCTGTTGAGCCGTGTTTTGTGGATCCTGAAGAGGAGTCTACAAATTCTGGTCAGAAGACTCAGTCAGAGCAAGAACCTGAAGCATTGGCACCCCCTCCACAACTAAGAAGGTCCACTCGTAGTACTCATGGGAAGCCTCCTCAAAGGTATGATGGGACTCTTAGTTATTTGCTGCTCACAGATAATGGCGAACCTGAATGCTTCACGGAGGCATTGGAGGTTGATACCAGGAAGGAGTGGGAGTTGGCCATGGATGATGAGATGAAGTCATTGGAGCAGAATCAAACGTGGGATTTGGTGGATCTGCCCAAGGGGAAGAAAGCACTGTCAAACAAATGGGTTTACAGGCTGAAGGAAGAGCAAGGCGGGAAGAAGCGATACAAGGCCAGGCTGGTTGTAAAAGGATTTCAGCAGAGAGCAGGTATCGACTTCACAGAGATCTTTTCTCCTGTAGTCAAGATGAGTACTATTCGAGCGGTGCTGAGCATGGTGGCAGTAGAGGATCTTCACTTAGAGCAGCTTGATGTGAAGACGGCCTTTCTCCACGAAGATCTCGATGAGGAGATATATATGCAGCAGCCAGAGGGATACATTGCAGCTGGCACGGGTGACTTAGTCTGCAAACTAAAGAAAAGCCTCTATGGTTTGAAACAGGCACCCAGACAATGGTATCTCAAGTTCGATAGTTACATGCTTGAGATAGGATACAGGAGATGTCAGGAGGATCACTGTTGCTACTTCCGGGACTTCGGTACATCTTACATTATCTTGCTATTGTATGTTGATGACATGTTAGTTGCAGGAGCTAGCATGCATGAGATTGCAAAATTGAAGCTGAAGCTGTCAAGAAAATTTGCAATGAAGGATCTAGGAGCAGCAAAACAGATCCTTGGGATGCGGATCAGTAGAGATAGGTCTAAACATATCCTCAGACTATCTCAGGCGGAGTACATCAGCCGAGTACTCAGGAGATTCTGCATGGAGGGTGCCAAACCTGTTGGCACACCGCTGGGTGCCCATTTTAAGCTCTCAAAAGGGCAAAGTCCGAAGACGCGGGTGGAGGAGCTCAATATGTCAAAAATCCCGTATGCATCGGCAGTGGGGAGCTTGATGTATGCTATGGTGTGTACGAGACCAGACATTGCTCAAGCAGTGGGAGTTGTGAGTCGCTTCATGAGCTGCCCAGGCTTGGAGCATTGGCGCGCAGTCAAATGGATACTGAGGTATCTGAAAGGCACTGAGCACATGTCATTGTGCTATGGAGGTTCTGAGATCCGGTTACAGGGCTATGTGGACTCAGACATGGCAGGGGACTTGGACGGCAGGAGAAGCACGACAGGGTACTTGTTCACCTTGGGCAGTGGAGCCGTCAGTTGGATTTCCAGGTTGCAACCAGTTGTTGCATTGTCGACTACGGAGGCGGAGTATGTGGCAGCCACAGAGGCGTGCAAGGAACTAATATGGCTTCAAGTCTTGATGAAGGAGCTTGGGAAGGAACAGAAGGATTGCATGTTATATTCAGATAGTCAAAGTGCAATTCATCTGGCAAAGAATTCAGCTTTCCATTCAAGGACGAAGCATATTGACATACGGTACCACTTCGTGAGGTCATTACTCGAGCAGGGACTCGTCAAGTTGGAGAAGATTCATACAAGTCAGAATCCTGCAGATATGTTGACGAAGGTCGTCACGGTGGAGAAGCTGAGGAGTTGTTCAGCTTCTGCTGGTCTTCATGCTTGAAGACGTTGAGGAGGCATCGTACCTATTTCACTAGGATGATTTAGTTTCAGTGGGAGCACAGAGGAGAGCCAAGTAACAAGAGGATATACCCAAGGTCTCCAAGTGGGAAATTGTTGGGGTATGTGGAGACCTTTGGTGATGAAGAGAATTGAAGAAAAATCAATTCTGCATAGTTTTCTGTCTGGCGGACTGTCGGAGTCGACTCGAGCTTCAGTCGAGTCGACTCGGGAACAGTCGAGTCGACTCGAGGTCTGTCGAGTCGACCCGAGAGGAGAAAGCCGCAAAAACCAAGTTTCTGTCTGGACTGTCAGAGTCGACTCGAATTACAGTCGAGTCGACTCGGAGCATCGTCGAGTCGACTCGAGATACAGTGGAGTCAACTCGAGATCGTGCCAGTTAAACTGGAAGTTGTTCAGACGTGCCAGAGTCGACTCGGACTTCAGCCGAGTCGACTCGGGCTCGCGAAAAATCGTACGGACGATTTTCTTTTGGTGTTTTTGGTGGCGTTTCGACGGCTATGATCATCTGAAGGTCTTGAGACTATATATAGGACTCATGAGAGCCCTAGGGTAAGATTATTGGCCGTATATTTGAGAGAGACTCTTGTTTGTGAGGCTAGGGTTCTAGAGAAGAAGAGGATTGGGATCCTACTTCTTGTGCAAAGGGAATTCTGTGTGAATCTCTTGTAGATCGATCGCTTGTGATCGTTCGGGTGTGTGCTATCTCTGTAATCAGTTCATCCTTATTGAGATTTGGAGCGGTGGAGGACGTAGGCTATTTGTAGCCAAACCTCGTTACATTTTGTGTTTGCTTTGCTATTTTCTTCCTTCTTCTTCCTTTGATCTTTGATAATCCGTTGCGGTGCTCAAGTGTTTTATCCTACTGATACCACGGGGTAATCTTTTGCCCTTCGTAGGCGGAGCGAAGAGGTGATCCTTGAGTCTGGAGTCGAGGGAGCGAGAGAGTGCTTATCCGTTTGTATCTCTCTTGCTTGTCCGACGTCGGTGGCGGCGCTGGTGTGAGTGGGTTCCGGTGCGGGGCGCCGACAACAAGAAGAGATTTCATAAAAAGAAACCTTTCTTCAAAGGTAGCTCAAGCAAAGAAAAGGGTAAGGACAAAGAGAAAGAAAAGGAAACACCAATTTGTTATGAGTGTAACAAGCCCGGGCATTTCAAGATAGATTTTCCGGAATTAAAGTGGATGGCAAGAAAACTTAAGAAGAAGAACTTCATGGCTGAATGGAGTGAAAGTGAGGAGTCAAGTTCGGAAGAGGAAGATCATCAAGAGACGGCCCAAATCTGCCATATGGCCAATGACAATGAGGTAGATTCTGAACTTGAATGTGATTTTTCTGTTGATGAATTACATGATGCATTTTTAGAACTCATGGAAGAACACAAAAACTGATCAATAAAAATAAAGTTCTAAAAGAAGAAAATCAATCTCTTATCAAAGATAAGCTGAAACTATCTAATAACTATGAAACATTAAGTAGGAGACTCACAAATGAAACCAAGAATCTAATTGCTGAAAATGTCAAGTTAAAAGAAGATGCTGAAAAATATAAATCCTTAATAGACAAGTTTACACTTAGCTCAACCAAATTAAATATGATTCTTGATAGTCAAAAAGCTGTATATGATAAAGCTGGACTAGGATATAAAACAAATAGAAAACAAAAATTCTTAAAGAACATATTTGTAAAAGCTAAAAATGAAAATATAACTTGTCATTGTTGCAATAAATTAGGACATAAAGCATATGAATGTAACTATAAAAAGTCTAGCTACAACAAATTGAGTAATAATTATAAGCTTAAATCCAAGAAAGTTTGGGTTCCAAAAGGAACATCAAGTACTAACCCTAAAGGACCCAACATAGTTTGGGTACCTAAAGCTCATTCTTGATCTTGATTGCAGGGGTGTCTTGCAGCTAATAAGGTGGATAAACGATGGTATCTAGATAGCGGCTGTTCAAGACACATGACCGGTGACGTAGACCAATTTGTCACCTTGGAGTCTAAGAAGGGTGGAGTAGTAACCTATGAAGACAATGAAAAAGGGTATATCATTGGAAAGGATAAAATTTTCATTACTCCATCTACCTTTATAGAAAATGTCTTATTAGTTAATGGTTTGAAACATAACCTACTTAGCATAAGTCAATTTTGTGATAAAGGGTTTAAAGTCACATTTGAAGCATCAGTATGCATAATCACAAATCCTAAAGATAATAGCATTGTACTTATAGGACAAAGGCAAAGAAATATTTACATGGTAGATCTTCATGAATTAGGCAAGAAAAATGGATTATGTTTAATTACTAATGAAGAAAAGAAAAATAAAACAAGTTGGCTTTGGCATCGTAGACTAGGACATGCTAGTATGGATTTAATATCAAAACTAGTCAAGAAGGAATTAATAAAAGATGTGCCAAAATTGATCTTTGAAAAGGACAAAATTTGTGGACCATGCTCATTAGGAAAACAAACAAAATCATCCTTCAAATCAAAAAATATAGTATCAACAACTAGGTCTTTTGAACTCATACATATGGATCTATTTGGACCCACTAGAACTGCGAGTCTAGGAGGGAAGAAGTATGGACTAGTTATAGTAGATTTTTCAAGATATACATGGGTTTCATTTTTGGCACGTAAGAATGAAGCATTTTCAGCATTCTTGAAATATTATAATAATATCATAAATGAAAAGAAGCTCACCTTAATAGCAATTCGAAGTGATCATGGAACTGAATTTGAAAATCAACACTTTGAAGAATTTTGTAATGAAAATGGTATCTCACATCAATTTTCAGCACCTAGAACGCCTCAACAAAATGGGATTGTTGAAAAGAAAAATAGGACCTTGGCAGAAATGGCACGCACGATGTTGTGCGAGTCAAATCTTCCAAAGTACTTTTGGGCTGAAGCTATAAGCACTGCTTACCATATTCTAAATCGGGTTTTAATACGACCTATAACCAAGAAAACTTCTTATGAACTTTGAAAGAATAAGAAACCAACCGCTAAATATCTTACAGTATTTGGATGTAGATGTTTCATTTTAAACAATGGCAAGGAGGATCTAAGTAAATTTGATGCCAAGTCAGATGAAGGTATCTTCTTAGGGTACTCCACATCTAGCAGAGCATACAGAGTGTTTAATAAAAGAACTCTTGTAGTCGAAGAGTCAGTTAATATCATATTTGATGAGTCTGATAGTGAGTCTGCTAGAAAAGAAAATATCCTTGATGATGATGCAGGAATTATTAACTTTAAAAAATTAAATCTTGATGACGTGCCAAATTAAGATAAGGAAAATGATCGCGTGCCACCACAATCTCAAGACTTGCCAAAGGAATGGAGGTATGCATATGGACACCCTAAAGACTTAATCATTGGTGATCCATCTCAAGGGGTAAGAACTCGATCCTCTCTTAGAAGTTTAAATGATTATCTTGCTTTTGTTTCACAGTTAGAACCTAAGACTTATGAAGAAGCTGAAAAAGATACCAATTGGATAAATGCTATGCAAGAAGAATTAAATCAATTCAAAAGAAGTAATGTATGGACATTAATTGAGAGACCAAAGCATAACTCTATAATTGGAACAAAATGGATCTTTAGAAATAAATTAGATAAAAATGGGGTAGTTATAAAAAATAAAGCTAGACTTGTAGCTAAGGGATACAATCAAGAAGTAGGGATAGATTTTGAGGAAACATTTGCTCCCGTAGCTAGATTAGAGGCTATTAGATTACTTCTAGCTTTTGCATGTTTCATGGATTTCAAATTGTATCAAATGGATGTAAAAAGTGCCTTCTTAAACGGTTTTATAGAGGAAGAAGTATATGTAGAGCAACCTCCTGGTTTTGAGAATCATGAATTGCCAAATCATGTGTTTAGACTACATAAGGCATTATATGGATTGAAGCAAGCACCTAGGGCTTGGTATGATCGACTAAGCAAATTTCTACTAAATAATGACTTCAGTAGAGGAAATGTAGATAAATCATTTTTTCTCAAAAGAAAAGACAAAAATCTACTAGTGGTACAAATATATGTAGATGACATAATCTTTGGTGCCACAAATGATAATCTTTGCAAAGAGTTTGCTAATTTAATGCATGGAGAATTCGAGATGAGTTTGATGGGAGAACTAAGTTCCTTTCTCGGATTACAAATCAAGCAAACCAAAGAAGGTATTTTCATTCATCAAACTAAGTATACAAAGGAAATATTAAAGAAGTTTGGGAATGAAAATCACAAGGGAATAGGCACCCCAATGAATCCCACTAGTAAGCTAGACAAAGATGAGAAAGGAAAAAGTATAGATATGAAGCTTTATAGAGGCTTAATTGGATCTTTACTCTACCTTACTGCTAGTAGACCAGACATAGTGTTTAGTGTGGGAATATGTGCTAGATACCAATCAGATCCTAAGGAGTCACATTTAAGTGCTATTAAAAGAATCCTTAGATATTTAAGAAGAACTATAAACATAGGATTATGGTACTCAAGAGACTTCTGTCTAGATTTGCTTGCCTACTCAGATGCAGATTTTACTGGATGCAAATTAGATAGGAAGAGCACTAGTGGAACATGTCAATTTTTAGAAAATAACTTAGTATCATGGTTTAGCAAAAAGCAGAATTCAGTAGCACTGTCAACGGCTGAAGCTGAATATATAGCTGTCGGCAGTTGTTGTGCTCAAGTACTATGGCTTAAGCAACAACTAGAGGACTATGGAGTTAAACTAGATAACATTTTTATAAAGTGTGATAATACTAGTGCCATCAACCTTACTAAAAATCCGGTTCAGCATTCTAAAGCCAAACACATTGAAATAAGATATCATTTTATTAGAGATCATGTACAAAATGGAAACATATGTATTGAGCATGTATGTACTGAGAAACAATTAGCTGATATATTCACAAAACCTTTGAGTGAAGATAGATTTTGCATGCTTAGGAGGGAATTAGGCATATGTGATCCTTTTGATTGAGGAGATATAAAAAGGAGCAAGCTGTCTCATGATACTCTCCTTCCATTTCTAAAAATCCATGAAACATTAGTCAAACTAGTCATCTATAGATTTCTTACTCATGTATCATTGTCCCAGTAAGAATTTGTAAGGATTGGAAGAAAGAAAAATTTTTAAAAGGAAAAAGGAAGAGAAAGAAAAATTTCTGAACTAGGGCCGACCCAACCCAGAATGGGGTCGACCCAACGTTGAGTCGACGCAAGAAAAATCTAGGGTCGACCCAACGACGGGACCCCACTGTTAAAAGGGGAACCCGTGAGCAATCTAGGGCACTGTTTTCACTTTGTCCTCTTCCAAAAATCCAATTCTCCACTCTCAAATCTCTTCCAATCATCTCCAAACAGTAGAAGGAAGCTTCCCCAAGCCGTTAGATCAAGATCTTGAAGAAATGGGACCCAAGAAAGCCGTAGCCAAGCGATTCGGGAGGGTTTCACGGACCACCCGTGTTGAAAGAGATGCTACAGAGCCTTCTACAGTGTCTCCACAAGGTGAGACACGTGTAGAGCCTCCTCCTCCTCCCTCTCCTTCAGTCCAACTTGCGAAATTTGCGGGGAGACCGGTTACCACGGGAAGAAGGATCCACTCCGAGTTTTTGGATCAAGAAGGGTTTCAGTTGGGTGATTGGATCCGAAGGCAAGGACGGGAGTATCTTTTCTCCTTAGATGTGGTAATCTACCCAAGATTGGTTTGTGAGTTCTATGCCTTCCTGAAAACTGGAATGGGAGGGCTTATATCTGAAGTCCGAGGAGTAAGGGTTAGGGTTTCCGAAGAAAGTTTAAGTGAGTTGCTTCATCTCCCCTGCGAAGGAGCAACTCTAGAAAAGCCTGAAAATAAGTTGAGAGCTCTACAGTTGATTCTTGAGGATGATGATTTTGACTATTCCAAAAATGTAATAGCAAGCTCTCTTTCAGCTGAAATGAGGTTGTTGCACAACTTCATAGGTCGGATTTTGTTTTCGAAAAGCGCGAGATTTGATCTCATTTCTGAGCGAGACCTGGTCGTCATGGAGCACATTATTCAGGGCATTCCCCTGAACCTTCCAGCTATGATACTTAGGCAAATGAGAAAGGTCATATGCAATTCGAGAGTCTCCCTGCATTATGGTATGATACTCACCCTGATCTTCCGACAGCATGACATATCAGTAGAGGGAGAGATCTCCAGGCATCTACTATTCACTAACACATACACTGCATGATCCCTTATTCGCATGGGTTATGAGAAGGTGAACGGGCAGTAGGTACGTGCAGGAGCTGGGATTCAGGGTGATGCGCTAGAGGGTGATGCACCAGAGATTGGAGACCCCATACCTGAGGATGAGGAGTCTACGGATCATCCTACAGCACCTTCAGAGGCTGGACCTTCGTCATCTGTTCCTGCGGGATACACAGATGAGTTTTGAAGTAGGATGACTGAGCTTATGTCAGCTCAGGCGAGGACTATCACTGATGGACTGACGAGCAGATTGGATATTATGACTGCTGAGATTAGCGATCTTAGAGAGCAGGTAGGAACTCTACGGAGAGAGAGAGAGGTTCATGGACCATCTGTGCCCCAGGCAGCTGAGTCAGAGATTTCAGCACAGAGTCATCCAGCTCACCGAGCTCCACGCCAGACTCAGTCCCATCAGGCTTGACCTCCCCTCGCCACTTATGCTAGGAGGATGAGGACTAGATCACAGCCATTAGATACCCCCTAGGCTGATGTTAGCACCTTTGGTATTAGTGCCTAGGATTTATCTAGTTCTCATATGTATTTTGTGTTGATCATGTACTTTATACTTTGATTGAGGAACATTGTTTTGTTTTGGCATTAATGTATTACAATGTTCCATTTTGATCAATGAAATTGAACTGTTTATTATTTATTGTGTCTACTTATTGTGTCTATTTGATGATAACAAAAAGGGGGAGAAGCAAGGAAAGAGAAATAAGTTGACAAACAAGGTTGAACATTATATTAGGAAAGACTGTACATTTAAGGGGGAGTAAACTGTAACAATGAAAATGTTAAAGTCTAAGATTTAAATCGAATTTCAGAATTTGGCACATAGAATTTCAGAATTTGGTACATACCTTTCACACCTCGATACATAATCTGAAACTCATGTTTTATCTCAAATTTTTGAAGTTTCATCTTTAATGAAATATAAAAGAAAGGGGAAGTAATTCAAAAGGTCAAATTGGAAACATTTGGATGAAATAGGGGAAGACTTCACTCTCAAATTTGAAAAGCTGAAATTCAGCAACTTGAGCCCTTCTAAAACTAATTTTAAGATAAGTATCAATAGGCTCATACTCAATATTTTGTAATCATCAAAAAGGGGGAGATTGAGGATGATAGTGGTATTTTGATGACTAATACAATGATTAAGAGTATGTTACAAGTTAATTCGATACATCATTAATAAGTTTGTCACTCTCAATACATTAGTATAATGAGATTAAGATGTATTTCAATGATTATTAATGAGATAAAATTTGCGATAGGAAAGGGATAGTGAATTCTAAATTCTAATTCGGCAAAGTTTCAAGTGAAACATACTCTTAAGTAGACAATAGTAATTTTTATTGTTTGGAGTATGTAGCACTACTATGACATATATTCAAAATTGTTTAAAGTTTATTTCATTGATTATATGGATGAATCTAACCTTAAGTTGCAGCAAAGTGTGGATTGAGTCGACCCCAAGATTGATTGAGTCGACCCCGGCACGTCAAGAAACCATCTGGCACACTTCTGCAAAAATGGCACGGATGAACAGTACTTGGGTCGACCCAAGCAAAGGATGAGTCGACCCAATCCTCAAGCCTCAAGAAAACAGTTCTCTAGAAACCCTGAAAGGGTCGACCCAAATGAAACTTGAGTCGACCCAAACTTGAGTCGACCCCAAGTTAACATGAGTCGACCCAAAGGCAATGACATTAAAAAATAGATTCTATGGAAATCCTGAGAGGGTCGACCCAAGTGGAAGTTGAGTCGACCCAACTGAATCTTGAGTCGACCCAAAAAGTGTTGAGTCGACCCAAGTGAAGGAAGGCTGAGATACAAGGTTCTGTGGTTTCTGAGAGGGTCGACCCCAATGTTGCTTGAGTCGACCCAAGTGAAAGTTGGGTCGACCCCAGTAAAAGTTGAGTCAACCTAAGCACGGGCAGAAGCATAATGGCTAGTTCTGCAGAAGTACTTTCAGACCTCCCAACAGTGAGTAACGGCTAGTTTTTGAATTCTAACTATTAGGGCTTGTCCAATGGATGAAGGAAACTATTTAAAGTGACACTATTCATCAGAGAAAACATCCTTTTGTAAAATATCAAATCTTACACAAGAAAGACAAGTGCCCTAATCTTCTTCATCCAAGTGCTTCATTCGAGAGTCAAAAGGAAGTGGTTGAGCAGATTCCAAAAGATATTAAGAGCTCCATCCACCCTTGAAGAGTGAAGCATTCCTGACAAAGAAGAGAGAAGTTTCATCAAGCGATAACTATTCTCTAAACTCTTCTTTGTAGCTTATAAATGTTATATTTGCTCATCTAGGAGTTTCAACATTCTTCTTTCTTTTTAATCACCTTATAAAGGTTTGTTGAGCCCATAAAACCAACGGTGTAGGTTTATTGGTGAACCCGTAAAACCAATTGTGAAGGTTCGTTGGTGAGCCCGTAAAACCAACATAGGTTCTTGGTGATTCCGGAAAATCAAAGTGTAAAGGTTTTTGGATTGTGAGCCCGGAAAACAATCCAACTGTAATCCGCGGAATTATAGTGAATTCCCAAGGGGTCGCTTGGGGAGTGGACGTAGGTGCTTAGGAGAGCACCGAACCACTATACTTCTTGTGTGTTTGTATTGTGCATTGTTCTAATTTCACTCACTCATCAATTGACTAAAGTAAGATAGTAAAAATTAAGAGAAACCAATTCACCCCCCCTCTTGGCTTGTCACCTTGGGCAACATCAAGTCAAGTAAATCTAGATATATGACAGACGATGGGGTTTGACGAGTTATCTATGACCTCCGGTCTGTAGGAATTCACGATAGAAGGACTGTATCATATGATAACTATACCTAGAGGTTCATCATTCCATTCTACTGGGTTGCCACTACATGCTGCTAGGTGTCACTAGTGGATGGTGAGACTCACAGGGACTATCTGGATGGTCGATGATCCCTGATGAGTTGAGTTGGAATTGTTTCAACCCATTGAAAGATATTTTCAATGATATTGTGATAGAGATCGCAATATATCTCACTACCAGTCAGAATAGAACCTATAGGATCATACACATTAGAGGTATTGACCGATCCGATGGTTGAATTATAATTAGGAATAACAAATAATCAATTTGATTGATAATTGGTTAACCCGCTAAAAGTTAGTGAGTTGAAGAAGAAAAAATTGCAATCGGATTGCGATTTAATTTAATTCATTAAACTTGATCACGAGTTCTACTTGGAGTAGAATTCTTGGAGTCCTAATTGGATTAGAATTTCAAATTAAATTAGAGTCCTACATGGAGTAGGATTTCTAAAATCCTAATTGGATTAGGACTAAAATTTCAGTGGTCCTAATTAGATTAGGAGTTCTTAAGTCCTAATTAATTTAATCTAATTAATCTCATGACTCCTAATTAGATTAGGATTGAAGAGTTCAATTGAGTTATGGTTCAATTAAATCTTAATTGGATTAGGATTTGGAGGAAATTAAAATGGGTGCACATAATTCTATTTTGAATAGGATTGGACCCAAGCTTTGGACTCAACCTTCCCCACTTAATTTGATTAAGTGGGGGCCAACCAAATAGGAGAAGAGGGAGGGGCATACGCCCCTCCCTTTGCTGATGGCGTGAGAAAAAAAGGAGGGGCGTACGCCCCTCCTTTTTTGAAATATGGAAGGATAAAGATGAGCTCCTAAAATTTAGGAGCTCATCTCTATCCTCACACGCCATAAGAAGGGGTTCAAAGGGGGCTGCAAAAATCTGAGTATTCCCATCTCTTTTCAGCCGTGAACACCTCCTCCCCTCTCCTCCTTTGAGCCACAAGCAACAAGGAAAATGAAGAGCCTTGGCGGCCCTCCTACTTCCTCCATTTTGGTTCCAACGCGAAGGAAAAAGAAAAAAGGCTGCGGGCTTTTCTTCTCCTTCCATTGAACCAACCCTCTTCTTCCTCCTCCCTTAGGCATTCAAGAGTTGATTGAAAGGGAGGATATCAGCCATCAATAGCCATCTCTGCAAGGGAGCTAGCACCCTGGGGAGATCCAAAAGCTTCGATCGGTGCTTTACATCATGTGGATACCCGTAGAGGCCGGATGCATGCGCGGCTTCAAGCGAACCTTCCATTAAATCCACGAATATCAGATTTGCAGAGACTATCTACCCGCACAAGGTGAAGATCTGATCTTTCTAATGATATAAAATGATTTAAAATATTTAATCCTAATCTATCTACAAACGATGGTTTTAAAATACGTTCATGCGATGAACGGATCCCGCATATGCCTTTCCGCTGCAATCTGAAAATATTTCGAAATTTTCTGCGGCATATAAGGGTTGCTAACAGCAATCTGTTGTTGAATGAGAGATGAGGCTTGTGCCGCCATCACTGCTTGCCTAGGAATACTGATTTTCCTTTTCACCGTGGTGAAATATTTTAAAAATTTTGTTTAGGAGGGGACCTGTTTGATGGCATCTAGGAAGGGTAAATTTATTCGAACATTTTTAAAAACCTCCATGATTTCATCATATTGAGATTTTCTCTTGGAGTCTTGTAGTCTACTAGGAAAGGGAGCCTTGGGCGTATATGTCTCTATTGGTTTTTCCTCTATTCCTTATTTTCCCTATTCTTGCCCCTTTTTTTGAGTGGGGTTCGGTTCATGCTTTTCTTCTTTTTCTTGTACAGAAAGTTGGACATTGTTCTCCACTTGCTTGCCATACTGTAAAGTGGTAATTGCCTGGACTTCATGGGTTAGGTTTTCATTTAAGTCAATCTGAAACTAGCCTCTCGGCCCTTGATTCTGCTGCTTACTAGGGTTAGGCACTGGCTGACTGGGTAATTCACCTCTCTTCCTATCCCCTAGAGAGTTAGCTATTTAGCTCAGACTAACCTCAAGTTTTGCAATTACTTGTGCATGGAATTGGTTAGTCTGGGTTTGAGCCATATTGGTCTGTTGTTGCTGTTGGATGAAGTCTTGTTGTTGCTTCATCATGTTAGCCATCATGGCTTCCAATGATGTAGATTACTGAGGGATAGGGGCACTATAAGGAGGGATAGGTGGAGCCAATGATTGGTTCATCTGTGATGGACCTATCCTAAAAAAATTCTTCTGAAAATCTGGTGGACCACTCCGATGCTGAATAGGTTCAGTCTGCCTGTATGAGAAGTTTAGATGAAACCTATTATCAGGGTGATAAACTGGGTTGAATGAGTTGGGAGTGGATTTCTTAAAGGCATTATAGGAATTTAGAGCATTTTCCTCCTCGGCCTTAATGTTGGGTAAACTAGAACAGCACTCTACTAGATGCTCCGAATTGTTACATAATATACATAAGCCTTGTGGCTCGTGTTCCACTTTCATGATGGAAATTGACTCATTTTGTGAGTTCGAATTAGTGGAAATAGTGAAAGCATCCAACTTTTTGCTTAGGTTGTTCACCCCATTCACCAGATTGGACATGACATTCTTGAGTTCTGGATCTATTTTTATTCCGTAGGTACTTAGTTCTCTAGACCCATAATCATCTCTATCTACCTCCTGACCGTAGCTACTCCAATTTTGGGCATTTTCAGCTAAGTCCACAAGGAACTCATAGGCTTGATCAGGGGTTTGGTTCATGAACCTACCCTTATGCATGGATTCAATTATGTTTCTATATGCTGGAGGTATTTCTTTGTAAAAAAAATGTACTAGATCAGCCTTGTCAAGCCCATGGTGCGGGCACTTGATCAAAAGATTATGAAATCTTTTCCAAAGTTGGAAGAATTCCTCCTCAGATTTTTCTCTAAAAGTTCTGATGGCATCCTTAATTCTTTCAGTTTTTACCTTGGGATAGAACTCAGCCATGAACTTTCTAGATAGTTGTTCCCGTGATGTGATGGAATTTGAAGCAAGAGAATACAGCCATGCAGCGGCATGATCCTCTAAAGTCATGGAAAACAACCTTAATTTAATATCTTCTTCATCTATTTTTGATTTCTGAATGTTTGACAGATTGTCAGAAATTTGTTTAGATGAATATATAGTTGTTCACTTTCAAACCCATAAAATTTGGGTAACATATTTATTGTTGCAGCCCGAATCTCGAATTGGGCTACATTATTAATTGGTAACACTATACAAGTAGGGGGACTAGCGGATGCGGGTGCGAACAACTCATTCAAAGTTCTAATATGTTCACCCATTGTAGAGATTAATGGTTAGCTTATAGTTCGCTGGTTGTAATAAAAAGTTCTGTCAATTTCAGGATCAAATGGTGTTAACTTACCCCTTAATGACCTTCTACCATGCATACACTATCAACAATTCATTAGATTTGACTCCTAAAATGAACGAGATCCTAAGAGAAAAGAAGGGCTAGACACAAATGACCAAAACCATCACCACACAACAATTTGGCTCTATTAGTCTTAAAATTAAGTGAGGTTTGGTAGCTTCTTAAATCTAGTTGCATGGAGAATTATTAGGTAAAAATTTCTAAAATTCTCTCCTAAATTAGACAGCTCCTAATCTTCCTTTCAGATTAAACTTGAGCATACCAATTAAGAAGATCTAGTAACTAATGACCAGGTAAGTCCCAGGGTGTGTAGTGGTGCACGAGGCTCACTTAAGTACCACAATTTTCGTAACCGTTTTTATTTTTATAAAACTTGCCTAGACATCACTAATTACTAAAGTTCTCACTGGAGTGGCTTTCAGTCGCTTCTTTCCAAGAGCCTATTGAGCTCGAAAATCCTAAGGCCAATGTCTAATTATTTTTAATATGATTAGGCTTAGGATATTTATGCATTATGATGATTGTTGGGCTAAGGATGAGTGATGAAATCCCGACCTTATCTTTTTAGGGGGTTCTGCCCTTAGAATATTTTATGCAAATGCTTTACACTATATGCAACAATCATAAAATATATTTTTTTGAAGTTTTATGGCATGACATTAAATTCCTTTAATTAAATGATCAAGCAAATTTTTTTATATTTATTTATTTTTTAATTTTATATTTTTTTGTTTATTTAAATTTTTATATAGGAATAACTTGAATGTAAACTAAAAACTAATCCTTATGCGTCAGTCAATCTCTGAATGCCCATTGAATAAGCTCTGGAGATTACTCCGTGAGGAGCCCAATAGAGGTATGATAACCTCGGAGGATTGCACCCTATCAATTACTAGCAAAAAAAAATTTAAATTAATTTTTTAACTTTTTTTTAACTTTAATTTAGGAAGAATTAAATAAGGCAATATTAAAATAATCTAACAAAATAAATCAAGGCTAGAATTGAAAATTTCACACCTGATCTTATTGGTGTTCGCTGAATCTTCCTTATGACTCGCCTTGCCTCCTCGGCAATGGTGTCAAAATTTATTGTCGGCTTTCTTTCGATAGACCTGAGGATGACTTAAAAAAGATGTCGTTGTCAAAGTCTTAACCAACAAACAAAGAATTTTATACTACTCTTACCATCCTCTACTCGATGAATAGTGGTTGTAGGAGATTGATCCTGTTAGAAGTATGCTTAGAAGCCAACGTGGCTGATGCATATTTGTAATCTGGGGCATAAATCTGTAATTTGACTCTTATCAATAAATAAGATTGGGCAATTTGTTTTTCATTCATGTTTGTATGTGTCCATGAATCATCCAAGAAATTAATAGATAATGACATATATTCTCAAGGAGTTGAGCATTTGAGGTATGTGTCATTAGGAATTAGTTTCTAAATGCTCCTGATCGATGGATCTATCATGAGGAATGGTGATTGATCCGCTGAGATTAGTGCACAGATCACTTAGTCAGATGGACGAGTTTTGAGTCCACAGTGTAGAGACACTAGAGTGATTATGCGAGTACTTGTTAGAGAATAAGGTACTGAGCGTCACCAAAGATAGTAGTCACATGGATGTCTATCCACTCGTCAATAACTACTTATGTTGTAGTTGTATGACCGGTCCTTTGATCTGCAATGCCTCAGCTATTCACTGTGAGGTTGCTATAGTTTGATGAGCATGTGAACTTGGGCCCTAGCCATTCGGATCCTTGTAGTGCGGATTGGCTGCAATAGGTTCATTTTGGAATAGAGTTGCATCTGGAAGGAATCTATTGATCTTGATAGATTAGGAGTGATCCTATGTGATTTATGAGACTAATTCGATAAATTTCTAGCCAGATATTTTGGAAAAAGAGTTTTCGATATCTCGAACAGAAAGTCGAATAAATTTAACATATGATGGATGATGGAGTTTGACGAGATATCCATAACCTCCGTCATGTCGGAATCCATGATAGAGGGACTGTATCATATACTAACTGCACCTAGAGGTTCAGATATTTCATTCTGCTGGGTTGCTACCACATACTGCTAGGTGTCACTAGTGGATTGTGAGACTCGAAGTCATTCACTTGGTGATCAGTGAACCCTAAGAGTAGAACTGAAATTATTTCAGTCCACTGAAAAGAGTTTCAGTGATATTGAGATGGAGAGATCTCAATGTGTCTCACTACTAGTTAGAATAGAACCTACGGGGTCACACACATAGAGGATTTAATTAGTCAGACTATCATAATTGTGATTTGGAATCACAATAGAAATCAATCATCAACATGATTGGTGATTGAATTAACCCACTAAGTGTTAGTGAGTTAATGGAAGAAGAATTAAGTGGAATTGATTGCAATTGGATTGCAATTGGGCTGATTTAATGAGCCAAATCAAATTGGGTTCGACTATATGCTTAGACTTCTGATGAGACCTTGGCTCCTTAGCAAGGGCTATGGCGCCATTATTATCGCAGTAGAGTGTTATGGCATCTGATGTCATCACGTCCAACTCTGCAATGAATTTCTTGAACCAAAAGCCTTCCTTAGCAGCTTCAGAGGCGGCGATGTATTCAGCTTCCATAGTAGAATCAGCAATGATCGGTTGTTTAGAACTCTTCCAATTTACCGTACCACCATTGCACAAGAACACATATCCAGATGTTGACTTCCTGTCATCGACATCAGTCATGAAGTCTGAATCTGTGTACCCTTTTACCTTTAACTCTGATGATCCTCCAAAAACCAAGAATAAATCTTTAGTTCTTCTCAAGTACTTAAGAATATTCTTCACAGCTGTCCAGTGTTCTTCACCTGGATTCGACTGATATCTGCTTGTGACACTCACAGCAAGAGCTATATCAGGTCGTGTACATAGCATGGCATACATGAGGCTTCCTATTGCCGATACATAAGGAATCTTGCTCATGCGTTGAATCTCTTCAGATGTGTTGGGGCACATCTTCTTGGAGAGATGAATTCCATGCCTTAGGGGTAAGAGACCCCTCTTGGAGTTTTCCATGCTGAACCTCTTCAGCACCTCCTCTATATACATCTTCTGTGAAAGGCCAAGTATCCTTTTAGATCTATCTCTATAGACCTTTATTCCCAAAATATAGGATGCTTCCCCAAGGTCTTTCATGGAGAATTCTTTTGACAACCAGACCTTGACCGAGGTTAGCATGGGAATATCATTCCCAATCAGGAGAATGTCATCTACGTACAGTACGAGAAAAACGACAGCACTCCCACTAACCTTTTTGTAAACACACGGTTCCTCTTCGTTTTTGATGAAATCAAACATTTTGATTGCATCATCGAAACGAGTGTTCCAACTCCGAGATGCTTGCTTTAGTCCATAGATGGACCTTTGCAGCTTGCAGACCTTGTGATCTCCATCACTGGAAGTGAAACCCAAAGGCTGTTCCATATAGATATCTTCATCAAGATATCCATTCAGGAAAGCAGTTTTCACATCCATCTGCCAGATTTCATAATCATGAAATGCTGCAATGGCAAGCAATGTTCGGATGGATTTTAGCATGGCTACAGGTGAAAAGGTCTCCTGATAGTCAATGCCTTCGCGTTGACTATACCCTTTCGCCACAAGCCTTGCCTTATAGGTCTCTACCTCTCCATCCGAACCTATCTTCCTTTTGTAGATCCATTTGCATCCAATAGGTACAATACCTTCTGGTGGATCTACTAAGGTCCAGACTTGGTTGGAATGCATGGAGTCTAACTCTGACTTCATAGCTTCCAGCCATTTCTCGGAATCGATATCAGATATCGCCTCGTTGTAGGTTTTGGGATCCTGTATGTGATCTCTATCTCCCACTAGGAACATTTCCTCGGTATCCTCTTCTAGTATACCTAAGTATCTATCGGGAGGATGGGAGACCCTACTAGATCTACGAGGTGGTTGAGGGACATCGTGCACTGGCTCTTTATGAATGGGTTCTATAGGATCCATGACTCGTTGCTTTTCAGAGACTTTCTCTTCAAGCTCAATTTTCCTCCCACTGCCTCTATCAAGGATAAACTGATTTTCCAAGAAGATGGCATGACGGCTCACAAACACATTGTGATCCTCTGAGATGTAGAAATTGTATCCTAATGACTCTTTAGGATATCCTATAAAATGAGCACTTATGGTCCTAGCCTCTAACTTGTCCGCCTGTAGTCGCTTGACGTGGGCCGGACATCCCCAAATCTTGAGATGACCCAGACTTGGTTTCTTACCATGCCATATCTCATACGGTGTGGTAGGAACGGATTTAGAGGGAACTCTATTCAATAAATAAATCGCTGTGAGTAAGGCATCTCCCCAAAGGAACATAGGTAAATCAGTGAAGCTCATCATGGACCTGACCATATCCAATAGGGTCCGATTCCTCCTCTCTGACACCCCGTTGAGTTGAGGTGTACCCGGAGGTGTCCATTGTGAGACTATGCCGTTTTTTTTTTGAGATAGTCCCGGAATTCTCTACTAAGGTATTCTCCTCCTCGATCTGATCGAAGAGCCTTAAGAGGTTTTCCAGTTTGTTTTTCTACTTCATTCTTGAACTCTTTGAACTTTTCAAAAGAGTCAGACTTGTGTCTCATAAGATACACATACCCATACCGTGAATAATCATCGGTAAAGGTAATGAAGTAAGAATAACGTCCCCTGGCTAGCACATCGAATGGGCCACATACATCTGTATGTATTAGGGTAAGTATTTCAGTGGTCCTCTCCCCATGTCCTACAAAGGGCAGTCTAGCCATTTTTCCTTGAAGACAGGACTCGCAAACTGGATATGACTCGGAAGTCAATGAGCCGAGAAGCCCATCTTTATCCATTTTGTTCATCCTATCCTCTCCAATATGGCCAAGTCTGAGGTGCCATAAATATCTTTGGTTTATCTCATCTCTGGATCTTTTGGATCCTTTGGCACTCACATCTTGCTCGGTAACATTCACAGATACATCCATATGTAAATGATAGAGACTGTCAATCATGAAACCACGTGCGACTATTTTATTTCTCAAATAAATAGAACAGCAGTCTTTGTTAAATGTAAAAACATGACCTTCCTGTGCTAGACATGAAACAGAAATCAAATTTCTGCTAGCAACAGGTACATAATAGCAGTCTCTAAGTATTAAACTAAATCCAGACGGTAGTCGCAGATGGTAGTGCCCACAGCCACAGCAGCAACTTTTGCCCCGTTGCCAACCCGAAGGGTTACCGCACCTTCCGCCAGCCTTCTACTTTCCTTTAGACCCTGCATGGTAGTGCACAAATGAGCACTAGAACTAGAATCTATAACCCAACTAGAAGTAGAAGAAACCGTTAGATTAGTTTTAATTATGAGCAAGTCTATACCTTCTGAAGGTATGTCACCTTTCTTGTTCTTCAGGCTCTCGAGGTATGAAGGACAGTTTCTCTTCCAGTGGCCTTCGACATTGCAGTGGAAACATTTTCCTTTGTCGTTAGCCTTTTTCTTTTGAACTTCCTTCTTTAGCTTCTTGTCTTTCTTCTGCTTCTTAGCAGGCTTCTTTTTCTTCCAAGCAGACTTTCTCTTGGAACCAGAAGTCAACTCAGCAGCAAGGACATTGCCCCTTGAACCTTTCAAGGCTCCCTCAGCAGTTACCAACATGTTGATTAGTTCAGTCTTAGTGCATTCAATCTTATTCATGTGGTAGTTTACTATAAACTGACCAAATGAATCAGGAAGTGACTGTAGGATCAAATCCACTTGCAATTCCTTGTGCATGTCCATACCGAGCTTCTCAAGCTCCTCTAGGTCCTTGATCATGGTCAGACCGTGATCATGGACAGACTGCCCCTCGCGCATCTTCGTTTTGAAAAGCCTCTTGGACACTTCAAAACGAGCTGTGCGACTCTGCTCACCATACAACTCTTGCAGGTGTGCCAGTATTTCCCTAGCAGTCTTCATATTTTCATGCTGGCATTGGAGTTCATTAGACATGGATGCCATCATATAGCATTTTACTCTAATGTCATCATCCAACCACTTTTTATGCAACTCACGCTGAACATCAGTAGGACGTGCTGGTAGTGTGGGGATATCTGAATCGAGTATGTAGCCTATCTTTTCACAGTCCAAAACTATTTTGAAATTTCTAAGCCAGTCTTTGTAATTGGTTCCGGTCAGTCAGTTGGTCTCAAGAATACGGGTCAAAGGGTTTGAAACCGACATTGTATCTGCAGAGAGTAAAGATTCTAGTTAGACTTTTGTACTTGATCCTAATCTGTTCTAAGGTCTTTTAGAACAAATGTAACTCCCACTATTTTCTCGAATCCCTCACACTCCCCTGGTAGGGAAACGGAAATCCCACACGACTAGGGTTTCTAGTGGGTACTGCGGTCCCACCAATTTACATGCCACCTCACCTAACAGTTATTGGTGACACATAGATGGATGAGTGTACAACTCTTGTACAATGCTTCTCAAGCATGTTGCAGTGTAACTTGGTCTCTAAGCCATGAAGACCTCACCTAACAGTTATTGGTCCCATTTCTTAGTTAAGTCAGACCCACCGTATAACCGTAGGAATATAGTCGTCATTGGGTCCTCACCTAACAGTTATTGGTGCCCAACCCCACCTTTACCCTACAACATCTCATGTCTATAGAGAGGTCCAGCCCCCCAATGCAACTTGACCACTGTGTCCAGCCGAGACAAATCAACATCAGAAAGGCCTTAGCAGCTCTACTACAGTAGAAGACCTATTGACTTAATATTGGTTAATCAGGTCTTAGTGTTTGCAACTTGAGCCCTTCATAAGAGGTAATCGAACAATTGGCCAGGTAAGCAGGTGGGAGGCTCTCCTTACTCAGAGAGTAAGGTCCTAATTAAGTAACCACCTTTCATGCTTTCCTAGACACCAATTAGATCAATTAATCTAATATGACTTGCTCATGTCGGTTCACTCTCGACTTGATTGAGCAGGTTTTGATTTAGGTCTCAATTGGGTTTGCTACATCACATGTAAACCTATCTACCCGACTTGCATTCACATCTCATGCAAACGGTACATCACAGGCAGTTATAATCGCAGCATAAAATAAAGTTAAACTTTAAATAGGTGATGATCATGGATTCTAATTAGGTCGTATTACAAGCACATGCACATCAATCGATCAAGTGGTCTTCAACTCTTGAATTGGTTCTAAGCCTCCTTGATTCGATCCTTGATCAACTCTTGATCCCATCGCCATCAACTGCTTAGATCACCTTTCATCTCATGCCTTTGCTTCAGCTTGATCGTTGATGTACATCACATCACAGAAATACAACCAGATGTAAAATAAAAATAAAAATAAATTACATCTCCTTTTAGGAGGCACGCAGGCCTCTCAAAACATCAAATAAGATGCATGCAAGCATCTGAAAAATTACATGACATTGCAGATCACATCGCAGGTCATTACATTTGATACCAAAAGGGTTTGAATCCTATGATCATCACCGTATGCAACAATTATAATTTTCAGATCTGAAAACTAACTGATTATATCATGACATATGTCGCTGATCATGCTAATCATGATTCTAAACTTTGTAATCCCATTAACAATGCAATTAGAATCATCTTTTTATCACATAAAAATCAGCATGCAAAAATCAGCACCCCTAAAAAATCTGCATGCAGAATTTTTCAGCATGCATGATCATTCAATTTTCAGATCTAATAAGCCTTTAGATATTTAATTCTTACCTTAATCTACGAAGCCTAGGCTCTGATACCACTGTTGGGAACCCGCCCATGCCGCTGATATTTCAAAAATTAAATCAGATGGCAGCGGAATCGGCATGCACGGGTTCGACGTTCATCGCATGAACGTTGTTTCGAGACCTTTCGTAATTAGGTAAGAATTAAAACTTTTAAAACTAATAGGAAGATCAAATCTTCACCTTGCGCGGGTAGATGATCACCGCAAATCTGAATTCGTGGTTTTGGAAGAGGGTTCGCTTGAAGCCGTTCAAACGTCCGGCCTCTACGGGTATCCACACGAAGTAGAGGACCGATCAATGTTTCCTTGTCTCCCCGGGGTGCTAGCTCCCTTGCAGAGACTTCCTTTGATGGCTGATCTCCTCTCTTTCTTTCAACTCTTGAAAGTGCTTGAGAGGAGGAAGAAGAAGGATGAAGAAGAGGAAGAAGATGAGCCCCTACGCAGCCTTCTTCTGTTGCTTGCGTTGGATGAAGAAAGGGTAGAGGAGGAGGCCGCCAACACTTGGTGAGCTTCTACCCTTGCTTGCGGCTGCAACTAAAGAGAGGAAGAGGGTGGCCACGGCACAAGAGGAAGAGGATTCCTATGCCCTAGGGCGCCGGCCTCATGGTGCCTTTTATAGCCATCAAGGGCTCCTCCAAAGTAGGAGCCCTAGATGGTTTTCCAAAGAGAGAAGGGGGGCGCCGGCCCCTCTCTTCATGCCGCACACAAGGAGAGGAGGAGGGGCGTGATCCCTCCTTCTTGTGATGCCCTAATCCTCTTCCAAAGAGGATTGGGTGCCTCTCTTATGGTTTAATCCCAATCCAATTAGGATTAGCCAATTGGGTTCAATCTATGCTAGTCCTAATCCAACTAGGACTTGAATGAACCATGACTCAATTGAACTCTTCAATCCTAATCCAATTAGGAGTCATGTTGATTCATTAGATTATTAATTAATTTAGACTTAAGGAATCCTAATCCAATTAGAATTTGTTTAATTTTAGTCCTAATCCAATTAGGACTCTATTTGAATCCGAAGTCCTAATCTAATTAGGATTTCTAGGAATCCTACTCCAAGTAGGAATTCTATTTTAATTCAAAATTCCTAATCTCATTAGGATTGTAGGAATCCTATTCCAAGTAGAAATCCCAGTCCTACTCCAACTAGGATTCCCAGTCCTAATCCAATTAGGATTCTAGGAATCCTACCCGAAGTAGGACTCTTGTTTCAAGTCCAATTAATTAATTCCCTTGGTTCCTTCTTCAACTTCTTTATCAATCAAATTGATTACTTGGGATTCTTAATCACGATTTCAACCATCGGATCGGTCAATACTTCTAGTGTGTGTGACCCCATAGGTTCTATTCTGACTGGTAGTGAGATATATTGTGATCTCTATCTCAATATCATTGAAAACTCCTTTCAATGGGTTGGAACGATTCCAACTCAACTCATTAGGGTTTATCGATCATCGAGATAATCCCTGTGAGTCCCACTATCCACCAGTGACACCTAGCAGCATGTAGTGGCTACCCAGCAGAATGGAATGATGAACCTCTAGGTGCAGTTAACATGTGATACAATCCTACTATCGTGGATCCCTACAGGACGGAGGTCATGGACAACTCGTCAAACCCCATCGTCTGTCATATGTCATGATTTATTCGACTTGAGTTCGATGGTGGAAAACTCTTTTTCCACTTTATATTACTGTCCTGGCCAAGGTCTTAGAACTCAGTCTAACAAATCACATAGGATCACTCCTCTTCTATCAAGGTCGATAGATTCTTTATAGGTGCATACCCTACTCCTACAGTGAACCTACTGCAGCCAATCTACACTGCATGGACCCATATGGCTAGAGACCATGTATGTGTGCAGTCAAACTACAAAAACCTCACTGTGAGTAGCCGAAGCACCACAGGTCAAAGG
Source organism: Phoenix dactylifera (assembly GCF_009389715.1). Classification (NCBI taxonomy): domain Eukaryota; kingdom Viridiplantae; phylum Streptophyta; class Magnoliopsida; order Arecales; family Arecaceae; genus Phoenix; species Phoenix dactylifera. The sequence continues at coordinate 279,789 of NW_024067763.1, read as the reverse complement.
ACCAGTCACACTACTGCAACATCAAGCAAGTCACTGACGAGTGGATAGACATCCAAGTGACTTCTTGTCTTGGTCACGCTCAGTACCCTTGTTCTCTAACAAGCACCTGCACTATCACTTCAGTGTCCCTACACTGTGGACTCAAGTCTCGTCCATCCAGAAGGAAAGTGATCTGTGCACTGATCGGATCGATCACCGTCCTCGTGATGATTCATTGATCAGGAGCATTTAGAAATTAATCACCAATGATACATGGCTCAAATTCTCAACTCTTGAGAATATGTATCATCATCTTATTAATTCCTTGGACGATTCATAGACACATAAACAATATGAATGAAAAGATGCCTTTTATTTTTTCAATAATAAATAGTCAAGTACAAAATTATGTCCCTAGAATTAATAATGTGTCAGCCAGATTGGCTTCTAGGGCATACATCTAACACAACTCAGCTTAATTGGATTCGGACCCAATTTAATTTGGGCTTAATTCGGTTCAGATTTGACCCAATTTGTAGTTTGGGCTCGTCCAGACTTAGCCCAATCTGATTGGGCTCGGGTTCAGGTTCAATTGGCTAAACCAATTTCTTATTATTGGGCTTAACGGGTTTCGGACCCGAACCCCGATCCGTCCCATTAGGCCAGACCCGTTAAGGGGCTCTTCTCCTTTTTTTTTTTTCTTCTTCTTTTCTTTTCCTTTTCCCCCTTTTTTTTTTCTTTCTTTTTCTTTTTCTTTCTCCCTCTTTTCTTTTTCTTCTCTTTTCCAGAACCTTCCCGACTCTTCACTCCCTCCTCTCTTCACCCTTTCTCCTCCTCTCTTCTCCGACGAAGGCAGGATGGCGAGCGGAGGGGGACAGGCCACGACCGGCGGCGTCCGCGGCCAGGCCCCGCGGCGTCCCCGGCCGAGCCTACGGCGCTCTCGGCCGCGCCTGTGGTCGATGCTTGTGTCGACGGTGTTCGCAGCCGAAGCCGGCGGCCACCGCACACGACGCCGAGCTGATGAGTCCCCCCCTCCCTCTTTTCTTCTTTCTTTCCTTCTTTCCTTCTTTCTTTTCTTCCCGTTTTCTTTTCTTCTCTGTTTCCCCTCTCTTCTTTCGTGACCATAGAGGGGGGGGGCGACCCCATGCCGGGGCTCGGAGGGCCGGATTGAGGTTGGTCGGCGGCTCCCGTGGCGCCTGCAGCAGCCGCGGCCCGTGGTCGCCGACCCTCTCTCCTTCCTGTGGAGAAGAGAGACCTCGAGGGAGGAACAGCCCGCGGCGGGGACCAACGGCGCTGACGACGCTCGCGGCCGCACACGGGAGTCCCTTCTTCCCTCTCCCCTTTTTCTTCTTTCTCCTCCCTTCTTCTCTTCACCGAGACCCCCCCTATCCCACTCTAATCTCCTCCCCTTCCCATCTCAAGGAAGAAGAGGAGGCGGCTTGGGAGAGGCCGAGCTTCGGGTCACGCCACGGCCGGCGGCGCCCGCGGCTGACTCCTGCGGCCGTGTCCGTGGCCGTGCTCGTAGCTGGTCCGCGGCCTGTGCCTGCGGCCGAGCCGAGGCCGGCAACGTTCACGCCGTCGGCGACGTCCCTGGCTGCGCATGGTTAACCCCCTCCCCTTTCATCTTCTTTTCTTTTAATTCATACGCTGAATAATTGAAAGGAGGTAGCCGGGAGGGATTTACCTTGATTCCGAAGGAGATTGCAGTATCCCGTGCTCCGGTGCCTCCATTCCGACACCTCCTCTGCCGGTTCACAGGTTCTTGAGATTTTTGAAGGGAGAACTAGTAGGTTTTTAAGTGGTTTAGGGGGGGTGCGAGGTGTCACGCCCAGCTTCCTCCTCATGAAAGGCTTAACAGCTGGGTCTTCCACAGCTTCCCAGCTAGCCCTACCCTCATCACATCCATCCTCAGGCTATGAGATAGCAGCCATCAAATGGCTGCCAACAATGGGCCCCAGTTGGGCCCATTAGGTGTCCTGGCCCAATGCTCAAGTACGGGCCCAAAAAGGTATTGGGCTTAAATTGGGCCCGGATATTACATCCTACCCCCCTTAAAATAAATTTCATCCTCGAAATTAAACATACCTCAGGTGGACCGATGTAGTGAGGACTCATTTTACCGTATCGCCCAAATCGGGCAACACCCTTGAAAAGAACATTTTTAGGTAGACAAAGTTTCCCTCCAAAAATTTCAGTTCTCATAGCTTAACAAGAATCGCCCGGTAGGGGGCCTTGATAATGGGTCCCTCTCCTAAGATCGATGGTGAATTCGATTTCTCAACCAGGGGTAATTTCGATAATTCATCAGGGTAAATGTCTGAGTATTCCCTATTTCTTATAGCTACCTAGCAGTCAAGAGTTTAGGATGAAACTGAAATAAATTGCTTTCTTCGACTAAGGCATTATGACAATCTTAACATATTATGATACTCTTAACTACCCATTACCCCAAATTTTTACGGTTATAGTCTTGTTAAACCTAGAGCTCTGATACCACTAGATGTCACGCCCCGGACCCGGATCCGTGACACAGCCGTGCTATTGCTGACTATCGCCCACAGTAGCACGCAGCCTCATACAGGGGTAACAGGTAGCCAAAAAGGATTTCAAACTTTCATATATTAAAATATGTGCATTATAACCTTGAAGATTGATACCAAAAATACAGAACTTCTATACTGTTCAAATGTACAAAATATATAAGCTTCTCCAAAAATAACGAAGCTCTGTAACAAAATAAAAATGTATCTGGTGGCGATCACTGGTGAGGATCTGAAAGTAAAGTAAATGAACGGATATGAGCTACACGGCTCAGTAAGTAATCCTGCATAATTCTACCGAATCAACTAGTAGGCTAAACATGTATATCAGGGTTTGAGAAGCTGACATGCATATTTATCTAATAATCATCATGGCATAATATGTATGCAAATTAACAAAGCAGTAGTGCAAATCACAAAGATTTTTCATGAAATTTGCATATGAAACCGTGCCCCCGGCATGCCGTGGTCCATTCTCTCGGATGCTACTGCGAAGTCCATTCGGCCACTGGCGGGGCCAGCTAGTCATTCTCGGCCACTAGCAAGGCCAGCTAAGTCTTTCTCGGCCACTAGCAAGGCCAGCTCAGTTGCATTCGATCAATAGCATCTTTGAACTCATTATAGTGCCTCCTGGCTAGCTAAGACTATACAAACTTACATGCATGATTAAAATATCAGCATAATCATGTTGCTTACATGGCCATAGCTTATGAGATCAGGCAAGTTACTTATGCATCGTAACATATCATGCATGAAACATATATACTTAAAAAGAGAATGCTTAGGAAACATTAATAACATGACATGATCCATAACAGGATTAGAACAGGTTACTTACTTTCTTCACAAATCATGTATACAATTCAAATTGTATGAAAAACACTGGTTCATCTTATAAAACGTAATACAAGATCTACGATAAGATTAAGACAGATTACTTACTTCAATTCGCTTTCCAAATTGCTCAAATCCAGGTGACAAATCCTTAATCACCTAAAACAACATCATAGGGTTTACATTATTCCCCATTTATTTATTATGAAATTTCTTAGTTCATCATACTATGAACTTACTTGCTTGGATCCCATCCAAGGATTTAGTCCAAATCCAATTTGAAGCCTTTGGGGTTCGATTTAAAACCAAATTGGGTCCACATGGGTTGATTGGGTTTTTAATTAAAGGATTGGGCCTCGTTTATAATTGGGTCCAACCTTTTCTAGCCAATTGGATCCTCTGATTTGGTCAATGTGGCTCATTTGGGCCTGAGTCAGGATTAGCCCAAGGTCAATTCGACCTTCTGTCAGTTGAATTGGGCTTGAATTGGGCCTGATTTACAATCAATTAGGTCTGCTGAGACCAACTCAGCTTAATTGGATTCGGACCCAATTTAATTTGGGCTTAATTCGGTTCAGATTTGACCCAATTTGCAGTTTGGGCTCGTCCAGACTTAGCCCAATCTGATTGGGCTCGGATTCAGGTTCAATTGGCTAAACCAATTTCTTATTATTGGGCTTAACGGGTTTCGGACCCGAACCCCGATCCATCCCATTAGGCCGGACCCGTTAAGGGGCTCTTCTCTTTCTTTTTTTTTTCTTCTTCTTTTCTTTTCCTTTTCCCCCCTTTTTTTTTTCTTTCTTTTTCTTTTTCTTTCTCCCTCTTTTCTTTTCTTTTTCTTCTCTTTTCCAGAACCTTCCCGACTCTTCACTCCCTCCTCTCTTCACCCTTTCTCCTCCTCTCTTCTCCGACGAAGGCAGGACGGCGAGCGGAGGGGGACAGGCCACGACCGGCGGCGTCCGCGGCCAGGCCCCGCGGCGTCCCCGGCCGAGCCTACGGCGCTCTCGGCCGTGCCTGCGGTCGACGCTCGTGTCGACGGTGCTCGCAGCCGAAGCCGGCAGCCACCGCACACGACGCCGAGCTGATGAGTCCCCCCCTCCCTCTTTTCTTCTTTCTTTCCTTCTTTCCTTCTTTCTTTTCTTCCCGTTTTCTTTTCTTCTCTGTTTCCCCTCTCTTCTTTCGTGACCATAGAGGGGGGGGGGGGGGCGACCCCATGCCAGGGCTCGGAGGGCCGGATTGAGGTCGGTCGGCGGCTCCCGTGGCGCCTGCAGCAGCCGCGGCCCGTGGTCGCCGACCCTCTCTCCTTCCCGTGGAGAAGAGAGACCTCGAGGGAGGAACAGCCCGCGGCGGGGACCAACGGCGCTGACGACGCTCGCGGCCGCACACGGGAGTCCCCTCTTCCCTCTCTCCTTTTTCTTCTTTCTCCTCCCTTCTTCTCTTCACCGAGACCCCCCCTATCCCACTCTAATCTCCTCCCCTTCCCATCTCAAGGAAGAAGAGGAGGCGGCTTGGGAGAGGCCGAGCTTCGGGTCACGCCACGGCCGGCGGCGCCCGCGGCTGACTCCTGCGGCCGTGTCCGTGGCCGTGCTCGCAGCCGGTCCGCGGCCTGTGCCTGCGGCCGAGCCGAGGCCGGCAACGTTCACGCCGTCGGCGACGTCCCTGGCTGCGCATGGTTAACCCCCTCCCCTTTCATCTTCTTTTCTTTTAATTCATACGCTGAACAATTGAAAGGAGGTAGCCGGGAGGGATTTACCTTGATTCCGAAGGAGATTGCAGTATCCCGTGCTTCGGTGCCTCCATTCTGACACCTCCTCTGCCGGTTCACAGGTTCTTGAGATTTTTGAAGGGAGAACTAGTAGGTTTTTAAGTGGTTAGAGGGGGTGCGAGGTGTCACGCCCAGCTTCCTCCTCATGAAAGGCTTAAAAGCTGGGTCTTCCACAGCTTCCCAGCTGGCCCTACCCTCGTCACATCCATCCTCAGGCTATGAGATAGCAGCCATCAAATGGCTGCCAACAATGGGCCCCAGTTGGGCCCATTAGGTGTCCTGGCCCAATGCTCAAGTACGGGCCCAAAAAGGTATTGGGCTTAAATTGGGCCCGGATATTACAGATGATCACCGCAAACTGAAGTTTGTGATTTAGGATGAAGGTTCGCTTGAAGCCGCACACGCATCCGGCCTCTACGGGTATCCACACGAAGTAAAGATCCGATCAAAGCTTTCTTATCTCCCCGGGGTGCTAGCTCTCTTGCAGAGACAACTTTGAATGGATGATTTTCTCTCTTTGAATCAACCCTTGATTATGCTTGGGAGGAGAAAGAAGAAGGAGGAAGAAAGGAAGAAGAACGAAGCACTTGCAGCCTTTTTCCTTTGCTTGGCTTTGGAACCAAAAGCGGGGAAGAAGGATGCCGCCAAGTCTTTTTCTTTTTCTCTTCTTGCTTGCGGCTGAACCAAGGAAGGGGAGAGGGGGCGTACGGCCACAAGGAGGAGGGCTTCAATAACCCTAGGTGTTGCCCCCTCTTCTCCTTATAAAAGCATGTGGAGCTCCTAACTTTTAGGAGCTCCTGACTACTTTCCTAAGAGGGGCGCCGGCCCTCTCTTCATGCCGCACCAAACAAGAAAGGGGGAGGGGTGTATGCCCCTCCCTCTTGGTTAACCTAGTCCTCCTCTAAGGAGGACTAGGTGGCCCTCTTGTGGTCAAGTCCTAATCTAATTAGGCTTGGATCAAAGTGTGAGCCATTTTTGGTTTGATCAATGCAAGTCCTAATCCAATTAGAACTCAAATGAATTATGACTCAGTTGAACTCTTCAATCCTAATCCAATTAGGAGTCATCTTAATTCATTAGATTAATAATTAATTATATCCTAGAATTAACAATGTGTCAGCCAGATTGGCTTCTAGGATACATCTAACAACCTTCTCAATCAGTCGAGAGTGAACCAACATGAGCTAGTCATATTAGATTAATTGATATAATTAGTGTCTAGGCAAGCCTAAAAGGTGGTTACTTAATTAGAACCTTACTCTCTGAGTAAAGGAAGCCTCCCACCTGCTTACCTGGTCAATTGATCGATTACCTCTTATGAAGAGCTCAAGGTTGCAAACACTAAGACTTATTCACAAATTAAGTCTATAGGTCTTCCACCATAGTAGAGCTGCTAAGGTCTTTTCGGTATTGATTTATCTCGGCTGGACACAGTGGGCAAGTTGCATCGGGGGACTGGACCTCTCTATTAGACATGAGATGTTGCGGGGTAAAGGTGAGGTTGGGCACCAATAACTGCTAGGTGAGGACCCAATGACGATTTTATTTCTGCAGTTATACAGTGGGTCTGACTCAACTAAGTAATGGGGCCAATAACTGTTAGGTGAGGTCTTCATGACTTAAAGACCAAGTACCATTGCAATTTGCTTGAGAAGCATTGTACAAGAGTTGTACACTCATCCATTTATATGTCACTAATAACTGTTAGGTGAGGCAGCATGTAAATCGGTGAGACCGCAGTACCCACTAGATATCCTAGTTGCGTAGAATTTTCGTTTCTCCATTAGGGGAGTATAGGGATTCAAGAAAATAGTGGGAGTGCATTTATTCTAAAAGACCCTAGAATAAATTGAGTTCAAGTACAAAGTCTAACTAGAATCTTTACTCTCTACAGATCACAATGTCAGCTTTGAACCCTTTGACCCGTATCCTCCAGACCAACCAATTGACCGGAACCAATTACAAAGACTGGCTTAGAAACCTCAAAATCGTTCTGAGTTGCGAGAAAATAGGCTATGTGCTCGAGAATGATATCCCCAGATTACCATTACGTCCGACCGATGAACAGCATGAGACGCATGAAAAATGGACGGACGATGACATTAGGATCAAGTGCTACATTATGGCATCCATGACTAATGAACTTCAATGCCAGCATGAGAATATGAAGATTCCTAGGGAAATACTGGTACACTTGCAAGAGTTGTATGGTGAGCAGAGCCGCATAGCACACTTTGAAGTGTCCAAAAGGCTCTTCAAGGCAAAGATGCCCGAGGGGCAGTCTGTCCATGATCACTGTCTGACTATGATCAAGGACCTAGAGGAGCTTGAGAAGCTAGGTATGACCATGCACAAGGAATTGCAAATAGATCTGATCCTGCAATCCCTTCCTGATTTATTTGGACAGTTTATAGTAAACAACTATATGAATAAAATTAAATGCACTAAGACCGAACTATTAAATATGTTGGTAACTGCTGAGGGGGCCTTGAAAGGTTCAAGGGGCACTATTCTGACTGCTGAGTTAACTTCTGGTTCCAAGAGAAAGTCTACTTGGAAAAAAAAAAGCCTGCAAAGAAGTAGAAGAAAGACAAGAAGCCTAAAAAGGAAGTTTATAAGAAAAAGGCTAATGACAAAGGAAAATGTTTCCACTGCAACGTCAACGGCTACTGGAAAAGGAACTGCCCTTCATACCTCGAAAGCCTGAAGAACAAAAAGGCAGACACACCTTCAGAAGGTATGTTAGACTTGCTCGTAATTGAAACTAACCTTACGGTTTCTTCTACTTCTAGTTGAGTTATAGATTCTGGTTCTAGTGCTCATTTGTGCACTACTATGCAGAGTCTAAAGAAAAGTAGGAGGCTGGCAAAAGGTGCAGTAACCCTTCGGGTTGGCAATGGGGCAAGAGTTGCTGCTGTAGCTGTGGGCACCTATCCTCTGCGACTACCGTTTGGTTTTAGTTTATTGTTTAGAGATTGTTATTATATCCCTGCTGCTAGCAAGAATTTGATTTCTGTTTTGAGTTTAGCACAGGATGGTCATATTTTTACATTTGACAAAGACTGCTGTTCTATTTATTTTAGAAATAAATTAGTTGCACGTGGTTTTATGATTGACAGTCTCTATCACTTACATATCGATGTGTCTGTGAATATGTCTGAGCAAGTAGTGAGTGCCATATGATCCAAAAGATCCAGAGATGAGATAAACCAGAAGTATTTGTGGCATTTCAGGCTTAGCCATATTGGAAAGGACAGAATGAACAAAATGGAGAAAGATGGGCTTATCGGCTCATTGACTTCTGAGTCATATCCAGTTTGTGAGTCTTGCCTTCAAGAAAAAATGGCTAGATTGCCCTTTGTAGGACATGGGGAGAGGACTACTGAAATACTTACCTTGGTACACACTGATGTGTGTGGTCCATTCGATGTGCTAGCCAGGGATTGTTATTCGTACTTCATTATCTTTACCGATGATTATTCACAATATGGGTATGTGTATCTTATGAGACACAAATTTGAGTCCTTTGAAAAGTTCAAAGAGTTCATAAATGAAGTAGAAAAATAAATTGGAAAACCCCTTAAGGCTCTTCGATCAGATCGAGGAGAAGAATACCTTAGTGAGAAATTTCGGAACTATCTCAAGAAGAATGGCATAGTCTCACAATGGACGCCTTCGGGTACACCTCAACTCAACGGGGTGTCAGAAAGGAGAAATCAGACTCTATTGGATATGATCTGATCCATGATGAGCTTCACTGATTTACCTATATTTTTTTGGGAAGATGCCTTACTTTCCATGATATATTTACTGAATAGAGTTTCCTCTAAATCCGTTCCTACCACACCGTATGAGATATGGCATGGTAAGAAGCTGAGTCTTGGTCATCTCAAAATTTGAGGATGTCCGGCCCACGTCAAGCGACTACAGGCGGACAAGTTAGAGCCTAGGACCATATGTGCTTGTTTTATAGGATATCCTAAAGAGTCATTAGGATACAATTTTTACGTCTCAGAGGATCACAATGTGTTTGTGAGCCAACATGCCATCTTCTTGAAAAAATAGTTTATCCTTGATAGAGGTAGTGAGAGAAAAATTGAGCTTGAAGAGAGAGTCTCTGAAAAGCAACAAGTCATGGATTCTCTAGAACCTATTCATATAGAGCCAGTACACGTAGTACCTCCTCCACCTTGCAGATCTAGTAGGGTGTGGAGTGATTGAGTAAACCACTAATTGATTTTGATGAGCTCAAAGCATTTGAGTATATTTTATGTTATACGAATGAATTCAATCTAGTGTTTCAGGCAAATATGTGTGAATTTCTGTTTAAGTGCCTCGAGCTTTGGTTCAAAGTAATTTGGCTAACTGTTAGCCTCAATTTGAACCAAAGTCTGCATCACGAGTCGACTCCAAAACTTTGCGAGTCGACTCCAAGTGGTTTAACGTTTCTGGCACAAGCTCGAGTTGACTCCGGAACTCTTCGAGTCGACTCCGACTGAGAACAGACAGAAAGACAGAACGATGGATTTTAGACCCTGTTAACGAGTCGACTCCAAAAGGTTGAGAGTCGACTCCGATGCTTGCCGAGTCGACTCCTGATGGTCCTGAGTCGACTCCAAAGGGTAACAGACAGAAAGATAGAACAATGGATTTTAGACCCTGTTACCGAGTCGACTCCAGAAGATTGCGAGTCGACTCCAATGCTTGGCGAGTCGACTTTCAGTTTGTCCGAGATGACTTCCAGAGGAAAGCAGTCTGAAAGGCAGAGAACCAATCTCGGAGACCCTGTGAACGAGTTGACTCCAAGTGTTCCAGAGTCGACCCCCAAGTCAACCGAGTCGACTCTGAGGCAGATCAGTTCAAAAGACAGAGAATCGGTTTTTCGGTCTCTAAGAACGAGACGTCTCCCGAAGATCTCGAGTCACCTCTCAAGACAGCCGAGTCGACTCCAAGAAAATCCGAGTCGACTCAAGGAAGAAAAACAGAAAGATGGATTTCTGGAACCCTGAGAACGAGTCGACCTCTAAGTGCCCGAGTCATCTCCAGATGTTGGCGAGTCGACTCCAATTTTGGTCCGAGTCGACTCCAGAACGAGACAAGCACTTTAATTCAAATCCTGAATAGTGGGCGAGTCATCTCCAGTAAAGCGCGAGTCGACTCCAGCAACAGCCGAGTCGACTCCAGATCGCACGAGTCGACTCCGATCCCAACGGATACATTGTCAGGATGTGCAGACGGGACAGAACGGCTCCAAATCTCTCTCTAACGGCTAGTTTTCAAAAGGAACCACTTAAATAGCTAGAGTGAATAGTAGTAGATAACAAGAAAGCTATTCTATCTGAGCATTAAAGTATTTCAACCACCAAGAGCTTTCGTAGAGTAAATCCAAGAAAAAGAAGGAAGAAATACATTCAACTCAAACCGAAAAGTGCTTCCTTCGCATTCAAGGTTCTACTACTGTCCTCCAACTTTTGGTGCTTTCAAGAGGAGACTCAGAAATCGAGAAGCCCCCACTTTCTCATCTAAAATCTGTTTGAAGGCTTCTAACTCTACTTTGCTTATATTATTCTCACACTTGCTTTTTAGAAGCTTTCTATGTGAATTCTTAAACTTTGTTTTTTTCTTACTTGATTCAATCAGGGGATTGAATCAAGGGTTGTAAGATTTGTTGGTGAGCCAAAGATAAAACCAACGGTGTAAGGTTGTAGTTGGTGAACCGAAAAAGCCAACTGGGTTTGATTGTAAACCCAGAAAAATAATTGGGTGGTTCTAGTCGGTAAGTCTGTCAAAACCGACCGAGTTCGTTGTGACCTCGTGAAAACAATAAGTTGGGTTGTGAGCTTGTAAAACAACCGGCTGTAATCTTAGAGATTATAGTGAACTCCCAAGTGTGGCTTGGGGAGTGGACGTAGGAGCAAGAGTTGGCTCCGAACCACAATAAATCTTTTTGTGTTTGTATTGCATTGTGTCTCTTTCACCCTCTTTACTCACTGCATCTAGTAATCTAACTAATTCGCTTGCAATAGATTTAATTAATTACTCATCATATTTTTAATTGATCAATATTTAATTAGAACCCAATTCACCTCCTCTCTTGGGTTGTCTCCTTGGGCAACAAGTGGTATCAGAGCAGGTGCTCTCATATCGATTGGTGTTCCAATCCTTAAAAAGAGTAAAAGATTAAGATCACAACCCCTTTTGGATCTTTCCTTAGTGAGGGACAATCTGGTGCGGGCACCAGAATCCAGAAAAGACTCCAATCAATTAACTCAAGGTCACTGTGGCTTTGATCGAGTCCTGTAAATAAAATCAATAAGTCAGAAAGCAAGCCTCAATAAGTCAGAAAGCAAGCCAAGTCCGGACAGGTTGCATGTTTCTACTACCACCTTGCATGTTTCTACCACCACCTTTGCACACCCTTAGAGCACCACCTCGGCATCCACATCAACATCAGCTGGCCACCTCATCACCACTCCAACGAATGGAAGCACGCCAACCAGGATGAAGTCAAGCATAAGGAGCCGACCACATCATCTCATCAAAAGAGCCACTGCAACGTCATGCCACCTCATCAGAAGAACCAAATACTATGCAACATGCTATGTGACACCTATTGGGATGCCACCTCAACACCACATCAGCAATCATCTCAACCAGACGCCACCTCAACACCACATCACCAATCATCTCAACCAAGAGGATAATGCCAAATAGAAGAGTCAAAATCAAAGGAACCAATCACCATGCCACCTCATACAAGTTGACACGTCACCCAAATTCAAAGTCCAAGAGGTCGGCCACAATTTAAATGCAAGAAAATTTCAAATGGAAGCCAACAACTTTTCAAATCCCCCCTTAAAGCTAGCCAACTTTCTTTCCTTTTCTCTAGCAACCAAGCCTTCAAATGTGGAGCGCCATTCATTATGTGTTTAAATTTCAAATCATGAGGAAAGTCTATAAATACCTCCTCATGATATCTTGTAATTTCAGTTGATGAATGAATAAAAAAAAAAGCTTCTTTCTTCCTTAGCAATCTTGCTTTGTCACCTTGAGAGAAGGTTGGGCGTGAGGCTCTTGTTCCAAGTTGGGCGTGAGGCCCTAAAACCACTTCCACATCCACCATAGCCCTATCTCCTCTCACCTCCCTTTTCTTTTATGATTCCATCCCTCTCTCACGCCAAACCTCTAATCCCTGTTTCTTTGCAGGTCCTTAAAGTACTCCATGTCATTGGGTCTATTATCCTTCCAAACCAATAGCAAGGGGGCCCTGTTGCAACGAAAGATGAAGCTTGGTTATCCAATCATCAACCCTCGAGAGTGAGATCAAGGATCCTCCTCCAGAAGAATTCCAGAAGTTCAATGTTTGGTAAGCCTCAACTCTATGTCTGATTTATTGAAAGGTTTCTCAACCACAACGGTCCATTACTCTAAGTCCTAAATGAATTAGTATATGCGGGTAACTAGTCCTGAAATTACTATGCTCATGATAATGCTTTCTTAGCTCATATGTGACTGAATTTTTTGTTGTAATTAGGCTAGTTAATCAACATAACTTACTGATAACCCTTATGTTTAAATCCCTCGCATTCATCCCGCATCATTTTTGGTATCAGAGCAGGCTAATTAGGACACGCACATTGATTATGCTGAAATTCTGCACTTGCTGAAATTTTTCCCCTGTGCGGAAATCCATTGATGCTAAAATCCTAGTTTGCATGCCTTATTAAGTTTATGAATTAAATCTGAATATTTTAAATTTTAATTCCGAATTTTAGTGATTAAAGTTGAGATCTGATCTCCATAAATTTAGGATTTGAAGTTAACAATTTCAAAGTTAAATTTGGAAAAACTAAATTTGGGCTCCAAATATGAAATTTTCAATTTGACTTGCGAATCCGAATTTCAAAACTTGAAATTTTGAAACATCAGATCTGACATCCAAATTTGAAATTCAAAATTTGAAATTAAAAGTGGGGACTTAAATTGGAAAAAAAAATCTGAGATTCCAAAATTTAAATTTGAAATTTAAACTTGAAATTTGAAATTTGAAATTCAAAAGCTAAAAACTAAAATTCAAATCTGAAATTCAAAATTCAAAAATTTAAATTCGAAATTTCAAATTTCAAATTTTAAATCTCAACTTGTGTGGGCCTTTAAAATAGTTGCATCCATCATAAATCATATTAAGGGCACTCTAATTACAACATAAGGGAAGGATTTCATCACCTTTTCTTAGCCCAAAACAACCACCCTCATAAATCTAGAACCCAGGCCTAATTTAAAACTCAACTAGCCAACTTAACTTAGAAACTACAACGAGTCTTTAGGCTAATTGAATTTGGCTAATTCCTTGCTGTCTAAAAAAGTTCCGATCAGGGTCGTGGCTACCATCTTATCTGCCCAGCCTCGTTAAGCGGTTGGTGTCAGCTAAGTATGGTTAATGGCAGTTACACGAACTCTTGGTCCAACTGGCATGGGCCAGTGATGAACCAATTTTGATTAGATAAGTCTTTTATTTAGATTTAGCAAACCCTAGCATAGGTTAGTCATTTTGTTTTGTCTTAAGCCTTGTATGACAACTAGATCAGGAACATCCTACAACCCATCACATACACAACCCATTGAAGCCATGGACCCCAATTTTGAGACCATCCTAAGGACTATGACTGAGTAGTTCAAGCAATTGAACAATAGGTTTGATCAAGTTGAGGAAAGGCTAGGAACCCTAGAGGAAAATCAATAGACCCACGTGGGACCTGAACTACTCGAATTGACACCCCAACCCCATTGCCACCTTTTCACTCCTGAACATAATCAGCGACGACCACATCAAGATCATGTAGACCAGGATGAACGAGCCCTTAGGAGTATCAGACTTGATGCACCCTCCTTCGAAGGAAGTCTAGACCCTAAGGTATACATTGATTGGGAAAATGACATGGATCAATATTTTGAGTGGTATGAAATGTCGGAAGAAAGAAAATTCAAATTTGCCAAGCATAGGTTGACACAACATGCAAGATTATACTGAAAAAATATTGAGAGGATCACTAGGCAAAGAGAAGAAGTACCTATCAATACATGGAGACAGATGAAAATTAAGCTAAAAGAGAAATACGTCCCATTATCCTACAAACAGAGGTTACTAGATTAATGGCAAAGATTAGCAACCCTGGAAGCAGGCCGAACCCAAGTCCAAATCCATCACACAGACCCAATCCTATCACTCCACAAGCTCGTAGGGACGACAAAGAAAAGGCCCCTGAAGGTAGAAGGGAAAACAATGTCCCTTATTTTAGGTGTCATAAAATGGGACATTATGCAAGCCAATGCCCCACTAGAGCGTTACACATAGGAGAAGTAGAAGAAGAAGATCCTGAGACCCTAGAGAATTATGGAAAAGAAGTCTACGAAGCAGAAACCAATTTGGTAGATGAATATGAAGAAGAGGAAGAAATCATTGAGATGTCTGAATTTCTAGGAGTTGTGAGATGTATATTGACCCAGGCTAAAGAACAACAAGATTGGCATAGGACCAACATCCTACAAACCTTTATCAAAATAGGAGAAAAAGCCTGCAAAATCATCTTAGATAGTGGAAGCTGTGTCAATGCCATATCAACCAACACCGTCAAGAGTTTAGGGTTGCCTACTGTACCCCATCCCAATCCCTATAAGGTATCTTGGATAAATTCGACCACAATACCCATTAAACTTAGATGCCAAGTCTAGATACAATTCCAATCCTATCAGGAGATGGTATGGTGTGATGTCCTTCCTATGGGAGTAAGTAGCATTATCCTAGGCAGGCCATGGCTATACGATCATGATGCTACCCTGTTTGGATGATCAAATTCGTGTTCCTTCAATCATAATGGAAAGAAAATTGTAGTTCATCCTACCCCACCTAAGGACAACATTAAGAGGGGAGCTAGTAGTAGTCTGAAGGAAAAGAAACCTAGATTGAATCTAATCAATGCTAAGGAATTAGAGCAAGAGATCAATGAAGGTTCATCCATTTGGATGTTGATTGTTAAGGAGACCTAGGACCAAACCCCAGTAGCACATCCTCAAGAAGTGGTTGAAAGCTTAGAGGAGTTCAAAGATGTATTTCCTAAAGATCTTCCTGACAACCTACCACCTTTAAGGGACATTCAGCATGCCATAGACCTAGTTCCAGGAGCCACCTTGCCCAATCTACCCCATTATAGGATGAATCCTTCAGAGCACCAAGAATTGCAAAAGCAAGTTGGCAAGTTACTTAGGAAAGGGTTCCTTAGGGAGAGTTTAAGTCCTTGTGTAGTACCTGCCCTTCTGACCCCTAAGAAAGATGGCACTTGAAGAGTGTGTGTAGATAGTCGTGCCATCAATAAGATTACCATCAAATACCGTTTCTCTATTCTCCGTCTAGACGACATGTTAGATATGATGGCCGGAGCCACGGTATTCTCCAAAATCGATCTTAAGAGTGGCTATCATCAAGTAAGAATTAGGCCGGGGGATGAATGGAAAACCGTCTTTAAGACTAAGGACGGCTTATTTGAATGGGTAGTGATGCCTTTCGGTTTATCCAACGCACCTAGTACCTTTATGAGGATCATGACCCAAGTTTTAAGGACATTCATTGGAAAGTTTGTAGTGGTCTATTTCGATGACATTCTCATATATAGCAAAACAAAAGATGACCACTTGAATCACCTTAGACAAGTTTGTCAATCACTTAGACAAGATAGCCTCTATGCTAATCGAAAGAAATGTGAATTCATAACACATAGGACTATCTTTTTAGGATTTGTCGTGACCATTGAAGGAGTATCTGCCGATCCCGAAAAAGTCAAATCCATAATTAAGTGGCCAGTACCCAAAAACATTCATGACGTTCGTAGCTTTCATGGTGTAGCCACATTCTATAGGAGATTCATTGGAGGATTCAGCACAATTGTCGCCCCCATTACTGATTGCCTTAAGTGAGGAAATTTTGAGTGGACCAAGGCAGCCGAAAAAGCCTTTAGAGAGATTAAGGACAAGATGACATAATCACCTATATTGAGATTACCCGACTTTTACAAAGTTTTCGAGGTTGCCTGTGACGCATCAGGAGTCGGGATTGGAAGCATTCTAAGTCAGAAAAACCACCTAGTAGCATTCTTTAGCGAGAAATTAAACGACGCCAAGCTAAGATATTCTACCTACGATAGAGAGTTGTACGCAGTGGTCCAAGCCCTAAGGTACTGGAGACACTACCTTCTGCCACTAGAGTTTGTCCTATACTCCGATCATGAAGCCCTACGTTTTCTCAACTCTCAGAAAAAGTTGAACCCTAGACATGCGAAATGGGTAGAGTACATCCAGGCCTATACCTTTGTCCTGAAACATAAGGCTGGGAAAGAAAACCGTGTTACCGACGCCCTTAGTAGACGATCTATGCTCCTCACTTCTGTTAGTACCAAAGTCATAGGTTTTGAAAGGCTTAAGGAGGAGTATGAACATTGCCCCGACTTTAAGAAAATCTACCAATCAATCCGTCAAGAACCCTCGAGCCAATTCCACGATTTTACCATTCACGACGGATTCCTCTTCAAAAGAAATAAGTTGTGCATTCCCCACACCTCCATCCGAGACTTTCTAGTTTGGGAAATCCACGCCGGAGGCCTAGCTGGTCACTTTGGTAGGAACAAAACCATCTTAAAAGTCGAAGACCAGTTCTTTTGGCCAGGTCTAAATAAAAATGTTGCCCAAATAGTAGCCCGATGTCGAACCTGCACCACAGCAAAGCAACAACGATAAACCACCAGTCTATACACTCCCCTACCAGTCCCTAAATGCCCTTGGCAAGATATTATAGGATTACCCAAAACCCTGAGAAAACATGATTCAGTATATGTCGTGGTAGACCGATTCTCCAAAATGGCACACTTCATACCTTGTTCCCAGACTTATGATGCCTCAAAAATAGCTAAACTTTTTCTAAATGAAGTGGTTAGGCTACATGGTTTACCCAAGACCATCGTATCAGATAGAGACGTTAAGTTCACTAGCTATTTCTGGAAGATCCTTTGGCATATGCTAGGAACCAAACTCAAATTCTCCACTGCCTACCATCCTCAAACTGATGGTCAGACCGAAGTCGTTAATCGGAGTCTAGGAAACTTATTGAGATGCCTTGTCGGTGACAACCTAGGAAACTGGGATCTCCTATTATCACGCGCTGAATTCGCTTCTAACAGCTCAGTCAATAGATCCATAGGAAAGAGTCCTTTTGAGATTGTCCATGGATATAAACCTAGAAAACCAGTAGATCTTATTCCATTACCATCACATGCACGAGTCTCAGAGACAACAGAATCATATGCACAACATGTCAGGGATTTACATAAGAAAATCAGTAAGAAAATTGACATGAGTAACAAAGCTTATGCGCAAGCAGCTAATCATCACAAACGAGCTAAGGAATTCATTGAAGGAGACTATGTTATAATTAGACTAAAATCTGAAAGGTTTCCCCCGGGAACTATGAAAAAATTGCATGCCTGCAGTGCAGATCCATTTAGAATATTAAAGAAAATTGAACCTAATGCTTATGTGGTTGACTTACCCCTTGATTTTGGTATTAGCTCGACCTTCAACATCTCAGACCTTATAGAGTATAAGGGACCAACATTGATACCTAGTGAGCCTTTTGATCATGCTCCTATTAAGAGTGAACCCACACCTGAGTGCCCTCCAGCCACATTTCCAGAATCGAGAGATAGGGTTGAACATGTTTTGGATGATCAAGCTATCACCACCCGGAACAAAGGGTACCAATGCTATTTGGTTCACTGGGAGGGTCGACCAAAATCTGATGATTCATGGATTACTCGAGAGGACCTACAGAGACTCAATCCAGATCTTCTAGAAAAGTACCACAGCCAAACCAACCCCTGTTCGACAGAGTCGAATTCTTCCCACCCCGGAAGAATTGCTGCGGGCACCAGAATCCAGAAATGACTCCAATCAATTAACTCAAGGTCACTGTGGCTTTGATCGAGTTCTGTAAATAAAATCAATAAGTTAGAAAGCAAGCCTCAATAAGTTAGAAAGCAAGCCTCAATAAGTTAGAAAGCAAGCCAAGTCAGGACAGGTTGCATGTTTATACTACCACCTTGAGTGTTTCTACCACCACCTTTGCACACCCTTGGAGCACCATTTCGGCATCTACATCAACATCAGCTGGCCACCTCACCACCACTGCAACCAATGGAAGCATGCCAACCAGGATGAAGTCAAGCATAAGGAGCTGACCACATCATCTCATGAAAAGAACCACTACAACGTCATGCCACCTCATCAGAAGAACCAAATACTATGCAACATGCTATGTGACACCTATTGGGATGCCACCTCAATACCACATCAGCAATCATCTCAACCAGACACCACCTCAACACCACATCAGCAATCATCTCAACCAAGAGGATAATGCCAAATGGAAGAGTCAAAATCAAAAGAACCAATCACCATGCCACCTCATACAAGTTGACACGTCACCCAAATTCAAAGTCCAAGAGGTCGGCCACAATTTAAATGCAAGAAAATTTCAAATGGGAGCCAACAACTTTTCAAATTCCCCTTAAAGCTGGCCAACCTTCTTTCCTTTTCTCTAGCAACCAAGCCTTCAAATGTGGAGCGCCATTCATTATGTGTTTAAATTTCAAATCATGAGAAAAGTCTATAAATACCTCCTTATGACATCTTGTAATTTCAGTTGATAAATGAATAAAAATAAAAGAAGCTTCTTTCTTCCTTAGCATTCTTGCTTTGTCACCTTGAGAGAAGGTTGGGCGTGAGGCCCTTGTTCCAAGTTGGGCGTGAGGCCCTAAAGCCACTTCCACATCCACCATAGCCCTATCTCCTCTCACCTTCCTTTTCTTTTGTGATTCCATTCCTCTCTCACGCCAAACCTCTAATCCATGTTTCTTTGCAGGTCCTTAAAGTACTCTATGTCATTGGGTCTATTATCCTTCCAAAACAATATTAAGGGGGCCCTGTTGCAATGGAAGATGAAGCTTGGTTATCCAATCATCAACCCTCGAGAGTGAGATCAAGGATCCTCCTCCGAAAAAATTTCAGAAGTTCAATGTTTGGTAAGCCTCAACTCTATGTCTGATTCATTGAAGAAAGCATCATAATCTAGTGGTTTCTCAACCACAACGGTCCATTACTCTAAGTCCTAAATGAATAATTAGTATATGCGGGTAACTAGTCCTGAAATTACTATGCTCATGATAATGCTTTCTTAGCTCATATGTGACTGAATTTCCTGTTGCAATTAGGCTAGTTAATCAACATAACTTACGGATAACCCTTATGTTTAAATCCCTCGCATTCATCCCGCATCACAATCCACCAATAGGCCTCCATTATTCAATGGAGCTAACTATACCTATTAGAAGGCTAGAATGAGGATATTTATCCAAGCCCAAGATTATGATGTTTGGAGCATCATAATTAATGGACCATATATTTCTTCTATCTATGTTGATAACATTGCTATACCCAAGCTTGAAAAAGATTGGGATGATAATGATAGAAGGAAGGCACAACTAAATGCCAAAGCAATGAATATTCTTTATTGTGCCTTGGACCCTAATGAATTCAATAAAATCTCTACTTGTCATTCTGCAAAGAAGATATGGGATAGACTTGAGGTGACCGACGAGGGCACAAATTAAGTCAAAAAATCCAAAATTAACATGCTAGTTCATAAATATGAACTATTTAAAATGGAGTCTAATAAAACCATCTCTTGCATGTTTACAAAATTTACTGATATTGTCAACGGCTTAAAAAGGTTTGGCAAAAGTTATACTAACAGTGATCTTTTTAGAAAAATTCTTCGCTCTTTACCAAGGTCATGGGAAGCCAAGGTCACGGCAATCCAAAAAACAAAAGACTTGAACAAACTGCCACTCGAGGAGCTTCTTGGATCTCTAATGACGCATGAGCTCACAATGAAACAACACAGTGAAGAAGAATCCTCTCATAAGAAAAAGATAATTGCCCTCAAGTCTACTTCCTCTATAAGGATCTTTCTTGCACTAGCAGCAGTGAAGAAGAAGATGAAAGTGAATCCTAGGTTCTTCAGTATTAAGCATGCAGAATTTTTTTTTTTTTTAAAACCATGGTTGAACCTGATCGGGTTGCCTACGAAGCTTTTCATAAGGGGGATCAAGCCATACGTAGTTCTTTTTAAGTTTTAAAATGCAACAGAATAACCGAATCAAATAATTTAATTCAAGCATGCTTACAAGATCAAATCTAGAAATCAGCATCTTAAGAACATATAGGATTATGCTGGAATCGTTTAAATAATTATGCTAAAACTTTCATACATGATTAATTATCAAATCTGAAAGGTAAACACTCTATTTTGATTAATCTCTGAATATCCATCGAATGGATTCTGGAGATAACTCCGTGAGGAGCCCCAAAGGAGGGTAAAACCTCGAGGAATCAGACCTAAATCCTGACTCCAAAATAAAATATTGATGTGGGATTAATACCTTTTATGATAGAATAAACTTGTGGATCTGATCCTTGACTTCGCAGCCATGCACACGAATGGCCTCTATGAGAAGTACACGCGAAGTTCCTGAAGAGATCCAATCCTACGGAAGTGCTAGCTTGCGCAGAATTTCTTGAGGCTGAAATTTGATCTTCCCAACGCTATCAACTTTTGATCCGCCTTCTTGGAAGAACTTGGAGAAAAAGTTTAGAGGGATTGAAGAGGACTTAGATCTGATCTAAAGACTCTTATGATCAGGAACCCCTAACACTAATGGCGTGATGGACTTAGAGGAGGAAGAAGTCGGCTAGATTGAATACAGAATTTTTTCATGCATGAACTAGGGTTCCTCTCTTTTCTTTTCCCTTTGTTTTCTTCTTTTTCTCTCTTTTTTTCTTGAATTCGACCACCAACTAATGGAGGTCCTTTTAATGTTGCTATCCCCTCTAACTTCATGCCAACCATCCCATATTTGATGAGGATTTTGTGGGGTTTTGAATTTTGAATTCAAAATTCAAGTTCATGCGCCATTACATGATGAAGCTTGATCTAATCTAAACCATTCATCATGTTGTCACTTTCCTCTTTCAATTTCGAAATTTCCATGCCCCCAATCAGATTAGAGGGTCACGTGGTGATTTTGTGGTGATTAAATTCGAAATTCAACCTTAATTAGAAGTGAGATAAAGGTAAGGATGGCATATGCCATGAAGAGAGAGAATTTGATCTTATCCAATTCTTTTCATAATTTATCTCTCCATGTCACCCCATCTGTTGATGAAAGAGGTCCATGATGTTGCCAAGTGTCCCATGGCACCATTAAATAAATTAAATTAAATTTTAATCATATTAAAAATTAATTTATGGCACCATGTATGGATATATGACAAGTGGATTTCAAGATCCGAACAGTTTCAGATCAAACCCATTTAATTTAATTAAATTCTGTTGCTGGTGGTCCAAACCGAGAACGATTGGCACAGCGGTGTGAACGGGGTTCCCTTGGAGTTGGGTTGATTGCGCTCCACCTTCCACCTTCCACCGGAAAACCTGCAGGCAAGCCTCGCACCACCACTGGGGTAGTGGGGGCCCTCCGACGATCAAGTCAGAGGAGATTGAAGGAGAAGGAGAGATAGTAGTAACGGATAAGAGAATACTCTGGAAAACCTTTGCTTACCCTCCCCCTCCCCCCCCAGCCCCATATATATCAGGCTGGGGGGTTTTTCTGGGGATTCGTCATCGTGTGGCACAATGGGGCTGCCACTGACATGGCCGTTACAGGGCGTCGTGGGGCAGCGCTGGGTACGGCCCTGGCAGGGCATAGTGGAGCTCCGCTTTGTACGGCTGTTACAGGGGATCGTGGGGCAGCGCCGGATACGGCCGTTGCAGGGAGTAGTGGAGCAGGGGGCCGCGGCGTGCCTCAGAGGAACAGTCTGTTGTTGTCGAGAGATTGCCGACTCGGGGTCGGATGACTGGATCAGGGGGCAGCCGACTCGGGGTCGGGCTGCGGAGCCGAAGATATCCGACTCAGGGTCGGATTGCTGGATCAAGGGGCAGCCGACTCGGGGTCGGGCTGCGGAGCCGAAGATATCCGACTCGGGGTCGGATTGCTGGATCAAGGGGCAGCCGACTCGGGGTCGGGCTGCGGAGCCGAAGATATCCGACTCGGGGTCGGATTGCTGGATCAAGGGACTGCCGTAGTCTTCCTGGGCGCGCGTGCCGGTCACGTGGGGCATGGTGGCTAAATTCCCCCGTAACAGTAGCCCCCCACTTCCGAGCCTGGAACTAGGAGGGGAACGGGTGAAGGGAGTGATGCTTCGAGATTGCCGCCATCCCTCGGAAAGGCGCGCGTGCTTCGAGCTTCCCGCCTCCTTTATGGCGTATAGCGGTTGTCGCTGATCTGGCAGTCTGCGGATTTCGGCGGACATCCTTCCTTAATGGCGTCGATTCGCCTTTAGGGCGCGAGCGATCCTTCGGCAGCCAGGCGTCCTCTGGCGTCACCGAGGCGTCACCCGCCCTTCCGCCTATTTAACCGGGGGCCCTCCCCCGTCCGCTTTTCTCTTCGCAGGCATCTTCGAGTTTCTCCCTTGCGCTGCTGTCGTTGCCGTCGGACTGTTTGCTCGCTCCTCCTTTGACGCCCTCGGAGCCGTTCTTCCTTCCCTTCCGGTGAGTTGCCCCATTCTTCAATTTAGGGCTCTCCATACTTTCTCCTTCCGTATTAGTGTACTTCAGTCGTTCCGGTCCTTTCCCCCTTCTTGGCCCTGTCCTGACCGTAGATCCACTGGCCATTAGGTATGGACGAAGTAAGAGCGGACCGCATTCAGTCGGATCTGGTCCCCGAAGACCTAGATAGGTTCGTGGCCTGGTACCACCTTCCCAAAGCCTGCAACGTTACGCTCCCGGGGCCTGAGGAGAGGATGTCCCATCCTCCTCCAGGGAACGTCGCCATCAACGAGGACATCCTTCGGGCCGGGTTCCGCTTTCCCCCCTCGGACTTAGTTGTACAGGTGCTTCGGGATTTAAGAGTGGCGCCGACGCAACTGGTGCCGAACTCATGGCGCGCCCTGACGGCCTTCCAGGTTCTCTGCCGCATGCACGAGGTTCCCGCCACCCTGAATGTCTTTTGGGAATGCTACGGCCTGAACGGCCACCCCCAGGATAGAGGGTGGTGGCGCTTTGCGGCGCGGCGAGGGTGCGGCCTCGTCAAGGAGGCTCCTTCCTCCATCCACGGCTGGAAGGAGCGTTTCTTTTTCATTGACGTAGATCCCTCTTGGGGAATCAGGGCAACCTGGGAGACGCCGATGAAGTCCCCGATCGGCCTATCGAGGTTGTCGAGGGAGGAATCCGATGGCGTCGCCGTCTTGAAGGGGTTGGTTGCCGAGGGCCGGCTCCCCCCGGTGTCTCGCCTTATTTCTGAGGACACCTTGGTGAACGTCGGCCTGAGCTCGGTCCCCGCTGACTGTGAGCCCGCCACCACTTCTTTTTTAGCTTTTTTCTCCTCTTTCATTTCTTCTTTCCATCAGCTTCTCAGTCTCCGACCAACTCGTCCTTTTTGCAGAAATCGACGACGTCATACGGTCGGACAAGGCGATGGCTGTTGGTAGGACGTCCCTACTGGAAGCGGTCCGGAGGAAGAAACGGACTCCTCCGAGCGGGGTCCCACCGGCGAAGAAGTCCCGCCTGCAGGCGACTCCGACGCCGACAGACGGGTCCGGACCCACCGATCAGGGGGACGCCGCGGGCTCGGACCGACAGTTGGCGCTGTATCAGCCCTCCGGTGATGAGACTACCGTTATTCCGGAGGTGTCATCCGAGCGCGCCCGAGACGGCCGGGTTGGACGCGATCGGTCCCCAACCCGGCCTTCGACTCGGTCTTGCCGACTCCTAACTCTTGAAGTTCTTCCGGCGCTAGGCCAGGCATCCGAGGGTTAGGCCTCAGGAAATTCTTTCGGCACTAGGCCAGGCATCCGAGGGTTAGGCCTCAGGAAATTCTTCCGGCGCTAGGCCAGGCATCCGAGGGTTAGGCCTCAGAAAATTCTTCTGGCGCTAGGCCAGGCATCCGAGGGTTAGGCCTCAGGAAATTCTTCCGGCGCTAGGCCAGGCATCCGAGGGTTAGGCCTCAGGAAATTCTTCCGGCGCTAGGTCAGGCATCCGAGGGTTAGGCCTCAGGAAATTCCGCTCGTTAGTCGGCCAAGGCTGGCGCAAGCCGAGGCGACCGGTCGGGGCTTCAGGCTAGTCTGCTCCCGGGATGATCATCGGGTTAGCCTGGCATGTGAGGGCCGAGCCTCGGGAGATTCCGCTCGTTGGTCGGCCAAGGCTGGCGCAAGCCGAGGCGACCAGTCGGGGCTTCAGGCTTGTCTGCTCCCGGGATGATCATCGGGTTAGCCTGGCATCCGAGGGCCGAGCCTCGGGAGATTCCGCTCGTTGGTCGGCCAAGGCTGGCGCAAGCCGAGGCGACCAGTCGGGGCTTCAGGCTAGTCTGCTCCCGGGATGATCATCGGGTTAGCCTGGCATCCGAGGGCCGAGCCTCGGGAGATTCCGCTCGTTGGTCGGCCAAGGCTGGCGCAAGCCGAGGCGACCGGTCGGGGCTTCAGGCTAGTCTGCTCCCGGGATGATCATCGGGTTAGCCTGGCATCCGAGGGCCGAGCCTCGGGGAATTCCGCTCGTTGGTCGGCCAAGGCTGGCGCAAGCCGAGGCGACCGGTCGGGGCTTCAGGCTAGTCTGCTCCCGGGATGATCATCGGGTTAGCCTGGCATCCGAGGGCCGAGCCTCGGGGAATTCCGCTCGTTGGTCGGCCAAGGCTGGCGCAAGCCGAGGCGACCGGTCGGGGCTTCAGGCTAGTCTGCTCCCGGGATGATCATCGGGTTAGCCTGGCATCCGAGGGCCGAGCCTCGGAGAATTCCGCTCGTTGGTCGGCCAAGGCTGGCGCAAGCCGAGGCGACCGGTCGGGGCTTCAGGCTAGTCTGCTCCCGGGATGATCATCGGGTTAGCCTGGCAACCGAGGGCCGAGCCTCGGGGAATTCCGCTCGTTGGTCGGCCCGGCTGGCGCAAGCCGAGGCGACCAGTCGGGGCTTCAGGCTAGTCTGCTCCCGGGATGATCATCGGGTTAGCCTGGCATCCGAGGGCCGAGCCTCGGAGAATTCCGCTCGTTGGTCGGCCAAGGCTGGCGCAAGCCGAGGCGACCGGTCGGGGCTCAGGCTAGTCTGCTCCCGGGATGATCATCGGGTTAGCCTGGCATCCGAGGGCCGAGCCTCGGAGAATTCCGCTCGTTGGTCGGCCAAGGCTGGCGCAAGCCGAGGCGACCGGTCGGGGCTTCAGGCTAGTCTGCTCCCGGATGATCATCGGGTTAGCCTGGCATCCGAGGGCCGAGCCTCGGGGAATTCCGCTCGTTGGTCGGCCAAGGCTGGCGCAAGCCGAGGCGACCGGTCGGGGCTTCAGGCTAGTCTGCTCCCGGGATGATCATCGGGTTAGCCTGGCATCCGAGGACCGAGCCTCGGAGAATTCCGCTCGTTGGTCGGCCAATGCTGGCGCAAGCCGAGGCGACCGGTCGGGGCTTCAGGCTAGTTTGCTCCCGGGATGATCATCGGGTTAGCCAGGCATCCGAGGGTCGAGCCTCGGAGAATTCCGCTCGTTGGTCGGCCAAGGCTGGCGCAAGCCGAGGCGACCGGTCGGGGCTTCAGGCTACTCTGCTCCCGGGATGATCATCGGGTTAGCCTGGCATCCGAGGGCCGAGCCTCGGAGAATTTCGCTCGTTGGTCGGCCAAGGCTGGCGCAAGCCGAGGCGACCGGTCGGGGCTTCAGGCTAGTCTGCTCCCGGGATGATCATCGGGTTAGCCTGGCATCCGAGGGCCGAGCCTCGGGGAATTCCGCTCGTTGGTCGGCCAAGGCTGCCGCAAGCCGAGGCGACCGGTCGGGGCTTCAGGCTAGTCTGCTCCAGGGATGATCATCGGGTTAGCCTGGCATCCAAGGGCCGAGCCTCGGGGAATTCCGCTCGTTGGTCGGCCAAGGCTGGCGCAAGCCGAGGCGACCGGTCGGGGCTTTAGGCTAGTCTGCTCCCGGGATGATCATCGGGTTAGCCTGGCATCCGAGGGCCGAGCCTCGGGAAATTCCGCTCGTTGGTCGGCCAAGGCTGGCGCAAGCCGAGGCGACCGGTCGGGGCTTCAGGCTAGTCTGCTCCCGGGATGATCGTCGGGTTAGCCTGGCATCCGAGGGCCGAGCCTCGGGGAATTCCGCTCGTTGGTCGGCCAAGGCTGGCACAAGCCGAGGCGACCGGTCGGGGCTTCAGGCTAGTCTGCTCCCGGGATGATCATCGGGTTAGCCTGGCATCCGAGGGCCGAGCCTCGGAGAATTTCACTCGTTGGTCGGCCAAGGCTGGCGCAAGCCGAGGCGACCGGTCGGGGCTTCAGGCTAGTCTGCTCCCGGGATGATCATCGGGTTAGCCTGGCATCCGAGGGCCGAGCCTCGGGGAATTCCGCTCGTTGGTCGGCCAAGGCTGGCGCAAGCCGAGGCGACCGGTCGGGGCTTCAGGCTAGTCTGCTCCCGGGATGATCATCGGGTTAGCCTGGCATCCGAGGGCCGAGCCTCGGAGAATTTCGCTCGTTGGTCGGCCAAGGCTGGCGCAAGCCGAGGCGACCGGTCGGGGCTTCAGGCTAGTCTGCTCCCGGGATGATCATCGGGTTAGCCTGGCATCCGAGGGCCGAGCCTCGGGGAATTCCGCTCGTTGGTCGGCCAAGGCTGGCGCAAGCCGAGGCGACCGGTCGGGGCTTCAGGCTAGTCTGCTCCCGGGATGATCATCGGGTTAGCCTGGCATCCGAGGGCCGAGCCTCGGAGAATTTCGCTCGTTGGTCGGCCAAGGCTGGCGCAAGCCGAGGCGACCGGTCGGGGCTTCAGGCTAGTCTGCTCCCGGAATGATCATCGGGTTAGCCTGGCATCCGAGGGCCGAGCCTCGGGGAATTCCGCTCGTTGGTCGGCCAAGGCTGGCGCAAGCCGAGGCGACCGGTCGGGGCTTCAGGCTAGTCTGCTCCCGGGATGATCATCGGGTTAGCCTGGCATCCGAGGGCCGAGCCTCGGGAAATTCCGCTCGTTGGTCGGCCAAGGCTGGCGCAAGCCGAGGCGACCGGTCGGGGCTTCAGGCTAGTCTGCTCCCGGGATGATCGTCGGGTTAGCCTGGCATCCGAGGGCCGAGCCTCGGGGAATTCCGCTCGTTGGTCGGCCAAGGCTGGCGCAAGCCGAGGCGACCGGTCGGGGCTTCAGGCTAGTCTGCTCCCGGGATGATCATCGGGTTAGCCTGGCATCCGAGGGCCGAGCCTCGGGGAATTCCGCTCGTTGGTCACGCGCCTGTCGCTTGCCGCTCGACGAGATTTCTCCGTGGCCAGCTACGATTGTGTTTCTCCTCTTCTCCAAGCGTCGCCTGGGGAACACCAGAAGGGTATTAAATGCTAATTGAGGCGTTACCTGGGAAATCGGATCGCCAGTTGCTGCTTGCAAGGAGTGTCAGTTAAGCGGCCGCGATACGCGCGTTCTTCGAGGCGGATGCGGCCTGGGCGCGAGCGGAGATACGTGGGCCGTGGGATACACACCGCCCGGAGTGTTCTGCATGAAGAATGCAATTAAGGAGAACGACGCTTAGGAGATCGTGGGAGGATACGCCTCGAGAGCTGGAACGGCTCCGGATTCGGTGCGCCCGCCTTTATTGGAGCCACCCGCATCGGAACGACCGGGGGGCCACAGTTTGGCTATAAGTATAAGTGCAGGCGCGGTGGAGCCTGCCAAGCCGGAGCTATTCAGGTTACCATGGATCGTGGACCTCCTCTCCGGCGTGTGGCTGGGAAACCCCCGCCGGAGGAACGGGAGGCGCGCCCCTCGCGACTTCCGCCAACTAGCCATTTCATCTAGGATCAACAAGGAGGTTCTCCCCGGCGGAACTCCGCTCTAGGCGTTTCATCCGGGATCACATCCCCCCTCCTTTCAGT
Source organism: Phoenix dactylifera (assembly GCF_009389715.1). Taxonomy (NCBI): domain Eukaryota; kingdom Viridiplantae; phylum Streptophyta; class Magnoliopsida; order Arecales; family Arecaceae; genus Phoenix; species Phoenix dactylifera. Next base: position 251,652 of record NW_024067763.1, on the reverse strand, counting down.
CCCGCCTCCCGATTGAGCTCTGCGCCAGACGCTTCATCCGGGATCGCGCCTCCTCGCGCTCTTCTCCCTTGTATTCCTTCCCTCCCCTTCTCCTGGGGAGGACCGGAATATCCCTTGGAGGTGGCGTTTCTCTGGAGGCAGCGGGAACTCCTCCTTCGTCCACTTCTTCTTCGTCCGCGCCGGCTCTTCGTCCTTTGCGTGAGGCGTGGATGGCGCCTCCGGGGAGAAGCACCCACGCCCGTTGGGATTGCAGCTGCTTCGGATGGAGGGTTCGGGGTCCCAGATCTTCAGCTCCACGGAGTCTCCACCCCTTCCTTGTTTTCTTTACTCCCCAATTCCCCTCTGGGAATTCTTTGTAATCACACGAACACACCGTTGTAACCAGGAATTATTGAAATGAAAAGAATTGTACATTTTTCGAACTGTCTTCCTGGCTTTGTCGCTCTACTGGTGATACACCCGCAGGTTAGCGGAATTCCAGCTCCTCGGAATTTCTCGACCATCTAGGGCCTCCAACTGGTAGGAGCCAGGTCGGTTTACCCAGCGAACCCTATACGGGCCTTCCCAATTTGGCGCCAGCTTCCCACCTTCCGCGGGTTGAGATGCTTTGGCTCGCCTTAGCACCAGATCTCCGATTCTGAAAAGTTTCGGTCGGACCTTGGAGTTATAATATCGGGCCACCCTCCGCTGATACATCGCCATCCGAACCTGCGCCATTTCTCTTGCTTCTTCCAAGAGGTCTAGGTTCCCTCGGAGTTGCTCCGAATTGGCCTCGGGTCGGTGCGCGGCGACCCGGGGCGAGGGGAGTCCGAGCTCCACGGGAACAACCGCTTCCGTGCCATAGGTTAGGCTGAAAGGCGTCTCCCCGGTAGGGGTCCGATGCGTGGTCCGATACGCCCAAAGGACATTCTCGAGTTCTTCGACCCAAGCTTGCCCCGTCCGACCGATTCGCGCCTTAATTCCTTGGAGGATTGTCCGATTTGTGACCTCGGCCTCACCGTTGGTTTGGGGATGCGACACAGATGTGAACCGATGCTCGATCCCGAACTCCTCGCAGAAGTCACGGAAATGCTTGTTGTCGAACTGTCGACCATTATCCGAGATGAGGACCCGAGGTACCCCAAATCGGACAATGATGTTTTTCTTCACGAACTTCCGGACTTGCGCCTCCGTGATAGTGGCCAGCGGCTCTGCCTCCACCCACTTGGTGAAGTAGTCGATTGCAACAATCAAAAATTTCCGCTGGGCTGAAGCGACGGGGAATGGTCCGAGGATATCCATTCCCCACTGTGCGAAGGTCCAGGGCGCGGTGATTGGTGCCAAGGGGACAGAAGGGACTCTCTGGACATTGGCGTGGCGCTGGCAGGCGTCGCATTTCCGTACGTGATCCTTTGAGTCCTCCAACAAGGTAGGCCAATAATAGCCTTGCCTCATGATCTTGTGCGCTAAGGACCTAGCCCCCAAGTGCGATCCGCAGACGCCCTCATGGACTTCGCCGAGGACGTAGGCCGCCTCTGAGGGGCGGAGGCACCTTAAGAGGGGGGCGGTGAACGAGGTCCGATACAGCCTCCCTTCATAGAGTACGTAGTGGGCGGACTTCTTGACAAGTCGCCGAGCTTGATCTTCGTCTTCAGGGAGGATCCCTTCGGCGAGGTAGGCGACGAGCGGGTCCATCCAAGACGGCTCCGGATCAATCGTCATCACCGCTCCAGCCTCGCCGATGCTCGGGGCATCCAGGGTCTCCAGGTAGATTGCCCTCGACAAGTTGTGGGCCTCTGTGCCCACCAAGCGGGACAACCTGTCGGCCCTGGCATTTTCGCTTCTGGGGACCTGCTGAATGTCGACACTGCCGAGGTCGGAAATGAGTGCTTGCACCTTCCGGACGTAGTTCTGCATGGTCGGGCTCCGGGCCTCGAACTCCCCACGAACCTGCCCGACCACCAGCTGGGAGTCGGTGAAGACCTTCAAACGCCGAATGCCGAGCTCTCTGGTGAGTTTGAGTCCCGTGACTAGGGCCTCGTACTCCGCCTCGTTGTTGGTCACTGGAAATCCAAACCTCAAGGCATACTCGGCTATCACTCCATCAGGACTGGTAAGGACCAGCCCGGCCCCTCCACCCTCGGGGTTCGACGACCCATCGATGTGAAGCGTCCAAATCGGGAGGTCGAGGCTGGGCGTTTCCAGCGGTCTAGGTTCCGCCTCCTGCACCGTGCACTCAGCGAGGAAGTCCGCGAGCACCTGGGCCTTGATGGCGGGTCGAGGCTGGTAGCGGATGTCGAACTCACCGAGTTCTACTGCCCACTTCACCAGTCGTCCCGCATTCTCGGGGTTGCTGAGGATCTGCCGTAGTGGTTGATCGGTTAAGAGGGTGACCGAATGAGCCTGGAAATAGGGGCGAAGCCTCCTGGTCGCGGTCAGCAGCGCGAAGGCGATCTTTTCAGCCTTCGTGTACCGCGTCTCGGCATCCCGTAGGACCCGGCTGATGTAGTACACAGGCTTCTGGAGCTTTGCCTCTTCCCGAACCAGCACCGCACTGACCGCGGTTGGGGAGACCGCCAGATAGAGGTAGAGCATCTCCCTTCTTGCGGCTTGGACAGTAGGGGAGGAGACGCCAGGTATTCCTTGAGCTGGTCGAATGCTGCTTGACATTCGGCCGTCCAGAGGAAGTCTTTCGGGCGTTTTAACACCTTGAAGAATGGTTGGCAGCGTTCGGCCGATTTTGCCACAAATCGTCCAAGCGCGGCGACCCTTCCAGCGAGCTCCTGAACCTCCTTTACTTTGGTTGGAGGGGACATACCTTGGATGGCCTTGATTTTGTCTGGGTTGGCTTCGATACCCTGCTGGTTGACAATGAAACCGAGGAACCTCCCGGCCGAAGCGCCGAAGGCGCACTTCGCTGGGTTCAGCTTCATGCGAAACTTCCGCAAGGTGGTGAAAGTCTCCTCCAAATCCGTGATGTGCTGGTCTGCATGGCGGCTCTTCACCAGCATATCGTCCACGTACACCTCCATGTTCTGGCCGATTTGCTCTTTGAAGATTTTGTTGACGAGGCGCTGGTAAGTGGCGCCAGCATTCTTCAGACCGAAGGGCATTACCTTGTAGCAGTACAGCCCCCGGTCTGTTATAAAGGCAGTTTTCTCCTCGTCCTGTGGGGCCATCATTATCGGGTTGTAACCGGAGAAGGCGTCCATGAAAGACAGCAGCTGATATCCGGAAGTCGCGTCGACCAGTTGGTCTATTCGCGGAAGCGGAAAGCTATCCTTAGGGCACGCCTTGTTCAAGTCGGTATAGTCGATGCACATCCTCCACTTCCCGCTCGCCTTCCGGACAAGTACAACATTTGCCAGCCACTCGAGGTAGCTTACCTCCCTTATGAATCCTGCCTCCAAGAGCTTGTCTACCTCCTGGTCGACCATCCGGATCCGATCCGGGGCACAGTGTCTCTTCTTCTGCTTTATTGGTCGGTGGGTCGGGTCGACGTTGAGGGCGTGAGAAATGACCTCCGGGTCGATCCCAGGTACATCGGCCGCCGACCAGGCAAATACATCGGCATTGGCTCGGAGAAATTCCACCAACCGGGCCCGAGCTCCCGGGTCGAGATTGGCGCCGACCCGGACCGCCCGGTCGGGGCGGCCTTCCTCAAGGGGGACTTCGACCACTCCCTCGGCCGGCTCCCCGTGCCGCAAGGCCACCTCGTCTCTGGCATCAAGGGACTCGACGCTTAGGGCTTCCACGGGCTTCTTCCCTTTGAGGGTTGCTAGAAAACATTGCCGTGCGGTCGGTTGGTCACCTCGGACCTCTCCGATCCCGACCGCCGTGGGGAACCGCATGAGCAAGTGGTACGTGGAGACCACCGCGCGAAGGGCGTTCAGCCCGGGTCGCCCGAGGATAGCGTTGTAGGCCGAGGGGATACGGACGACCAAGAACCCGAGTCGCACCGTGGCTTCTGCGGGTGCGACGCCCGCAGTCACAGGCAGCTCAACGACACCTTCCGCCGGGACTGCATCACCGGTGAATCCTACGAGGGGGGTGGACACTTTGTGCAACAACTGTCTGGACAAGCTCATCTTTTGGAAGGCCTCGTAAAACAAAATATCAGCTGAGCTTCCACTATCCACAAGAACACGTCTTACATCATAGTTTGCCATAGTGAGGGGGATCACCATGGCGTCATCGTGGGGAGTCTGAACCCCCTTTACATCCTCATCAGAAAAGGTGATTACATTGCCGACCCTCTGCCTCTTTACGACGGCCGTCCCTGACGCTTCCGTCGAGCCCCCTGCGTTCCTCACGGGCCGAGAGCAGCCCCCAGTGATAGTGTGAATCACGCCCGCAACGGGTCGATTCTGCTCCCGAGGCTCCGGAGGAGCCGGGTCGGCCGGACGCGGGTCTGCGGGGGGACGTCGGTCGCTCACATACCGACCGAGACGCCCCCGACGGATAAGAGCCTTGATCTCGTCCCGAAGCTGGAAGCAGTCCTCTGTGTCGTGGCCGTGGTCTCGGTGGTACTCACAGTACGCCCGGGAGGGCCTCTTTCCAGGGATCCTTCGTATCTGTCTCGGGGCCGGGAGGTCCTCCCGCCCCTTGATCTCCATAAGGATCTGGGCCCGGGGAGTCAGGAGAGGGGTGTACCGGTTGAAACGTCGGGGCGGAGAACGAGGGCGTGGGGCGCCGTGGTTCTTCGCCGGCGACGGGCTTCTGCGCCGAGCACTACACGCTCCCTACGCGCTCCCATACAGCGAAAAGAAAGCGCATTCCACACAACTTCCTCTTACATCCTAGTCCCCCGCCTCGCTTCTCTTTAGAACGCTGGGGCGTCGGGCTCCTCCTCTGGCGTGCCTCTTTCCGCCTTTTCTTCCCAAGCTTTTGTGGGATCTCGGCGGCCTCCTTGCTCCGGTGGGCGGCCGCCTCCTCGGCATCCGCATACTGGTTCGCCCGGGACAACAGCTCTGGGAAGCTCCGCGGCAGGCGTTTGTCCAGGGAGAAGGTGAGTCTGCCCTTCCGGAAGCCACGCTTCAGGGCTGAAAGAGCTACCTCCTGACTCAGGTTCCGGACCTCCAGCGTAGCCCTGTTGAAGCGGGTAAGATAATCCCGCAGGCTTTCTCCCTCGTTTTGCCGGACATCAAAGAGGGAGTCGGAGACCAGTCGCCGCCGGCTACTGACGGCGAAATGAGTGATGAAGAGGCGAGTGAACTGGTCGAAGGACCGGATTGAGTCAGCCTCCAGCCCGGCGAACCATGCCCTCACCGGGCCACGGAGGGTTGCCGGGAAAGCCTTGCAGAGAAGGGGATCTGATGCTCCGTGGAGGAGCATAAGGGTCCTGAAACTCTCGACGTGATCCTGCGGGTCCGCCGCCCCGTCATAGGGCTCGATCGCCGGCATTTTGAACCCCGGCGGATTCGGGGTCCGCAGGATCCTCGAGGCGAGCGCCGGCTGGGAGGAGATCTCTAAGTCGGCGAAGGGATCTTTGGAATGGCCCTTCAGGACCTGGAGTTGTCGGTGGAGATCGTCCACCCGCCGGTCCAGGGAACGCGACCGGTGGGTGGGAGACAAGGAGCGGCGAGAGGGGGATCGACCGGAGCGCGGGTTCCTCGAGGACTGGGGGATCTGGAAACGCGCCCGGGCCCGCCTCTCGTACCCTGCGCAGCTCCGGTGGAAAGGTCCCGGCAGAATGGAGCGTGCTCGAGAATCCTCCTCGCGTCAGCGCTCCTCCCCATGGGAGAGGAAGGAACGCGGGTTAAGGAGGACAGGCGAACGCTCAGGCAGCGGCGGCTCCTGAGCCTGCTGCGGCGCCCGGGACATCGCACCCTGCAGATTCTGCACCGCCTCCGCGAGGGTGCGAACCTGCTGGGTTAGCTGGTCGAACTGGGCGGCTTCGACCATCTGAATGGGCGGTGGGGCGGTGGAGTGTTGCTGAGAGCGTGTTGGGGATGCAGCGGCCTCCCGGCCAGTGGCGCGAGAGGCCCCGCGACCGGAAGCATTGGAAGCTCCACGACCACCTCGCCGTGCCATTACGATCGCTCTGAGATCCGGCCCTTCCTCTAGCGCCAACTGTTGCTGGTGGTCCAAACCGAGAACGATTGGCACAGCGGTGTGAACGGGGTTCCCTTGGAGTTGGGTTGATTGCGCTCCACCTTCCACCGGGAAACCTGCAGGCAAGCCTCGCACCACCACTGGGGTAGTGGGGGCCCTCCGACGATCAAGTCAGAGGAGATTGAAGGAGAAGGAGAGATAGTAGTAACGGATAAGAGAATACTCTGGAAAACCTTTGCTTACCCTCCCCCTCCCCCCCCAGCCCCATATATATCAGGCTGGGGGGTTTTTCCGGGGATTCGTCATCGTGTGGCATGATGGGGCTGCCACTGACATGGCCGTTACAGGGCGTCGTGGGGCAGCGCTGGGTACGGCCCTGGCAGGGCATAGTGGAGCTCCGCTTTGTACGGCTGTTACAGGGGATCGTGGGGCAGCGCCGGATACGGCCGTTGCAGGGAGTAGTGGAGCAGGGGGCCGCGGCGTGCCTCAGAGGAACAGTCTGTTGTTGTCGAGAGATTGCCGACTCGGGGTCGGATGACTGGATCAGGGGGCAGCCGACTCGGGGTCGGGCTGCGGAGCCGAAGATATCCGACTCGGGGTCGGATTGCTGGATCAAGGGGCAGCCGACTCGGGGTCGGGCTGCGGAGCCGAAGATATCCGACTCGGGGTCGGATTGCTGGATCAAGGGGCAGCCGACTCGGGGTCGGGCTGCGGAGCCGAAGATATCCGACTCGGGGTCGGATTGCTGGATCAAGGGACTGCCGTAGTCTTCCTGGGCGCGCGTGCCGGTCACGTGGGGCATGGTGGCTAAATTCCCCCGTAACAAATTCTAACAATTAGAATGATCCAATTACCATGGGTTGAACCTAATCCAATTAGGTCAATTCTTAATTAAGCACAAATTTAATCTAATTTAATTTGGTCAACCTAAGTCCTCTTGATTCAGACCTAATCCAATCAGGTCAAAAATCCTGATTGAGCCCAGAATTGAATCTAATTCAATTTGGCTCATCCTTAGTCTAATTACTCAATCCAATTGAGTTCATTAGCAAACTTATTACTAATTATTCCTCCGATAATTACTTTAATTATTTTATAAGATAATTTACTAATCGAATTGACCAAATTACCTCTGAATGATTCTTAATCATTCATCAGCCTTCTTGATCAATCAGAAATCTTCTATGCGTGTGACCTCATAGGTTCGAACCTAAGCCGGTAGTATAGGAACGACTTCCTACACTAATCGATGTAACCATCTAGTAATGGTATCCGATGTTCGGATAGGCCGAATATATGCGAAGCAAATATTCTGGAACCCTGAACTATGATTAGTGTATAATTCAATCCCTTTGACTCCTAATGCCAGGATGACTTAGAGCTCATTGTCAACCCTATAATTAGTACATCCATTATGTGATTAACTTTAGATATCCCGTGACTCCTCATTGGGATTATTCTGGCCAAGGTTTTGCTAAATTAATCACAAGACATTATCTCCTATTTTCAAGAGGGGTCAATTCCATCTCGACTCACAACTGACTACGCAAGTACTTGACTGCACCCAGTGACCTTCCGTCACTGAATTAGAAATCTAGGTAGTCCGGTACCAAAGTACAATGAGTTGCTTGCTAGTCACAGGTTGCGGTCTCAGGTCAGAGGGCCAAACTTATACCCATATCCACTCGGAACATCTCTTAACAGTAGAGCGTTCCGGAATTGGTCACGTTCAGTGAAACATACTCCTACACTTCACCTGTGTGGCATACCAGTGTCTCTACACACCTTGGTTAAGAGGACAACCAACGTATATATCACACAATGACCTAATCTCGATAATACTGTCGTCCTAGTAACAACATATCATTTGGTCGCGAACCGGTTTAAGGACTCGAAGATAAATCCTCCTTTATGTTTAATAAGTCCTAAGGACTTCATCATATAAAAGTTCATTTGAAGATGTAAAATGATGAATAATGCCAAATAACACTTTATTAATTTGTCAATTCATTTACAAAATTCAATCATCAATATGCTGACGATTGACTATTAGGATACAATTTCCAACAACTTTCACTTAGCCTAAAGCCAATCGGCACAGTATCTAATACTCATCTTCGACTTGTGTTCGTTGAACTCTTTGATGCCGAGGACTTTGGTAAATGGGTCAGCCAGATTTCCTTTTGTATCAATCTTCTGAAGATCAATATCACCTCGTTCTATAATCTCTCGAATCAGGTGATAGCATCGCAGAATATGCTTGGTCCGCTGATGTGCTTTAGGTTCCTTTGTCTGAGCTATGGCTTCAGTATTATCACAAAATATAGGAACTGGGCCATCAATGGAAGGTGCCACTCCCAGCTCGGTGATGAACTTGCGCAACCATACGGCTTCCTTGGCTGCATCAGATGCTGCGATGTATTCTGCTTCACATGTAGAATCTGCCACTGTATGCTGCTTGAAACTCTTCCAGCAGATGGCCCTACCCTTAAGAGTAAAGATATATCCCGACACGCTCTTGCTATCATCTTGATCTGACTGAAAACTTGAATCGGTATATCCTTCAAGTTTTAATTCAGAATCACCATAGACTAGCCACTGGTCTTTAGTATTTCTCAAATACTTAAGAATGATTTTCACAACCTTCCAGTGGTTGCTACCTGGATCAGACTGGTATCTGCTCACTACTCCTAGTGAGTATGCCACGTCTGGTCTAGTACATGTCATGGCATACATTATAGATCCCACTGCCGAAGCATATGGAATTCTATCCATACACTCTCTTTCTTGAGAGGTTGTCGGACAATCCCTTTTAGAGAGGTTAATTCCATGGCCCATTGGAAGATAGCCTTTCTTGGAATTAATCATACTGAACCTATTCAGTATAGTATCAATATATGTGGATTGGGATAATCCAAGCAATCTTTTAGATCTATCTCTAAAGATCTTCATCCTTAGGATGTAAGATGCTTCTCCCAAATCCTTCATGGCAAATTGAGATGATAGCCAAACCTTTATTCCTTGTAATGCAGGAATGTCATTCCCGAATAAAAGAATGTCATTCACATACAAAACTAAATATATGATTACTGAACCATTGACCCATTTATAAATGCAGGGTTCTTCTTCATTTTTAATGAAGCCATACGTTTTGATTACCTTATCAAAGCGTATGTTCCAACTTCGAGAAGCTTGCTTTAATCCATAAATGGACCTTTGAAGCTTGCACACTTTAGACTCATCTGCAGATGTAAAATCTTCATGTTGTATCATATACACTTTCTTTTCTAAATCTTCATTCAGAAATGCAGTTTTTACATCTATTTGCCAGATTTCATAGTCTAAATGTGCTGCGATTGCAAGCACAATCTAAATGGACTTGAGCATTGCCACAGAAAAAAATGTCTCGTCATAGTCAATACCATAACGTTGACGATATCCTTAGGCAACCAGACGGGCTTTATAGATCTCTACCTTTCCGTCTGCGCCCCGTTTTCTTTTAAATATCCACTTACACCCTATGGGTTTAATCCCTTCGGGTGGGTCAACTAATGTCCATACATCATTGACCTTCATGGATTTTATTTTGGATTGCATGGCTCCAAGCCATTTATCAGAGTCATACCTCTGCATTGCATCCATATATGTGATCGGATCCTCATCATTTTCATCAAGTTCGATAGAATCCCCGTCCCGGACTAAGAAACCATAGTATCTGTCCGGCTGACGTGGTACTCTACCTAATCGCCTTAATGGTGCATCAAAGATGGGTTCTGGATCTGATCTAATCAACTCCGACTCAATTGGTTCAGTTGATGGTGTCGGGTCTTCTACATGTTGAACTTTCCTAAGCTCAACATTAGAGCTTTTAGTTCCTTCACTAAGAAATTCTTTCTCTAGGAAAATAGCTCTATTGCTTACGAACAACTTTTATTCTTCACCAAAGTAGAAGTAATATCCTTTAGTTTCTTTAAGATAACCAACAAAGAAATATTTGTCAGACTTGGGTTCAAATTTGTCTGTCTTCAAACGTTTGACGTACGCTGGACACCCCCAAATCCTAAGGTAAGAGAGCATCGGCTTACGTCCAGTCCACATCTCATGTGGTGTTTTATTTACAGACTTACTTGGAACCTTATTTAGAATATAGCAGGCTGACTCAAGAACATATCACCAAAAGAATATGGGCAGACTCGCAAACCCCATCATGGATCGAACCATGTCTAATAGAGTTCGATTTCTCCTTTTTAATACATCGTTATACTATGATGTACCAAGAGGAGTCCATTGGGAGAGAATCCTATTCTCTTCTAGATATATCAAAAACTCATTGGAAAGGTATTCGCCTCCTCGATCTGATCGAAGAGTTTTAATACTCTTTCCAGTTTATTTTTCTACTTCATTACGATACAATTTGAACATTTCAAATGATTCAAATTTATGTCTCATTAAATAGACATAATCATACCTAGAAAAGTCGTCTGTAAACGTAATGAAATATGAATACCCACCTCTAGCATCTGTGCTCATTGGCCCACATACATCAGAATATACAAGGATCAATAAATCACTGGCTCGTTCACCTTTTTCGGTAAAAGATGATTTGGTCATCTTACCAAGAAGACATGACTCACAGGTTGTCAATGATTCATAATCATTAATACTGAGGATTCCCTCTTTACTTAAACTGTTCATCCTGTTCTTATTAATATGACCTAGCCTATGATGCCAAAGGTAGACATCCGTTGCATTATCTATTCTAGGGCGCTTACTTGACTTGTGCATTACATTAACAGGCTGTGATAATATGTAAGTCCCATTACTCAATTGTCCCTTCATTACAGTAACACCATTCATAACGATATCATAAGAACATTTCTTTATTGAAATTTCATAACCGTTCATGGCCAAAAGACCTATGAAAATTACATTCAATAAGAACGTAGGACAATAGTGACAATCACTCAAGATAACTACATGAGAATTGAAAATAAGTTTGAGATTTTCTAAAGCTAGAACTGGAATAGATCTTCCATCTCCAACATTCAGGAATCTCTCGTTGTTTTCAAATCTCTCATTGACTTGAAGTCCTTCAACGAATTCCATATATTAAACGAACTTCCAGTATCTAATACCCAGGTCGAATTATCACATATAGAGAAATTACAATGTGTTATCATATAAATACCTTGATCAGCAACTGATTGCCCTTTTCTCTTGGTTGGCCTATTTGGGTCAAGTGAGTCATGGTACTGAGGACAATTTCTCTTCCAATGCCCCTGCTTCTTACAATAGAAGCATTCTGCCTGACTTTGGTCATCCTTAATCTTTTTGGCCTAACTATGCTGAGTTTTCAGCTTTCTATACCAATTATTGAAGTTGGGACCAGTCAACTTGTCATTATCCAATAATGAGCGAAGTGACAAACTTGTGGCCATTTCTACATACACGAAAATTTGGCTATTAGTATATGAATTGACTAAACACAGTAGACTTGGACTTTAGTCTAAAGATACTTCTACTATTTTATACAAATTGGTAGCCTCTACCTCCAATTCAAAAAATTACTCTTAATTCTTTAGTGGGCACTAGAACCTAATAGATCGCATAGGGCCCGAGTATGGCTCAGCCAACCCATATGCACCTATTGGTAGGTTCTTAACCAATTGCTTCACCAAGCAACTTCTAGATGAGCAAATATAACAATTATAAGCTACAAAGAAGAGTTTAGAATATAGTTATCGCTTGATGAGACTTCTCTCTTCTTTGTCAAAAATGCTTCACTCTTCAAGGGTGGATGGAGCTCTTAATGTCTCTTGGAATCTGCTCAACCACTTCCTTTTGACTCTTTGAATGAAGCACTTGGATGAAGAAAATTAGGGCTCTTGTCTTTCTTGTGTAAGCCTTGATATTTTGCAAAAGAATACTTTCTCTGATGAATAGTGTCACTTTAAATAGTTTTCCTCACCCATTGGACACCCCCCATTGGTTAGATTTCAAAAACTAGCCGTTATTTACTGTTGGGAGGATAAAAAGTACTTCTGCAAAACTAGCTGTTATGCTTCTGCTCGTGTGGGGTCGACCCAAACTTTCCTGGGGTCGACTCAAACCACTGTTCATCAGACTTGGGGTCGACTCAACTTTCACTGGGGTCGACTCATGCTACATTGGGGTCGGCCCTCTCAGGAAACACAGACCTTATATTTCAGCCGTTTTTCACTGGGGTCGACTCAACTCTTTTTGGGTCAACTCAAGGTGCAGTGGGGTCGACTCAAGTTCCATTGGGGTCGACCCTCTCAGGTTCCAGAGATCCAATTTTTGAATGACACAGCCTTGGGGTCGACTCATGTTCAGTTGGGGTCGACTCAAGGTGGGGTCGACTCAAATTACATTGGGGTCGACCCTTTCAGGGATTCCAGAGACTTGTTTTCTTGAGACTTGAAGATGGGGTCGACTCAACTTTCACTTGGGTCGACCCAAGTACTGTTCATCCATGCCATTTTTGTAGAAATGTGCCCGATTGTTCCTTAATGTGCCGGGGTCGACTCCACCCATCTTGGGGTCGACTCATTCCACACTTTGCTGTAACTTAAGGTTAGATTCATCCATATAATCAATGAAATATACTTCAAGCAATTTTGAATATATGTCATGGTGGTGCTATATACTCTAAATAATGAAAATTACTATTGTCCCCTTAGGAGTACGTTTCACTTGAAACATTGCCGAATTGGAATTTAGAATTCACTATCCCTTATCTATGGCAAATTTTATCTCATTGGTAATCATTGAAGTACATCTTGATCTCATTCTTCTAATATACCGTGGGTGACAAACTTAGTAATGATGTATCATATTTCCTAGTAATTTTTTAATTAGATATTCCCTTAATGATTGTGTTAATCATCAAAATACCACTATCATCCTCAATCTCCTCCTTTTTGATGATTACAAAATATTGAGTATGAGCCGATTGTTACTTAACTTAAAATCAGTTTTAGAAGAGCTCAAGTTGCTGAATTTCAGCTTTTCAAATTTGAGAGTGAATTCTTCCCCTTTTTCATCCAAATATTGCCAATTTGAACTTTTTGATTTACTCCCCCTTTCTTTTATATTTGGTTAAAGATGAAACTTCAAAAATTTGAGATAAAGTAAGAGTTTCAGATTATGTATCGAGGTGTGAAAGGTATGTGCCAAATTCTGAAATTTGATTGAGAGTTTAGACTTTAACATTTTCATTGTTACATATCGCTCCCCCTTAAGTGTATATTATCTCCTATTATAATTTTCAACCTTGTTTGTCAACTTATTGCAACTTCTTTCTTTCCTTACTTCTCCTCCTTTTTGTTATCATCAAATAGGTGCATGACAATAGATAAGTAGACACAGTAAATAATAAACAGTCAAGTTTCATTGATCAAAATGGAACATTGTAGTACATTAATGCCAAAAATATAATGTTCTTCAATCAAAGTGCAAAGTACATGATCAACACAAAATACATATGAGAACTAGATAAATCCTAGGCACTAATCATAGTGCTAACATCAGCCTAGGGGGTATCTAATGGCTATGATCTAGTCCTCATCCTCCTAGCATAAGTATAGAGGGGAGGTCGAGCCTGATGGGACTGAGTCTGGCGTGGACCTCGCTGAGCTGGATGACTTTGTGCCGATACCTCTGACTCAGCTGCTCGAGACACAGATGGACCATGAGCCTCTCTCTCTCTGTAATGCTCCTACCTGTTCTCTGAGATCGCTAATTTCAGCAGTCTGCTATCCATCCTGCTCCACATCCCATCAGAGAGAGTCCTCACCTGAGCTGATACAAGCTTAGTCATCCTACTCCAAAACTCCTCGGTACATCCCGTAGGTGTGGATGACGAAGGTCCCGCCTCTGAAGGTGCTGTAGGATGATCCGCATGTACCTCAGCCTCAGGGATGGGGTCTCCAATCTCTGGTGCATCACCCTCTGGTGCATGTATCCCTGCTCCTGCACGCACCCACTGCCCGTTCATCTTCTCATAACCCATGCAAATTAGGGATCGTGCAGTGTAAGTGTCAGTAAATAATAGATGCCTGGAGATCTCTTGCTCTACTGATATGTCATGCTGTCGGAAGACCAGGGTGAGGATCATACCATAGGGCAAAGAGACTCTCGAATTACATATAGCCTTTCTCATCTGTCTGATCTGTTGGGAACCCGCCCATGCCGCTGATATTTCAAAAATTTTCAGATGGCAGCGGAATCAGCATGCGCGAGTTCGACGTTCATCGCATGAACGTTGTTTCGAGACCTTTCGTAATTAGGTAAGAATTAAAACTTTTAAAACTACTAGGAAGATCAAATCTTCACCTTGCGCGGGTAGATGATCACCGCGAATCTGAATTCGTGGTTTTAGGAAGAGGGTTCGCTTGAAGCCGTTCAAACGTCCGGCCTCTACGGGTATCCACACGAAGTAGAGAACCGATCAAAGCTTTCTTGTCTTCCCGGGGTGCTAGCTCCCTTGCAAAGACTCCTTTGATGGCTGATCTCTTCTCTTTCTTTCAACTCTTGAAAGTGCTTGAGAGGAGGAAGAAGAAGGATGAAGAAGAGGAAGTAGATGAACCCCTGCATAGCCTTCTTTCTGTTGCTTGCGCTGGATGAAGAAAAGGAAGAGGAGGAGGCCGCCAACACTTGGAGGTTCCTTCTTTCTTGCTTGCGGCTGCAACTAAGAGGGAGGAAGAGGGTGGCCACGGCACAAGGGAAGAGGGCTCCAATGCTTAGGGCGCCGGCCTCATGGTGCTTCTTATAGCTATCAAGGGCTCCTCCAAAGTTGGAGCCCTAGATAACTTTCCAAAGAAAGAAGGGGGCACCGGCCCTAGCTCCTCTCTTCTTGTCGCCCCAAGCAATTGGAGAGGGGCTGATGCCCCTCTTAGTTGGTTAACCTAATCCTCTTCCAAAGAGGATTAGGTGCCTCTCTCATGGTTTCATCCTAATCTAATTAGGATTAGCCAATTTGGGTTCAATCTATGCTAGTCCCAATCTAATTAGGACTTGAATGGATCATGACTCAATTGAACTCTTCAATCCTAATCCAATTAGGAGTCATGTTGATTCATTAGATTAATAATTAATTAGGACTTAAGGAATCCTAATCCAATTAGGATTTGTTTAATTTTAGTCCTAATCCAATTAGGACTCTATTTGAATCCGAAGTCCTAATCCAATTAGGATTTCTAGGAATCCTACTCCAAGTAGGAATCCAATTTTAATTCAAAACTCCTAATCTCATTAGGATTGAGGAATCCTATTCCAAGTAGGAATGCCAGTCCTAATCCAATTAGAACTCTAGGTATCCTACCCGAAGTAGGATTCTTGTTTCAAGTCCAATTAATTAATTCCTTTTCCTTCTTCAACTTCTTATCAATCAAATTGATTTCTTGTGATTCCTAATCACGATTTCAACCATCGGATCGGTCAATACTTCTAGTGTGTGTGACCCCATAGGTTCTATTCTGACTGGTAGTGAGATATATTGTGATCTCTATCACTATATCATTGAAAACTCCTTTCAATAGGTTGGAACGATTCCAACTCAACTCATTAGGGTTTATCGATCATCAAGATAATCCCTATGAGTCCCACCATCCACCAGTGACACCTAGCAGCATGTAGTGGCTACCCAGCAGAATGGAATGATGAACCTCTAGGTGCAGTTAACATGTGATACAGTCCTACTATCGTGGATCCCTACAGGACGGAGGTCATGGACAACTCGTCAAACCCCATCGTCTGTCATATGTCAAGATTTATTCGACTTGAGTTCGATAGTGGAAAACTCTTTCTCCACTTTACTGCCCTGGCCAAGGTCTTAGAACTCAGTCTAACAAATCACATAGGATCACTCCTCTTCTATCAAGGTCGATAGATTCCTTATAGGTGCATACCCTACTCCTACAGTGAACCTACTGCAGCCAATCTACACTGCATGGACCCATATGGCTAGAGACCATGTATGTGTGCAGTCAAACTACAATAACCTCACTGTGAGTAGCCGAAGCACCGCAGGTCAAAGGACCAGTCACACTACTGCAACATCAAGTAAGTCACTGACGAGTGGATAGACATCCAAGTGACTTCTTGTCTTGGTCACGCTCAGTACCCTTGTTCTCTAACAAGCACCTGCACTATCACTTCAGTGTCCCTACACTGTGGACTCAAGTCTCATCCATCCAGAAGGAAAGTGATCTGTGCACTGATCGGATCGATCACCGTCCTCGTGATGATCCATTGATCAGGAGCATTTAGAAATTAATCACCAATGATACATGGCTCAAATTCTCAACTCTTGAGAATATGTATCATCATCTTATTAATTCCTTGGACGATTCATAGACACATAAATAATATGAATGAAAAGATGCCTTTTATTTATTCAATAATAAACAGTCAAGTACAAAATTATGTCCCTAGAATCAACAATGTGTCAGCCAAATTGGCTTCTAGGGAATACATCTAACAATCTCCCACTTGCACTAAAGCCAATTGGTCATATATCTTAGGCCCATCTTCTCAAGGTGGGCTTCAGTCTTTTGCTGACTCAGCTGCTTAGTGAACGGGTCTGCCACGTTATCCGCGGAGTCTACTCTCTGCACCTCTACATCATAGTTGCGTATGAAATGGAAGCGCCGCTCTATGTGCTTGGACTTCTGATGAGACCATGGCTCCATAGCTAGTGCTATGGTGCCAATGTTATCGCAGTAAAGTGTTATGGCATCTAATGACATTACACCTATCTCTGCAATTAACTTTTAATCAGAAGGTTTCCACTGCACCCTTAGATACGGCTTAACATTCAGCTTCTAAGGTAGAATCTATAATGATCGGTTGTTTGGAACTCTTCCAATTTACTGAACCACAATTGCACATATTCTGATGTAGACTTTCTATCATCAATATGTGTGCATCCTTCTACCTTCAACTCTGATCTTCTTCCAAAAACCAAGAATAAATCTTTAGTTCTTCTCAAGTACTTAAGAATATTCTTCACAGCTGTCCAGTGTTCTTCACCTGGATTCGACTGATATCTGCTTGTGACACTCACAGCAAGAGCTATATCAGGTCGTGTACATAGCATGGCATACATGAGGCTTCCTATTGCCGATGCATAAGGAATCTTGCTCATGCGTTGAATCTCCTCAGATGTGTTGGGGCACATCTTCTTGGAGAGATGAATTCCATGCCTTAGGGGTAAGAGACCCCTCTTGGAGTTTTCCATGCTGAACCTCTTCAGCACCTCCTCTATGTACATCTTTTGTGAAAGGCCAAGCATCCTTTTAGATCTATCTCTATAGACCTTTATTCCCAAAATATAGGATGCTTCCCCAAGGTCTTTCATGGAGAATTCTTTTGACAACCAGACCTTGACCGAGGTTAACATGGGAATATCATTCCCAATCAGGAGAATGTCATCTACGTACAGTACGAGAAAAATGACAGCACTCCCACTAACCTTTTTATAAACACATGGTTCCTCTTCGTTTTTGATGAAATCAAACGTTTTGATTGCATCATCGAAACGAGTGTTCCAACTCCGAGAGGCTTGCTTTAGTCCATAGATGGACCTTTGCAGCTTGCAGACCTTGTGATCTCCATCACTGGAAGTGAAACCCAAAGGCTGTTCCATATAGATATCTTCATCAAGATATCCATTCAGGAAAGCAGTTTTCACATCCATCTGCCAGATTTCATAGTCATGAAATGCTGCAATGGCAAGCAATGTCCGGATGGATTTTAGCATGGCTACAGGTGAAAAGGTCTCCTGATAGTCAATACCTTCGCGCTGACTATACCCTTTCGCCACAAGCCTTGCCTTATAGGTCTCTACCTCTCCATCCGAACCTATTTTCCTTTTGTAGATCCATTTGCATCCAATAGGTACAATACCTTCTGGTGGATCTACTAAGGTCCAGACTTGGTTGGAATGCATGGAGTCTATCTCTGACTTCATAGCTTTCAGCCATTTCTCGGAATCGATATCAGATATCGCCTCGTTGTAGGTTTTGGGATCCTGTATGTGATCCCTATCTCCCACTAGGAACATTTCCTCGGTATCCTCTTCTAGTATACCTAAGTATCTATCGGGAGGATGGGAGACCCTACTAGATCTACGAGGTGGTTGAGGGACATCGTGTACTGGCTCCTTATGAATAGGTTCTATAGGATCCATGACTCGTTGCTTTTCAGAGACTTTCTCTTCAAGCTCAATTTTCCTCCCAGTAGGAATCCCAGTCCTACTCCAACTAGGATTCCCAGTCCTAATCCAATTAGGACTCTAGGTATCCTACTCGAAGTAGGACTCTTGTTTCAAGTCCAATTAATTAATTCCCTTTCCTTCTTCAACTTCTTATCAATCAAATTGATTACTTGTGATTCCTAATCACAATTTCAACCATCGGATCGGTCAATACTTCTAGTGTGTGTGACCCCATAGGTTCTATTCTAACTGGTAGTGAGATATATTGTGATCTCTATCACTATATCATTGAAAACTCCTTTCAATGGGTTGGAACGATTCCAACTCAACACATTAGGGTTTATCGATCATCAAGATAATCCCTATGAGTCCCACCATCCACCAGTGACACCTAGCAGCATGTAGTGGCTACCCAGCAGAATGGAATGATGAACCTCTAGGTGCAGTTAACGTGTGATACAGTCCTACTATCGTGGATCCCTACAGGACGGAGGTCATGGACAACTCGTCAAACCCCATCGTCTGTCATATGTCAAGATTTATTCGACTCGAGTTCGATAGTGGAAAACTCTTTCTCCACTTTATATTACTGCCCTAGCCAAGGTCTTAGAACTCAGTCTAACAAATCACATAGGATCACTCCTCTTCTATCAAGGTCGATAGATTCCTTATAGGTGCATACCCTACTCCTACAGTGAACTTACTGCAGCCAATCTACACTGCATGGACCCATATGGCTAGAGACCATGTATGTGTGCAGTCAAACTACAATAACCTCCCTGTGAGTAGCCGAAGCACCGCAGGTCAAAGGACCAGTCACACTACTGCAACATCAAGCAAGTCACTGAGGAGTGGATAGACATCCAAGTGACTTCTTGTCTTGGTCACGCTCAATACCCTTGTTCTCTAACAAGCACCTGCACTATCACTTCAGTGTCCCTACACTGTGGACTCAAGTCTCATCCATCCAGAAGGAAAGTGATCTGTGCACTGATCGGATCGATCACCGTCCTCGTGATGATCCATTGATCAGGAGCATTTAGAAATTAATCACCAATGATACATGGCTCAAATTCTCAACTCTTGAGAATATGTATCATCATCTTATTAATTCCTTGGACGATTCATAGACACATAAATAATATGAATGAAAAGATGCCTTTTATTTATTCAATAATAAACAGTCAAGTACAAAATTATGTCCCTAGAATCAACAATGTGTCAGCCAAATTGGCTTCTAGGGCATACATCTAACAATCTCCCACTTGCACTAAAGCCAATTGGTCATATATCTTAGGCCCATCTTCTCAAGGTGGGCTTCAGTCTTTTGCTGACTCAGCTGCTTAGTGAACGGGTCTGCCACGTTATTCGCGGAGTCTACTCTCTGCACCTCTACATCATAGTTGCGTATGAAATGGAAGCGCCGCTCTATGTGCTTGGACTTCTGATGAGACCATGGCTCCATAGCTAGTGCTATGGTGCCAATGTTATCGCAGTAAAGTGTTATGGCATCTAATGACATTACACCTAACTCTACAATTAACTTTTAATCAGAAGGTTTCCACTGCACCCTTAGATACGGCTTAACATTCAGCTTCTAAGGTAGAATCTATAATGATCGGTTGTTTGGAACTCTTCCAATTTACTGAACCACAATTGCACATATTCTGATGTAGACTTTCTATCATCAATATGTGTGCATCCTTCTACCTTCAACTCTGATCTTCTCCCAAAGACCAAGAACATGTTCTTAGTTCTTCTCAAGTACTTAAGACTGTTCTTCACAGCTATCCAGTGCTTCTTGCCTGGATCCGACTGATATCTGCTTGTGACACTCACAGCAAGAGCTATATCAGGTTGTGCACACAGTATGGCATACATGAGGCTTCCTATTGCCGATGCATAGGAAATCTTGCTCATGTGTTGAATCTCTTCAGATGTGTTGGGGCACATCTTCTTGGAGAGATGAATTCCATGTCTTAGGGGTAAGAGACCCCTCTTGGAGTTTTCCATGCTGAACCTCTTCAGCACCTCCTCTATGTACATCTTCTGTGAAAGGCCAAGCATCCTTTTAGATCTATCTCTATAGACCTTTATTCCCAAAATATAGGATGCTTCCCCAAGGTCTTTCATGGAGAATTCTTTTTGACAACCAGACCTTGACCGAGGTTAGCATGGGAATATCATTCCCAATCAGGAGAATGTCATCTACGTACAGTACGAGAAAAACGACAGCACTCCCACTAACCTTTTTGAAAATACACGGTTCCTCTTCGTTTTTGATGAAATCAAACGTTTTGATTGCGTCATCGAAACGAGTGTTCCAACTCCGAGATGCTTGCTTTAGTCCATAGATGGACCTTTGCAGCTTGCAGACCTTGTGATCTCCATCACTGGAAGTGAAACCCAAAGGCTGTTCCATATAGATATCTTCATCAAGATATCCATTCAGGAAAGCAGTTTTCACATCCATCTGCCAGATTTCATAATCATGAAATGCTGCAATGGCAAGCAATGTTCGGATGGATTTTAGCATGGCTACAGGTGAAAAGGTCTCCTGATAGTCAATGCCTTCGCGCTGACTATACCCTTTCGCCACAAGCCTTGCCTTATAGGTCTCTACCTCTCCATCCGAACCTATCTTCCTTTTGTAGATCCATTTGCATCCAATAGGTACAATACCTTCTGGTGGGTCTACTAAGGTCCAGACTTGGTTGGAATGCATGGAGTCTATCTCCGACTTCATAGCTTCCAGCCATTTCTCGAAATCAATATCAGATATCACCTCGTTGTAGGTTTTGGGATCCTGTATGTGATCCCTATCTCCCACTAGGAACATTTCCTCGGTATCCTCTTCTAGTATACCTAAGTATCTATCGGGAGGATGGGAGACCCTACTAGATCTACGAGGTGGTCGAGGGACATTGTGTACTGGCTCTTTATGAATGGGTTCTATAGGATCCATGACTCGTTGCTTTTCAGAGACTTTCTCTTCAAGCTCAATTTTCCTCCCACTGCCTCTATCAAGGATAAACTGATTTTCCAAGAAGATGGCATGACGGCTCACAAACACATTGTGATCCTCTGAGATGTAGAAATTGTATCCTAATGACTCTTTAGGATATCCTATAAAACGAGCACTTATGGTCCTAGCCTCTAACTTGTCCGCCTGTAGTCGCTTGACGTGGGCCGGACATCCCCAAATCTTGAGATGACCCAGACTTGGTTTCTTACCATGCCATATCTCATACGGTGTGGTAGGAACGGATTTAGAGGGAACTCTATTCAATAAATAAATCGCTGTGAGTAAGGCATCTCCCCAAAGGAACATAGGTAAATCAGTGAAGCTCATCATGGACCTGACCATATCCAATAGGGTCCGATTCCTCCTCTCTGACACCCCGTTGAGTTGAGGTGTACCCGGAGGTGTCCATTGTGAGACTATGCCGTTTTCTTTGAGATAGTCCCGGAATTCTCTACTAAGGTATTCTCCTCCTCGATCTGATCGAAGAGCCTTAAGAGGTTTTCCAGTTTGTTTTTCTACTTCATTCTTGAACTCTTTGAACTTTTCAAAAGAGTCAGACTTGTGTCTCATAAGATACACATACCCATACCGTGAATAATCATCGGTAAAGGTAATGAAGTAAGAATAACGTCCCCTGGCTAGCACATCGAATGGGCCACATACATCTGTATGTATTAGGGTAAGTATTTCAGTGGTCCTCTCCCCATGTCCTACAAAGGGCAGTCTAGCCATTTTTTCTTGAAGACAGGACTCGCAAACTGGATATGACTCGGAAGTCAATGAGCCGAGAAGCCCATCTTTATCCATTTTGTTCATCCTATCCTCTCCAATATGGCCAAGTCTGAGGTGCCACAAATATCTTTGGTTTATCTCATCTCTGGATCTTTTGGATCCTTTGGCACTCACATCTTGCTCGGTAACATTCACAGATACATCCATATGTAAATGATAGAGACTGTCAATCATGAAACCACGTGCGACTATTTTATTTCTCAAATAAATAGAACAGCAGTCTTTGTCAAATGTAAAAACATGACCTTCCTGTGCTAGACATGAAACAGAAATCAAATTTCTGCTAGCAACAGGTACATAATAGCAGTCTCTAAGTATTAAACTAAATCCAGACGGTAGTCGCAGATGGTAGGTGCCCACAGCCACAGCAGCAACTTTTGCCCCGTTCCCAACCCGAAGGGTTACCGCACCTTCCGCCAGCCTTCTACTTTTCTTTAGACCCTGCATGGTAGTGCACAGATGAGCACTAGAACCAGAATCTATAACCCAACTAGAAGTAGAAGAAACCGCTAGATTAGTTTCAATTATGAGCAAGTCTATACCTTCTGAAGGTGTGTCACCTTTCTTGTTCTTCAGGCTCTCGAGGTATGAAGGACAGTTCCTCTTCCAGTGGCCTTCGACATTGCAGTGGAAACATTTTCCTTTGTCGTTAGCCTTTTTCTTTTGAACTTCCTTCTTTGGCTTCTTGTCTTTCTTCTGCTTCTTAGCAGGCTTCTTTTTCTTCCAAGTAGACTTTCTCTTGGAACCAGAAGTCAACTCAGCAACAAGGACATTGCCCCTTGAACCTTTCAAGGCTCCCTCAGCAGTTACCAACATGTTGATTAGTTCAGTCTTAGTGCATTCAATCTTATTCATGTGGTAGTTTACTATAAACTGATCAAATGAATCAGGAAGTGACTGTAGGATCAAATCCACTTGTAATTCCTTGTGCATGTCCATACCAAGCTTCTCAAGCTCCTCTAGATCCTTGATCATAGTCAGACCGTGATCATGGACAGACTGCCCTTCGCGCATCTTCGTCTTGAAGAGCCTCTTGGACACTTCAAAACGAGCTGTGCGACTCTGCTCACCATACAACTCTTGCAGGTGTGCCAGTATGTCCCTAGCAGTCTTTATATTTTCATGCTGGCATTGGAGTTCATTAGACATGGATGCCATCATATAGCATTTTACTCTAATGTCATCATCCAACCACTTTTTATGCATTTCACGCTGAACATCAGTAGGACGTGCTGGTAGTGTGGGGATATCTGAATCGAGTATGTAGCCTATCTTCTCACAGTCCAAAACTATTTTGAGATTTCTAAGCCAGTCTTTGTAATTGGTTCCGGTCAGTCGGTTGGTCTCAAGAATACGGGTCAAAGGGTTTGAAGCCGACATTGTATCTGCAGAGAGTAAAGATTCTAGTTAGACTTTTGTACTTGATCCTAATCTGTTCTAAGGTCTTTTAGAACAAATGTAACTCCCACTATTTTCTCGAATCCCTCACACTCCTCTGGTAGGGAAACGGAAATCCCACACGACTAGGGTTTCTAGTGGGTACTGCAGTCCCACCAATTTACATGCCACCTCACCTAACAGTTATTGGTGACACATAGATGGATGAGTGTACAACTCTTGTACAATACTTCTCAAGCATGTTGCAGTGTAACTTGGTCTCTAAGCCATGAAGACCTCACCTAACAGTTATTGGTCCCATTGTTTAGTTAAGTCAGACCCACCGTATAACCGTAGGAATAAAGTCGTCATTGGGTCCTCACCTAACAGTTATTGGTGCCCAACCCCACCTTTACCCTACAACATCTCATGTCTATAGAGAGGTCCAGCCCCCCGATGCAACTTGACCACTGTGTCCAGCCGAGACAAATCAACATCAGAAAGGCCTTAGCAGCTCTACTACAGTGGAAGACCTATTGATTTAATATTGGTTAATCAGGTCTTAGTGTTTGCAACTTGAGCCCTTCATAAGAGGTAATCGAACAATTGGCCAGGTAAGCAGGTGGGAGGCTCTCCTTACTCAGAGAGTAAGGTCCTAATTAAGTAACCACCTTTCATGCTTTCCTAGACACCAATTAGATCAATTAATCTAATATGACTTGCTCATGTCGGTTCACACTCGACTTGATTGAGGAGGTTTTGATTTAGGTCTCAATTGGGTTTGATACATCATATGTAAACCTATCTACCCGACTCGCATTCACATCACATGCAAACGGCTCATCACAGGCACTTATAATCGCAGCATCAAATTAAAGCTAAACTTTAAATAGGTGATGATCATGGATTCTAATTAGGTCGTATTACAAGCACATGCACATCAATCGATCAAGTGGTCTTCAACTCTTGAATTGGTTCTAAGCCTCCTTGATTCGATCCTTGATCAACTCTTGATCCCATCGCCATCAACCGCTTAGATCACCTTTCATCTCATGCCTTTGCTTCAACTTGATCGTTGATGTACATCACATCACAGAAATACAACCAGATGTAAAATAAAAATAAAAATAAATTACATCTCCTTTTAGGAGGCACGCAGGCCTCTCAAAACATCAAATAAGATGCATGCAAGCATCTGAAAAATTACATGACATCGCAGATCACATCGCAGGTCATTACATTTGATACCAAAAGGGGTTGAATCCTATGATCATCACCGTATGCAACAATTATAATTTTCAGATCTGAAAACTAACTGATTGTATCATGACATAGGTCGCTGATCATGCTAATCATGATTCTAAACTTTGTAATCCCATTAACAATGTAATTAGAATCATCATTTTATCACATAAAAATCAGCATGCAAAAATCAGCACCCCTGAAAAATCTGCATGCAGAATTTTTCAGCATGCATGATCAATCAATTTTCAGATCTAATAAGCCTTTAGATATTTAATTCTTACCTTAATCTACGAAGCCTAGGCTCTGATACCACTATTGGGAACCCGCCCATGCCGCTGATATTTCAAAAATTTTCAGATGGCAGCGGAATCGGCATGCACGGGTTCGACGTTCATCGCATGAACGTTGTTTCGAGACCTTTCGTAATTAGGTAAGAATTAAAACTTTTAAAACTAATAGGAAGATCAAATCTTCACCTTGCGTGGGTAGATGATCACCGCAAATCTGAATTCGTGGTTTTTGGAAGAGGGTTCGCTTGAAGCCGTTCAAACGTCCGGCCTCTACGGGTATCCACACGAAGTAGAGGACCGATCAATGCTTCCTTGTCTCCCCGGGGTGCTAGCTCCCTTGCAGAGACTTCCTTTGATGGCTGATCTCCTCTCTTTCTTTCAACTCTTGAAAGTGTTTGAGAGGAGGAAGAAGAAGGATGAAGAAGAGGAAGAAGATCAAATCCCTTCGCAGCCTTCTTCTCTTCACGCGCGCTGAAGCCAAGGAAGAAGACCAAGAGGAGGGAGACGCCTCCTTCTTCTTTTCCCTTTGCTGGCGGCTGAACCAAGGGAGGAGAGGGAGAGGGTGGCCACGGCTGCAAGGAAAGGGAGAGCTCTTCTTCCTTGGGGCCGGCCCTAGTCCTCCTTTTATAAGGAGTGGAGCTCCTAACAATTAGGAGCTCCAAGACAATTTGCCAAAGAGGGGGCGCCGGCCCCCTCTCTTCATGTCGCCCTAGCCATGTGGAGAGGGGCTGATGCCCCTCTTACTTGGTTAACCTAATCCTCTTCCAAAGAGGATTAGGTGCCTCTCTCATGGTTTAATCCCAATCCAATTAGGATTAGCCAAAATTGGGTTCAATCTATGCTAGTCCTAATCCAATTAGGACTTGAATGAATCATGACTCAATTGAACTCTTCAATCCTAATCCAATTAGGAGTCATGTTGATTCATTAGATTATTAATTAATTTAGACTTAAGGAATCCTAATCCAATTAGGATTTGTTTAATTTTAGTCCTAATCTAATTAGGACTCTAATTTGAATCCAAAGTCCCAATCCGATTAGGACTCTAGGAATCCTACTCCAAGTAGGAATCCAATTTTGATTCAAAACTCCTAATCTCATTAGGATTGAGGAATCCTATTCCAAGTAGGAATCCCAGTCCTACTCCAACTAGGATTCCCAGTCCTAATACAATTAGGACTCTAGGTATCCTACTCGAAGTAGGACTCTTGTTTCAAGTCCAATTAATTAATTCCCTTTCCTTCTTCAACTTCTTATCAATCAAATTGATTACTTGTGATTCCTAATCACGATTTCAACCATCGGATCGGTCAATACTTCTAGTGTGTGTGACCCCATAGGTTCTATTCTAACTGGTAGTGAGATATATTGTGATCTCTATCACTATATCATTGAAAACTCCTTTCAATGGGTTGGAACGATTCCAACTCAACTCATTAGGGTTTATCGATCATCAAGATAATCCCTATGAGTCCCACCATCCACCAGTGACACCTAGCAGCATGTAGTGGCTACCCAGCAGAATGGAATGATGAACCTCTAGGTGCAGTTAACGTGTGATACAGTCCTACTATCGTGGATCCCTACAGGACGGAGGTCATGGACAACTCGTCAAACCCCATCGTCTGTCATATGTTAAGATTTATTCGACTCGAGTTCGATAGTGGAAAACTCTTTCTCCACTTTATATTACTACCCTGGCCAAGGTCTTAGAACTCAGTCTAACAAATCACATAGGATCACTCCTCTTCTATCAAGGTCGATAGATTCCTTATAGGTGCATACCCTACTCCTACAGTGAACTTACTGCAGCCAATCTACACTGCATGAACCCATATGGCTAGAGACCATGTATGTGTGCAGTCAAACTACAATAACCTCACTGTGAGTAGCCGAAGCACCGCAGGTCAAAGGACCAGTCACACTACTGCAACATCAAGCAAGTCACTGACGAGTGGATAGACATCCAAGTGACTTCTTGTCTTCTCCACCTCTCCACCACGGTTCGAACCCCTGCCCTGGCCATAGAGGAACATTTCAACTAACAACTGAGGACAGGGGGAAGTGGTTCGAACCGTGGTGGAGAGGTGGAGAAGACAAGAAGTCACTTGGATGTCTATCCACTCGTCAGTGACTTGCTTGATGTTGCAGTAGTGTCACTGGTCCTTTGACCTGCGGTGCTTCGGCTACTCACAGTGAGGTTATTGTAGTTTGACTGCACACATACAGGTCAAAGGACCAGTCACACTACTGCAACATCAAGCAAGTCACTGACGAGTGGATAGACATCCAAGTGACTTCTTGTCTTGGTCACGCTCAGTACCCTTGTTCTCTAACAAGCACCTGCACTATCACTTCAGTGTCCCTACACTGTGGACTCGAGTCTCATCCATCCAGAAGGAAAGTGATCTGTGCACTGATCGGATTGATCACCGTCCTCGTGATGATCCATTGATCAGGAGCATTTAGAAATTAATCACCAATGATACATGGCTCAAATTCTCAACTCTTGAGAATATGTATCATCATCTTATTAATTCCTTGGACGATTCATAGACACATAAATAATATGAATGAAAAGATGCCTTTTATTTATTCAATAATAAACAGTCAAGTACAAAATTATGTCCCTAGAATCAACAATGTGTCAGCCAAATTGGCTTCTAGGGCATACATCTAACAGCCACTACATGCTGCTAGGTGTCACTAGTGGATTGTGAGACTCAGAGGCATTCACTTGATCATCAGTGAATCCGAATGAGAAGAGTGGAAATTGTTCCAACCCATTGAAAGAAGTTTCAATGATATTGTGATAGGGATCATAATATATCTCACTATCAGACAGAATAGAACCTATGGGGTCACACACATTAGAGGTATTGACCGATCCGATGGTTGAATTGTGATTTGGAATCACAAATAATTTATAATTATCAATTTGATTGATAATTGTTTTAACTCACTAAGAGTTAGTGAGTAGAAGAAGGAATAATTACAATTGGATTGCAGTTTAATTAAATCAATTGGACTTAATTAATTGGGCTTGATCTTATTTAATAAGAGTTCTACTTGTAGTAGGACTCCTAGAGTCCTAATTAGATTTGGACTTCAAATTAAATTAGAGTCCTACTTGGAGTAGGATTCCTAAAGTCCTAATTGGATTAGGACTAAAATTATATGAGTCCTAATTAGATTGGGATTCCTAAAGTCCTAATTAATTTTGATCTAATAAATTAAGATGACTCCTAATTGGATTAGGATTGAAGAGTTCAATTGAGTCATGATTCAGTTGAGTCCTAATTAGATTAGGACTCCAAGAGTCATAATTGATTTAATCTTATGGATAAATATGAGGGGATTAAAGGGGCTGAAAGTGGAGCCCACGCACCTCATGAGATGAGGCTTGGGCGTGGGGCATGAGAGGATATAAGGGAGGGGCATGCCTCTCCTCTTGGTTTTTACGTGAGAAGAAAAAGAGAAAAAAAAAAAAAAAGGAGATAGATGTGAGCTCCTAATTTGTAGGAGCTCACACCTAGGGTTCAAAAAGGGGAGCATGTAGCCCCCTCCTCTCATCCCATACAAGATACGGCGGACCCCGCAAGGGAATTAATGGCATACTTCATTCAGCCGTTTAGGAGCTCCACACGCCTTAAAAGAAAGAATAAGGGGCGGACCCCACAAGGGAATAAAAGGCTATTTCCCTTCAGCCGTGAGATCCTCTTCAAAACCCTTTTTTTTTTGAGCCGTGTGATAGCTTCCTCGCTCTTGGGTTTTGTCAGCCGTAAGGCCCCTCTCTCCCATGGGGTTTTCAGCCGCCAGCAACCAACAAAAAAAAAAAAGAAAGAAGAAAGAGGGTGCAGCCCTTCCTCCGTTGCTGGTTTTTGGTTCCAAAAACAAAGAAAAGAAAAGGCTGCAAAGGATTTTTGGCCTTCTTCTTTTTCATCCACCCTTCTTCTTCCTCCTCCCTAAGGGAATCAAGAGTTGATTCAAAGGGAGGATTTCAGCCATCAAAAGTTATCTCTGCAAGGGAGCTAGCACCCCGGGGAGATTCAAAGGCTTCGATTGGTCCTCTGCCTCGTGTGGATACCCGTAAAGGCCGGACGCGTGTGCGGCTTCAAGCGAACCTTTCAACAAATACCATGATCATCGGATTGCGGTGAATATCTACCCGCACAAGGTGAAGATCTGATCTTCCTAATCTTATATAAAAGTTTTGATCCTAATCTATCTATGAACGTCAGTTTTAAAATACGTTCATGCGATGAGCGATGCGGATCTCGTGCATGCCCCTTCCGCTGCGTTCGTTCTGTTTATTTTGAGGCGTGCAAGGGATTCCAACAGTGGTATCAGAGCCAGGTTGCGTAGATTAAGATTAAGATTAATCATTAAAGGCATGATAGATCTGAAAATTTAAAGATTATGCTTGCTAGATTTTTCTGCATGCAGAGTTTTCAGGTTGCTGCTTTTTCTGCATTCTGATTTTTATGTATTTAGATTAATGATTCTATTGCTTTGTTAATGTGATTACAAGTATTTAGAATCATGTCTTGCATGATCAGCAACTCATAGGATGACATAATCTGTTAAATATTCAGATCTGTAATTATAATTAATGCATGAGATGCATGTAGTGATGATCATGGATGGACCCTTTTACATATGCTGAAATATTCTGCGATGTTCTGTGATGTGATGTGATGACATGTAAATCAGAAATTCAGATGCCTACGTGCATCTTAAATCAATGTATTAGAGACATGCGTGTCTCATGAAAAATGGATGTAACTATTATTTAATTTTCATAGTTATCTGGGTTGTAATCTGTGATGTGTTTGCACGTCGATGGTTGATCGGTGCATGCCTCTCCAAGCATGATTTGTGCGGATCGAGATCAAGGGTTGATTGGAGATGGATCAAGGAGTTGATAGCAATTGGACCTAAGGTGCTCAAGATCGAATCAAGAGTTGAAGACGATCTAACCAATTGACGTGCATGTGCATGTACTATGACCCTCATCCTGGATCCATGATCATCACCAGCTATTCTATGATTATGCCTTACTATTTAAGTTTATGTTTATGCATAGGGGGTAGATAATTATTTGCATGAGATGTAAGTAATTAAAATGATTAAAGAGACCTAAATTAAATCTTCTCGAAAAATATTAAGTCTAGCGGTCTTCCACCGTAGTAGAGCTGCTAAGGTTTTTTCAGCGTTGATTTGTCTCGGCTGAATACAGTGGGCAAGTTGCATCGGGGGACCGGACCTCTCCATAGACATGAGATGTTATGGAGGTAAAGATAGGGTTGGGCCCAATAACTGTTAGGTGAGGGACCCAATGACGGCTTTGCTTCTGCGGTTATACGGTGGGTCCGACTTAACTAAGGAATAGGGCCAATAACTGTTAGGTGAGGTCTTTATTACTTAGAGACCGGATAGCGCTCCAACTTGCTTGAGAAGCATTGTATAAGAGTTGTACACTCATCGTTTATGTGTCATCAATAACTGTTAGGTGAGGTGGCATATAAATTGGTGGGACCGTAGCACCCCACTAGAAATCCTAGTCGCGAAGGATTTCCGTTTCTTTACCTGAGGAGTGTGAGAGATTCGAGGAAATAGTGGGAGGTATTTGTTTTAAAAGTCCCCAAAACAAATAGAAATTCAAGTACAAAATTCTAACTAGAATCTTTACTCTCTGAGGATTATAAAGTTAGCTTCCAAACTATTAACTGATATTCTAGAGAAGAACCGTTTGACCAAATCCAATTATAAAGACTGGCTCTGTAATTTTAAAAATGGTTTTGCACTGTGAGAAATTAGGGTATGTGCTAAATCATGAAATCCCTGTGTTACCAGTCCATCCGATCACTGATCAGCGTAAGATGCATGCTAAATGGATGGACGATGACAATAAAGTTAAGTGCTACATAATGGCATCCATGTCTAATAAATTAAAATGCCAACATGAGAATATGAAGACTGCCAGGGACATGTTAAATCACCTGCAAGAGTTGTATGGTGATCAGAGTTGCGCAGCTCGGTTTGAAGTATCCAAGAGGCTCTTCAAGGCGAAGATGCACGATGGGCAGTCTATCCGTGATCATGGTTTGACCATGATAAAGGACTTAGAGGAGCTTGAGAAGCTCGACATGACCATACACAAGGAATGGAAAACGGATTTGATCCCGCAATCCCTTCCAGCTTCATATGAACAGTTTATAGTAAACTACCATATGAACAAGAATGTATGCATCAAAATAGAATTGTTAAATAAATTGGTAACTACCTAGGGATCTTGAAGAGTTCAAGGGGCATTGTTCTCGCTGTCGAGTTGGCTTCTACTCCCAAGGGAGAGTCTACCTGGAAGAAGAAGCCTGCGAAGAAGCAGAAGATCAAGAAAATGCCAAGTAAGGAAATTTCAAGAAAAAGGCCGATTGCAAGGGAAAGTATTTCCATTGCATCATGGACGGTCATTAAAAGAGGAACTGTCCTATATACATGGGAAGCTTAAAGAGCAAGAAGGGTGACATACCTTCAGAAGGTATGTCAGATATGCTCACGATACTTCGGGACTGTTACCTGTTGCTAGCAGAAATTTGATTTCTGTATCTTGTTTAGCACAGGAAGGTTATTATAAGACTGTTGTTCCATTTATTTGAGAAATAAATTGGTTCCACATGGTTTTATGATTGACAGTCTCTATCACTTATATTTGGATGTATCTGTGAAATTATCTAAGCATATAGTGAGTACCATAGTATCTAAAAGATCTAGAGATGAGATAAATCTAAAGTATTTGTGGCACCTCAGGCTTGGCCATATAGGAGAAGACAGAATAAACAAATTAGAGAAAATATGGGCTTTTAGGCTCATTGACTTTCGAGTCATATCCGATTTGTGAATCCTGCCTTCAAGGAAAGATGGCTAAATTACCCTTTGTAGGACATGGGGAGTGGTCCACTAAAATACTTACCCTAGTACACACTGACGTGTGTGGCCCATTTGATGTGCAGGCTAAGGGTTGTAATTTTTACTTCATTTATCGATGATTACTCACGGTATAGATATGTGTATGAGACACAAATATGAAGCTTTTGAAAAGTTCAAAGAGTTCAAATATGAAGTAGAAAAACAAACAGGAAACCTCATTAAGGTTCTTCGATCGGATCGAGGAGGTAAACACCTTAATGGAGAGTTCCGTGATTATCTCAAGAAGAATGGTATAGTTTCACAATGGACCCCTCCTGGTACACCTCAGCTCAATGGGGTGTCTGAGAGGAGGAATCAAACCCTATTGGATATGGTCAGGTTCATGATGAGCTTCACTGATTTATCCTTGTTTCTTTAGAGAGATGCCCTATTCTCAGCTATTTACTTATTGAATAGAGTTCCCTCTAAATCTGTTCCTACCATACTGTATGAGATATGACATGGTAAGAAGCCGAGTCTTAGTTATCTCAAGATTTGGGGATGTCCGGCCCACGTCAAGCGACAACATGCGGATAAGTTAGAGGATAGGACAATTAATACTCGTTTTATTGCATATCCTAAAGAGTCATTAGGATACCATTTTTCCATCCCAAAGGATCACAAAGTGTTTGTGAGCCGACATGCTATCTACATTGAAAAATAGTTTATCCTTGATAGAGACAGTGGGAGAAAAATTGAGCTCGAAGAGAAAGTCTCGAAAGAGCAACGAGTTATTGTGCCTATAGAACCTATTCGTATTGAGCCAGTACATATTGTATCTCCTCCACCTCGTAAGTCTAGTAGGATCTCCCGTCCGCCTGAAAGGTACTTAGGTATGATTACAGAGGATGTAGAGGAAGTGTTTTTCATGGGAGATAGGGATCAAGGTAAGGATCCCAATACCTACAACGAGACGATGTTAGACATCGATTCTGAGAGATGGCTGGAAGCGATGAAGTCAGAGATGGACTCCATGCATTCCAACCAAGTCTGAACCTTAGTAGATCCATCAAAAGGTATAGTACCTATTGGTTGTAATTGGATTTACAAAAGAACAAAAGGTTCGGATGGCAAGGTAGAGACCGATAAGGCAAGGCTAGTGGCGAAAGGTTATAATCAGTGCGAAGGCACTAATTATCAGGATACCTTTTTACCTATAGCCATGCTGAAGTCCATTCGAATAATGCTAGCCATTGCAGCATTTCATGATTATGAAATCTGACAGATGGATGTGAAAACTGCTTTCCTAAATAGATATCTTGATGAAGATATCTATATGGAGCAGCCTTTGGGTTTCACTTCCAGTGATGGAGATCACAAGGTCAGCAAGTTGCAAAGGTCCATCTATAGACTAAAGTAAGCATCTCAGAGTTGGAACACTCGTTTCAACGATGTAATCAAATCGTTTAATTTCATCAAGAACGAAGAAGAACCATATGTTTATAAGAAAGTTAGTGGGAGGGCTATTGTATTCCTCATATTGTACGTGGATGATATCCTTCCAATTGGGAATGATGTTTCCATGCTAACTTAGGTCAAGGTATGGTTGTCTAAGGAATTCTCCATGAAAGACCTTGGGAAAGCATCCTATATTTTGGGAATTAAGGTCTATAGAGACATATCTAAAAGGATGCTTATCCTATCACAAAATATGTACATAGAGGAAGTGTTGAAGAGGTTCAGCATGGAAGCCTCTAAAAGGAGATTATTACCCCTTAGGCATGGGATAAATCTCTTCAAGAAGATGTGCCCCAACACATCTGAAGAGATTCGATGGATGAGCAAGATCCCTTATGCTTCGGTTATAGGGAGCCTCATGTATACCATGCTATGTACACGACCTGATATAGCACATGCTGTGAGTGTCACGAGCATATATCAGTCAAATCCAAGCAAGGAGCATTGGATAGCTGTGAAGAACAGTCTTAAGTACTTGAGAAGAACTAAGGACATGTTCTTGATCTTTAGGGGAAGATCAGAGTTAAAGGTAGAAGGATACACACATATTGATGATAGAAAGTCTACATCAGAATATGTGCAATGATGTTTTAGTAAATTTGAAAAGTTCCAAACAACCGACCATTATAGATTCTACCTTGGAAGCTGAATGTATTGCCGCCTCTAAGGGTGCAGTGAAAACCTTCTGGTTCAAGATGTTTATTGCAAAGTTAGGTGTAATGTCATTAGATGCCATAACACTCTACTGCGATAACAATGGCACCATAGCACTAGCTAAGGAGCCAAGGTCTCACCAGAAGTCTAAGCATATAGAGCGGAGGTTTAACCTGATACGTGACTACCTCGAAAAGATATCTTTCTTCCTGATCAAGAGAGTCCAAGAACTCCAAGGCATCTTGGAGTCTTTCCTCCGGGGTGATGGAGGATGTGATGAGTAGAGGAACAGAGAGTAGTCTCCACAGGCAATATGGTAGACCCATTCACTAAACAGCTAAGTCAGCAGAAAATTGAAGCACATCTTGAGAAGATGGGGCTTAGATTTATGGCTGATTGGCTTTAGTGCAAGTGGGAGATTGTTAGAAGTATGCCCTAGAAGCCAATTTGGCTGACGTATTATTTTGTTCTGGGACATAAATTTGTACTTGATCTAATTATAAATTTATTAAGTTGGGCATTCTTATCATTCATGTTCTTATGTGTTCATGAATCGCCCAAGGAATTAATAAGATGATGACGCATATTCTCAAGAGTTGAAAATTTGAGGCATGTGTCATTGGTGATTAATTCCTGAATTGCTTCTGATCAATGGATCATCATGAGGACGGTGATCGATCCGCTGAGATTAGTGCACGGATTGCTTTCTTTGATGGACGAGTCTTGAGTCCACAGTGTGGCGACACTGGAGCAGTTGTGCAAGTGCTTGTTAGAGAACAAGGGTACTGAGCGTGACCGTAGCAAGTAGTCACTTGGATGTCTATCCACTCGTCAGTGACATACTTGATGCTGCAGTTGTATGACTGGTCCTTTGACCTGTGATGCCTCGGCTATTCACAATGAGGTTGCTGTAGTTTGACGAGCACATAAACATGGGCCCTATCCATTTGGGTCCTTGTGGTGCAGATTGGCTGCAGTAGGTTCATTGTAGGAGTAGGGATGCATCTAGATGGAATCTATCGACCTTGATAGATTAGGAGAGATCCTATGTGATTTATGAGACTGAGTTCGTAAATCCTTGGCCAAGGTAGTTTTTGGAAAAAGAGTTTTCCAATCTCGAACTAAAGTCAAATAAATTTTACATATGACAGATGAAGGGGTTTGACGAGTTATCCATGACCTCCATCCTATCGGGATCTACGATAGAGGGACTGTATCATACGATAACTGCACCTAGAGGTTCATCTATTCCATTCTGCTGGGTTGCCACTACATGCTGCTAGGTGTCACTGGTGGATTGTGAGACTCAGAGGCATTCACTTGATGATCAGTGAATCCGAATGAGAACAGTGGAAATTGTTCCAACCCATTGAAAGAAGTTTCAATGATATTGTGATAGAGATCATAATATATCTCACTACCAGACAGAATAGAACCTATGGGGTCACACACATTAGAGGTATTGACCGATCCGATGGTTGAATTGTGATTTGGAATCACAAATAATTTATAATTATCAATTTGATTGATAATTGTTTTAACTCACTAAGAGTTAGTGAGTAGAAGAAGGAATAATTACAATTGGATTGCAGTTTAATTAAATCAATTGGACTTAATTAATTGGGCTTGATCTTATTTAATAAGAGTTCTACTTGCAGTAGGACTCCTAGAGTCCTAATTAGATTAGGACTTCAAATTAAATTAGAGTCCTACTTGGAGTAGGATTCCTAAAGTCCTAATTGAATTAGGACTAAAATTATATGAGTCCTAATTAGATTGGAATTTCTAAAGTCCTAATTAATTTTGATCTAATAAATTAAGATGACTCCTAATTGGATTAGGATTGAAGAGTTCAATAGAGTCATGATTCAATTGAGTCCTAATTAGGTTAGGACTCCAAGAGTCATAATTGATTTAATCTTATGGATAAATATGAGGGGACTAAAGGGGCTGAAAGTGGAGCCCACGCACCTCATGAGATGTGGTGCATGATGGCTAAGTCTCGCTCCGAAATAAAATCGAAGCGACCGGTTTTTGGAAACAAGACCCGGTTAACTATGCTCAAAAGCAATCTCATTTCGGCATTGAGGTCTTGGGACTTAACTATGTCAAGAGGACCGCAGTCCTCTCTACCTAAAATTAGGTTTAGGGCAATCTCCCTTTGGGGATGTGAGGTCGGAGCCTCACCGTACTTGGGTATTTGTAACACACTAGATAAAATGTCTTCATTGATCTCTACCAATGTGCCTCGGACATATCCAGTGTACCCCGAGTTCCCTAAGGCCATATTGCTAAAAATTTCTCTCATTAGGCCGGGATAGGTTGACATATTTAGGGAACATAGATGTTCCCAACCTTGGGCACGGAGTCTCTCTCCAATAGAGAACCCCTCACTAGCTAGAAACTGAAAATCTATGTATCTACCTGTGGTTACTATGCGATTCGCACAGGAGGGGGTCATGGTTGGCGGAGCAACCGGAGGAGACGGCACGGAGGGCTCTTCCCTCCATTCTTCGTCGTCATTTGCTACCCTAGGACGCCTCCCACCCGTTCGCCTAGCTTTCTTAGGTGCCATGGATTGGAAATCTAGGGAAATGGGGAGAGATTTTGGTTTGGTTTGTGGTGGAGAGAAGATGGAGGCTAGGGTTTCGGTTTTTGTTGGGGATGAAGGAAGGCAGCTCGGGACGGTCGAGCTGTTTCGACCTATTTTAAAAAACTTTCATTCAGTCCCCGAGACGTCTCCGCGACTAATGCGAGACGTCTCGCCGGGGGGATGTCTCTGTGATTTGCCAGAGACGTCTCCGGCACTGAAAAATTTCAGAATGATTTCTATCTTTTCCCAATTTATTTTATTCAACTACAATAATCAGTGTGATTTCTTTTGGTGAATATAGAGTGAGCTTGCTTGTGATCCTTCCCCTTAATAATACATCCTATAAAAGTTTGATAATGATTTTTGAATTATCAATATTGAAATGAGGAATGTTTGACCAAATTTCGAATGCCTATGAAATAGGCTCTGAAAATATCTCCATGAAGAGTCCAAGGGAGGGTAACCATCCTCCGGAAAGTCAAACAATTCGTCATCTAACTTTGATAGATTCATGTTTTCACTTATTAGGCACTAGGTTTGCTATATGTGACCTTGAAGTGTATTATTAGTTTGAGTAGCATTCATATGTATCTCTAGAGCTTACAAAGCATTGCATTACAAGTTCAATCTATTTGTTAGGATCATACAAGCACAAATCATTCCTTAAAAAATTGAACCTATCTTTACAAAGGGGCTTTGTAAAGATATCGGCCAATTGATTTTCAGTGCATACATACTCAATCAATACATCATTTTTCAGCACATGATCCCTTATAAAGTGATGCCTAATCTCTATGTGTTTTGATTTAGAGTGTTGGACAGGATTTTTTGTTAAATTAATTGCGCTTGTATTATCACATCTAATTGGTATGTTGTCCATTTTGATACCAAAATCTTCAAGTTGTTGCTTAATCCAAAGAACTTGGGCACAACAGCTTCCGGCTGCAATGTACTCAGCCTCAGCTGTGGACAATGCAACTGAATTCTGTTTTTTGCTAAACCAAGAAACCAAGTTAGCACCCAAGAATTGACAAGTACCACTTGTGCTTTTTCTGTCGAGTTTGCACCCGGCAAAATCAGCATCGGAATAAGCAATTAAATTTAAATCAGATTGTTTAGAATACCATAAGCCTGCATTAGATGTCCCTACTAGATATCTGAATATTCTTTTAACAGCTTGCAAGTGTGATTCCTTAGGACATGCTTGGTATCTAGCACACATGCAAACACTAAATAATATGTCTGGTCTACTAGCAGTAAGGTAAAGTAAAAACCCTATCATACCTCTGTACAATTTGCAGTCTACACTTTTACCTTTTTCATCTTTGTCAAGCTTGCAACTTGAGCCCGTGGGTGTGCTGATTTCCTTTGCATCCTTCATCTTGAACTTCTCCAACATTTTCTTGATGTATTTGGACTGACTGATGAAGATGCCTTCCTCTGATTGTTTTATTTGTAGCCCAAGGAAGAAGTTGAGCTCACCCATCATGCTCATTTCAAATTCTTCCTGCATAAGCTTAGCAAACTCTTGACAAAGACTATCATTAGTAGCACCAAAAATTATATCATCCACATAAATTTGCACAAGCAATAAGTCATTCCCTTTTCTTTTAATGAAGAGTGTTTTGTCTACATTTCCTCTTTTAAATTTATTTTCAATTAGAAAATTACTTAATCTTTCATACCATGCCCTAGGGGCTTGCTTAAGTCCATACAATGCTTTATGCAATTTGAAAACATAATCTGGATGTAAGTGGTTCTCAAAACCTAGAGGTTGTCCTACATAAACTTCCTCCATTATATAACCATTTAAAAAGGCACTTTTTACATCTATTTGATAGAGTTTGAAATCCATGAAGCATGCATGTGCCAAAAGTAGTCTAATAGCCTCTAACCTAGCAACAGGAGCAAAAGTTTCATCAAAATCTATTCCTTCCTCCTGATTATATTCTTTGGCTACTAGCCTAGCTTTGTTTCTTATTACTATTCCATCTTCATCTAGTTTATTTCTATATACCCACTTGGTGCCTATAATTGAAACATTAGAGGGTCTCTTCATTAGAGTCCAAACTTGATTTCTTTCAAATTGGTTTAATTCCTCTTGCATAGCATTTATCCAATTTTCATCTTTTTCGGCTTCTTCTAGTGATTTAGGCTCTATCTGTGAAACGAAAGCAAGATAATTACTAGTGTTTCTTAAAGAGGATCTTGTCCTTATCCCTTGTGAAGGATCACCAAGGATTAGATCCCTTGGATGACCATGTGCATACCTCCATTCCCTAGGAAGATCTTGATTTCTCGCTGGAGATTGATCTTCTTCATCTTGCTGAATTGTATCTTCTTTGATTTCATCCTCATGTTGTTTGTCTTTTATGGAGAATTCCTTCATTCTATCTTCAAGTATACCTGCATCACCATCTTCTTCTTTTCTAGAAGAATCTCCATTAGTTTCATCAAAAACAACATGATTGGGTCGACCCCGGCACATCAAGAAAGCAATTGGCACACTTCTGCAAAAATGGCACAGATGAACAGTGAGTTGGGTCGACCCAAGGAAAGCATGAGTCGACCCAAACATTAAGATCCTCAAACAACTTAGAAAATGGTTCTCTGGATTTACTGAGAGGGTCGACCCAAGATAAAGTTGAGTCGACCCAAGCTTGAGTCGACCCAAATCCTGAGTGGGTCGACCCAAAGGCAAGACAGAACAGAAGACAGAAAAGGTTCTCTGGAAACTCTGTTAGGGTCGACCCAAGAAGAAGATGAGTCGACCCAACTGAACCTTAAGTCGACCCAAAGAAAGGTTGGGTCGACCCAAGTGAAGGAAGGCTGAATTGCAAGTTTCTGTGTTTCTGAGAGGGTCGACCCAAGAAAAGTTTGAGTCGACCCAAGTGAAAGTTGGGTCGACCCAAGGACAGGTTGAGCCGACCCAAACACGGGCAGAAGCATAACGGCTAGTTCTGCAGAAGTACTTTTTGTCCTTCCAACAGTGAGTAACGGCTAGTTTTTGAATTCTAACCATTGGGGCTTGTCCAATGGATGTAGGAAACTATTTAAAGTGGCACTATTCATCAGATAGAACATCCTTTCCAAAGAATATCAAAGAGTACACAAGAAAGAGAAAGTGCCCTAATCTTCTTCATCCAAGTGCTTCATTCAAGAATCAAAGGAAAGTGGTTGAGCAGATTCAAAGAGTCATCAAGAGCTCCATCCACCCTTAAAGAGAGAAGCATCCTTGACAAAGAAGAGAGAAGTCACATCAAGCGATAAATACTTTCTAAACTCTTCTTTGTTGATTATATTGTTTCATTTGCTCATCTAGGAGTTTAAATCTTCTTCCTTTATTTGTTAAACTACTTGTAAAGGTTGGTTGGTTAGCCCGCAAAACCAACGGAATAGGTTGATTGGTGAATCCAGAAAACCAATTGTAAAGGTTCGTTGGTGAGCCCGAAAAACCAACATAGGTTTTTGGTAAACCCGGAAAACCAAAGTATAAAGGTTTTTAGATTGTGAGCCCGGAAAACAATCCAACTATAATCCGCGGAATTATAGTGAATTCCTAAGGGGTCGCTTGGGGAGTGGATGTAGGTGCTAAGGAGAGCACCAAACCACTATACTTCTTGTTGTTTGTATTGTGATTTGTTTAAGTTTACTAACTCATCATTTAACACAAGTAAGATAGTTAAAAGTAAAAGAAACCAATTCACCCCCCCCCCCTCTTGGCTTGTCACCTTGGGCAACAGGA
Source organism: Phoenix dactylifera (assembly GCF_009389715.1). Taxonomy (NCBI): domain Eukaryota; kingdom Viridiplantae; phylum Streptophyta; class Magnoliopsida; order Arecales; family Arecaceae; genus Phoenix; species Phoenix dactylifera. The sequence goes on along the minus strand of NW_024067763.1, from coordinate 211,233 downwards.
GGCCCCCTTACTCAGAGAGTAAGGTCCTAATTAAGTAACCACCTTTCATGCTTTTCTAGACACCAATTAGATCAATTAATCTAATATGACTCGCTCATGTTAGTTCACTCTCGACTGATTGAGGAGGTTTTAGTTTAGATCTCATCGAGATTACTCTACTAGTTTGCATCATATATAAATCTATCTACCCCGCTCACATTCGCATCACATGCAAACGGCACATCACAGGCAGTTATAATTGCAGCAATAAATAAAAGCTGAATTTTAAATAGGTGATGATCATGGATTCTAATTAGGTCATATTACAAGCACATGCATGTCAATCGATCAGCTGGTCTTCAACTCTTGAATTGGTCCTGAGCCTCCTTGATTCGATCCCTGATCAACTCTTGATCCAATCGCCATCAACCGGTTAGTTCGCCGTTCATCTCATGTACTATCTTCGACTGATCGTTGACGTACATTACTGTAGGGTTCTAGCATGTCTTAATGCGCAGCGGAAGCTGGGGATTTTTAAAAATTTCTTAATAAAGTCCCTATGCATGAAACCCTTTTAAGCCTAGATCACCTTAATGATTACAATCAAATGATATAATATAAATGCAGAATTAGTAGAATACCTCAAACGCTAATCCAAAGTGTACAATCTCCACGAGGCATCCAAGTATCCTCCCTCCAATGGTGATCCACACGAAAACTTGATCAAGACTTTAGCTCCAAAGACTTTTGATCCTTAATGCAGAATTCTTCTAAAGAACTCAATTGGCTTGCTTTATTTCCTCTCTAATTTTCTTTCACTTTCTAAAATTACTTCTAATATTTTTTTGTCCTAAAGAAGATCTCCTTGTCTTGGCTTAGGACACCTTAGAAGCAATGCTAGAAAGAGACTCTTGTAAGAAAGAAGAGATGAGGGAGAGAGAGAGTTGGATTGGAATCGGGATCAATTAAATCACCGGAAGCGATTTCCTTTTATAGATGGCGTGGGGATGCATCACCAAAGGATGCATCCCATCCACACATCTTTTCAGATGGGGCGTGATAAGAGGAGAGGAGGCGCCACAAAAATAGGGAGAGGCGTATTCATGAAGAGACGTGATAAGATGAAGCGCTAAATAAGGCGCTTCATTCTTATCCAAACGCCATGTGGTCCCCTCCCTTCTCACGCATGAAAAATAGGGGCAATCCTTGTCCATTAATCAAAGCCTTGATGATGATCCAAAGGCCTTAATTGATGGCGCCATATATCCCTTAGACGTGATGAAGAGAGAGGAATTAAATGGATAAGATCAAAGGGTGTCTTTCATCCTTATCCATTTAAAGCTCACGCCTCACTTCTCTTCACGCCATCAGATGTTGACCAAGTCAACATCACAAGTCCATCACGCCTCACAACTTTTGATGCATCTCCATATGATCCAAGGGCTTAGGATCAAGGCGCCATCATGAAGGGGAATTAAGTGATCATCCAACGGTTCTAGGATGATCCAATGGTTTTCCTTCATGGTGCCATCCAATCATCCCATTATGTCTTCATCTAATTGATGAAGATTCAATGATCATGATTTAAAGCCACATCTAACCCAATCCAATTAGATTTAAACCAATTCACCATTATGTCTTTATCCAACGGTAGATCAAGATCTAACGGTCTAAATTGAATAATTTATCAAATCTAATTCAATTAGACTCAAACCAAGCCAATTAGGTGCCAACTCTTGGCTAACCCATATTAGAATATGATCTAATCAAATTAAATCAATTAAGAATCAGATTCGAATTCAATTCGAATCAGATTCGAATCCAATTCAAATCAGGAGCTAAGGTTTGCAACACCTGCTAGGATGTTTATCTTGCAAAAATGATCTAATCCAATTAGACCCTTGATAAGTTTTCTTGTGTGTGACCCATTGGGTTCCATACTGAGGATGATAGTAGTATTTTGATGATTATTACAACAATTAAAGGTATATCTAATTAAATATTACAAGGTAATATGATATATCATTAATAAATTCTTCATTCTCGATACATTAGAAGAATGAGATTAAGATGTATTTCAATGATTATTAATGAGATAAAATTTGTGATAGAAAAGGGATAGTGAATTCTAAATTCTAATTCGGCAAAGTTTCAAGTGAAACATACTCTTAAGTGGACAATAGTAATTTTCATTGTTTGGAGTATGTAGCACTATCATGACATATATTCAAAATTGTTTAAAGTTTATTTCATTGATTATATGGATGAATCTAACCTTAAGTTGCAGCAAAGTGTGGATTGAGTCGACCCCAAGATTGATTGAGTCAACCCCGGCACATCAAGAAAATATCTGGCATACTTCTACAAAAATGGCACGGATGAACAGTACTTGGGTCGACCCAAGTGGAAGTTGAGTCGACCCCATCTTCAAGCCTCAAGAAAACAAGTCTCTGGAATCCCTGAGAGGGTCGACCCAAATGAAACTTGAGTCGACCCAACCTTGAGTCGACCCCAACAGAACATGAGTCGATCCAAAGGCTATGTCATTCAAAAATCAGTTCTCTGGAATCTCTGAAAGGGTCGACCCAAGTAAAATTTGAGTCGACCCAAGTGAACCTTGAGTCGACCCAACTGAACCTTGAGTCGACCCAAAAAGTGTTGAGTCGACCCAAGTGAAGGAAGGCTGAAATACAAGGTTTTGTGGTTTCTGAGAGGGTCGACCCCAATGTTGCATGAGTCGACCCAAGTGAAAGTTGGGTCGACCCCAGTAAAAGTTGAGTCGATCCAAACACGGGCAGAAGCATAACGGCTAGTTCTGCAGAAGTACTTTTTGACCTCCCAACAGTGAGTAACGGCTAGTTTTTGAAATCTGACCGTTGAGGGATGTCCAATGGGTGAGGAAAACTATTTAAAGGGACACTATTCATCAGAGAAAGATATTCATTTGAAAAAAATCAAAGCTTACACGAGAAAGATAAGAGTCCTAATCTTCTTCATCCAAGTGCTTCATTCAAGAGTCGAAAGGAAGTGGTTGAGCAGATTCCAAGAGATATCAAGAGCTCCATCCACCCTTGAAGAGTGAAGCATTCTTGACAAAGAAGAGAGAAGTCTCATCAAGCGATAACTATTCTCTCAACTCTTCTTTGTAGCTTATAATTGTTATATTTGCTCATCTAGGAGCTTCAACTTTCTTCTTTCTTTTGTTAATCACCTTGTAAAGGTTAGTTGGTGAGCCCGCAAAACCAACGGTGTAGGTTTATTGGTGAACCCGTAAAACCAATTGTGAAGGTTCGTTGGTGAGCCCGTAAAACCAACAAAGGTTTGTTGGTGAGCCCGTAAAACCAACATAGGTTCTTGGTGATCCCAGAAAACCAAAGTGTAAAGATTTTTGGATTGTAAGCCCGGAAAACAATCCAACTATAATCCGAGGGATTATAGTGAATTCCCAAGGGGTCGCTTGGGGAGTGGACGTAGGTGCTTAGGAGAGCACCGAATCACTATACTTCTTGTGTGTTTGTATTGTGCATTGCTCTAATTTCACTCATCAATTGACTAAAGTAAGATAGCAATAATTTAGAAAAACTAATTCACCCCCCCTCTTGGCTTGTCACCTTGGGCAACAAGTGGTATCAGAGCAAGGTGCTCATATAGTATTTGTTGATCTCACAATCAAGAGACAAAGATCATGACAACCCAAGTGAGATGTTCTATGAGTGAGGGGCAATCCACAAATAGACCTCCTCTATTTAATGACGCTAATTACACATACTGAAAAGCTAGGATGAGGATATTCATTCAAGCTCTAGACTATGAATTGTGGTATATTATAACTAGAGGACCTCACACACCCACTGATGAGAGCACAAAAGTGCGATCTAAGTACCAATTAACTTAGCCTAATGCTAGCAAAATAATGATAAATAATAGGTGTTAACATTTACATGGTTAAATATTTTATCCTTAGCACTTATTATAATTTTTATCATTATATAAATTCATCTCTTCCCAGCTGCAGAACAGAGCCCAGATTCAGCCGTTCGCAAGCACCTCAGCATCCTTGCCGCGTCCGTGAGCCGCATTAACCCTCTCAAGACCCGTCCACGTCTTACGATTTGTGATCGAATCATGCCGCGATCAGCCTTTCTCCCAGCTCCAACGATGAAGCCCAGCCATTCAGCATCCCATGAAACATCTCCCAGCCATGTCTGCCTCTTCCCTTGATTCTTCCCAAAATAGTTCAGCATACGAATCTCAGCGTCCGCGTGCAGCCATCATCTGCGAGCATCTCCGCATGCCATCCAGATCCTCGCAGTCCACCTCTTCCGGATTAAGCAAGCGAATCAGCCTCCCCCAGCTCCCGGCCGTCCATGGCGATTCCACCGTGATCTCAGCGTCCGTGCCCCATCCCACGAAGATCGCGATCCGGCTTCCGTCTTCCTCGCAGCATCACGACAGCGCCAGCAGTCCGTCTTCTCCGCTTGTGAAGCCATCTTGCATCCGAGTCCCAGTTCATAGCAATCTCCCGAGTTCCAACCACATCAGCTTCTCAGACCCCGTCCGCATGTGATCAGCTCCCATCATCCCACGAGCATCTCGCGTGTGATCCAGAGCTTCCCAGTCGAGTCCACGTCTTGATCTTTCGGTTCGGCTCCCACGCAATCAATGATCGCCTCTGCCGCAGTTTCCGCGTTCGAAGATCCCGCAGGCGTCCGTGAGCCAATGTCCGCAACCCACCAGCGCAGCTTCCGGTCCGTGATTCCAGCATCCGTCAACCTCTTATGGATTCACAGCAATCAGAATCCCATCACACGTCCAAAGATCTGTTGCTCAGTTCCTCCACATCCGACTCTTCCGGATCCACGCTCATTCCTTCCGATCCCGAGCATCTCCATTCCAGCGTCACAGCAAGATCACACGCTCCCGGATCTTTCTCCCCAGCATGCCACGTCGTCCGAATCTCCCGCATCCTCAGCTGCGATCCAGCCGACGGATCTTCACCGCGTGCGAGGAAGGAGGGCTGGAAGGAGCTTAATATACCTCTCGGCTGGGTGAGAAGGAGGTGGCTCTCTCGGGTTCAAAGAAAAAAACAGAGGAGAGTCCCATTGAAGAAACAGGGGAGGCCCTGTTTCCGAAAAGAAAAAAAAGAAAAAAAAAAAAGAAAAGTGGCTAATGTCTTTTATGGAGGGCTAATTTCTTAGGGAGGGTGATGGAGGAACCTTTGATGTATTGCTCTTTAAAGTAAACTCTAAACTTGTGCTTTCAATGGTTTATATTTATTGATATGTTCTTGATTCATGCGTAGTTATATAGATCTTTAATGGATTATGATTATTGTATATGGATTGCTTTAGTATTTGATTCGTCGTAGACGTAGAAAGCACGACGGATGCTTAGAAATTGAGTTCATATGTTCATGAAACATATACCATGATTAGATCTATCCTACATTTAATCTTTAATCAAGAACCATAGAGTTTATTCCTTATATGCAATATCATCAAGGAAGATTCCAGATCCCTACCATCTTTATTTTATTGAATTTTGTTTATTATTCTTTGCATTTAATTTCTGAAAATCAAAACATCATTTTAATCCACAAATTTATTCAACTGAAAATTACATCTAAAAATTACGCTAATAATCTATAGATCGTTCCCTGAGGATTCGACCTCGGACTCCCGAGAATTTACTACTTGTACGATTCTCCTGCACTTGGAAGAATAATTTTATTTTTGCATCACCCACAATTAGTATAGAGGGCACTATCATACCCAAACCAAAAATGGATTGAAATGAAAGTGATAGAAGACTAGCACAGCTAAATACTAAAGCGATTAATGTACTTTACTGTTCACTAGATGTAAGTGAATTCAATAAAATATCTACATGCATCTCTGCAAAAGAAATTGGGATAAACTTGAGGTCACACATGAAGGAACTAATCAAGTTAAGGAGTCAAAAATAAACATATTAGTACATAAGTATGAGTTGTTTAAAATAAAATCCACTGAGTCCATAACTGAAATGTTTACTCGTTTCACGGAAATCATAAATGGGCTAAAGAGTTTAGGAAAGTCTTATACTAACTCTGAATTGGTGCGAAAAATTCTCAAGTCTCTACCAAGAGTTTGGGAGGCCAAGGTAACAGCAATTCAGGAAGCAAAGGATCTCAATACACTGCAATTGCAGGAACTTCTAGGATCACTCATGACCCATGAGTTGACCATGAGGCAAAATTCAGAAGATAAGGCCAAGAAAAGAAAGACCATTGCCTTAAAGTCTACCACTCCAAAACAGAAAACTGAATCGGAAGAATCTGATGATGATGAGGAATTAGATGAAGAAGGAATGGCTATGCTTGGAAGAAAATTCAGAAAATTTATGAGAGGAAAGATGAGATTCCATAAAAAGAAGCCCTTCTTCAAAGGTAGCTTAAGCAAAGAAAAGGGTAAGGATAAAAAAAGAAAAAGAAAACACCAATATGTTATGAATGTAACAAGCCCGGGCACTTCAAGATAGATTGTCCGGAATTAAAGTGGATGGCAAGAAAACTTAAGAAGAAGAACTTCATGGCTGAATGGAGTGAAAGTGAAGTGTCAAGTTCGGAAGAGGAAGATCAAAAAGAGACGGCACAAATTTGCCATATGGCCAATAACGATGAGGTAGATTCTTAACTTGAATGTGATTTTACTGTTGATGAATTACATGATGCATTTTTAGAACTCATGGAAGAACACAAAAAACTAATCAATAAAAATAAAGTTCTAAAAGATGAAAATCAATCTCTTATCAAAGATAAGCTGAAACTATCTAATAACTATGAAACATTAAGTAAGAGATTCACAAGTGAAACCGAGAATCTAATTGCTGAAAATGTCAAGTTAAAAGAAGATGCTGAAAAATACAAATCCTTAGTAGACAAGTTTACACTTAGCTCAACCAAATTAAATATGATTCTTGATAGTCAAAAAGCCGTATATGATAAAGCTGGATTAGGATATAAGACAAATAGGAAACAAAAATACTTAAAGAACATATTTGTGAAAGCCAAAAATGAAAATATAACTTGTCATTGCTGCAATAAATTGGGACATAAAGCATATGAATGTAGCTATAGAAAGTCTAGCAACAACAAATTGAGTAATAATCATAAGCTTAAATTCAAGAAAGTTTGGATTCCAAAAGGAACATCAAATACTAACCCTAAAGGACCCAACATAGTTTGGGTACCTAAAGCTTATTCTTGATCTTGATTGCAGGGGTGTCTTGCAGCTAATAAGGTAGATAAACGATGGTATCTAGATAGTAGCTGTTCAAGACACATGACAGGTGACGTAGAACAATTTGTCACCTTGGAATCTAAGAAGGATAGAGTAGTAACCTATGGAGACAATAGAAAAGGATATATCATTGGAAAGGATAAAATTTTTATTACTCCATCTATTTTTATAGAAAATGTCTTATTAGTTAATGGTTTGAAACATAACTTACTTAGCATAAGTCAATTTTGTGATAAAGGGTTTAAAGTCACATTTGAAGCCTCAGTTTGCATAATCACAAATCCTAAAGATAATAGCATTGTACTTATAGGTCAAAGGCAAAGAAATATTTACATGGTAGACCTTCATGAATTAGGCAAGAAAAATGGATTATGTTTAATTACTAATGAAGAAAAGAAAAATAAAACAAGTTGGCTTTGGCATCGTAGACTAAGACATGCTAGTATGGACTTAATATCAAAACTAGTCAAGAAGGATTTAATAAAAGATGTGCCAAAATTGATCTTTGAGAAGGACAAAATTTGTGGACCATGCTCTTTAGGAAAACAAACAAAATCATCCTTCAAATCAAAAATTGTAGTATCAACCACTAGGCCTTTTGAACTCATACATATGGATCTATTTGGACCCACTAGAACCGCGAGTCTAGGAGGAAAGAAGTAAGGACTAGTTATAGTAAATGATTTTTCAAGATATATATGGGTTTCATTTCTTGCACATAAAAATGAAGCATTTTCTGCATTCTTGAAATATTATAGAAACATCATAAATGAAAAGAAGCTCACCTTAATAGCAATTCGAAGTGATCATGGAACTGAATTTAAAAATCAACACTTTGAAGAATTTTGTAATGAAAATGGTATCTCACATCAATTTTCAGCACCTAGAATGCCTCAACAAAATGGGGTTGTTGAACGAAAAAATAGGACCTTGGCAGAAATGGCACGCACAATATTGTGCGAGTCAAATCTTCCAAAGTACTTTTGGGCTGAAGCTATAAGCACTCTTGCCATATTCTAAATCGAGTTTTAATACGATCTATAACCAAGAAAACTCCTTATGAACTTTGGAAGAATAAGAAGCCAACCGCTAAATATCTTAGAGTATTTGGATGTAGATGTTTCATTCTAAACAATGGCAAGGAGGACCTAAGTAAATTTGATGCCAAGTCAGATGAAGGTATCTTCTTAGGACACTCTACATCTAGCAGGGCATACAGAGTATTCAATAAAAGAACTCTTGTAGTTGAAGAGTCAATTAATATCATTTTTGATGAGTCTGATAGTGAATCTCCTAGGAGAGAAAGTATTCTTGATGATGATGCAGGAATTATTGACTTTGAAAAATTGAATCTTAATGACGTGCCAAATCAAAAGATGGAAAATGATTGCGTGCCACCACAATCTCAAGACTTAGCAAAGGAATAGAGGTATGCATATGGACACCCTAAAGACTTAATCATTGGTGATCCATCTCAAGGGGTAAGAACTCGATCCTCTCTTAGAAATTTAAATGATTATCTTGCTTTTGTTTCACAGTTAGAACCTAAGACTTATGAAGAAGCTGAAAAAGACACCAATTGGATAAATGCTATGCAAGAAGAATTAAATCAATTCAAAAGAAGTAATGTATGGACATTAACTGAGAGACCAAAGCATAACTCTGTAATTGGAACAAAATGGATCTTTAGAAATAAATTAGATGAAAATGGGGTAGTTATAAGAAATAAAGCTAGACTTGTAGCTAAGGAATATAATCAAGAAGAAGGGATAGATTTTGAGGAAACATTTGCTCCCGTGGCTAGATTAGAGGCTATTAGATTACTTCTAGCTTTTGCATGTTTCATGGATTTCAAATTGTATCAAATGGATGTAAAATGTGCCTTCTTAAACGGTTTTATAGAGGAAGAGGTATATGTAGAGCAACCTCCTGGTTTTGAAAATCATGAATTGCCAAATCATGTGTTTAGACTACATAAGGCATTATATGGACTAAAACAAGCACCTAGGGCTTGGTATGATCGACTAAGCAAATTTCTACTGAATAATGATTTCAGTAGAGGAAATGTAGATAAAACACTTTTTCTTAAAAGAAAAGACAAAAATCTGCTAGTGGTACAAATATATGTAGATGACATAATTTTTGGTGCCACAGATGATAATCTTTGCAAAGAGTTTGCTAATTTAATGCAAGGAGAATTCGAGATGAGTTTAATGGGAGAACTAAATTTCTTTCTCGGATTACAAATCAAACAAACTAAAGAAAGTATCTTCATTCATCAAACTAAGTATACAAAGAAAATATTAAAGAAGTTTGGAAATGAAAATCACAAGGGAGTAGGCACCCCAATGAATCCTACTAGTAAGTTAGACAAAGATGAGAAAGGAAAAAGTATTGATATGAAGCATTATAGAGGATTAATTGGATCCTTGCTCTACCTTACTGCTAGTAGACCAGACATAGTGTTCAGTGTGGGAATATATGCTAGATACCAATCAGATCCTAAGGAGTCACATTTAAGTGCTGTTAAAAGAATCCTTAGATATTTGAGAGGGACTACAAACATAGGATTATGGTACTCAAGAGACTTCTGTCTAGATTTGCTTGCCTACTCTGATGCAGATTTTGCTGGATGCAAATTAGATAGGAAGAGCACTAGTGGAACATGTCAATTTTTAGGAAATAATTTAGTATCATGGTTTAGCAAAAAGCAGAATTCAGTAGCACTGTCAACGGCTGAAGCCGAATATATAGCCGCCGGCAGTTGCTGTGCTCAAGTATTATGGCTTAAGCAACAACTAGAGGACTATGGAATTAAACTAAATAATATTCCTATAAAGTGTGATAATACTAGTGCCATCAACCTTACTAAAAATCCGGTTCAGCACTCTAAAGCCAAACACATTGAAATAAGATATCACTTTATTAGAGATCATGTGCAAAATGGGAACATATGTATTGAGCATGTATGTACTGACAAACAATTAGCTGACATATTCATAAAATCTTTGAGTGAAGATAGATTTTGCAAGCTTAGGAGGGAATTAGGCATATGTGATCCTTTTGATTAAGGAGATATACAAAGTAGCAAGCCGTCTCATGATACTCTCTTTCCATTTCTAAAAACCCATGAAACATTAGTCAAACTAGTCATCTATAGATTCCTTACTAATGTATCATTGTCCCAGTAAGAACTCGTAAGGATTGGAAGAAAGGAAATTTTTTTTTTGAAAGGGAAAAGGAAGAGAAAGAAAAATTTCTGAACTAGGGTCGATCCAACCCAGAATGGGGTCGACCCAACGTTGAGTCGACCCAAGAAAAATCTAGGGTCGACCCAACGATGGGACCCCACTGTTAAAAGGGGGACCCGTAAGCAATCTAGGGCACTGTTTTCACTTTGTCCTCTTCCAAAAACTCTATTCCCCACTCTCAAATCTCCTCCAATCATCTCCAAATAGTAGAAGGAAGCTTCCCCAAGCCGTTAGATCAAGATCTTGAAGAAATGGGACCCAAGAGAGCCGTAGCCAAGCGATCCGGGAGGGTTTCACGGACCACCCGTGTTGATAGAAATGCTACAGAACCATCTTGTGGAGTGATTGATCATAACCCTATTTGATTTTGATGAGCTCAAAGCATCTGAGTATATCTCTTGTTTACTTATGAATTCAATTGAGTGTTTCAGTGAAAATCTTGTCTAAAGTGTTTCTAGACTTGGTTCATAATATTTTGGATAAGTTAAGAAGTCAGTTTGAACCAAAGTCTGAGACTCAAGTCGACTCCAGAGTATTACGAGTCGACTCCAAGCGTATCAGAATCACTGGCACGGGCTCGAGTCGACTTCGGATCATTACGAGTCGACTCCGACTGAGAACAGACAGACGAGCAGAAAGCATCAACTCAAAACCTGTCAGCGAATCGACTCCTGAAGTGCGCGAGTCGACTCCGATGTTTACCGAGTCGACTCCGGAGTAGTATGAGTCGACTCCAAGGAGTTACAGACAGAAAAGTCAGAGAGCGATTTTCGACCCTGAGATTCGAGTCGACTCCTGTGGAATGCGAGTCGACTCCGATGGTTGGTAGGTTGACTCCAAAGAAAGCGAGAGTCGACTCTCAGTGGTTCACAAGGCAAAAGTCAGAGAGCAGTTTTCGGACTCTGAGATTCGAGTCGACTCCCGCAATGCGCGAGTCGACTCCAAGACAGCGCGACCCCAAAAAGACAGAAGACCGATTTACTGTCTCTGAGAGCCGAGTCGACTCCCAGACAGCTCGAGTCGACTCCAAGGCAGCGCTACACCAAAAAGGCAGAAGCCTATGTTTCGGAAACTGAGAGCCGAGTCGACTCCGGGGAAGTTCGAGTCGACTCCAAGACTGGACAAGCCAAAAGACAGAAGATCGGGAGTTCAGGCTCTGAGCGCCGAGTCGAATCCCAGGATTGTCGAGTTGACTCGAGTGGGCCAAGTTGAAAATTAGCTCCATGGATTTCATGAGATGAGCCGACTCCGAAAATGCCAAGTCAGCTCCAGAAGTTGGCGAGTCGACTCCGGGTCAAGACGAGTCGACTCCCAGTCGAAGAGGCTACTTTAATTCAAACCCGGAACAGTTGCCGAGTCGACTCCAGAAAAGCATGAGTCGATTCCCGCTACAGCTGAGTCGACTCCTGATCGCGCGAGTCGACTCCGACCCCCAACGGACATATTGTCAGGTTGTGCAGAGTGTGCAGAACGGGCAGAAAAAGGTGTCTAACGGCTAGTTTCCGTGGGGAATGGCTTAAATAGCCATAGAGGACTGTAGCAAGGTAGAGACGCACCATTCCATTCAAAGTAATCAAGCATTCATTCTCTGCAAGTGGTTTTTCAACGAAAAGAGGGAAGAGCGCCATAACTCCATCCAACTACCTCTTCCCAAACATTGAAAGAGATCTCCTCCTGCATTCAAGTCGACCAGACATTCAAGAGGAGATCCGAAGTTCAAGAAGCCCTACTCTACTCCAACTCAAACGTGTTTGAGGGCTCTTAACTTCTCTCTAGTTTATATTGTTATTTATCTGCTTTTGAGAAGCTCTGTTTTTCTGTTTGTTGTCATTATTTCCATCTTGTCTTTGCTTAGTTCAATCGAGGGATTGAATCAAGGGTGTAGAGGTTGGTTGGTGAGCCGAGTGTAAAACCAACGTGTAAGGGTTCGATTGTGATCCCGGAAAAACAATCGGGGTGGTTCTAGTCGGTGAGCCAGGGAAAACCGACCGAGTTCATTGTGAGCTCGTAAAACAACAAGTTTGGTTGTGAGCTTGTAAAACAACCGGCTGTAATCCAAGAGGTTATAGTGAATTCCCAAGTGAGACTTGGAGAGTGGACGTAGGAGCAAGGGTTAGCTCCGAACCACTATAAAAGCCTTGTGTTTGTGATTGTTTGTCTCTTTCTTTTACTCTCATTTCATTCACAGCACATAGCAATTAATTAATCATCTTGGTAAAGTATTAATTAGTCATCCACAACGTTTTAATTGCAAAATTATTTTAAAACCCAATTCACCCCCCCTCTTGGGTTGTCTATCTGGGCAACAAGTGGTATCAGAGCCTAAACTCTTCTACCCTAAGAGTAAAAGATCAAAATGACAACCCCATTTGGATCTTCCCATATTGAGGGTCAGTCCACCCAAAGACCCCCATTCTTTAATGGATCCGACTACTCATATTGGAAGGCTAGGATGAGAATATTCATCCAAGCCCAAGACTATGAGATGTGGACCATTGTAGTAAATGGACCATACATCCCATCCATCTATGTAAAGGGTGTCACTGTACCTAAACTAGAAAAGGATTGGGATGAACATGACATGAGAAAGGCACAACTCAATTCTAAAGCAATGAATGTGCTTTACTGTGCATTAGATAGGAATGAATTCAATAGAGTCTCTACTTGCAATTCTGCAAAAGAGATTTGGGACAGACTTGAAGTGACCCATGAGGGCACGAATCAAGTCAAAGAATCCAAAATAAATATATTAGTTCATAAGTATGAACTATTTAAGATGGATTCTAATGAGACAATCACTAGCATGTTCACTAGGTTTACTGACATTGTCAATGGCCTAAAAAGCCTTGGCAAAAACTATACTAACAGTGATCTTGTCAGAAAAATTCTTCGCTGTCTACCAAGGTCATGGGAAGCCAAGGTGACGGCAATCCAAGAAGCTAAGGACTTGAACAAGCTTCCACTTGAAGAGCTCCTTGGATCCCTAATGACTCACGAGCTAACAATGAAGCAGCACAGCGAAGAAGAGTCCTCCCATAAGAAAAAGGTAATAGCTCTCAAATCTACATTATCTAACAAAGATTTGTCTTGCAGTAGCAGCAGTGAAGAAGAAGATCATGAGGGAGATGATGATGAGGCTCTTCTTGTGCGCAAGTTCAGAAAATTCATCAACCACAAGAAGTCCTATCATCAAAGGAGAGGCCCCTCAAATTCCTATCGCAAGGATAAAGGTAAGAAAAGGGAAAATGAGGGGATTGGGTGTTATGAGTGCAAGAAGCCGGGGCACATCAGAGCTGAGTGTCCCTTACTAAAGAAGGACAGCAAGTACAAGAAGAAGAAAGCCCTTGTCACCACCTTATCGGACTCCGACGCATCATCTTCATCATCGGATGAGGAACAAGAAGAAAAGGCCAATTTCTGTTTCATGGCCAATAAAAATGAGGTAACATCCAACACGCATCTCGATTTTACCTTTGATGAATTGTATGATGCATTTAATGAATTAATGATTGAATATAAGGCCATAAATCTTAAGAATAAAGAACTAAAAATAGCTAATCAATCTTACCTACATAAATACGATAAGTTAGTTAAGGATAAGGATTGTATCACCAAAGAAAATGCAGAACTTAAAACAAGCAACCAAATCTTGATACAAAAGAATAATACCTTAACTAAAGAAAATGAAAGGCTGAACAAAGAAACATTAGAACCCAAAAACTATAAACATATAAATGAGAGTATCACAAAAGAACTAAATGATCTAAAAGCAGAAAAATAGACACTAACTAAAGAACTTGAGAAATACAAACCCTTGGTTGAAAAATTTACATATAGTTCTGAAAAATTAAATATGATACTTAATAGTCAACGAGCTGTATTCAATAGAGCAGGTCTAGGATACAAACCTAAAAACAAGCAAAAACTTCTTAGTAACTTCTTTGTTAAAGCTGGAGAAAGCAAAACTAAGAAAGTAACCTGCTTTTGTTGTGGAACTGTAGGACATAAAGCAAATATATGTGACTATAGAAAAGGGAAAACTAAAAGAAAAATTAAAAGAGTATGGGTTCCAAAAGGAACCAATATGACTAACCATGAAGGACCCAAGAAAACTTGGGTACCTAAGATTATATGATCTGCTTGTGTAGGAGTGTCTTGCAGCCAAGGTCAACAAAAATTGCTGGTACTTGGATAGTGGCTGTTCAAGACACATGACGGGTGACAAGGATCAATTCTTCACCCTTGAAGCTAAGAAGGGAGGTGCTGTGACTTTTGGAGACAACAACCAAGGTCACATCATTGGTATAGGTAAAGTACAAATTACTCCTTCTACTTTTATTGATAATGTTAGATATGTTGACGGTCTTAAGCATAATTTATTAAGCATTAGTCAATTATGTGATAAAGGTTATGATGTTATGTTTAAACCATCACTATGCATCGTAACAAACCCAAATGACAATAGTTTAGTTTTTAAAGGAATAAGACGTGGAAATGTGTATGTTGTAGACCTTGAGGATCTTGCCAAACACAACCCATGCTTAGTTGTTAATGAAACTAAGGACAATGATGCTAGTTGGTTATGGCACCGTAAGTTAGGTCATGCAAGCATGGACACAATATCTAAACTAGTTAAAAGAGATTCGGTGATAGGTTTGCCAAAATTAAAGTTTGAAAAGAATAAAATATGTGAAGCATGTCAATTTGGCAAACAATCAAAGAACTCCTTTAAATCTATAAATTGTGTCTCAACCTCTAGACCTCTAGAACTACTACATATGGACCTATTCGGACCAACTAGAACCACAAGCCTAGGTGGAAATAAATATGGTCTAGTTATTGTAGATGATTATTCTAGATACACTTGGGTCATGTTCTTAGCTCATAAGGATCAAGCTTTTTCAGTTTTCAAGAAATTTCATAAAGAAGTAACCAATGCTAGAGATACTTCAGTAATAGCTATTAGAAGTGACCATGCTACCGAATTCGAAAATCATTTATTTGATGAGTTTTGTAGTAAAAAGGGGATAACACACAATTTTTCTGCACCTAGGACACCACAACAAAATGGAGTTGTGGAGAGGAAAAATAGAACTCTAGAGGAAATGGCTAGAACCATGTTATGTGAAAGTAACCTCCCTAAGTACTTTTGGGGAGAAGCCATTAATACTTCTTGTCATAAGGAATAAGGCTAGACTAGTAGCAAAGGGATATAATCAAGAAGAAGGTATAGATTTTGATGAAACCTTTGCTCCTGTAGCTAGACTTGAGGCTATTAGATTATTATTAGCATATGCATGCTCTAAGGACTTCAAACTATTTCAAATGGATGTAAAAAGTGCATTTTTAAATGGGTATATTAATGAGGAGGTATATGTAGAACAACCTCCTGGTTTTGAAAATCATCAATACCCTAATCATGTATATAAATTGAACAAAGCACTTTATGGTTTGAAACAAGCACCTAGAGCATGGTATAAGAGGCTTAGCAAATTCCTATTAGAACATGAGTTCTCTAGGGGTAATGTAGATACAACACTATTTCTGAAAAAGCAAAACAAAGATATGTTATTAGTGCAGATTTACGTTGATGATATTATTTTCGGTGCTACTAACAATCGCCTCTGCGAAGAATTTGCTGATTTGATGCAGAGTGAATTTGAGATGAGCATGATGGGAGAGCTGAACTACTTCCTCGGGCTTCAAATCAAACAGTCTGAAGGAGGCATCTTCATCAATCAAGCCAAATATATCAAGGAGATGCTTAAAAAGTTTGATATGGAGGGAAACAAGTCAATCAGCACCCCCATGAGCTCATCATGCAAATTAGACCAAGATGAATCAGGTAAATCTGTAGATCAGAAACTATATAGAGGTATGATAGGATCTTTATTGTATCTTACTGCAAGTAGACCTGATATCATGTTTAGTGTTTGCATGTGTGCTAGATATCAGTCTATTCCTAAGGAATCACATCTAATTGCAGTTAAGAGAATCTTTAAATACCTAATAGGAACTAAGAATATAGGTTTATGGTATTCTAAAGAATCTAGCCTAAAATTAATAGGATACACAGATTCAGACTTTGCTAGATGTAAACTTGATAGAAAAAGTACCAGCGGGTCTTGTCAATTTCTAGGAGAAAACTTAATCTCATGGTTTAGCAAGAAACAAAACTCGGTTGCATTATCTACTGCTGAAGCTGAATATGTTGCAGCCGGGAGTTGTTGTGCTCAAATCTTATGGATCAAACAACAATTAGAAGATTATGGTATTAAACAAGATAAAATACCCATTAATTGTGATAATACAAGTGCCATTAATCTAACTAAGAATCCAATTCAGCATTCAAGAACTAAACATATTGAGATAAGACATCACTTCATAAGAGATCATGTACTGAATGGTGATGTGACACTACAATTTATTTGTACTGATGATCAATTAGCTGACATTTTTACAAAACCCCTAAGTGAAGAGAGATTTAGTGTGCTTAGGAGGAGATTAGGAGTGATTGATCCATCCTAGTGGTATTTTCCACTAGATTCATTTGATTTTGATGATTAGATTGTGATTAATATAGAGTTTCGTTTCAATGATCATCAAATCAGATCATAATTTAGTGATTTTCCCTCATTCGGCACGAACATAGCATGATTTTTAGGTGCGTGCCAGAGTTCGAGACGACTCGAGCAAGTTTCAGAGTCGGCTCGTAAGGGGGAGTCGACTTGCGCATTTGCGGGAGTCGACTCGAGATCGATGGCAGCAGAGGGGGAGTCGACTCGCATACAGACGGGAGTCGACTCGAGGTTAACAGGCACATAAGGAGAGTCGACTCGCGCCTATTTTGGAGTCGACTCGAGGTCGAGTCGACTCGCGACTCAGAGGAGTCGACTCGCAGTCGGGATCCGACTTTTTAACCCTAACTCCATCGTTTAGAAAACACTTATTTTCACCGCCGCCACTGTTCAAAACCCTAGAGCCGACTCCTAGATTGTCTCCGGCCGTCCCTAAGCTTTTTCCCGTCGACCTTTCACCGTCCATTAGCGTTTTACTCCATTCTAGGTCGACCATGCCTCGTAAAACCGTTGTCCCAAGCCGGAAGAGGCCCCAACCCGCAACCGGCACCGAGCGACGTTCCAAGGCTCGGAACGATCCTGCGAGGCCACAACCTCCGGCTCGTTCCCCGCCAAGGGCGGTTCCGTCGAGGCCGTGCGCCGGGAAGGCGGTCTCCACCGGGAGATACGTCGATTTCGACTATCTCTCCCGGGAGGGCTTTACGATAGGAGAGAGACTTAGGGCCCAGGGCTTAGAGTATTTCCTCACCTTAGATCTCCCCACATACCCTGGACTAGTTAGGGAGTTCTACGGTACCGTCCACAGGGGCGATGGGGATATAGAGGGCACGGTAGCCGGTGTCCCATTATTCATTTCGGAGGATATCATTGCTCAGGTCCTCCATCCTCCCCAAGTTGGGGTGGCACCCGCACACCCTGAGGATAGGACTGAGGCCCTTACGGCCATTCTAGGGCATCCACCCCAGTCCCCCTTGGATGATGTATCCGCTAGCTCACTTCCAGTTGAGGTGCGGATCCTCCTGAGCATCCTGTCTAGGTCCCTCTTCCCGAAAACTGGGCGCTTCGACTTTGTTTCTGAGAGGGACCTCGCCCTTATGTTCTATATTCTCCAGGACACCCCAGTCAACTTCCCAAAACTTATTTATAGATATCTATGTGAGCCACTAGATAGACCTAGGCTCACCCTCCCCTACGGCATGATGTTCACCCTTTTGTTTAGGGAGGCCGAGATTCCCATTCCTGAGGGGGAACCCTCTCGCGCATTGCGGTGGACAGATCGCATGTGCCGGGGACCCTACACAGGATGGGGTTTCGGAAGGTAGAGGGGACCTGGGTTAGGAAGTCTTCCACCTCCACACATACCACCAGACATTCCCCTAGTCCTGAGCCAGACTCAGATTATCCTGACTTTTCCTCCACTTCTGCTCCTACCACCTCAGCCGGACCCTCCTCCTCAGCTCCTCAGGTCATGGAGGTCCGGATCGCTCCTGAGCAGCTCCGGGAGTTGCGGCAGGAGATTGTCCGAGATCTGCGAGATGATCTACTTCGGGAGCTCCGGGGTTCAGTGCCTGCTCCCACTCCTGCACCTTCGTCAGCGTTGGTCCCTTCCTTGACAGCCGTGACTGAGATGACGGCCCATGTGCGGGAAGAGATTTACAACGTCCGAAGCCTGATCCAGGCTCAATTCTCCAGTATGAGTGAGGTCACGGGCATCACTCGAAAGATGCGCGATGACATCCGGAAGGACATGAGCACCACTACTCAGGGGGCCGAGCGCTTGTCGAACGTGCTCATCGACAAGCTGGACGCACTTCAGAAGTCGGTGACCGAGCTCTCCACTACACATAGCAGGGCCACTTCGTCCATTATCTCTCAGCTCGTGCATGTTACAGATGCGGTCACCCTCCTCATGGAGCAGAACAGATTGAGAGGAGGAGCCACATCCTCGAGAGGAGGAGCCACATCCTCGAGGAGACCTTAGCTGCTTTTTGCTTTATTTTGACATGTATTCCTTTTTTTTGCTTTACTTATTGTATTCTCAAATGTATTTACATACACATCAATACAATGAGTAGACATATTCTCTTCAATTGTGTGCACTTTGATCTCTAAGTGATTGTTTGTTCTGCTTACCTCCTTTTTGATATGATGACAAAAAGGGGGAGAAATACTTAACAGATATGTAAATGGAATCAACATAAAAGGAATAATGAGAATTCAAACATAATTTGTTCTTAGTGGATTTGGTACCTCGAGGCTCATTATCTCTCTGTTGGGGCTCCTAATGGAGTAATCTCCAAAATCTATTCAAGGGATATTCGGAGATTAGTTGAATCCAACTCAAGAACAAATTGTCAGATTTTTCCTCTAAAAACCAAAAAATTTCAGTTCAAAAACTTCAATGCATTAAAAGGAAATTCAGAGAATCAAAACAAAGTTGAATGCATATGTTGAGGGGGAGAATCTGAATTTTTAAGAAAGCTAAATCATTAAATATATATAAGCCAAATAATTGATTGCATGATATGAAGGCTTATATAATTCCAAATGAAAGGGGGAGCCTTAACTCCAAAATTTATTGTTTCACACCTTTCAAGATTGGATAAATCAAATAACCAGACACTTGAATTCATTTATGGATTTTATTTCCTTGTTTATTGAGCAATTCACTTTACATATACTCAATGTTTTGTCATCATCAAAAAGGGGAAGATTGTGGAGTGATTGATCATAACCCTATTTGATTTTGATGAGCTCAAAGCATCTGAGTATATCTCTTGTTTACTAATGAATTCAATTGAGTGTTTCAGTGAAAATCTTGTCTAAAGTGTTTCTAGACTTGGTTCATAATATTTTGGATAAGTTAAGAAGTCAGTTTGAACCAAAGTCTGAGACTCGAGTCGACTCCAGAGTATTACGAGTCGACTCCAAGCGTATCAGAATCACTGGCACGGGCTCGAGTCGACTTCGGATCATTACGAGTCGACTCCGACTGAGAACAGACAGACGAGCAGAAAGCATCAACTCAAAACCTGTCAGCGAGTCGACTCCTGAAGTGCGCGAGTCGACTCCGATGTTTACCGAGTCGACTCCGGAGTAGTATGAGTCGACTCCAAGGAGTTACAGACAGAAAAGTCAGAGAGCGATTTTCGACCCTAAGATTCGAGTCGACTCCTGTGGAACGCGAGTCGACTCCGATGGTTGGTAGGTCGACTCCAAAGAAAGTGAGAGTCGACTCTCAGTGGTTCACAAGGCAAAAGTCAGAGAGCAGTTTTCGGACTCTGAGATTCGAGTCGACTCCCGCAATGCGCGAGTCGACTCCGAGACAGCGCGACCCCAAAAAGACAGAAGACCGATTTACTGTCTCTGAGAGCCGAGTCGACTCCCAGACAGCTCGAGTCGACTCCAAGGCAGCGCTACACCAAAAAGGCAGAAGCCTATGTTTCGGAAACTGAGAGCCGAGTCGACTCCGGGGAAGTTCGAGTCGACTCCAAGACTGGACGAGCCAAAAGACAGAAGATCGGGAGTTCGGGCTCTGAGCGCCGAGTCGACTCCCAGGATTGTCGAGTCGACTCGAGTGGGCCAAGTTGAAAATTAGCTCCATGGATATCATGAGATGAACCGACTCCGAAAATGCTAAGTCAGCTCCAGAAGTTGGAGAGTCGACTCCGGGTCAAGACGAGTCGACTCCCAGTCGAAGAGGCTACTTTAATTCAAACCCGGAACAGTTGCCGAGTCGACTCCAGAAAAGCATGAGTCGACTTCCGCTACAGCCGAGTCGACTCCTGATCGCGCGAGTCGACTCCGACCCCCAACGGACATATTGTCAGGTTGTGCAGAGTGTGCAGAACGGGCAGAAAAAGGTGTCTAACGACTAGTTTCCGTGGGGGATGGCTTAAATAGCCACAGAGGACTGTAGCAAGGTAGAGACGCACCATTCCATTCAAAGTAATCAAGCATTCATTCTCTGCAAGTGGTTTTTCAACGAAAAGAGGGAAGAGCGCCATAACTCCATCCAACTACCTCTTCCCAAACATTGAAAGAGATCTCCTCCTGCATTCAAGTCGACCAGACATTCAAGAGGAGACCCGAAGTTCAAGAAGCCCTACTCTACTCCAACTCAAACGTGTTTGAGGGCTCTTAACTTCTCTCTAGTTTATATTGTTATTTATCTGCTTTTGAGAAGCTCTGTTTTTCTGTTTGTTGTCATTATTTCCATCTTGTCTTTGCTTGGTTCAATCGGGGGATTGAATCAAGGGTGTAGAGGTTGGTTGGTGAGCCGAGTGTAAAATCAACTTGTAAGGGTTCGATTGTGATCCCGGGAAAACAATCGGGGTGGTTCTAGTCGGTGAGCCAGGGAAAACCGACCGAGTTCGTTGTGAGCTCGTAAAACAACAAGTTTGGTTGTGAGCTTGTAAAACAACCGGCTGTAATCCAAGGGGTTATAGTGAATTCCCAAGTGAGACTTGGGGAGTGGACGTAGGAGCAAGGGTTAGCTCCGAACCACTATAAAAGCCTTGTGTTTGTGATTGTTTGTCTCTTTCTTTTACTCTCATTTCATTCACAGCACATAGCAATTAATTAATCATCTTGGTAAAGCATTAATTAGTCATCCACAACATTTTAATTGCAAAATTATTTTAAAACCCAATTCACCCCCCCTCTTGGGTTGTCTATCTGGGCAACACATCTATAGTGCCTCCACAAGGTGAGACACGTGTAGAGCCTCCTCCTCCTCCCTCCCCTTCAGTCCAACTTGCAAAATTTGCCGAGAGACCGGTTACCACGGGAAGAAGGATCCACTCTGAGTTTTTGGATCAAGAAGGGTTCCGGTTGGGTGATTGGATCCGAAGGCAAGGATGGGAGTATCTTTGCTTCCTAGATGTGGTGATCTACCCAGAATTGGTTCGTGAGTTCTATGCCTTCCTGAAAACTGGAATGGGAGGGCTTATATCTGAAGTCCGAGGAGTAAGCGTTAGGGTTTCTGAAGAAAGTTTGAGTGAGTTGCTTCATCTTCCCTGCGAAGGAGCAACTCAAGAAAAGCCTGAAAATAAGTTGAGAGCTCTACAGTTGATTCTTGAGAATGATGATTTTGACTATTCCGAAAATATAATAGCAAGCTCTCTTTCAGCTGAAATGAGGTTGTTGCACAACTTCATAGATCGGATTTTGTTTCCGAAGAGTGGGAGATTTGATCTCATTTCTGAGCGAGATTTGGTTGTTATAGAGCACATTATTTAGGGCATTCCCCTGAACCTCCCAGCTATGATGCTTAGGCAGATGAGGAAGGTCATAAGCAATACAAGAGTCTCCCTGCCATATGGTATGATACTCACTCTGGTCTTTCGACAGCATGACATATCTGTAGAGGGTGAGATCTCCAGACACCTTTTATTCACTGATACTTACACTGCACGGTCACTAATCCGTATGGGTTATGAGAAGGTGAACGGGCAGTGGGTGTGTACAGGAGCAGGGAAACATGCACCGGAGGGTGATGCACCAGAGGTTGGAGACCCCATCCCTGAGGCTGAGGAACCTGAGGAGCATCCTACGGCACCTTTAGAGGCTGGCCCCTCGTCATCTGTTCCCACGGGGTGGACAGATGAGTTTTGGAGGAGGATGACTGAGCTTATGTCAGCTCAGGCGAGGACTATCACTGATGGATTGACGAGCCGGTTGGATATTATGACTGCTGAGATTAGCGATCTCAGAGAGGAGGTCGGAGCATTATGGAGAGAGAGAGAGGCTCATGGTCCATCTGTGCTCCGAGCAGCTGAGTGAGAGGTCTCGGCACAGAGTCATCCAGCTCAGCGAGGTCCACGCCAGACACAGTCCCATCAGGCTCGACCTCCCTGATAGTCAACTTTAAAGACCACGCAATAGCACGTATCTGGTAGGATAGTGATTATGGGTATCGATCCACAGAAATTGGGGTATAGTTGTTTTCTTAAAAATAAAAATATTTAAAAGGAAGAGTTTGTGAAGAAAATTAAACTAATGAATTTAATAAAAGAAAATGTAATTAAACGGATATCAATTTAGGAGAACCTAGGGCAAGGAATTCACCACTAACATCAAAACAAGGGTTAATTGTATTTTTAATTTATTCTTGGGTTATTATGCAAATTGGCTACAAGCCTAATAAGCATTCGAATAGAAATTCACAGAAGTAATTTGGGTATAATCCATCTTCAGTTGGCATGAAATGTCTACCCTAATCTAAGGTGGTAGCACACTGCATCTTTCTTAAGCATGGACTATCTTATATTTACCTAGTGATCATGAAGAACAGTTGTACGAACATCATACTTAAAATCACAGAAATTAAATATGATTCAAAAGAAGATATCCATTAGAAACAATAAGTTCATACAACCCCAAGAATATAAATTAAAATATAAAACCCGTCTCCCTTTGTTAGGGTTGCATCCGGCCCTAGTGAAGAGCTTAGGCTTCCATGCAGTGGTGGACGGCAGCAGCAGCACAGCAGCGAGCTCCCATCTCTTCCTTCATTATTTCTTTCTTTGAAATATTCCCAAAATACCCAAACTCTTCTCTCTCCTTTTATTTCCTCTCCTTCCCGTGGGAACTTGTGGGATTCGGCTACTCCCGAGTTGAGATCATGATGTGGAACCGAACCTCCCCCGATGGGGAAGAAGGAGTGCCCCCCCCCCCGGTGGAATGAATCCTCCTCTGTTCACCCTGGGGCCTTTTATAGGCTGCAACTTCTTTCTTCTTTTCCTATTTCACTTCAAGATAAGGATGGATCGAAGTCGTTGGCTGCATGCAGGGATTCGTGGGCTGTTGTGGTTCGGATCTTGATACGGGACGTTGAAGGCTGCGGATTCGTTGCAGAAGGCTGGATGTTTGTGGTGTTGTAGCTTATCCCGTTGATGTCAATCCAGGGAATGAAGGAGCCGAGCTTCTGGATTCTCGCGGACACTGGGCATGATCCAGAAGAGGCCTATGCGGAGATTGTTGACGTGGATGCAGGGAGATGCTTGGAGTTGAACAGCTGGACACGGGGATGATGTATACGGTCTGTTTCAATGCAGGGGAGGATGCATTTGAACGGCGTGAAGCTCGGGAAGATGAAGCTTATCCGGGTCGGAATGCAGGGGATTTGGAAGGAGCTCTTGGACGTTGGGATGAATCGTGGATAAGGGGATCTTTGGAATCAAACCGGAAGATGGGATTTTGTTTTGGGATGCAGGGAATCCGGAAGAAGATTGCTGGCTGGGAGCGTGAACAGAGGAGATGAGCTGGGGCTTTGATGATGGATGCTAAACGGTAATGAAGGGATGCCGGAAGAATCGGGAAGATAAAGATGAATCGAGGGAGAAGGAACTAGGGAGTTGGAATACGTGGAAGGCCCTGTTCTTTGGATCCGAATGAAGCGCACACGGGAGGATGGTTGTTGAGCCAGGAGCAAGCGGAATGATGGGGAGGATAAACTCTGTTTTGTTGCTGGCTTGTTTGGGATCAATCTGGGAGTTTGGGGATCAGGAAGACTTTGAATGGGATGAAGAGAAGTTGATGAGGTTTGGGAACGGTGGATACGGTTGATAGTGGGATTCGGGAGGATGAAACAGGGGAGTTGAAGAAGAAATGGTTAAGATGCGGCTGGGAGGATATCCTGCTGGATTGCGGAAGATGGATGGAGTTCATCCGATTGGTGTTGCCCAGATAGACAACCCGAGAGGGGGGGGGGGGTGAATTGGGTTTTAAAATAATTTTGCAATTAAAACGTTGTGGATGACTAATTAATGCTTTACCAAGATAATTAATTAATTGCTATGTGCTGTGAATGAAATGAGAGTAAAAGAAAGAGACAAACAATCACAAACACAAGGCTTTTATAGTGGTTCGGAGCTAACCCTTGCTCCTACGTCCACTCCCCAAGTCTCACTTGGGAATTCACTATAACCCCTTGGATTACAGCCGGTTGTTTTACAAGCTCACAACCAAACTTGTTGTTTTACGAGCTCACAACGAACTCGGTCGGTTTTTCCTGGCTCACCGACTAGAACCACCCCGATTGTTTTCCCGGGATCACAATTGAACCTTTACACGTTGGTTTTACACTCGGCTCACCAACCAACCTCTACACCCTTGATTCAATCCTCCGATTGAACCAAGCAAAGACAAGATGGAAATAATGACAACAAACAGAAAAACAGAGCTTCTCAAAAGCAGATAAATAACAATATAAACTAGAGAGAAGTTAAGAGCCCTCAAACACGTTTGAGTTGGAGTAGAGTAGGGCTTCTTGAACTTCGGGTCTCCTCTTGAATGTCTGGTCGACTTGAATGCAGGAAGAGATCTCTTTCAATGTTTGGGAAGAGGTAGTTGGATGGAGTTATGGCGCTCTTCCCTCTTTTCGTTGAAAAACCACTTGCAGAGAATGAATGCTTGATTACTTTGAATGGAATGGTGCGTCTCTACCTTGCTACAGTCCTCTGTGGCTATTTAAGCCATCCCCCACGGAAACTAGTCGTTAGACACCTTTTTCTGCCCGTTCTGCACACTCTGCACAACCTGACAATATGTCCGTTGGGGGTCGGAGTCGACTCGCGCGATCAGAAGTCGACTCGGCTGTAGCGGGAGTCGACTCATACTTTTCTGGAGTCGACTCGGCAACTGTTCCGGATTTGAATTAAAGTAGCCTCTTCGACTGGGAGTCGACTCATCTTGACCCGGAGTCGACTCGCCAACTTCTGGAGCTGACTTGGCATTTTCGGAGTCGGCTCATCTCATGAAATCCATGGAGCTAATTTTCAACTTGGCCCACTCGAGTCGACTCGACAATCCTGGGAGTCAACTCGGCGCTCAGAGTCTGAACTCCCGATCTTCTGTCTTTTGGCTCGTCCAGTCTTGGAGTCGACTCGGACTGTTCTGGAGTCGACTCGGCTCTCAGTTTCCGAAACATGGCCTTCTGCCTTTTTGGTGTAGCGCTGCCTTGGGGTCGACTCGAGCTGTCTAGGAGTCGACTCGGCTCTCAGAGACAGTAAATCGGTCTTCTGTCTTTTTGGGGTCGCGCTGTCTCGGAGTCGACTCGCGCATTGCGGGAGTCGGCTCGAATCTCAGGGTCGAAATTCGCTCTCTGACTTTTCTGTCTGTAACTCCTTGGAGTCGACTCATACTACTCCGGAGTCGACTCGGTAAACATCGGAGTTGACTCGTGCACTTCAGGAGTCGACTCGCTGACAGGTTTTGAGTTGATGCTTTCTGCTCGTCTGTCTGTTCTCAGTCGGAGTCGACTCGTAATGATCCGGAGTCGACTCGAGCCCGTGCCAGTGATTCTGATACGCTTGGAGTCGACTCGTAATACTCCGGAGTCGACTCGAGTCTCAGACTTTGGTTCAAACTGACTTCTTAACTTATCCAAAATATTATGAACCAAGTCTAGAAACACTTTAGACAAGATTTTCACTGAAACACTCAATTGAATTCATTAGTAAACAAGAGATATACTCAGATGCTTTGAGCTCATCAAAATCAAATAGGGTTATGATCAATCACTCCACAATCTCCTCCTTTTTGATGATGACAAAACATTGAGTATATGTAGAGTGAATTGCTCAATAAACAAGGAAATAAAATCCATAAATGAATTCAAGTGTCTGGTTATTTAATTTATCCAAGCTTGAAAGGTGTGAAACAATAATTTTTGGAATTAAAGCTCCCCCTTTCATTTGGAATTATATAAGCCTTCATATCATGCAATCAATTGTTTGGCTTATATATATTTAATGATTTAGCTTTCTTAAAAATTCAGATTCTCCCCCTCAACATATGCATTCAACTTTGTTTTGATTATCTGAATTTTCTTTTAATGCATTGAAGTTTTTGAACTGAAATTTTTGGTTTTTAGAGGAAAAATCTGTCAATTTGTTCTTGAGTAGGATTCAGCTAATCTCCGAATATTCCTTGAATAGATTCTGGAGATTACTCCATTAGGAGCCCCAACAGAGAGATAATGAGCCTCGAGGTACCAAATCCACTAAGAACAAATTATGTTTTAATTCTCATTTTGATTCCTTTTATGTTGATTCCATTTACATATCTATTAAGTATTTCTCTCCCTTTTTGTCATCATATCAAAAAGGAGGTAAGCAGAACAAACAATCACTTAGAGATCAAATTGCACACAATTGAAGAGAATATGTCAACTCATTGTATTGATGTGTATGTAAATACATTTGAGAATACAATAAGTAAAGCAAAAAAAAAAAAATACATGTCAAAATAAAGCAAAAAGCAGCTAAGGTCTCCTCGAGGATGTGGCTCCTCCTCTCGAGGATGTGGCTCCTCCTCTCGAGGATGTGGCTCCTCCTCTCAATCTGTTCTGCTCCATGAGGAGGGTGACCGCATCTGTAACATGCCCGAGCTGAGAGATAATGGACGAAGTGGCCCTGCTATGTGTAGTGGAGAGCTCGGTCACCGACTTCTGAAGTGCGTCCAGCTTGTCGATGAGCACGTTCGACAAGCGCTCGGCCCCCTGAGTAGTGGTGCTCATGTCCTTCCGGATGTCATTGCGCATCTTCCGAGTGATGCCCGTGACCTCACTCATACTGGAGAATTGAGCCTGGATCAGGCTCCGGACGTTGTAAATCTCTTCCCGCACATGGGCCGTCATCTCAGTCACGGCTGTCAAGGAAGGGACCAACGTTGACGAAGGTGCAGGAGTGGGAGCAGGCACTGAACCCCAGAGCTCCCGAAGTAGATCATCTCGCAGATCTCGGACAATCTCCTGCCGCAACTCCCGGAGCTGCTCAGGAGCGATCCGGACCTCCATGACCTGAGGAGCTGAGGAGGAGGGTCCGGTTGAGGTGGTAGGAGCAGAAGTGGAGGGAAAGTCAGGATAATCTGAGTCTGGCTCAGGACTAGGGGAATGTCTGGTGGTATGTGTGGAGGTGGAAGACTTCCTAACCCAGGTCCCCTCTACCTTCCGAAACCCCATCCTGTGTAGGGTCCCCGGACGCATGCGATCTGTCCACCGCAATGCGCGAGAGGGTTCCCCCTCAGGAATGGGAATCTCGGCCTCCCTAAACAAAAGGGTGAACATCATGCCGTAGGGGAGGGTGAGCCTAGGTCTATCTAGTGGCTCACATAGATATCTATAAATAAGTTTTGGGAAGTTGACTGGGGTGTCCTGGAGAATATAGAACATAAGGGCGAGGTCCCTCTCAGAAACAAAGTCGAAGCGCCCAGTCTTCGGGAAGAGGGACCTAGACAGGATGCTCAGGAGGATCCGCACCTCAACTGGAAGTGAGCTAGCGGATACCTCATCCAAGGAGGACTGGGGTGGATGCCCTAGAATGGCCGTAAGGGCCTCAGTCCTATCCTCAGGGTGTGCGGGTGCCACCCCAACTTGGGGAGGATGGAGGACCTGAGCAATGATATCCTCCGAAATGAATAATGGGACACCGGCTACCATGCCCTCTATACCCCCATCGCCCCTGTGGACGGTACCGTAGAACTCCCTAACTAGTCCAGGGTATGTGGGGAGATCTAAGGTGAGGAAATACTCTAAGCCCTGGGCCCTAAGTCTCTCTCCTATCGTAAAGCCCTCCCGGGAGAGATAGTCGAAATCGACGTATCTCCCGGTGGAGACCGCCTTCCCGGTGCACGGCCTCGAGGGAACCGCCCTCGGCGGGGAACGAGTCAGAGGTTGTGGCCTCGCAGGATCGTTCCGAGCCTTGGAACGTCGCTCGGTGCCGGTTGCGGGTTGGGGCCTCTTCCGGCTTGGGACAACGGTTTTACGAGGCATGGTCGACCTAGAATGGAGTAAAACGCTAATGGACGGTGAAAGGTCGACGGGAAAAAGCTTAGGGACGGCCGGAGACAATCTAGGAGTCGGCTCTAGGGTTTTGAACAGTGGCGGCGGTGAAAATAAGTATTTTCTAAACGATGGAGTTAGGGTTAAAAAGTCGGATCCCGACTGCGAGTCGACTCCTCTGAGTCGCGAGTCGACTCGACCTCGAGTCGACTCCAAAATAGGCGCGAGTCGACTCTCCTTATGTGCCTGTTAACCTCGAGTCGACTCCCGTCTGTATGCGAGTCGACTCCCCCTCTGCTGCCATCGATCTCGAGTCGACTCCCGCAAATGCGCAAGTCGACTCCCCCTTACGAGCCGACTTTGAAACTTGCTCGAGTCGTCTCGAACTCTGGCACGCACCTAAAAATCATGCTATGTTCGTGCCGAATGAGGGAAAATCACTAAATTATGATCTGATTTGATGATCATTGAAACGAAACTCTATATTAATCACAATCTAATCATCAAAATCAAATGAATCTAGTGGAAAATACCACTAGGATGGATCAATCACTCCTAATCTCCTCCTAAGCACACTAAATCTCTCTTCACTTAGGGGTTTTGTAAAAATGTCAGCTAATTGATCATCAGTACAAACAAATTGTAGTGTCACATCACCATTCAGTACATGATCTCTTATGAAGTGATGTCTTATCTCAATATGTTTAGTTATTGAATGCTGAATTGGATTCTTAGTTAGATTAATGGCACTTGTATTATCACAATTAATGGGTATTTTATCTTGTTTAATGCCATAATCTTCTAATTGTTGTTTGATCCATAAGATTTGAGCACAACAACTCCCGGCTGCAACATATTCAGCTTCAGCAGTAGATAATGCAACCGAGTTTTGTTTCTTGCTAAACCATGAGATTAAGTTTTCTCCTAGAAATTGACAAGACCCGCTGGTACTTTTTCTATCAAGTTTACATCCAACAAAGTCTGAATCTGTGTATCCTATTAATTTTAGGCTAGATTCTTTAGAATACCATAAACCTATATTCTTAGTTCCTATTAGGTATTTAAAGATTCTCTTAACTGCAATTAGATGTGATTCCTTAGGAATAGACTGATATCTAGCACACATGCAAACACTAAACATGATATCAGGTCTACTTGCAGTAAGATACAATAAAGATCCTATCATACCTCTATATAGTTTCTGATCTACAGATTTACCTGATTCATCTTGGTCTAATTTGCATGATGAGCTCATGGGGGTGCTGATTGACTTGTTCCCCTCCATATCAAACTTTTTAAGCATCTCCTTGATATATTTGGCTTGATTGATGAAGATGCCTCCTTCAGACTGTTTGATTTGAAGCCCGAGGAAGTAGTTCAGCTCTCCCATCATGCTCATCTCAAATTCACTCTGCATCAAATCAGCAAATTCTTCGCAGAGGCGATTGTTAGTAGCACCGAAAATAATATCATCAACGTAAATCTGCACTAATAACATATCTTTGTTTTGCTTTTTCAGAAATAGTGTTGTATCTACATTACCCCTAGAGAACTCATGTTCTAATAGGAATTTGCTAAGCCTCTCATACCATGCTCTAGGTGCTTGTTTCAAACCATAAAGTGCTTTGTTCAATTTATATACATGATTAGGGTATTGATGATTTTCAAAACCAGGAGGTTGTTCTACATATACCTCCTCATTAATATACCCATTTAAAAATGCACTTTTTACATCCATTTGAAATAGTTTGAAGTCCTTAGAGCATGCATATGCTAATAATAATCTAATAGCCTCAAGTCTAGCTACAGGAGCAAAGGTTTCATCAAAATCTATACCTTCTTCTTGATTATATCCCTTTGCTACTAGTCTAGCCTTATTCCTTATGACAAGAAGTATTAATGGCTTCTCCCCAAAAGTACTTAGGGAGGTTACTTTCACATAACATAGTTCTAGCCATTTCCTCTAGAGTTCTATTTTTCCTCTCCACAACTCCATTTTGTTGTGGTGTCCTAGGTGCAGAAAAATTGTGTGTTATCCCCTTTTTACTACAAAACTCATCAAATAAATGATTTTCGAATTCGGTAGCATGGTCACTTCTAATAGCTATTACTGAAGTATCTCTAGCATTGGTTACTTCTTTATGAAATTTCTTGAAAACTGAAAAAGCTTGATCCTTATGAGCTAAGAACATGACCCAAGTGTATCTAGAATAATCATCTACAATAACTAGACCATATTTATTTCCACCTAGGCTTGTGGTTCTAGTTGGTCCGAATAGGTCCATGTGTAGTAGTTCTAGAGGTCTAGAGGTTGAGATACAATTTATAGATTTAAAGGAGTTCTTTGATTGTTTGCCAAATTGACATGCTTCACATATTTTATTCTTTTCAAACTTTAATTTTGGCAAACCTATCACCGAATCTCTTTTAACTAGTTTAGATATTGTGTCCATGCTTGCATGACCTAACTTACGGTGCCATAACCAACTAGCATCATTGTCCTTAGTTTCATTAACAACTAAGCATGGGTTGTGTTTGGCAAGATCCTCAAGGTCTACAACATACACATTTCCACGTCTTATTCCTTTAAAAACTAAACTATTGTCATTTGGGTTTGTTACGATGCATAGTGATGGTTTAAACATAACATCATAACCATTATCACATAATTGACTAATGCTTAATAAATTTGCTTAAGACCGTCAACATATCTAACATTATCAATAAAAGTAGAAGGGGTAATTTGTACTTTACCTATACCAATGATGTGACCTTGGTTGTTGTCTCCAAAAGTCACAGCACCTCCCTTCTTAGCTTCAAGGGTGAAGAATTGATCCT
Organism: Phoenix dactylifera; assembly: GCF_009389715.1. NCBI lineage: Eukaryota > Viridiplantae > Streptophyta > Magnoliopsida > Arecales > Arecaceae > Phoenix > Phoenix dactylifera. The sequence continues at coordinate 179,522 of NW_024067763.1, read as the reverse complement.
TGTCACCCGTCATGTGTCTTGAACAGCCACTATCCAAGTACCAGCAATTTTTATTGACCTTGGCTGCAAGACACTCCTACACAAGCAGATCATATAATCTTAGGTACCCAAGTTTTCTTGGGTCCTTCATGGTTAGTCATATTGGTTCCTTTTGGAACCCATACCCTTTTAATTTTTCTTTTAGTTTTTTCTTTCCTATAGTCACATACATTTGCTTTATGTCCTACAGTTCCACAACAAAAGCAGGTTACTTTCTTAGTTTTGCTTTCTCCAGCTTTAACAAAGAAGTTACTAAGAAGTTTTTGCTTGTTTTTAGGTTTGTATCCTAGACCTGCTCTATTGAATACAGCTCGTTGACTATTAAGTATCATATTTAATTTTTCAGAACTATATGTAAATTTTTCAACCAGGGGTTTGTATTTCTCAAGTTCTTTAGTTAGTGTCTGTTTTTCTGCTTTTAGATCATTTAGTTCTTTTGTGATACTCTCATTTATATGTTTATAGTTTTTGGGTTCTAATGTTTCTTTGTTCAGCCTTTCATTTTCTTTAGTTAAGGTATTATTCTTTTGTATCAAGATTTGGTTGCTTGTTTTAAGTTCTGCATTTTCTTTGGTGATACGATCCTTATCCTTAACTAACTTATCGTATTTATGTAGGTAAGATTGATTAGCTATTTTTAGTTCTTTATTCTTAAGATTTATGGCCTTATATTCAATCATTAATTCATTAAATGCATCATACAATTCATCAAAGGTAAAATCGAGATGCGTGTTGGATGTTACCTCATTTTCATTGGCCATGAAACAGAAATTGGCCTTTTCTTCTTGTTCCTCATCCGATGATGAAGATGATGCGTCGGAGTCCGATAAGGTGGTGACAAGGGCTTTCTTCTTCTTGTACTTGCTGCCCTTCTTTAGTAAGGAACATTCAGCTCTGATGTGCCCCGGCTTCTTGCACTCATAACACCCAATCCCCTCATTTTCTCTTTCCTTACCTTTATCCTTGCGATAGGAATTTGAGGGGCCTCTCCTTTGATGATAGGACTTCTTGTGGTTGATGAATTTTCTGAACTTGCGCACAAGAAGAGCCTCATCATCATCTCCCTCATGATCTTCTTCTTCACTGCTGCTACTGCAAGACAAATCTTTGTTAGATTATGTAGATTTGAGAGCTATTACCTTTTTCTTATGGGAGGACTCTTCTTCGCTGTGCTGCTTCATTGTTAGCTCGTGAGTCATTAGGGATCCAAGGAGCTCTTCAAGTGGAAGCTTGTTCAAGTCCTTAGCTTCTTGGATTGCCGTCACCTTGGCTTTCCATGACCTTGGTAGACAGCGAAGAATTTTTCTGACAAGATCACTGTTAGTATAGTTTTTGCCAAGACTTTTTAGGCCATTGACAATGTCAGTAAACCTAGTGAACATGCTAGTGATTGTCTCATTAGAATCCATCTTAAATAGTTCATACTTATGAACTAATATATTTATTTTGGATTCTTTGACTTGATTCGTGCCCTCATGGGTCACTTCAAGTCTGTCCCAAATCTCTTTTGCAGAATTGCAAGTAGAGACTCTATTGAATTCATTCCTATCTAATGCACAGTAAAGCACATTCATTGCTTTAGAATTGAGTTGTGCCTTTCTCATGTCATGTTCATCCCAATCCTTTTCTAGTTTAGGTACAGTGACACCCTCTACATAGATGGATGGGATGTATGGTCCATTTACTACAATGGTCCACATCTCATAGTCTTGGGCTTGGATGAATATTCTCATCCTAGCCTTCCAATATGAGTAGTCGGATCCATTAAAGAATGGGGGTCTTTGGGTGGACTGACCCTCAATATGGGAAGATCCAAATGGGGTTGTCATTTTGATCTTTTACTCTTAGGGTAGAAGAGTTTAGGCTCTGATACCACTTGTTGCCCAGATAGACAACCCAAGAGGGGGGGGTGAATTGGGTTTTAAAATAATTTTGCAATTAAAACGTTGTGGATGACTAATTAATGCTTTACCAAGATGATTAATTAATTGCTATGTGCTGTGAATGAAATGAGAGTAAAAGAAAGAGACAAACAATCACAAACACAAGGCTTTTATAGTGGTTCGGAGCTAACCCTTGCTCCTACGTCCACTCCCCAAGTCTCACTTGGGAATTCACTATAACCTCTTGGATTACAGCCGGTTGTTTTACAAGCTCACAACCAAACTTGTTGTTTTACGAGCTCACAACGAACTCGGTCGGTTTTCCCTGGCTCACCGACTAGAACCACCCTGATTGTTTTTCCGGGATCACAATCGAACCCTTACACGTTGGTTTTACACTCGGCTCACCAACCAACCTCTACACCCTTGATTCAATCCCCCGATTGAACCAAGCAAAGACAAGATGGAAATAATGACAACAAACAGAAAAACAGAGCTTCTCAAAAGCAGATAAATAACAATATAAACTAGAGAGAAGTTAAGAGCCCTCAAACACGTTTGAGTTGGAGTAGAGTAGGGCTTCTTGAACTTCGGGTCTCCTCTTGAATGTCTGGTCGACTTGAATGCAGGAGGAGATCTCTTTCAATGTTTGGGAAGAGGTAGTTGGATGGAGTTATGGCGCTCTTCCCTCTTTTCGTTGAAAAACCACTTGCAGAGAATGAATGCTTGATTTCTTTGAATGGAATGGTAGTTCTCTGCCTTGCTACAGTCCTCTGTGGCTATTTAAGCTATCTCCCACGGAAACTAGCCGTTAGACACCTTTTTCTGCCCGTTCTGCACACTCTGCACAACCTGACAATATGTCCGTTGGGGGTCGGAGTCGACTCGCGCGATCAGGAGTCGACTCGGCTGTAGCGGGAGTCGACTCATACTTTTCTGGAGTCGACTCGGCAACTGTTCCGGATTTGAATTAAAGTAGCCTCTTCGACTGGGAGTCGACTCGTCTTGACCCGGAGTCGACTCGCCAACTTCTGGAGCTGACTTGGCATTTTCGGAGTCGGCTCATCTCATGAAATCCATGGAGCTAATTTTCAACTTGGCCCACTCGAGTCGACTCGACAATCCTGGGAGTCGACTCGGCGCTCAGAGCCCGAACTCCCGATCTTCTGTCTTTTGGCTCGTCCAGTCTTGGAGTCGACTCGGACTATTCTGGAGTCGACTCGGCTCTCAGTTTCCGAAAATTGGCCTTCTGCCTTTTTGGTGTAGCGCTGCCTTGGGGTCGACTAGAGCTGTCTGGGAGTCGACTCGGCTCTCAGAGACAGTAAATCGGTCTTCTGTCTTTTTGGGGTCGTGCTGTCTCGGAGTCGACTCGCGCATTGCGGGAGTCGACTCGAATCTCAGGGTCGAAATTCGCTCTCTGACTTTTCTGTCTGTAACTCCTTGGAGTCGACTCATACTACTCCGGAGTCGACTCGGTAAACATCGGAGTCGACTCGCGCACTTCAGGAGTCGACTCGCTGACAGGTTTTGAGTTGATGCTTTCTGCTCGTCTGTCCGTTCTCAGTCGGAGTCGACTCGTAATGATCCGGAGTCGACTCGAGCCCGTGCCAGTGATTCTGATACGCTTGGAGTCGACTCGTAATACTCCGGAGTCGACTCGAGTCTCAGACTTTGGTTCAAACTGACTTCTTAACTTATCCAAAATATTATGAACCAAGTCTAGAAACACTTTAGACAAGATTTTCACTGAAACACTCAATTGAATTCATTAGTAAACAAGAGATATACTCAGATGCTTTGAGCTCATCAAAATCAAATAGGGTTATGATCAATCACTCCACAATTGGGAATCAGGGGAGAAGCTGGGATTTATTCCGAAGAAGAGATAAGGATGCTGGGAGATTAAGCCGGAAGAGAGCTGAACTATGGGATCTTGGATGTGGTTGATGGAAAGCTAGTTCGGTTGGGAGGAAATCTGTTGGTGAGAGCTGGACGCAAGAGGATGGGGATGATGCAGTTGGGATAATGTTCACGAACGGAAGGAGATGAAATGTTGGGAAGTTTTATTGCAACAAGATGAAGGTTGACGGTAATATGAAATCTAGGAGGATCAATCCAAGTTGATTCAAGGGGTTGACGTGCTGAAGATTAAGGTTAGATTTGCTGGGAGTTGATCTTGCGAACAGAGAGAGAGAGGCTGTGTTTAGATGTCATGAACTCGGGAAGATCGCGTAGAAGAGGTGCGAAGTAATCCCGAAGAATGGGCTAGCTCTGTTTTGCAAGCTAGGATGTTGGGAGATTAAGCTAGAAGAAAAGGATGGCTTGGTTCTGTTCTTTGAACATGGGAGGGAGAGTGACGTGGAAGCTTAATTTCTAAGCACTTAAAGGGTGACGTGGACATGGGTTCAGCTGCAAACGCGGCCTGCACAAATTAGTTCAGACATCATCCCAATTAGTTCGACTCAATCTGCACATATTAGACTTGACCAATAAAATCAAGCAAACTCGAATTATTTTTAATAATGCCATGATGAAGGGGAACACATTTTCTTATGTTAAATTCACTAAATATATGAATTAAAATAATGATAAGTGCTATGAATAAGATATTAATTTATGTATTATTTAGCACTTATCACACCCCCCAACCTACATTTTGCTAGTCCTCAAGCAAATAAAATAAAAAACTAACTCACTTTCGCAGGAATCGCGATTGCATTTACCGTATGCAATAAGGCTTTAAACCCCTAGGTGGCCCTAGTGGACGAGTTTTGTCTCGTGAGGGTTTCCGGCTCAGATACCCACAAACTGTTGTCGAAAGAATTTGTTTTATTGATTTATAAAATCTATTTCAAATGCATAAGTGCCAAGAATTTCAAAAGCACACAAAGTTTTAATTACTAAGTCAGCCCAGATCTTAGGTCAGTATGCAACTTAAGTTGAAGTCATTAAGTTTCCGTTAGAGAGTTGTAAGGCATATTTATACTTGGGTGCTCGGTGATATCTGAACCATACACAAGCTAAGGCTTTAGATTCTCCAAAATACTGCTAAAGCTAGTAGTTTCCAAGAATTGGTCAGATAAGACTTAATCACTGATTCAAAATCATCCTATCTTGTAGGATTTCGAGAGTTGTGGATGTTTACTTTAATACCTCATGGGCTTTATCTGTAATATTCCAGTTTACTCGAATTTTTACAATGACGGCTTTCACACTATCGTCTTTTCCAAGGTCAATATTATTTTCTCTTTTTTCCTTTTTTTATTATTTTTTTATTTTTTTTATTTTATATATTTTTTTATTTTATATTTATTACGCACTTTTACTCTTGTAATGATTCCTCCGTGTAACGAGCATTCAGTCAACACTCCCACACCAGATGGCATAAGGTGTTGGGCATCAAGACTCCCCTACGGACCTATGCTCGGATTCATCATTGCAAGCCCGCTGACCTTTGACAATAGGTAGCCCTTTTCGATGTACCTGACTAAATTCACTCTTTTTTTTTTATTGAGATCATGGTGAATTAGATAGGTATGATTCATCAGGACTCAAGGTTGCTACTACACTTAACAACATAATGTTGAACATACCCCTTAGAAGTGCAGGCCATGTGTGTTGTAAAATTCCAAAGTAAAAATTATCTTACAACTCACTAAAAGAACTTTTAATGAAAAGAACTCAAATTGTCTTACTCCTGACTAATCATTGGGCTTTTAGATTTTATATACTTTGTGTATTTATCATTTCAGCACTAAGGCATAGAAATTAGGATTTTTTTTCTCAAAAATTCGAAAAACTTATTCACAAATCAAAAATTTGAAAAATTTCTTCAAAAATTCCAATCATATACCCCCCAACCTAAATCAGACATTGTCCTCAATGTTTTTTTTTGAATATTATATTATTATTTTTATTATTTTTATATATTTTTTTAATTTTTTTTTTATTTTAGTTTGGACGAAAATATGATGCAGATGGAGGATAGAAGCATTTTACCGTAGTTGCATCAGTAATATGAGGGATCCTGTTAAGAAAAAAAAATGCGACAAGAAAATATGCAAAGATAACCTACGAGAATTGGGTTGCCTCCCAACAAGCGCTAAGTTTAACGTCTTCAGCCAGACGCAGCGCATCCTTATCAAATCATACCGGGTATAGTTGATTCTAATGTTCTGATCTCAGCTCGAATATTCCTAAGGGTCCGTTCTATTTCAGGGTCAAAAGGTAATAGTTTAGGAGATCTGGAACGACACCCTAGCATGCACCAATACTTTTCAGATCAGTCACGTACAGTCAAGCATGCACTAAAAGAAAAACACATCAACTCCTTGTATTTGCCCTAAAATCACTAGACAGCTCCTAACTGATTTGAAGAGGGCACCTAAGCCTCCAATCCGGTCTAATGAACTTAGTTGACCAGGTAAGCTCCCAGGTAAGTGGGGGGGTCACGATGCATTCGCAAAGGTCCCACTTAAAAACTACTTGCCTCGAACGGATGAACTGTCTCCCTTAAGGGACAAAGCTTGCCTAGACATCAACTGAGCCATAGAGCAAAATTGGTGCAACTTTCGGTGATCTTCGTCCTATTGAGCTCGAATGTCCCTAGGGGCCAACGTCTAATTGATTTTAATTAAAGTGATAGCTATGTGAGAATTGATTCACCTAATTTGGGCAAGAATGTGGTGATGAAATCCAGTTCTTATCTTGTTGGGGTGATTGCCCTTACTATGTGCGGATTAATTGGTGTATGTGTATCAAGCATGCATTCACACTTTTACTGAAATTAAAATCAAACAATCACCACAAAATTTCAAGCAAACTGAGAATCAATTTAAATAAGAAAGGTTTAGAGGTTACCAAAGGAAATTTCCTCAGCATTTTTTTTTTTTAGGCAAACCTCTACGGTATTCCTTTTTCAGCAGTTTCCTTTTTGATCGTCCCAAATTTTCTCTTCGATTCCTGATCAAATAATATCAAGATAAAAATCAAGAATTAGTAAGAAAGAAGAAAGAGGATAATTAAAGTAACAAAAATAGAAAATATTTTTATTTTATTTTAGATATATATATATATATTTATTATTATTATTTTTTTATTATTATTATTTTTTGAAAAAAAATTTTTATGAAGAGAAAAATAACTATGCTAACAATCCCCGGCAACGGCGCCAAAAATTGATAGTCAACTTTAAAGACCACGCAATAGCACGTATCTGGTAGGATAGTGATTACGGGTATCGATCCACAGGGATTGGGGTATAGTTGTTTTCTTAAAAATAAAAATATTTAAAAGAAAGAGTTTGTGAAGAAAATTAAACTAATAAATTTAATAAAAGAAAATGTAATTAAACCGATATCAATTTAGGATAACCTAGGGCAAGGAATTCACCACTAACATCAAAACAAGGGTTAATTATATTTTTAATTTATTCTTGGGTTATTATGCGAATTGGCTACAAGCCTAATAAGCATTCGAATAGAAATTCACAGAAGTAATTTGGGCATAATCCATCTTCAGTTGGCATGAAATGTCTACCCTAATCTAAGATGGTAGCACACTGCATCTTCCTTAAGCATGGACTATCTTATATTTACCTAGTGATCATGAAGAACAGTTGTACGAACATCATACTTAAAATCACAGAAATTAAATATGATTCAAAAGAAGATATCCATTAGAAACAATAAGTTCATACAACCCCAAGAATATAAAATAAAATATAAAACCCGTCTTCCTTTGTTAGGGTTGCATCCGGCCCTAGTGAAGAGCTTAGGCTTCCATGCAGTGGTGGACGGCAGCAGCAGCACAGCAGCGAGCTCCCATCTCTTCCTTCATTATTTCTTTCTTTGAAATATTCCCAAATACCCAAACTCTTCTCTCTCCTTTTATTTCCTCTCCTTCCCGTGGGAACTTGTGGGATTCGGCTACTCCCGAGTTGAGATCATGATGTGGAACCGAACCTCCCCCGATGGGGAAGAAGGAGTGCCCCCCCGGTGGAATGAATCCTCCTCTGTTCACCCTGGGGCCTTTTATAGGCTGCAACTTCTTTCTTCTTTTCCTATTTCACTTCAAGATAAGGATGGATCGAAGTCGTTGGCTGCATGCAGGGATTCGTGGGCTGTTGTGGTTCGGATCTTGATACGGGACGTTGAAGGCTGCGGATTCGTTGCAGAAGGCTGGGTGTTTGTGGTGTTGTAGCTTATCCCGTTGATGTCAATCCAGGGAATGAAGGAGCCGAGCTTCTGGATTCTCGCGGACACTGGGCATGATCCAGAAGAGGCCTATGCGGAGATTGTTGACGTGGATGCAGGGAGATGCTTGGAGTTGAACAGCTGGACATGGGGATGATGTATACGGTCTGTTTCAAAGCAGGGGAGGATGCATTTGAACGGCGTGAAGCTCGGGAAGATGAAGCTTATCCGGGTCGGAATGCAGGGGATTTGGAAGGAGCTCTTGGACGTTGGGATGAATCATGGATAAGGGGATCTTTGGAATCAAACCGGAAGATGGGATTTTGTTTTGGGATGCAGGGAATCCGGAAGAAGATTGCTGGCTGGGAGCGTGAACAGAGGAGATGAGCTGGGGCTTTGATGATGGATGCTAAACGGTAATGAAGGGATGCCGGAAGAATCGGGAAGATAAAGATGAATCAAGGGAGAAGGAACTAGGGAGTTGGAATACGTGGAAGGCTGTTGCCCAGATAGACAACCCAAGAGGGGGGGGGTGAATTGGGTTTTAAAACAATTTGGATAATTTAAAACGTTATGGATGATTAATTAAAAACTATGCCAAGTTATTTAATTAATTACTATGTGCTGTGAGCAATATGAAATGAGAAGAGGAAGAGACAATCAATCACAAACACAAGTTTTATAGTGGTTCGGAGCTATCCCTTGCTCCTACGTCCACTCCCCAAGTTTCTCTTGGGAATACACTATAACCCCCTTGGATTACAGCCGGTTGTTTTGCAAGCTCACAACCAAACTTGTTGTTTTACGAGCTAACAACGAACTCGGTCGGTTTTCCCAGGCTCACCGACTAGAACCAACCCCGATTGTTTTCCCGGGCTCACAATCAAACCCTTTCACACGTTGGTTTTAAAACTGGCTCACCAACTAACCTTTATCCCCTTGATTCAATCCCCCGATTGAACCAAGTAAATACACGTAGTAGAAAGAAAACAGAAAATAAGCTTCTCAAAAGCAGGTATGAAACAATATATTCAAGGATGAGTTTAGAAGCCCTCAAACGCTTTTAAGCTTAAGTAGAGGAATGGCTTCTTGACTCTGGTCTCCTCTTGGATGAGTGATCGACTTGAATGTAGGAGGAGGAAGCTTTGAATGCTGGGGAGAAGTTGGTGGCGCAGTAAATGCTGATCTCCCCTTTTTCTCGTTGAAGAGCACTTGCAAAGCTTGAAGACTTGAATGCTTGGAGTGGAATGTATGTTCTCTATTTTGCTACAGTCTTCTGTGGCTATTTAAGCCAACCCCCACGGAAACTAGCCGTTACTCCACTTTTTCTGGCCGTTCTGCACACTCTGCGCAGCCTGACAATGTGACCGTTGGTGGGTTGGAGTCGACTCGCGCGATCAGGAGTCGACTCGGCTGTAGCGGGAGTCGACTCAAGCTTTTCAGGAGTCGACTCGGCAACTGTTCCAAGTTTGAATTAAAGTTGCCGTCACGACTGGGAGTCGACTCGTCTTGGCCCGGAGTCGACTCGCCAACTTCTGGCGCTGACCTGGCAATTTTGGAGTCGGCTTTTCCTCTGTAGACCGTGGATACAAATTTGAATTTTGCCCTCTCGAGTCGACTCGACTGTCCTGGGAGTCGACTCGAATCTCAGAGCCCGAACTCCCGATTCTCTGTCTTTTGGCTCATCCAGTCTTGGAGTCGACTCGAACTTCCTTGGAGTCGACTCGGCTCTCAGTTTCCGAAAGTTGGTCTTCTGCCTTTTGACGTGAAGCTTGTCTTGGTGTCGACTCGAGCTGTCTGGGAGTCGACTCGAATCTCAGTGGCAGTAACATGGTTTTCTCTGTTGATGGTCGCACAATCTTGGAGTCGACTCGCGTAATGCGGGAGTCGACTCGAATCTCAGAGTCCATAAAACACTCTCTGACTTTTTCTTTGTGCACCGGTGGGAGTCGACTCGCGTTCCACTGGAGTCGACTCGAATCTCAGAGTCCATAAAATACTCTCTGACTCTTTCTTTGTGTACCGCTGGGAGTCGACTCGCGTTCCACTGGAGTCGACTCGAATCTCAGAGTCCATAAAACACTCTCTGACTTTTTCTTTGTGCACCGCTGGGAGTCGACTCGCGTTCCACTGGAGTCGACTCGAATCTCAGATCTGAAAGACTGCTCTTCTATCCTTCTGTCTGTTTTCAGTCGGAGTCGACTCATACTGATTAGGAGTCGACTCGAGCTCGTGCCAGTGACCTTGATACGCTTGGAGTCGACTCGTGAAACTCGGGAGTCGACTCGAGTCTCAGACATTGGTTCAGCAGACTTCTTAACTTATCCAAAATACTGTAAACCATGTCTAGAAACACTTGAGCAGGATTTTCACTGAAACACTCAATTGAATTCATTAGTAATCACACGATATACTCAAATGCTTTGAGCTCATCAAAATCAAACGGGGTTTTAATCAATCACTCCACAATCTCCCCCTTTTTGATGATGACAAAACTTTGAGTATACGTAAAATGAATTGCTCAATAAATAATGAAATAAAATTCACAAGTGAATTCAAATGTCTGAAAATTTAATTTATCCAAGTTTGAAAGGTGTGAAACATTTAAATTTCGGAGTTAAAGCTCCCCCTTTCATTTGGAATTATATAAGCCTCCATATTATGCAATCAATTGTTTGGCTTATATGTTATCAATGATTTATCTTGATTAAAATTCAGATTCTCCCCCTCAACATATGCATTCAACTAGTTTTAGTTTTCTGAATTTCCTTTTAATGCTTTGAAATTTTTGAACTGAATTTTTTGTTTTTAGAGGGAAAATCTGTCAATTTGTTCTTGAGTACGATTAAGCTAATCTCCGAATATCCCTTGAATAGATTCTGGAGATTACTCCATTAGGAGCCCCAAAAGAGAGATAATGAGCCTCGAGGTACCGAATCCACTTAGAACAAATTTGTGTGTGTTTTTAAGAGTTCTTTTACATATTTTAACCATATTTCTCCCCTTATTACATATTTTATACATATTTCTCCCCCTTTTTGTCATCATATCAAAAAGGAGGTAATCACACACACAATCAATGGCACAAATGGCACAATCAAACATCAAATGGCACAGTCAATTGGCACAGAAATAAAGATAAGATGTCTACTCATTGTATTGATATGAAGGTGAATACATTTGAGCATACTATAAGTAAGGCAAAAACAATACAAAAGAAGATAAAACACAACTCAAAATCATCTATGTCCTCCTCGAGGATGTAGCTCCCCCTCTCGAGGATGTAGCTCCTCCTCTCGAGGATGTAGCTCCTCCTCTCGAGGATGCGTCTCCTCCTCTGGAGGATGTGGCTCCTCCTCCCAATCTGCTCCGCTCCATGAGGAGGGCGACTGCCTCTGTGACATGGCTAAGCTGTGTGATGATAGACGAGGTGGCTCTGCTGTGCATAGTGGAGAGCTCAGTCACCGACGTCTGAAGCCCAGTCACTGAGGTCTGAAGTGCGTCCAGCTTGCCGACAATCACATTCGACAAGCGCTCGGCCCCCTCGGTAGTGGTGTGCATGTCACGGCCTATCTCCTCTCGAAACTGTCGAGTGGTGCTCTTGATCTCCCTCATGTTGCGGAACTGGGCCTGCATCAAATCCCTGATATTATATATCTCTTCCCGCACTTTAGCCGTCATGTCTGTCACGGCTGTCAAGGATGGCACCAATGCGGAGGATGGAGTGGGTGCAGGAGTGGGTGCAGGAGTGGCAGCTGGCACGGAACCTCGGAGCTCCCGGAGCAGCTCGTCCCTCAAATCTCGGACGATCTCCTGCCGCAGCTCTCGGAGCTGCTCTGGATCAATACGGACCTCCATAGATGGTGGAGCTGAGGAGGAAGGTCCGGCAGAGGTGGTAGGAGCAGGAGGAGTGGATGGAAGGTCTGGATGATGTGGAGAGTCTGGGTAATCAGAGTCTGGCTCAGGACTGGGTGATGGTCTGGTGGTCTGAGCAGTGAGAGTGGACTTCCTAACCCAGATCCCGTCTTTCTTCCGAAATTCCATCCTGTGCATGGTCCCCGTACCCAAGCGATCAGTCCATCGCAAGGCACGAGAGGGTTCCCTCTCAGGAATGGAAATTTCGTACTGCCTAAACAGGAGAGTGAATATCATCCCGTATGGGAGGGAGAGCCTAGGTCTATCTAAAGGCTCACACATATACCTATAAATCAGCTTGGGGAAGTTGACCGGGGTGTCCTGAAGAATGTAAGACATAATAGCTAGGTCCCTCTCATTCACAAAATCAAATCTTCCTGTCTTAGGGAAGATGGACCTGGATAGAATGCTCAAGAGGATTCTCACTTCAATAGGAAGTGAGCTAGCAGATACCTCATCTAGGGGGGACTGAGGTGGCTGCCCTAAGACGATCGTAAGGGCCTCAAATCTATCCTCAGGATGTGCAGGAGCTACCCCTACCAGTGGGAGGTGGAGGATATGGGCAACGAGATCCTCCGTGACACGTAATGGGACACCTAATACCGTGCCCTCAATACCTCCATCTCCCCGATGGACGGTACTATAGAACTCTTGAACTAGGCCAGGATAGGTGGGAAGGTCCAAGGTGAGGAAGTACTCTAGACCCTGGGCTCTAAGCCTATCGCCTATGGTGAACCCTTCCCGGGAGAGGAAGTCAAAATCGACATACCTCCCGGTGGAGACGGCCTTCCCGGCCAATGGCCTAACATGAACCTCCCTAGGCGGGGAACGATCCGGAGGTGGTTGCCTCGCGGGATCATGCCGCGCCTTGGAGCGCCGCTCGGGAACGGCCGCGGGACGGGACCTCTTCCTAACGACGGCCTTACGAGGCATCTTGACCTAAACGGGAATAAAAATACCTTGAGGACGATGAAGGACGGACAGAGGAAGCTCGGGACGGACCGGAAATGACCTAGGAACGGATGGAAACTCAATGTCCGGCGAAGAATCGACGGGAAAAAGGCTTGGAGACGATCGGGGATGACCTAGGAGTCGGCTCTAGGGCTTTGTGAACAGTGGCGGCTTGAGGAAAAGTGTTTGCGAAACGACAAACCTAGGGTTAAAAAGTCGGATCCCGACTGCGAGTCGACTCCCCTGAGTCGCGAGTCGACTCGACCTCGAGTCGACTCCAGAATATGCGCGAGTCGACTCCCCTTTTGCTGCCAGCTTTGCGAGTCGACTCCCGCAAATGCGCGAGTCGACTCCCCCTTAGGAGCCGGCTCTGAAACTTACTCGAGTCGTCTCTAACCTTGGCACGCACTTAAAACTCTTGCTATAATCGCGCCAAATGAGGGAAAATCACCTAATTAAGGACTGATATGATGATCATTGAATAGAAACTCTCTTTTAACCTCATTCTCATCATCAAAATCAATTAATCTAGTGGTAACTCCCACTAGGATGGATCAATCACTCCTAATCCCCTTCTAAGCACACTAAATCTCTCTTCACTTAGGGGTTTTGTGAAAATATCTGCTAATTGATTATCAGTACACACAAAGTGGAGTGACACATCACCATTCAATACATGATCTCTTATGAAGTGATGTCTTATCTCAATGTGTTTAGTTCTTGAGTGTTGAATTGGATTTTTAGTTAGATTTATGGCACTTGTGTTATCACAATTAATGGGGATTTCATCTTGTTTAATGCCATAATCTTCTAATTGTTGTTTAATCCATAAGATTTGAGCACAACAACTCCCGGCTGCAACATATTCAGCTTCTGCAGTGGATAATGCAACCGAGTTTTGTTTCTTGCTAAACCATGAGATTAGGTTTTCTCCTAGAAATTGACAAGACCCGCTGGTACTTTTTCTATCAAGTTTACATCCAGCGAAGTCTGAATCTGTGTACCCTATTAAGTTTAGGCTAGATTCTTTAGAGTACCACAGTCCTATGTTCTTAGTTCCTATTAAGTATTTAAAGATTCTTTTAACTGCAGCTAGGTGTGATTCTTTAGGATTAGCCTGATATCTAGCACACATGCACACACTAAACATAATATCAGGTCTACTTGCAGTAAGATACAGTAAAGAACCTATCATACCTCTATAAAGTTTTTGATCGACGGATTTACCTGATTCATCTTGGTCTAACTTACATGATGAGCTCATGGGGGTGCTGATTGATTTGTTTCCCTCCATATCAAACTTCTTGAGCATCTCCTTGATATATTTTACTTGATTGATGAAGATGCCTTCTTCAGATTGTTTGATTTGAAGCCCGAGGAAGTAGTTCAGTTCTCCCATCATGCTCATTTCAAACTCACTCTGCATCAAATCAGCAAATTCTTCGCAGAGGCGATTGTTAGTGGCACCGAAAATGATATCATCAACATAAATCTGTACTAACAACATATCCTTATTTTGTCTTTTCAGAAATAATGTTGTGTCTACATTTCCCCTAGAGAATTCATGTTCTAATAGGAATTTACTAAGTCTCTCATACCATGCTCTAGGTGCTTGTTTTAACCCATAAAGTGCTTTGTTTAGTTTATACACATGATTAGGGTATTGATGATTTTCGAAACCAGGAGGTTGTTCTACATACACCTCCTCATTAATATACCCATTTAAAAATGCACTCTTTACATCCATTTGAAATAGTTTGAAATCTTTAGAGCATGCATATGCTAATAATAGTCTAATAGCCTCAAGTCTAGCTACGGGAGCAAAGGTTTCATCAAAGTCTATACCTTCTTCTTGATTATAACCCTTTGCTACTAGTCTAGCCTTATTCCGTATAACAATTCCATTTTCATCTAGCTTATTTTTATATATCCATTTTGTACCAATAATTGGATATTCAGAAGGTCTCTCTACTAGATCCCACACTTTGTTTCTAGTAAATTGGTTTAGTTCTTCTTGCATTGCATTTATCCAATTTACATCATTTTCGGCTTCTTCTATATGTTTGGGCTCAAAGTGTGAAACAAAGGCTAGATGATTATTCATATTCCTAAGGGATGCTCTAGTCCTAACCGGTTGTGATGGATCATCTAGAATTAGTTCCTTAGGATGCCCGTGAGCATACCTCCAAGCTTTAGTTAGCCCATGATCCACTATAGGCTCTTGGTTTGATGATTCTCCTTCAATCAACTTTTGATTATCATCTCGTAATCCCATCTCATCTATCTTTTCTTCAAGTATTTCAATATCATCATCAAAATTAACCTTCTTACTAGATGAGATGTCACTAGAGTCATCAAAAACAACATGTATGGATTCTTCTATAACTAGAGTTCTTTTATTAAAGATTCTATAGGCTTTACTAGTTGTAGAATAACCTAGGAATATTCCTTCATCAGATTTAGGGTCAAATTTCCCTAGATTATCTTTCCCATTATTATGTACAAAACACCTACATCCAAAAACATGAAAATAGTTAACCTTTGGTTTTCTGTTTTTCCACAGTTCATATGGTGTTTTCTTTATGATGGGTCTTAATAGAACTCTATTTAATATATGGCAAGAAGTATTAATGGCTTCTCCCCAAAAATACTTAGGGAGGTTACTTTCACATAACATCGTTCTAGCCATTTCCTCTAGTGTTCTATTTTTCCTTTCAACAACTCCATTTTGCTGTGGTGTCCTAGGTGCTGAGAAATTATGGGTTATCCCCTTTTTGCTACAAAATTCATCAAATAATTGATTTTCGAATTCGGTACCATGGTCACTTCTAATAGCTATAACTGAGGATTCTCTAGCATTTGTTACTTCCTTGTGGAACTTCTTAAACATAGAAAATGCTTGATCCTTATGCGCTAGAAACATGACCCATGTGTACCTAGAGTAATCATCTACTATAACTAGACCATATTTATTTCCACCTAGGCTTGTTGTTCTAGTAGGACCAAATAAGTCCATATGTAATAATTCTAGAGGCCTAGAGGTAGAGACACATTTTATGGATTTAAAAGAATTCCTAGATTGTTTGCCAAATTGACATGCTTCACAGATTTTGTTCTTTTCAAATTTTAATTTTGGCAAACCTATCACGGAGTCTCTTTTAACTAGTTTAGTTATTGTGTCCATGCTTGCATGACCTAACTTACGGTGCCATAACCAACTAGCATCATTTTCTTTGGTTTCATTTACAACTAGACATTGGTTATGTTTTGCAAGATCTTCTAGGTCTACAACATATACATTTCCACGTCTAATCCCTTTAAAGACCAAACTATTATCATTAGGATTTGTTACAATACATAGTGATGGTTTAAACATAACATCATATCCTTTATCACATAATTGACTAATGCTTAACAAGTTATGTTTAAGACCATCAACATATCTAACATTATCTATAAAAGTAGAAGGGGTGATTTGAACTTTACCAATGCCAATGATGTGACCTTGGTTGTTGTCTCCAAACGTCACAACACCTCCCTTCTTAGCTTCAAGGGTGAAAAATTGGTCTTTATCACCCGTCATGTGCCTTGAGCAGCCACTATCCAAATACCAGCAATTTTTGTTGACCTTGGCTGCAAGACACTCCTACACAAGCAAATCATGTCATCTTAGGTACCCAAGTTTTCTTGGGTCCTTCATGGTTAGTCAAGTTGGTTCCTTTTGGAACCCATACCCTTTTAATTTTTCTTTTAGTTTTCCTTTTCCTATAGTCACATGTATTTGCTTTATGTCCTATATTTCCACAACAGAAACAGGTGATTTTCTTAGTTTTTGTTTCCCCAGCTTTAACAAAGAAATTACTAAGAAGTTTTTGCTTATTCCTTGGTTTGTACCCTAAGCCTGCTTTATTAAATACTGCACGTTGACTATTTAGTATCATGTTTAACTTTTCTGAACTATATGTAAATTTTTCAACTAAGGGTTTGTATTTGTTAAGTTCTTTAGTTAATGTTTGATTTTCTGTTTTTAAATCATTTAGTTCTTTTGTTAGATCCTTGTTTAAGACTTGTTTATGGTTTGAAAGTTCCTTAGTTAGTTTTTCATTATCTTTAGTTAAGGTGTTAGTCTTCTTAATTAAAAGTTGATTGCTTGTCTTAAGTTCTAGATTTTCTTTGGTAAGATTATCTTTATCCTTAATTAATGAATCATGCTTATGAATATAAGTTTGATTAGTTACTTTTAGTTCTCTGTTTTTAACATTTATATTCTTATACTCAATCATTAATTCATTGAACGCATCATAAAGTTCATCAAAAGAAAAATCAGGATGCGTATCGGAAGTTACCTCGTCTTCGTTGGCCATGAAGCAGAAATTGGCCTTTTCTTCTTGTTCCTCGTCAGAAGAGGAGGATGATGAGTCGGAGTCGGATAGTGTAGTGACAAGAGCTTTCTTCTTCTTGTACTTACTCCCCTTCTTCAGTAAGGGGCATTCAGCTCTTATGTGACCCGGCTTCTTGCACTCGTAACATCCAATCCCCTCGTTTTCTCTTTCCTTACCTTTGTCCTTCCGGTAGAAATTTGAGGGCCCTCTCCTTTGATGATAGGACTTCTTGTGGTTGATGAATTTCTTGAATTTGCGCACAAGAAGAGCCTCACCACCATCTTCCTCATCTTCTTCTTCTTCACTGCTGCTGCTGCAAGATAAGTCCTTGTTAGAAGAAGTAGATTTTAAAGCTATTACCTTTTTCTTATGGGAAGACTCTTCCTCGTGTTGTTTCATGGTGAGTTCGTGAGTCATCAGGGATCCAAGGAGCTCCTCAAGTGGAAGCTTGTTCAAGTCTTTAGCTTCTTGGATCGCTGTCACTTTAGCTTCCCACAACCTCGGTAGACATCGAAGGATTTTCCTGACAAGCTCACTGTTAGTATAGTTCTTGCCAAGGCTTTTTAGGCCATTGACAATATCAGTAAACCTAGTGAACATGGATGTGATAGTTTCATTTGAATCCATTTTAAATAGTTCATATTTATGAACCAAAGATGTTTATTTTGGATTCCTTGACTTGATTCGTGCCCTCATGGGTCACTTCAAGTCTGTCCCAAATTTCTTTTGCTGAATTACAAGTTGAAATCCTATTGAATTCATTACGGTCTAAGGCACAATAGAAGACATTCATTGCTTTAGAGTTTAATTGTGCCTTCCTCATGTCATGTTCATCCCAATCCGTTTCTAGTTTGGGTACCTTGACACCATCTATATATATGGATGGGATGTATGGGCCATTTACAACAATGGTCCACATCTCATAGTCTTGGGCTTGGATGAATATTTTCATCCTAGCCTTCCAGTATGAGTAGTCGGATCCATTGAAGAAAGGGGGTCTTTGGGTGGACTGACCCTCAATGTGAGAAGATCCAAATGGGGTTGTCATTTTGATCTTTTAACTCTTGAGTGGAAGAGTTTTTTGGCTCTGATACCACCTGTTGCCCAGATAGACAACCCAAGAGGGGGGGGGTGAATTGGGTTTTAAAACAATTTGGATAATTTAAAACGTTATGGATGATTAATTAAAAACTATGCCAAGTTATTTAATTAATTACTATGTGCTGTGAGCAATATGAAATGAGAAGAGGAAGAGACAATCAATCACAAACACAAGTTTTATAGTGGTTCGGAGCTATCCCTTGCTCCTACGTCCACTCCCCAAGTTTCTCTTGGGAATACACTATAACCCCCTTGGATTACAGCCGGTTGTTTTGCAAGCTCACAACCAAACTTGTTGTTTTACGAGCTAACAACGAACTCGGTCGGTTTTCCCAGGCTCACCGACTAGAACCAACCCCGATTGTTTTCCCGGGCTCACAATCAAACCCTTTCACACGTTGGTTTTAAAACTGGCTCACCAACTAACCTTTATCCCCTTGATTCAATCCCCCGATTGAACCAAGTAAATACACCGTAGTAGAAAGAAAACAGAAAATAAGCTTCTCAAAAGCAGGTATGAAACAATATATTCAAGGATGAGTTTAGAAGCCCTCAAACGCTTTTAAGCTTAAGTAGAGGAATGGCTTCTTGACTCTGGTCTCCTCTTGGATGAGTGATCGACTTGAATGTAGGAGGAGGAAGCTTTGAATGCTGGGGAGAAGTTGGTGGCGCAGTAAATGCTGATCTCCCCTTTTTCTCGTTGAAGAGCACTTGCAAAGCTTGAAGACTTGAATGCTTGGAGTGGAATGTATGTTCTCTATTTTGCTACAGTCTTCTGTGGCTATTTAAGCCACCCCACGGAAACTAGCCGTTACTCCACTTTTTCTGGCCGTTCTGCACACTCTGCGCAGCCTGACAATGTGACCGTTGGTGGGTTGGAGTCGACTCGCGCGATCAGGAAGTCGACTCGGCTGTAGCGGGAGTCGACTCAAGCTTTCAAGGAGTCGACTCGGCAACTGTTCCAAGTTTGAATTAAAGTTGCCGTCACGATGGGAGTCGACTCGTCTTGGCCCGGAGTCGACTCGCCAACTTCTGGCGCTGACCTGGCAATTTTGGAGTCGGCTTTTTCCTCTGTAGACCGTGATACAAATTTGAATTTGCCCTCTCGAGTCGACTCGACTGTCCTGGGAGTCGACTCGAATCTCAGAGCCCGAACTCCCATTTCTCGTGTCTTTTGGCTCATCCAGTCTTGGCAGGTCGACTCGAACTTCTTGGAGTCGACTCGGCTCTCAGTTTTCCGAAAGTTGGTCTTCTGCCTTTTGACGTGAAGCTTGTTCTTGGTGTCGACTCGAGCTGTCTGGGAGTCGACTCGAATCTCAGTGGCAGTAACATGGTTTTTCTCTGTTGATGGTCGCACAATCTGGAGTCGACTCGCGTAATGCGGGAGTCGACTCGAATCTCAGAGTCCATAAAACACTCTCTGACTTTTTCTTTGGTGCACCGGTGGGAGTCGACTCGCGTTCCACTGGGAGTCGACTCGAATCTCAGAGTCCATAAAATACTCTCTGACTCTTTCTTTGTGTACCGCTGGGAGTCGACTCGCGTTCCACTGGAGTCGACTCGAATCTCAGAGTCCATAAAACACTCTCTGACTTTTTCTTTGTGCACCCGCTGGGGAGTCGACTCGCGTTCCACTGGAGTCGACTCGAATCTCAGATCTGAAAGACTGCTCTTCTATCCTTCTGTCTGTTTTCAGTCGGAGTCGACTCATACTGATTAGGAGTCGACTCGAGCTCGTGCCAGTGACCTTGATACGCTTGGAGTCGACTCGTGAAACTCGGGAGTCGACTCGAGTCTCAGACATTGGTTCAGCAGACTTCTTAACTTATCCAAAATACTGTAAACCATGTCCTAGAAACACTTGAGCAGGATTTTCACTGAAACACTCAATTGAATTCATTAGTAATCACACGATATACTCAAATGCTTTGAGCTCATCAAAATCAAACGGGGGTTTTAATCAATCACTCCACACCTGTTCTTTGGATCCGAATGAAGCGCACACGGGAGGATGGTTGTTGAGCCAGGAGCAAGCGGAATGATGGGGAGGATAAACTCTGTTTTGTTGCTGGCTTGTTTGGGATCAATCTGGGAGTTTGGGGGATCAGGAAGACTTTGAATGGGATGAAGAGAAGTTGATGAGGTTTGGGAACGGTGGATACGGTTGATAGTGGGATTCGGGAGGATGAAACAGGGGAGTTGAAGGAAGAAATGGTTAAGATGCGGCTGGGAGGGATATCCTGCTGGATTGCGGAAGATGGATGGAGTTCATCGATTGGGAATCAGGGGAGAAGCTGGGATTTATTCCGAAGAAGAGATAAGGATGCTGGGAGATTAGCCGGAAGAGAGCTGAACTATGGGATCTTGGATGTGGTTGATGGAAAGCTAGTTCGGTTGGGAGGAAATCTGTTGGTGAGAGCTGGGACGCGAAGAGGATGGGGATGATGCAGTTGGGATATGTTCACGAACGGAAGGAGATGAAATGCTGGGAAGTTTTATTGCAACAAGATGAAGGTTGACGGTAATATGAAATCTAGGAGGATCAATCCAAAGTTGATTCAAGGGGTTGACAGTGCTGAATGATTAAGGTTAGATTTGCTGGGAGTTGATCTTGCGAACAGAGAGAGAGAGGCTGTGTTTAGATGTCATGAAACTCGGGAAGATTCGCGTAGAAGAGGTGCGAAGTAATCCCGAAGAATGGGGCCTGGCTCTATTTTGCAAGCTGGGATGTTGGGAGATTAAGCTAGAAGAAAGGATGGCTTGGTTCTGATCTTTGAACATGGGAGGAGAGTGACGTGGAAGCTTAATTGTCTAAGAACTGTAGAAGGGGCTGAACGTGGACATGGGGGTCAGCTGCGAAACGCGAGCCTGCACCAAATTAGGATTTCAGACATCATCCCAATTAGTTCGAGCTCAATCTGACGAGATAGACTTGACCAATAAAATCAAACAAACTCGAATTATTTTTAATAATGCCATGATGAAGGGGAACACATTTTCTTATGTTAAATTCACTAAATATATGAATTAAAATAATGATAAGTGCTATAAATAAGATATTAATTTATGTATTATTTAGCACTTATCACTCCCCTCGCCACTTATGCTAGGAGGATGTAGGCTGATGTTAGCATTATGTTCAGTGCCTAGGATCTATCTAGTTCTCATATGTATTTTGTGCTGATCATGTACTTTGTTGATCATATGTACTTTGGTTTGATTGAAAAATATTGTATTTTTGGCGTTAATGTACTACAATGTTTCATTTTGATCAGTAAAATCTCACTGTTTATTATTTTCTATGTCTACTTATCAATTGCCATGTACCTATTTGACGATGACAAAAGGGGGAGAAGTAAAGAAAGAAAGAAGTAGCAATAAGTTGACAAACAAGGTTGAAAATTATAATAGGAAAGACTATACATTTAAGGGGGAGCAATATGTAACAATGAAAATGTTAAAGTCTAAAATTTAAATCAAATTTCAGAATTTGGCACATACCTCTCATACCTCGATACATAATCTAAAACTCTTTCGTTATCTCAAATTTTTGAAGTTTCAGCTTTAACCAAATATAAAAGAAAGGGGGAGAAAATCAAAAGTTTAAATTGGTAACATTTGGATGAAATAGGGGGAGACTTCACTCTCATATTTGAAAAGCTAAAATTCAGCAACTTGAGCCCTTCTAAAACTAATTTTAAGATAAGTATCAATTTGCTCATACTCAATATTTTTGTAATCATCAAAAAGGGGAAGATTGAGGATGATAGTAGTATTTTGATGATTATTACAACAATTAAAGGTATATCTAAGTAAATATTACAAGGTAATATGATATATCATTAATAAGTTCTTCATTCTCGATACATTAGAAGAATGAGATTAAGATGTATTTTAATGATTATTAATGAGATAAAATTTGCGATAGGAAAGGGATAGTGAATTCTAAATTCTAATTCGGCAAAATTTCAAGTGAAACATACTCTTAAGTGGATAATAGTAATTTTCATTGTTTGGAGTATGTAGCACTACCATGACATATATTCAAAATTGTTTAAAGTTTATTTCATTGATTATATGGATGAATCTAACCTTAAGGTAGATTGATTGAGTCGACCCCGGCACACTTTTGCAAAAATGGCACGGATGAACAGTACTTGGGTCAACCCAAGTGGAAGTTGAGTCGACCCCATCTTCAAGCCTCAAAAAAACAAGTCTCTAGAATCCCTAAGAGGGTCGACCCAAATGGAACTTGAGTCGGCCCAACCTTGAGTCGACCCCAACAGAACATGAGTCGATCCAAAGGCTATGTCATTCAAAAATCAGTTTTCTGGAATCTCTGAGAGGGTCGACCCAAGTAAAATTTGAGTTGACCCAACTGAACCTTGAGTCGACCCAAAAAGTGTTGAGTCGACCCAAGTGAAGGAAGGCTGAAATACAAGGTTCTGTGGTTTCTGAGACGGTCGACCCCAATGTTGCATGAGTCGACCCAAGTGAAAGTTGGGTCGACCCCAGTAAAAGTTGAGTCGACCCAAACACGGGCAGAAGCATAACGGCTAATTCTGCAGAAGTACTTTTTGACCTCCCAACAGTGAGTAACGGCTAGTTTTTGAAATCTGACCATTGAAGGATGTCCAATGGGTGAGGAAAACTATTTAAAGGGATACTATTCGTCAGAGAAAGATATTCTTTTGAAAAATATCAAAGCTTACACAAGAAAGACAAGAGCCCTAATCTTCTTCATCCAAGTGCTTCATTCAAGAGTCGAAAGGAAGTGGTTGAGCAGATTCCAAGAGATATCAAGAGCTCCATCCACCCTTGAAGAGTGAAGCATTCTTGATAAAGAAGAGAGAAGTCTCATCAAGCGATAACTATTCTCTCAACTCTTCTTTATAGCTTATAATTGTTATATTTGCTCATCTAGGAGCTTCAACTTTCTTCTTTCTTTTGTTAATCACCTTGTAAAGGTTAGTTGGTGAGCCCGCAAAACCAACGGTGTAGGTTTATTGGTAAACCCGTAAAACCAATTGTGAAGGTTCGTTGGTGAGCCGTAAAACCAACAAAGGTTCGTTGGTGAGCCCGTAAACCAACATAGGTTCTTGGTGATCCCGGAAAACTAAAGTGTAAAGGTTTTTGGATTGTGAGCCCGAAAATAATCCAACTGTAATCCGAGAAATTATAGTCAATTTCCAAGGGGTCGCTTGTGGAGTGGACGTAGGTGCTTAGGAGAGCACCGAACCACTACACTTCTTGTGTGTTTGTATTGTGCATTGCTCTAATTTTACTCACTTATCAATTGACTAAAGTAAGATAGCAATAATTTAGAAAAACCAATTCACCCCCCCCCCTCTTGGCTTGTCACCTTGGGCAACACATACTTAACCAGCAATAGGTGTGAGTGCGAGTTGACCCAACTTGATTAGAACTCTTCTAATCGATTTAAGTCCAAACTGCGCGAACCCGAACTTAACAATTAGAATCCTTTCTAATTGGTGATCGAATTAAACTCTTTAATTCGATCAAACCTATAAGACAAGATTGACGTCTAGCAACGTGTCATGTCTACCCAAAAATATGGAATTTGGTGAAATACCAAAAATACCCTTCAGTGGCAAGTTACCATGCAATTCAATCCTTTAATCAAACTGCATCCCAAATATGTATATGAGTATGAATATATGTCAAACTCAATTTCATATTCATATTTTTCTCAATCTTTTAATGATAATTCAAATAATGAAACATTAGAAACTCTTTCTAATTTTCATTCTGCTTTGATCAAAGGCTTCCTGAATTATCATATGATTAGAATAAATAGGATGCTATCTTCTCTTACTAGAAGTGATTAATTCCTTGTTGACCTACTCATAATCTTCGTACACAATCCACCATATCCAGAAGACCTCGTACATAACTTATTGTCATGAATGAGTGTAAACCAAAATAGGTTCATGTGCACAAGATACCATGGTGATCTCAGGTCAAAGGATCAGTTGCACAACTCCCACTAAGAGAATCATCTTTTGACATGTAAGTAAGACTTCATAAGATTTCTCTTTGTAGGTCAATTCAGTGAACTCATTCTTCTAATGAGCACCCATATCTTTGTATTAGTGTCTCCACACAAATGATTGTGAGATCAATCATCCTCTGCATCGAGCATACATAAGACATGCCAGTCTTTCCGGTAATCATTGATCCCCGACTCAATGTACCAATGACTGGGAATATTTAAGATTAGGATTTTAGGATTTTAAGTCTCACTAGTATGATCTCATCATAGTCTTAAAACCATTGCCCTAATCTAAGGAGTTTATCATAAATATAATCAACAGCATATGATAAAACATAACGCCTTTATTCATATTTAAATGTCATGTACATGATTTGGACAAATCAAAAGAAAAACCTTCGCAATACATATTGCGATTGGCTTGTAGGGCATCTACTCTTTCAATCTCCCACTTGCACTAAAGCCAATCGCTCTTATATTTTATCCCCATACAATCGAGGTGGCGATCGAACTGCTGTTGTGGTAGAGCTTTAGTGAACGGGTCTGCTAGTTGTTCTTTGTCTACTCGTTCAATGACTATGTCTTGTCTCTCGACAATCTCTCGAAAAGATGGAAGCGTCTTAGAATGTGCTTGGATTTGTGATGAGACCTTGGTTCCTTCGCTTGAGCAACAGCTCCAGTGTTATCACAATAAACTGGGACTGGTCCAGCAATCTCGGAACTACTCCTAACTCAGAGATGAACTTCTTCATCCAGACAGCTTCCTTAGCGGCTTCACTTACAGCAATGTATTCTGCCTCAGTAGTTGAGTCAGCTACAGTTTGCTGTTTGGAACTCTTCCAGCTCACTGCACCACCATTTAGGGTAAAGACATACCCTGAAGTGGACTTGCTATCATCTGGATCTGATTGAAAACTAGAATCAGAAAATCCTTCTAGTTTCAACTCAGATCCTCCATAAACTAGAAAAATATCTTTAGTCCTTCTCAAGTACTTAAGAATATTTTTCACAGCTATCCAATGATCCTCCTGGATCAGCCTGAATCTACTTGTTATGCCTAAGGCATAAGCAACATCAGGCCTAGTACATAGCATAGCATACATAATCGATCCTACTGCCGAAGCATAGGGAATAGAATTCATTCTATTCCTCTCTTCAGATGTCTTAGGAGACATCTTCTTAGAGAGACGTATGCCATGACTCATAGGCAAATAACCTCTTTTACTTTCTTCCATGCTGAATCTTTTCAGCACATTATCTATGTACCTAGACTGGGACAAGCCTAGCATCCTTTTAGATCTATCCCTATAGATCTTTATACCAAGTATATAGGATGCTTCTCCCAAGTCTTTCATGGAAAAGCTTTTTGACAGCCAAGTCTTGACCGATTGTAACATTGGAATATCATTTCCAATGATCAGTATGTCATCTACATACAATATTAAGAAGACAATGGCACTCCCACTAGTCTTCTTGTACACACATGGTTCATCCACATTTTTGATAAAACCAAACTCTTTGACTGTTGTATCAAAACGGATGTTCCAACTCCTCGATGCTTGCTTTAATCCATAAATGGATCTCTTAAGCTTGCATACTTGATTTGCTCTCTTACTTGAGACAAATCCTTCTGGCTGTGTCATGTAAACCTCTTCCTCAAGATAACCATTAAGGAAGGCGGTTTTGACATCCATCTGCCAGATTTCATAATCATAGTATGCAGCTATTGCAAGCAAAATCCGAATAGATTTGAGCATAGCTACTGGTGAAAAAGTTTCATCATAGTCAATTCCTTGCTTTTGCCTGAAACCTTTTGCCACCAATCTAGCCTTGTAGGTTTCTACTTGGCCATCTGCTCCAATCTTTTTCTTATAGACCCATTTGCAACCTATAGGGTTTACACCCTCTGGTGCATCAACCAAAGTCCATACTTGGTTGGTATACATAGAATCTATTTCGGATTTCATGGCTTCTAGCCATTTGTCAGAGTCACTACTCATGACAGCTTCCGAATAGGTCAGAGGATCATCATTTTCAACAATGTGGGCTTCATCATTCTCAATGATGAACCCATACCTCTCAGGTGCTCTTCGCACTCTATCTGACCTTCGGAGAGGAGATGTGTGTTGTGGTTGTACCTCATCAATGGGTACATCTGGTTGAAGAATTTCTTGTTGTTTCTATTTGTAGGTCTTGAACTTCTTCAAGTTCATTTTTCTATCCTTGCCCTTTTCTAAGATAAACTCTTTTTCTAAGAAAATGGCATGCCTACCTACAAAAACTTTTTGTTCGGTAGGATGATAGAAGATGTATCCTATACTATCTTTAGGATAACCTACAAATATACATTTATCTGATCTAGCACTTAGCTTGTGTCCAAAATTTCTTTTGACATAAGCTTGACAACCCCATATCTTAAGATACTTAAGATTAGGCTTTTTCCTCTCCATATCTCATATGGAGTGCTAGGTACAGACTTAGAAGGTACCCTGTTTAATATTAGTGCAGCAGTCTCTAGGGCAAAACCCCAGAAGGAAATAGGAAGATCAGTAAAGCACATCATGGACCGTACCATATCTAATAAAGTACGATTCCTCCGTTCAGCTACACCATTTAATTGTGGCGTATACGGAGGTGTCCATTCAGAGAGAATGCCCTTTTCTTTAAGATGATTTAAAAACTCACTAGAAAGGTATTCACCTCCTCGATCAGATCGAAGGATTTTAATACACTTTCCGGTTTGTTTTTCAACCATACTTTGATACTCTTTAAACTTATCAAAGCTTCGGATTTATGTTTCATAAGATACACATATCCGAACCTTGATAAATCATCAGTGAATGTGATGAAGTAAGAGTATCCACCTCTAGCTGGAGTTGTCATAGGACCACATACATCTTGTGTATAAGTCCTAATAACTCACTTGCCCTTTCTCCATGTCCAGTGAATGGAGACTTAGTCATTTTTCCCATAAGACAAGATTCACAAGTTCCTAATCTAATGA
Organism: Phoenix dactylifera; assembly: GCF_009389715.1. Lineage (NCBI taxonomy): Eukaryota > Viridiplantae > Streptophyta > Magnoliopsida > Arecales > Arecaceae > Phoenix > Phoenix dactylifera. Next base: position 152,040 of record NW_024067763.1, on the reverse strand, counting down.
TTCATAATCATAAGGATCAAAGAACTCTTCTTTGTATAACTTGTTGATTCTTGATTCACTTATGTGACCAAGTCGGCAATGCCAAAGAAGGGTATTTTCACTTCCTCTCTCTTTCTTTTATTGCTTTTATTAATATGAAAGACATTGTCATTAAGTAATAAAACAAGAAGACCATTTTCCATAATGCCATTGCAAAGATGCTTATTAGAAAAATAAATAGAGCAACCATTGCCCTTTCCATTAATTTCAAATCCTTTCTTTAACAACAAAGGAATGGAAATTACATTTCTAATAATTTTGGGCATATAATAACAATCTTCTAATTGTAGGAGCTCTCCCGAAGGTAACTCCAAGTTGTAGGTTCCAACAGCTTCAGCCTGGATGGACTCTCCTCCAGCGCCATACAGCTCGAAGTCACCTTTCTTCAAAATTTTAATTTTCTGTAGTCCATGCAAAGATTTGCAAATGTGAAAACCACAGCCGGTATCCAATACCCATGAATTTGAATTTGAAGAACTTAATGACAAGTTGGCATGTAACATAAACATACCTTTTGATGCAACTCTTGCATCGGTCTTCATACTTGCAAGAAAACTCTTGCAATTCCTTTTCCAGTGGCCAGCTTTGCCGCAATGAAAACAGGTACTTGATCCGGAGTTTTTCTTTCCTTTTTTCTTTTTGATGCTACTCTTGGGTTCAATCGTTTTCTTAGAACCCTTATTTCCCGATTTCTTCTTAGAACCCTATAAAGAAGGAGTGGACCTTTATCCTTCTTAATATGGCCTTCAGCTGTTTTGAGCATATTTAACAGCTCGGGCAGGGAGGTGTTCAGCTTGTTCATGTGAAAGTTCACAACAAACTGAGAGAATGAATCAGGCAGTGATTGCAGGATCAAATCCTGACTGAGCTCACTATCCATAGCAAAACCTAATTGACTTAATCTGTGATTAAGTCTATAACCATAAGAACATGGTTTTGCACTGGAGTTCCTTCATTCATTCTAGCACGGAACAACTGCTTAGATATCTCATACCTAGCAGTCCTGCTTTGTTCTCCATACAACTCTTTTAAATTGAGAAGATGATTGAGTGTCCATGCCTTCATGTTGCCTCTGTAATTCATTGCATAGAGGCAAGTATGATACATTTGACAGTCAAACTGTCATTTTTCCACATCTTATGTGTGGCAACCTCCTCTTCTGTAGCATCATCCCCTAGATCTCCAAGATCAGGGGTTTCAAGTATATAGAAATTTTCTCCTGAGTGAGTACTATCTTTAAATTCCTCAACCAGTCCACATAGTTTGGTCCGGTCAACTTGTTGGCATCTAAGATGCCTCTTAGTGAAAGTGAAGAAGCCATTTAATAATTCTACATATGCAAGAACAAACTAATATAAGCAGACCAATCATGATGACATGTTTGCAACTAGATAAGGACTTTAATCTAATTTGTCTCCTACTATTTTTATCGAATATCATAGCCCTCTCCTATGATAAACGTGAAAATATTTTTCTTAGTAGGGTTGAGATCCTAATTCATCATAAAAAGCCTTGTGTTTACACAACAAACCTTATGAGTTCAAAGGTAGGAAACTCTTTCCAATTGCATCTCATGCAATTCTCAACTTTATCTTGTCCTCTTAAAATACTTATTGCCTTGTGTTAGCACAACAAACAATAATATTTTAGTTAAGTCAAACCCTTCATTTTATAGTCATATTCGAATAATATTGCCCTTGTGGTTGCACAACAAGGCAATATATTAAAATATGCCATAAGCATCTTAATGCACCAAGACAGTATAACATCAGTCCCCATTGCAAGTTTGTGTTAGCACAACAAACTAGCATGGATCTTGACATAATAATATCGAGGCATGAAGGAAGGCTATCAATAGTGTTATATCAATATTAAGCTTATCCATAATAGGCAATCAAACAATTGGCCAGGTAAGCAGGTGGGAGGCTCCCCTTACTCAAGAGTAAGGTCCTAATTAAGTAACCACCTTTAGTGCTTTCCTTAGACACCAATTAGATTAATTGTTCTAGAATGGGTTAGCTCAAAGTTTTTCAACACTATGACTTAATATAATTTTTATTGAGGGCTTACTAGTCTCTAGCACATTCTTTAATTGTAACATATATTTAACATATCTAAAATAAACTATCATGCATCATAGCTATCTCATAGCATGTATAAATCATAAGCAATAATTAACATTAACATATTCAACATATGGAAAATTTCATATCATGACATTTTATTACATATCATATCATATATGAATCATATATTTCAGCATTTCATTAAGCATATGACATTACTATCTCATAGTAAATTAATAATCATACATCATGCATATTATTTGATTGAACCAATTAAGGATGGCTCTGATACCACTGTAGGGTTCTAGCATGTCTAATGGCAGCGGAAGCTAGGGATTTTAAAAATTTTCTTAATAAAGTCCCTATGCATGAAACCCTTTTAAGCCTAGATCACCTTAATGATTACAATCAAATATATAAATAAATGCAGAATTAGTAGAATACCTCAAATGCTAATCCAAAGTGTACAATCTCCACGAGGCGTCCAAGTGTCCGCCCTCCAATGGTGATCCACACGAAAACTTGATCAAGACTTTAGCTCCAAAGACTTTTGATCCTTAATGCAGAATTCTTCTAAAGAACTCTAATGGCTTGCTTTCCTTCCTTTCTATTTTTCTTTAGCCTTCTAAAATCACTTCTAATCCTTTTGTCCTAAGAAGACCACCTTGTCTTGGCTTAGGACACACTAGAAGCAATGTTAGAAAGAAAGAAACTAATGTAAGAAAGAAGGATGAGAGAGAGAGAGTTGGATTGATCGATGAATTAAATCACCGGGAGCATTCCTTTTATAGATGGCGTGGGGATGCATCACCAAAGGATGCATCCCATCCACACATCCTTCAGATGGGGCGTGATAAGAGGAGAGGAGACGCTACAAAAATAGGGAGAGGCGTATTCATGAAGAGGCGTGATAAGATGAAGCGCTAAATAAGGCGCTTCATTCTTATCCAAACGCCATGTGGTCCCTCCCTTCTCACGCATGAAAAATAGGGGCAATCCTTGTCCATTAATCAAAGCCTTGATGATGATCCAAAGGCCTTAATTGATGGCGCCATATATCCCTTAGACGTGATGAAGAGAGAGGAATTAAATGGATAAGATCAAAGGGTGTCTTTCATCCTTATCCATTTAAAGCTCACGCCTAGCTTCTCTTCACGCCATCAGATGTTGACCAAGTCAACATCACAAGTCCATCACGCCTCACAACTTTTGATGCATCTCCATATGATCCAAGGGCTTAGGATCAAGGTGCCATCATGAAGGGGAATTAAGTGATCATCCAACGGTTCTAGGATGATCCAATGGTTTTCCTTCATGGCGCCATCCAATCATCCCATTATGTCTTCATCTAATGGCTGATGAAGATTCAATGATCATGATTTAAAGCCACATCTAACCCAATCCAATTGGATTTAAACCAATTCACCATTATGTCTTTATCCAACGGTAGATCAAGATCTAACGGTCTAAATTGAATGATTTATCAAATCCAATTTCAAGCCAATTAGGTGCCAACTCTTGGCTACATATTAGAAATAATCTAATCAATTAAATCATTAAGAATAGATTCGATCCATTCGAATCAGATTCGAATCCAATTCGAATCAGGAGCTAAGGTTTGCAACACTACTAGGATGTTTATCTTGCAAACATGATCTAATCCAATTAGACCCTTGATAAGTTTTCTTGTGTGTGACCATTGGGTTCCCATACTTAGCCAGCAATAGGTGTGAGTGGCGAGTTGACCTAACTTGATTAGAACTTTCTAATCGTTTTAAGTCCAAACTGCGTGAACCCGAACTTAACAATTAGAATCCTTCTTTAATTGGTGATTGAATTAAACTCTTTAATTCGATCAAACCTATAAGACAAGATTGATGTCTAGAATGTGTCATGTCTATCCAAAAATATAGAATTTAGTAGAAATACCAAAAATACCCTTTAGTAGCAAGTTACCCTGCAATTCAATTCTTTAATCAATGCATGCCGAATATGTATATGAGTATGAATATATGTCAAACTCAATTTCATATTCATATATATTTTTCAATCTTTTAATGATAATTCGAATAATGAAACATTTAGAAACTCTTTCTAATTTTCATTCTGCTTTGATCAAAGGCATCCTGAATTATCATATGATTAGAATAAATAGGATGCGTCTTCTCTTACTAGAAGTGATTAATTTCTTGTTGACCTACTCATAACCTTCGTACACAATCCACCATATCCAGAAGATCTCGTACACAACTTATTGTCATGAATGAGTGTAAACCAAAATATGGATTTATGTGCACAAGATACTATGATGATCTCAGGTCAAAGGAGCAGTTGCACAACTCCACTAAGGAAATCATCTTTTGACATATAAGTAAGACTTCATAAGATTTCTTCTCTTGTAAGTCAATTCAGTGAACTCATTCCTCTACTGAGCACCCACATCTTTGTATTAGTGTCTCCACACAAAGTGATTGTGAGATCAATCACCCTAAGATGTGCCGGTCTTTTTCGTAAACATTGATCCCCGACTCAATGTACAATGATTGGAAATATTTAAGATTAGGATTTTAGGATTTTAGGTCTCACTAGTATGATCTTATCATAGCCTCAAAACCATTGCCTTAATCTTAGAGGTTCATCACAAATATAATCAACAGCATATGATGAAAACAATACCTTTATTTATATTAAATGTCATGTAACATGATTTGAAAAATCAAAAGAAAATCCTTCGCAATATATAATGCGATTGCTTGTAGGGCATCTGCTCTTTCAATTACATCACAGAAATACACCAGATATGGAATAAATTACATCCCTTTTAGGAGGCAAGTAGGCCCTCAAAACATCAAATAAGATGCATGCAAGCATCTAAAAATATTACATGACATTACAGATCACATCGCAGGTCTTTACATTTGATACCAAAAGGATTTGAATCCTATGATCATCACCACATGCATCAATTATAATTTTTAGATCTGATATTTAATTGATTACGTCATCACATGAGTTTGCTGATCATGCAAGATATGATTCTAAACTTTTGTAATCTCATTAACAATGCAATAGAATCATCAACTTATGCACATAAAAATCAGAATGCAAAAATCAGCAATTCTGAAATTCTGCATACAGAAAATTTCAGCATGCATAACCTTTTAAATTTTAGATCTAACATGCCTTTAATAATTAATCCTAACCTTAATCTACGAAGCTTAGGCTCTGATACCACTGTTGGGAACCCGCCCATGCCGCAGAAAATTAAAAAAAATTTCAGATGGCAGCTGAAGTGGCATGCGCGGGATCAACATTCATCTCATATACGTGTTTTAAAAACCATTCATAGATAGATTAGGATTAAAAACTTTTAAACCATTAGGAAGATAGATCTTCATCTTGTGCGGATAGATGATCACCGCAAACTAAAGTTCGTGGTTTAGGATGAAGGTTTGCTTGAAGCCGCTCACGCGTCCGGCCTCTACGGGTATCCACACGAAGTAGAGATTCGATCAAGCTTCCTTGTCTCCCTGGGGTGCTAGCTCCTTGCAGAGACAACTTTGAATGGCTGATTTCCTCTCTTTGAATCAACCCTTTGATTATGCTTGGAGGAGGAAGAAGAAGGAGGGAGAAAGGAAGAGGAACGAAGCACTTGCAGCCTTTTCCTTTGGCTTGGCTTTGGAACCAAAAGAGGGGAAGAAGGATGCCGCCAAGGCTTCTTCTTTTTCTCTTCTTGCTTGCGGCTGAACCAAGGAAGGGAGAGGAGGCGTACGGCCACAAGGAGGAGGGCTTCAATAACCCTAGGTGTTGCCCCCTCTTCTCCTTATAAAAGCATGTGGAGCTCCTAACTTTTAGGAGCTTCTGACTACTTTCCTAAGAGGGGCGCCGACCCCTCTCTTCATGCCGCACCAAGCAAGAAAGAGCCCCTCCCTCTTGGTTAACCTAGTCCTCCTCCTCTTGGTTAAGGAGGACTAGGTGGCCCTTTGTGGTCAAGTCCTCATCTAATTAGGCTTGGATCAAAGTGTGAGTCATTTTTGGTTTAATCCATGCAAGTCCTAATCCAATTAGAACTCAAATGAATTATGACTCAATTGAACTCTTCAATCCTAATCTAATTAGGAGTCATCTTAATTCATTAGATTAATAATTAATTAGGACTTCAGAAATTCTAATCCAATTAAGACTTATTTAATTTTAGTCCTAATCCAATTAGGACTCTAATTTGAATCCAAAGTTCTAATCTAATTAGGACTTCTAGGAATCTTATTCTAAGTAGGAATCCAAGTTGGATTCAAAATTCTAATTTAATTAGGATTGTAGGAATCCTACTCTAAGTAGGATTCCCAGTCCTAATCACATTATCCTACCTAGAATCCTACTCCAAGTAGGATTCGTGTTTAAGTCCAATTAATCAATTCCCATTGTTCCTTCTTCAACTGATTATCAATCGAATTGATTACTCGTGATTCATAATCACATTTCAACCATCGGATTGGTCAATACCTCTAGTGTGTGTGGCCCTATAGGTTCTATTCTGTCTGGTAGTGAGATATATTGCGATCTCTATCACAATATCATTGAAAACTCCTTTCAATGGGTTGGAACAGTTCCAACTCAACTGATCAGAATTTATCGATCATCAAGATATTTTCTGCGAGTCTCACCATCCACCAGTGACACCTAGCAGCATATAGTGGCTACCCAGCATAATGGAATGATGAACTTCTAGGTGCAGTTATCGTATGATACAGTCCTACTATCGTGGATCCCTATAGGATGGAGGTCATGGACAACTCGTCAAATCCTAGCGTCTGTCATATGTCAAGATTTATTCGACTTAAGTTCGAGAGTGAAAAACTCTTTCTCCACTATGCATACTGCCCCGGCCGAGGTCTTATGAACTCAGTCTTATAAATCACATAGGATCTCTCCGTATCTATCAAGGTCGATAGATTCCATGTAGGTGCATACCCTACTCCTACAGTGAACCTACTGCAGCCATTCTACACTGCATGGACCTATATATCTAGAGACCATATATACGTGCAGTCAAACTACAATAACCTCACTGTGAGTAGCCGAAGCACCGCAGGTCAAAGGACTATGTGGAGTAATTGAGTATTTCCTAATTGATTTTGATGAGCACAAAGCATTTTAAGTATATCTTATGTTGTACTAATGAATTCAATCTAGTATTTCAGGCAAATATGTGTGAATTTCTGTTTAAGTGCCTCGAGCTTTGGTTCAAAGTAATTTGGCTAAGTGTTGGACTCAATTTGAACCAAAGTCTGCATCACGAGTCGACCCCAGAACTTTGCGAGTCGACTTCGGGTGGTTTGATGTTTCTGGCACAAGTTCGAGTCGACTCCGGAACTCCTCAAGTCGACTCCGACTGAGAACAAATAGAACAATGGTTTTCAGACCCTGTCAGCGAGTCGACTCCTGAAGGTTTCAAGTCGACTCCTGAAGGTTTCGAGTCGACTCCTGAAGGTTTCGAGTCGACTCCGATGCTAGGCGAGTCGACTCCAGATGGTCCCGAGTCGACTCCAAAGGGTAACAGACAGAAAGACAGAATGATGGTTTTTAGATCCTGTTACCGAGTCGACTCCAAAAGATTGCGAGTCGACTCCGATTCTTGGCAAGTCGACTCCCAGTATGTCCGAGTCGACTTTCAGAGAAAAGCAGTCTAAAAAGGCAGAGACTCACTTTCGGAGACCCTGTGAACGAGTCGACTCCAAGTGTTGCAGAGTCGACCCCCAAGATAGTCGAGTCGACTCTAGTAAGGTCCGAGTCGACTCCAAGGCAGAAATGTTCAAAAGATAGAGAATCAATTTTTCATTCTCTGAGAACGAGTCGTTTTCCGAAAATATCAAGTCGTCTCTCAAGTCAGACGAGCCGACCCCTAAGTTTCCGAGTAGTATCCAGCTGTTGGCGAGTCGACTCCAGTTTGATCCGAGTCGACTCCAGTTTGATCCGAGTCAGCTCCAGGACGAGGCATGCACTTTAATTCAAATCTGGGGCGACGGGCGAATCGTCTCCAGTAAAGCGAGAGTCGACTCCAGCAACAGCCGAGTCGACTCCAGATCGCACGAGTCGACTTCGATCCCAATGGATACATGATCGGTTATTTCAATTTTGAAAATAAACCACGCAATAGCACGTATCCTGTAGGACAGTGATTACGGGTGTCGGTCCACAGGGATTGGAGACAAGTTATTTTTCCTAATTAAATAATTACTTCAAAGGGGATAAGCTAGAGTAAATGATAAAAACTAAGAATTAATATGGGTGTAGTAGTATGAATTATCTATGGAGAGAGGTGTTTAGGGCTAGATTCCACCGATAGATTTATATTCGTGACGCTTTCAATGATTGAGTTGTATTTAAGACTTGATTGCTTCCGACTACAAGCCAAAGCATCATAAAAGAAAATTATGATTAATTCCCAGCATGAATCATCTAAGTCTAGCACAAACCATCTACTCTAACGATAAGCATGACCTGTCTAACCTAGCATGATGCATCTGATCATTAAATCATTAAACATGAAATCGATGTCACATGAATATCTCCTCCAAACCACAGGTGTTGGATTTGATGAAATAGATCAATCTATATAAAATATTTTATGCAAGACAAATAATTCATATAAATTGGATAAATCATAAAGATCAATTGATAAATTCTTCATCATGCAACACTCTTACAATACAAACTCAAATCAATAAAAATGAAACGAATACTCCTCTATGGCTTCATCAAACCCCTAAACCGAGGCTCAGCTGCTCATGGTGCTTGTCATCTCCATTGGTTGGCTGAAGAACTCCTTTGCCATCCGCCTCAAACCCTCTCTCTTTTCTTTTATTCTTTTTTTTTTGGTTTTCTTTTTCTCTTCACTGAAACAGGGGGTCTCCCCTGTTTTTCTGTTAAACCGAGCCCCCCCCTTCTCCTCTGCCGTCCTCTTCTTATAGCTCGCCGAAGACCAGCGATGGATCCCGAGAGAGAAGGAGGGCGTGATGCTGGGAGGATGATCTCGCGGAGGCTTGATTCTGTTGCACGCGAGGGCGTGATGCTGGGAGGATGGCATGATCTTGGGCGAAGATGGGGATGAAGCTCGAAACGGGTGCCGATCCGGAAGGAGCTGGGTTACCGTCTCGTTGAATGCAGTTGGCTGGGATCGCGGTGAAGGCTGAATCACAGGGATTGGAGCTGGGAATCGATGGGATCTCTTCTTGGAACGAATCCGGGTGAAGCTCGGGATGGCTGGCTGATTTCCGACTGCTGGGAGGTGGAACGGGTGGCGGATGGCATGCGGTTGATGCGGCTGGCACGGAGCTGATGCGGTGGTGCTGGATCTCGGCTGAAGACGCGGGCTGTGATGGCGAAGGGGCTGGATCTTCGCTGCTGGGAAGAGTCGACCGCACGGGCACGGTGGGCACGCGGCTAATTGCGGCCGACTGGAATCACGGAGGACTCGTCGCCGGCAGATTTGATCGCGGGATCGTCGGGAGGGAGCCGCGGACGGTGGGCGGCCGCGGGATCAACGGGAAGACGCCGGAGGGGGCGTCGGTGGGCACGCGTGAGCTGTTCATCGGGGGAGGAAGAAGATGAACAGTGAATGAGTTTTTTTTTCTTTTCCTAACACTGTCATATGAACAGTGTTTTCACGGAACACTGTTCATATGAACAGTGATTCCAGTAATTTTTCTCCAAATTACTGTGGATATTTTATTATTATTTTTTTAATTTTAAATTATGAATTTTACACGAAGGTAGGTACGAAATTGGTTGGGAATTGGCTTTGGATTTGAGATGGGTCATGATCGTTGATTTGCTTGAACTTGTTCTCGAGCCCAATGTTATTTAAATTTAATTCTTGCTAAGCTGCTTCAGATCGAACTCGACCAGACAAGACTAAAACCGGACCGTGACCTAATAAAAGGGTTAATCAAACCTTTGCCCCATACATAATTAATTATAACTTTCAATCGAATCAGGACCAAAACCCATTTAATTATAAGCTTAGTTTGATTACAACTCTATCAGGTTACCAAATCGGGTCAACACAATCTCCTCCTTATATGTTTTTATGAAATTTTCATGAAAGATTGCAAACAAGAGAGAGACAAGTTCAGAATCTAGTTTAAGAGAATAATTACCATATTTTAAACTTACTTCAATGTTTGTTCAATTTCATGGTAAAATATGTATTTATCAGTTTAAAAATATTGATAAGTGCTATGGAAAGGTAACTAAATTATAAATTATTAAGCACTTATCACACCCCCAAACCTATATTTTGCTAGTCCTCGAGCAAAATAAAATTAGAAAAGAAAAACTCTAACTCACTTTCGCAGGCATCGCGATTGCATTTACCATATGCAACAAGGCTTTAAACCCCTAGGTTACCCTAGTGGACGAGTTATAGTCTCGTGTGGGTTTCCAGTGAAGATACCCACAAACTTCTAAAATTTTATTATTATTATTATTATTATTATTATTTATTTTTTTATGGTTATTATTATTTTTATTTTTATTTTTTATTATATATATATATATTTAGATTGATTGATCTATGAAGTGAAAATCAAATTCCAAATGCATACTAGCTAAGATTTCCAAAAACTCTCTTTTTTTTATTATTATTATTTAAGATACATAAATGATAAGAATTTCAAAGCACACACGGTTTTATTTACTAAGTCAGCCCAAATTCTAGGTTAGTATGCAATCTAAGTTAAAGTCATTAAGTTTCCTTTTAGGGAGTTGTAAGACTTATTTATTCTGGAGTGCTCGGTGAAATCTGGACCATACACAAGCTAAGGGTTCGGATCTCCAAAATATTGTTAATACTAGTAGTTTCCAAGGATTGGTCGAAAAGACCTACTCACTGATTCAAAATCATCTTATCTGCAGGATTTCGAGAGTTGTGGATGTTTACTTTAGTACCTCACGGGCTTTATCTGTAATATTCCAGTTTACTCGAATTTTTACAACGACGGCTTTCACACTATTGTCTTTTCGGTCAATATAACATTTTTTTTTCTTTTTTTTTTCTTTTTTTAAGAAAGATATATAAATTGTGCACTTTTACTCTTGTGGTGATTTCTCCGTGTAACGAGCAATCAGTCGACAACTCTCACACCAGTTGGCATAATGTGTCGGGCATCAAGACTCCCCTACGGACTTATGCTCGGAGTCCTCATCACAAGCCCACTTGATCTTTGACAATAGGTAGCCCTTTTCGATGTTCCTGACTAAATCCATTTTTATTGATATTTTTTTTTTTTGGATTAGATAAGTATGATTCATCAGGGTCCAAGGTTGCTACCATACTCTCAACATAATGTCGAGCCTAGACCTTAGAAGAGTCGGCCAGTGTGTAGTGAAATTCCAAAGTATTAATTAGCTTACAACTCCCTAAGAGAGACTTAATAAAAAGAACTTAAATTTGTATTACTTCCCACTAGTCATTGGGCTTTTTAGATTTTATATACCTTGTGTGTTTATCACTCTCGCATAAATGTATATAAATTAGGGTTTTTTTTAACAAAAACCTTTTTTTTAATTATTTTATAAAAAATAAAAATAAACACATTTTTTTTAAAAAAATATTTTTATTTTTTTTAAAAAATGATTTTTTATTATTATTATTTATTTTTTATTTATTATTATTATTATTTTTTTTTTTTTGGGATGAAAATCAAGATGAATACCCCCAAACCTAAACCTAACATTGTCCTCAATGTTAAGAAATAATCTAAGAGAATTGGGTTGCCTCCCAACAAGCGCTAAGTTTATTGTCTTCAGCCAGACACAGTCAGGTAGTTTTTACATCTCCTTTTATGGGTTCATCTATTTTGTCTATCATAAAACACTCAACTTTCCTCGCGGGTTGGTCGTCTGCATTGAACACATTTAATTTTACCTTCATGTTCCCAAATGATATATTCATTACCCCCGTTCTACAATTTATGCACGCATTGGCTGTTGCTAAAAAGGGGCGCCCAAGGATCACGGGGATTTGTTTCTTAGGATTAGGTTCATGTTCCATATCAAGGACAATGAAATCTACTGGAAAATAGAATTTGTCTACCTTGACAAGAACATCTTCAATTATCCCACGTGGTGTTTTTACAGATCGATCAGCCAATTGAAGGGATACCGAGGTTGGTTTTAACTCACCTAACCCAAGTTTCTCATAAACTGAATAAGGTAAAAGGTTGACACTTGCCCCTAGATCTAAGAGTGCTCGATCAATGAAATTATTTCCTAAGACACAGGAGATGGTGGGAGCACCAGGATCTTTGAATTTCGGAGGGTGTTGTGTTGGAGAATAGAACTCACTTGATCAGTTAAGAAGACCTTTTTAGGCACATGTGTCCTAGATTTCGCTTTTGTGTACAAAGATCTTTGAGGAATTTGGCATAGGAGGGAACTTGTCTAATAGCATCAAGAAGCGGAAGGTTGATTTTCACTTGTTTGAAAACCTCCATTATTTCCTCTAGTGAAGTTTCTTTTTTGCCAAAGGGAGAGGGTGAATTAAGAGCTTCAGGATATGGGGCCTTTGGGATATGAGTTTTGGCAGAAGGTGGACTAGGTGAAGAAGAAGAAGAAGGTTTTTCATTTGACACATTTCTATCCTCTTCTTCATCTTCCTTATTGTTGTCCTCCCCAATCTTATTGTCTACTACACGTCCACTCCTTAGGATAGTCAAAGCATTGGCTTGTTCATGATGAATTGCATTTAGTTGATTTTCTTGAGCCATGTATTGTCCCCTAGGATTACTTAGTGGTTGGCTTGGAAGCTTTCCTTCCTCTCGCTTGTTTAGTGCATTAGCTAGTTGACCCATTTGGGATTCTAGCTTGGCGATTGATTGCGTATGAGAGTGCACTAATTGTGTAATGGTTTCCAAACCTTGAAGGGCGTTCAACACTTTCTCCTCAAAGGCTGTGTTTCTTTGGGGTGGAGGAGGAGTGTGTTGAAATTGAGTCGAGGGACGGTAGAGATGAATATTTTGTGGGGTTTGAAAATTCTGAGGGTTTGGAAAGTTTTGGAAATAAGGTTGGGCAGTATTCGAAGCTTGCTGCTTCCAAAAAAAGTTTGGATGATTTCGCCATCCCGGGTTATATGTATTGGAAAATGGGTCATTACCCGGTCTAGGCAGTGTTTGAGCAGCATTGATCTGTTCTTGCACGAGTTCGGGGAATTGGGGCGCTGAAGGGCACTCATGAATAGGGTGGGATGGGCTAGAACAAATAGTACACACTTGTGCTTGGGAAGAGTTCATGTAATGCCACCTATCATCAGTTGGTCAATCTTATGGGACAATGTATCTACCTTGCTAGACAGGTCCATAGAATGACTTATTTCACAAATGGTCCCTTTTCTTTGAGAACTCGGGGGTGTTGACGAGAACATGAAGCATGGTGGAGGGAGTTTTCATTTAGATTTTCAAATAATTTCCATGCTTCATGCTCATTTGAAGCATGAATGTCCCCCCACATGCCGCATCAATCATCTGACGGTTTCGTTCAGTCAATCCGTCATAGAAGCATTGCACTAGCTGCCACTTAGGTATTTGATGATGTGGGCATTTACGGATTAGGTCCCGAAATCTCTCCCAAGTTTCATGAAATTCTTCTTCCTCAATTTGGGAGAAGCTTGTGATAGCACGTCTAAACTGGTTCGTTCTTCCTATGGGAAAGTATTTTTTAAGAAATTCTTGTTGCATTTGCCCCCAAGAATGAATCGAATTGGCCTCTAAAGAATTCAGCCATTGCTTAGCTCTATCTTTAAGGGAGAAGGGGAATAATCTAAGTTTCAGAGCATCATCAGTGAAATTTTGAATCTTGACAGTGGTGCAAATCTCAAGGAATTCATCTAGGTGTTTATATGGATCTTCATTGGTGAGCCCATAAAAAGATGGAAGCATTTGGATCACACTAGACTTTATTTCATATTGTACAGCTGCTACCTCAGGTAATCGAATGCAAGATGGGGAAGTGTAAATAGTGGGAGTAAAGTACTCCCTCAGGAGTTTGGGTTGTTCTTCAGCCATCTTAAGAGGTGGGGATGATCCTAATGTTTTGATCTTAGCTCGAATGTTCCTAAGGGTTCGTTCTATTTCAGGGTCAAAAGGTAATAGGTTTTGTACTCTAGAACGACTACCGTGCATACACTAGTACTCGATCAATCAAGCATGCAATAAAAGAGAAAAGCATATCAATCCTAGTCTTTGACCTAAAATCACTAAACAGCTCCTAACTGGTTTGAAGAGGGCACCTAAGCCTCCAATCCGGTCTAATGAACCGAGTTGACCAGGTAAGCTCCCAGGTAAGTGGAGGGTCACGATGCGTTCGCAAAGGTCCCACTTAAAACCCACTTGCCTCGAACAGATGAACTGTCTCCCTTATAGGGACAAAGCTTGCCTAGACATCAACTAAGCCACAGAGCGAAATTGGTGCAACCTTCGGTGATCTTCGTCCTATTGAGCTCGAATGTCCCTAGGGGCCAACGTCTAATTGATTTTAATTAAAGATGACACTATGTGAGATTGAGTTCACCTAAGTTGGGCAAGAGTCCGGTGATGAAATCCGGCTCTTATCTTGTGGGGTGATTGCCCTTACTATGTGCAAATTGATTTGTGTATGTGTATCAAGCATGCATTCACAATTTTGCTATAATTAAAATCAAACAATCACCACAAAATTTTAAACCAATAATTAATTTAAATAAGAAAAGTTTAGAGGTTACCAAACGGAATTTTCCCAGCAATTTATTTTTTATTTTTTATTTTTTGCAAACCTCTACAGCATTTCTTTTCCGGCAGTTCTCCTTTTGATCATCCCAGATTTTTTCCTCGATTCCTGATCAAATAATATATAAAAAAATAAATAAAATTAGTAAGGGAGAAAAGAAGATAAGAAAAGTAACAATAATAGAAAAAAAAATTTTAAGAATTTTTTTTTTTAATTTTTAAATATTTTTTTTTTAGTAAGAAAATAACTATGCTAGCAATTCCCGGCAACGGCGCCAAAAATTGATCGGTTATTTCAATTTTGAAAATAAACCACGCAATAGCACGTATCCTGTAGGACAATGATTACGGGTGTCGGTCCACAGGGATTGGAGACAAGTTATTTTTCCTAATTAAATAATTACTTCAAAGGGGATAAGCTAGAGTAAATGATAAAAACTAAGAATTAATATGGGTGTAGTAGTATGAATTATCTATGGAGAGAGGTGTTTAGGGCTAGATTCCACCGATAGATTTATATTCGTGACGCTTTCAATGATTGAGTTGTATTTAAGACTTGATTGCTTCCGACTACAAGCCAAAGCAATCATAAAAGAAAATTATGATTAATTCCCAGCATGAATCATCTAAGTCTAGCACAAACCATCTACTCTAACGATAAGCATGACCTGTCTAACCTAGCATGATGCATCTGATCATTAAATCATTAAACATGAAATCGATGTCACATGAATATCTCCTCCAAACCACAGGTGTTGGATTCGATGAAATAGATCAATCTATATAAAATATTTTATGCAAGACAAATAATTCATATAAATTGGATAAATCATAAAGATCAATTGATAAATTCTTCATCATGCAACACTCTTACAATACAAACTCAAATCAATAAAAATGAAACGAATACTCCTCTATGGCTTCATCAAACCCCTAAACCGAGGCTCAGCTGCTCATGGTGCTTGTCATCTCCATTGGTTGGCTGAAGAACTCCTTTGCCATCCGCCTCAAACCCTCTCTCTTTTCTTTTATTCTTTTTTTTTGGTTTTCTTTTTCTCTTCACTGAAACAGGGGGTCTCCCCTGTTTTTCTGTTAAACCGAGCCCCCCCTTCTCCTCTGCCGTCCTCTTCTTATAGCTCGCCGAAGACCAGCGATGGATCCCGAGAGAGAAGGAGGGCGTGATGCTGGGAGGATGATCTCGCGGAGGCTTGATTCCTGTTGCACGCGAGGGCGTGATGCTGGGAGGATGGCATGATCTCGGCGAAGATGGGGATGAAGCTCGAAACGGGTGCCGATCCGGAAGGAGCTGGGTTACCGTCTCGTTGAATGCAGTTGGCTGGGATCGCGGTGAAGGCTGAATCACAGGGATTGGAGCTGGGAAACGGGTGGCGGATGGCATGCGGTTGATGCGGCTGGCACGGAGCTGATGCGGTGGTGCTGGATCTCGGCTGAAGACGCGGGCTGTGATGGCGAAGGGGCTGGATCTTCGCTGCTGGAAGAGTCGACCGCACGGGCACGGTGGGCACGCGGCTAATTGCGGCCGACTGGAATCACGGAGGACTCGTCGCCGGCAGATTTGATCGCGGGATCGTCGGGAGGGAGCCGCGGACGGTGGGCGGCCGCGGGATCAACGGGAAGACGCCGGAGGGGGCGTCGGTGGGCACGCGTGAGCTGTTCATCGGGGGAGGAAGAAGATGAACAGTGAATGAGTTTTTTTTCTTTTCTAACACTGTTCATATGAACAGTGTTTTCACGGAACACTGTTCATATGAACAGTGATTCCAGTAATTTTCTCCAAATTACTGTGGATATTTTATTATTATTTTTTAATTTTAAAATTATGAATTTTACACGAAGGTAGGTACGAAATTGGTTGGGAATTGGCTTTGGATTTGAGATGGGTCATGATCGTTGATTTGCTTGAACTTGTTCTCGAGCCCAATGTTATTTAAATTTAATTCTTGCTAAGCTGCTTCAGATCGAACTCGACCAGACAAGACTAAAAACCGGACCGTGACCTAATAAAAAGGGTTAATCAAACCTTTGCCCCATACATAATTAATTATAACTTTCAATCGAATCAGGACCAAAACCCATTTAATTAAAGCTTAGTTTGATTACAACTCTATCAGGTTACCAAATCGGGTCAACACAATCTCCTCCTATATGTTTTATGAAATTTTCATGAAAGATTGCAAACAAGAGAGAGACAAGTTCAGAATCTAGTTTAAGAGAATAATTACCATATTTTAAACTTACTTCAATGTTTGTTCAATTTCATGGTAAAATATGTATTTATCAGTTTAAAAATATTGATAAGTGCTATGGAAAGGTAACTAAATTATAAATTATTAAGCACTTATCAATACATTGTCAGGATGTGCAGACGGGACAGAACGACTCCAAATCTCTCTCTAACGGCTAGTTTTCGAATGAAACCACTTAAATAGCCAGAGTGAATAGTAGTAGACAACAAGAGAGCTATTCCATCTAAGCATTAAAGCATTTCAACCACCAAGAACTTCTGTTGAGTAAATCCAAGAAAAAGAAGGAAGAAGTGCATTCAACTCAAACCTGAAAGTGCTTCCTTCGTATTCAAGGCTCTACTACTGTCCTCCATCATTCGGCACATTCAAGAGGAGACTCAGAAATCGAGAAGCCCCCACTTTCTCATCTAAAATCTGTTTGAGGGATTCTAACTCTAATGTGCTTATACTGTTCTCACACTTGTTTTTTAGAAGCTTTCTTTGTGAATTCTTAGACTTTGTTTTTTTTCTTACTTGATTCAATCAGGGGATTGAGTCAAGAGTTGTAAAGTTTGTTGGTGAGCCAAAGATAAAACCAATGGTGTAAGGTTGTGGTTGGTGAATCCAAGAAAACCAACTGGATTTGATTGTGAACCCAGAAAAACAATTGGATGGTTCTAGTCGGTGAGCCTGTCAAAACCGACCGAGTTCATTGTGACCTCGTGAAAACAACAAGTTGGGTTGTGAGCTTATAAAACAATCGGCTGTAATCCTAAGAATTATAGTGAACTCTCAAGTGTAGCTTGGAGAGTGGACGTAGGAGCAAGAGTTGGCTCCGAACCACTAATAAATTTTTTGTGTTTGTATTGCATCGTGTCTCTTTCACTTTCTTCATTCACTGCATCTAGTAACCTAACTAATTCGCTTGCAATAGATTAGTTAATACTCATCATATATTTTAATTGATCAATATTTAATTAAAACCCAATTCACCCCTCTCTTGGGTTGTCTCCTTGGGGCAACAGACTATCACCACTACTGCAACATCAAGCAAGTCACTGACGAGTGGATAGACATCAAGTGACTTCTTGTCTTGGTCACGCTCAGTACCCTGTTCTCTACAAGCACCTGCACATTACTTCAGTGTCGCCACACCGTAGACTCGAATCTCGTCCACCATAAAGAAAGCAATATGTGCACTGATCTCATCGGCATCGATCACCGTCCTCGTGATGAATCCATCGATCAGGAGCATTTAAAAATTAATCACCAATGATATATGCTCAAATTCTCAAACTCTTGAGAATATACATAAATCATGCTTATTAATTTTTTGGGACGATTCATAGACACTATAAACAATATGAATGGAAAAAGATGCCGTGTTATTATTTAATAATAATAAAGTCAAGTACAAAATTATATTCCAGAATTAATAATGTGTTTCAGCCAGATTGGCTTTCTAGGGCATACAATCTAACAAGTCCAACCATCTGTCTTCAGCATCCCAAATGGAGTTAAGGAGATTGAATGCCCCATTGCAGTCCAAATGAAATAAAATTTGGTGGAGATAAGTAGATATGTTAAGATTTCATATGCATCAAGAATCAGGTCAATTGGAACCTCGGAAAGAAATTTATGAGGTTGCAAAGTTAGATTTTTTCTAAACTGTCAGCATGAGGCCCTAACAGATTGGACTTTTCTGTAGTATTTTGATTGATTTCGGGAGTTACAGAAGTCCAATTGAGATTGGATACGATCTGGGGAGCCTCCTGAACTTCATGCTGACGTTGGGTACTCGAGGGTAAAGTTGCAAAAATGCATGCAAGCATGTCTAAGCCATGTTTCCTAGGATTTTAAGTCCCTAAACCCTGTATATACTTGTAGAAACTCGCCGTTTCGGAGGGAGGAAAGGCGGCATTACAAAGAAAGTATGAAGAGGAGCCTCAACTTCATCGAGGGCTGATTACTTGGTGAAGGGTGATGGATGAACCCTTGACATGTTATTTCCTTGAAGTAAACTATAAACTTTTGTTCTAGTCAATTTACATCAATTGATATGTTTTGGTTTCTTGTTTGTTTATGTTGTAGATAGTTCTTTAATGGTTTATATCTATTGATACATGGATTACTTTAGTATTTGATTCGTCGTAGACGTAACCGCATGATGAATGCTTAGAAATTGAATTCATGTGTTCAAGTAATATGCCCCATGAGTAGATCTATTCTACGTTTGAACCTTTAAATCAGAAACCATAGAGTTTATAACTTGGATGTAATATTGTCAAGGAGGATTTCGGATCCTTAACCATCTTTATATTATTGAACTTAATCTAATTATTAGTTTCTCTCAACTTCAAGAAACAATCTGAAATTTGCTAATAACGCATAGGCCGCTCTTTGAGGAATCAAACTTAGTTTATTTATTTATTATTCTCTATTTTTCATTTCTAGAAACCATCTGAAATTGCATCTGAATTTATGCTAATAACATATAGACTGCTCCCTGAGGAATCGACCTCGGACTCCCGAATTATACTACTTATGCAATTCTCCTACACTTGGAAGAGCAGTTTTGCGAACGCATCACACATCATTTATTGATATTAATTATCATGTACCATCCAACAAATATGTCACATGAAAAGTTCCAAACTAAATAAATATGACACTAATTTGCTACTTAAAAAAATACTAATTAATATCATGTGTCCAAATATTAATGCATAATCATTGCCAATGCCTAAAGATTAGAAATATATAAAAGATCATTACAAAATATATTGGAAGCATACAATTATAAATAAATAATTTCTATGTAAATTTTATATTTTTTTCTTTCATTCCAGTTTGTCATCTCCTATCCTAAGAAATGCTTGGAGACAATTATGATTTTTTATTCTAATTTAGTCTCTTATACTAAGAAACCACTTGGACACAATCGTCAATAATTTGACTAGTGATTTTTATTCTCTAATTTAAGCATTAAAAGATTTCCTAAAAAATCTTATTTGAGCTTTGATTTTCATGGCCAAGAAAGATGATGTTGGATATAAAAATAATAAGAACAAATTATGTTGGTTTTTCCTTTTTGAATAACATGTTTTTTAAAATGATGGATTTAAAAGTTTACAGATATAAGTTGCATTTTGAGGTCAACAAATATTTATATAACTAATTAAAATGTCAACAATAATCTTCAAAAATTTCAAAAATGAATATTATAATTAATATCAATCATAAGTTAATAAATGTCAAAATAGTCTTTTATTTTGGATATTTTCATGAGTCATAAGTTTGATTTGTCTTGAAGTTCTATTTTAGATACTTGGAGGACTGTGTAGTGTTCTATATAATCTATTTTGGTCTAGATCTATAATTGCTCTTAGTTACTTCAAACGATAAATATTATGATGGCTATTATATCCATTTCAAACATAATATAGTTCGAGTAATAATTTATAATTGAATTGATTTTAGTTTAATTGATTGGCAATTCTTTCTTTATATTTCAAAGAAGTGTCTTTTGGTAGTATCCTACTATATTTAAAAGAAGAAAGAAAATCAATTAACTGCTACAATAGCTAAGAGAAATTGGGTATAAACTTTGACAATTGTGTTGAAAGTGGTAGTAGCCAAATCTCTCCTCTTGTGTGGTTTTGAAAACAAATTTTTTTTTCTTATAATATATCATAACTAGAAAAGGATTTTTTTTATAGAATGCATGGCAATCAAGATAAAATTTTTAAAAGCAAAGTAGGAGAAATTAAATCTTCATGATACTAGTTCAATTCTTTTCCTTTTACGCGATATTGTGAGAATGGCTAGTAAAGAAAAACTATGACAATTAATTCAAATGCATGGTCCAACCCTTTCTACTTTGAACAAGTGTTTTTTTTTGGTAACTCTCTTAATAGCTAGGGAGATTGTGTATAAACTTAAACAATTGCCATGAAAAATGTGATATATATTGGTGATAAAAAATTAGGACAACATCAAAATTTCTATAAGATGGTAGTATCCAAATCTCTTCTCCTATACGATTTTCAAAAAGGAAAATATTTTTCTTACAAAATACTACAACAAAAGAAAAAGGATTTCTTAGAATATATAGCAATCATAGAAAAAATATTAAAAGAAAGGTAGGAGAAACTAAAATGTAAAAATTCTTTAAGATGCTAGTTGAATTGTTTTCCTTCTTTGCAACAAAATTTTGGAAAAGTGAGAAAAGAGAACTATATTATAACAATTAAGTGAAATGCTTAGACAATTTCTAATGATATGAGAAATAGTTTGGGTAATTTGTTACCAAACTGAACTGAAAAGAATTTTTCTAATTTTGTTTCCTTAATGATTCTTCATTTTACTTTATCAAATAGAACTTTAACTAAAATGAGAAACACTAGTTAATACTTTTAACTATCAAAGAGCAAAAAAATAATAATTAGCTATTTTAAGTATATTTTTTATCAAACCTCCTCATATGGTTTCTAAATCAAATAATATATATATATATATATATATATATATGAATCCATCTAAATTTTTATTTGTTTTCCTAATTTCATTTACTTTTGTATTACTCTTTTCTATAATGACATATTTTAGAAAATAATTTGACTTTTAATGAAACATTGTTCTAACTTGTAAAACCATGCTTAAATGTAATGCATATTTGTGGAAAGAAAAAATATAAATCGAATTGGTCCAGTAGATTGAATATCTGAGTGGTTAGTTTTTTAATAAAAACTAAGCTTACCAATATTGAGTTTAGAGTTGTTTAACCGATCATATATAATTTCTATCAATTTAATTCCATAACAATACTTGGATTTTGCTTATATGAAATTCATGGTTGATCTAAAATGTAAGGAAAATTGGAAGTTAATGTTTGTAATGAAAATTCTAAGATGTTTAATAAATATATTTTTAATTAATTGTTAGAAGGGAAACTTATTTAAAAAATTAATACGAATACTAAAAACTAAATCATAATAGATTTTGGCATTCCAAGCCTATTCTATAATGTATTAGTTAGGTTGTATTATGTTAGCTCCAGGTATGTATTCTTATCAATTGGCTTTATTCCATTTGATCACTCATTTCTATTCTAAAGCTTTATTATTTTTGGATCTGGATCTCTATTTATTCAATGGAACCTATTGTTTGATATTTGTAGAGAAAGTTGGAATATGGTTCTTATGAGTAGTTTAACATGATATGTTCCAAGCACAAGAAATAGGAGATCATTTGGTGTAATGGTATATCATTGCCATCAAAATTCAATCAACTGTTTTTCTTGAATTTTAATTTATGTACTAAATATTGAGAATAAGTTTCTAATGGCTTAACAAAATTTTTTAAATAATTATCATTAAGAGGCACCATGTTATGGACTACTTGTTTGATCCAATAATAAAAAGCACGGGCATGGAGAATCTTCTCTTTAAACTGTTTGGTATAAAAAAGAAAATTTAAAAGGAGAAAATGACTAGTAGATAAAATATTAGAACTTTCTTCAGAAAATACCTTAAACCTTTTTTTTTTTACATGAGAATCGTGAAGAAAAGAGGAATACAAAGGAATCATATTAAATACCCCATATTTGCTTTCTATCTTTTTTGAAAGAAGAGATGATAATTGACCCCATTTCTATTTAATTTAAATAGACAATAAAAAATCCAAAAATGAATCCAAAGAAGTGAAACTAAGATTTTGCAAAAGTTAAATACAAGCTTTCAGTTTATAAAATCAAAAGAAATTAGAAAGGATCTCTACCGTAATTGAATCCCTAGACTATGCATTGAACTTCATTTCCATCGGATGCGGTCGACCAGTGGTAGATCCTCTAGTAGAACTTTTTCTAAAAAATATTTTGCAAAAGATATTAGAGAATCCTTTGTAGATATTTTCCATAGCTTTGCAACTCCAACCACATGAAGCAAGTTATTTATTTTTTATTTGCAAAAGACACTAGTCACTAAAGAAATGCACCAAGAGTTCCAATCATCAAAAAACAAAAGTCAATTACATGGTATAGAAGAACCTTGCTTAGAGCTGTCTTTGAGTGGCTTGTGTCTTTGTATATCCTCCAACTCTTGCATTCTTAAGATATTTTACTTATTTGTGAATAGTTCATCCATTTATTAGCATATCTAGGATGGTGCCCTCATCCTTTTCTGATCTACTCATCTACTCTGCAAGTTCTTCACATATGTGATGTATGTACGTTTGAAAAAAAATTACAAATCAACAGTTCAGATTTTATGAGTTATGGCCGGATTTCATGCTACACATTCAATGTAATACCCACCAATTCAGCACATAAAGAAACTATTATTTGATTAAATCTGGACCAAAATTTTATATTGCTGAAATGAAGTGCATAGGAATAATATATTTTAGAGATAAGTTACACCTTACCACCGCTGCCAAATGGATGAGTGTTATGTTCAGTGATGAGCTCTCACGGTCTTTTAGGTGCTGAACTACTAACCTGCCATGTCATGACAAGTGGACTTGCTGAAAGTTTCCATCAAATGACCAAGAGGAGAAGAGAGAGGGTACAGCCCCCTCCACCTCAGACTGCACTGAGAGCTGAAGGCTGTACTCTCTCTCTTCTCCCATGGGTCTTGATGATTTGCGGTCTCTTCACTGAAACAACCCTGTGATCCCTCCTCCCTTTATATAGGCCGGTTAGGCTTAGGAAAGAGGGATCACTAGGCCAAACTTGAAAGGGAAAATATTAGCCTAACCAAAAAAATTAAAGGGAAACTACTAGCAAACGTCATGCCCAATAATTCAAAAGAGAGCAACTTGAACCTTCTATATGATGCGATGGCTTAGACTAACCAAGTGCCTCCTGTTCTTCCCTGGCAGCACGAAATGGATGGAAAGCATCTTAACCTTCCGGCTCTCATCATCCATGTATGTAAGAAACTTCAGAAAATTTTGACCCTATACGTATTAGTAGTAAAAATCTAGAGTAACCCTAGCCACACAGGTGTAGCTAGAAAAACGCAGAACACTGTGGCATGTCGGCAAAGTTTAGTGCATGTGCTCCTTCCGGGACTCTGGGCTTCGTCGCTTTCTCAGATCCACTGGCAGGATTTTAGTGGGATGACTGTAGGTCAAGAAAGCGCTTGCCTCGAGACTCTGAATACAAAGAATGGCACTTGGTGTTGCTGTTCATTTTACATCATATAATACATTCCTTTTTTTTATTCTTTTATGATCTGAATCTGAATCTTCTATAATGTTGCAAGAGTAGATAAGCTTGATAAGTTTAGGCTTTGGCTCGGTAACAGGCTTGTTCTACCTTATCTAGGATATATGTCGAGCTCAAGCCTCATATGATGGCTTGGGCTGTGCACAAGCCAAGCATGACCAGCTATTCTGGGTGCGCAAAAAATAATTTGAATCTCGAGGATGGCATGAGATTGGGCTTATTCAAGATTGTTTAATTAGGAAATGCGCTTGAAAATTTATAATCAAGAGCAGATACAAACTGAGTTGGTATTTGATACAGCTGAATTAAAGGTCTTGTTTGGCTCCGTTGCAACCCTGAAAATAAACAGAATTTCGTAAATTTCTACAAGAAAGGGATGAAGCAGTTTGTGAGGGCCAAAAATAGATAATCTAGTGTCATTCGATAATGCAATATGTTGTCATATATACACGGACGGGCATGTTGATGGACAAACATTCTATCATACATCATCCTCCCAAAGAATATAGTCAAACTCTAACCTATCATTATCAAGTGCTTTCCAGTCTCAGGGTGGATAGACGTTAGATTATGGAAAAGACGTCAGTTTGTTGGAGAAGAGGGCCATTAACAAGTACTAATGGGTGCTGTACAAATTGTATGGTTCTTTATGTAAGTTATTACCTGCGCTAATAGTACAGGTGTGACCCGCATAGCTGATAGCATTCTGATCAATCGACTCCACAGCATAAATTGCTTGAATCACGGACAATGTAGACAGTAATATATATTTATAGGTTCTCTTCTATAAATTTTAGGCCTTGGAGGGGACGGAACGCCGTGGGAACTTCGGACAATTTTCAATGACAAATTGTCGTGTATGCTGGCTAATTTGGAATTCTAGCTATTTTAACTTGACGTGTTGTTTACGGAAACAACCTTGGATCCATTTTCTTTCGATAAAAAATGGAGAAAAGGAAGAAAAACTTCAGTTAAATTCTCATTTATGCTATTCAAAAAAGATAGCCAGCTAAAACATGGGCACCTTTGCTCTGACATGCCGTGATTTCCGTGATCTGAAGGCATTAAATAATCCATACCTTTGTCTGCTTTTCTCTTTCTGCTTGTCCTGCTTGTGTTGATTCATACACATTTTTTTTGATAAATAAAAAAAATAGATTTCATATTGATGTGGACATCCACTTTAGCAGTGACCCGCAACGGAGAGAGAGAGAGCGCGCGTACGCAAACGGATAAGATAAGGAGCGGTAAGGGAACGATAGCAATTGGCTGAGAGGATTCCAAGTTGAGTTTGAGTTCTTTCCATCACCTTTGAACCTCCCCATCATGCCTTCTTTGTAGAACACGACAAAATATATAGTCGCTTACGGAAAGAGGCAGTGGTTGTCACCCTCCCAAGTTACCGCCACCGTCCCCACCTCACATGGATCCCTTCAGGCGTCTCGCCTTCTTTCTTTCCTCATATAAATGCCTGCAGACGAATAATTCGTCGCCTAGGCTTATTGACGTGTTTTCTACCCTATCCTTATAGGTGAGGAGACGTTCAGTAGGAAGTTTTTGGGCCAAGCGTGCACGTGACTTTTAGGCAATATCCATACCTGCAATCTGAGTAAGTGCAGACCGGTCTGTCTCCGTTCCCTACCACGTATGTGGTGCAACAGTTTCTAACTGTTAAACGGCATGTGTCGTCCTCAGATTATCAGAAGGTGCCGAAAGACTGGTGTACATCACATGGCCGCAGTAAAGGCCGTTATGATATTTTGAAGCCAACCGTAACAGTCTTAGAGGCTCCTAGTTTGTTTTGTGCCCAATAAATTGTTCCTCAAAGGCTATAAAAAATTTAAATAACCAAAATATACAGCCGTAATTCTGCAATTTATATGGTAGCTTTGTTTTAGAGTTTGTAGTTACAATTGCTGTGCAACTAAATAAAACAACTGCCATACTATTGCTCTCACCGGGGGGGGGGGGGGGGGGGGGGGGGGGGGGGGGATCCCGTCTTCCGCAGGATTAGAAGGATTGGGAGATCTATTAACTGTTCAGTGCTTTGTATTTAGCTTCAGCACTACAATGGTGGCTGTCCCTTGTTTCTCAGATACTCATGGTAGAATTTTGCTATGGATAAAAAATGCAAAACACGGTGGATTGCTGGTAATCTAAACCGACAACCTGCTTTGCATATTTAATAACGGATTAGTGAAAACATTAAACAGCATTTGGTTGCGGAATAAATTAATATTTAATAAACGAGTTAAGTACACCACTCGTAATTCATTTTACTCGAGAATAAAACTACACTACCCCTAGATGGAGGCTATGTTATCATCAATCATTTTTTAGAAAACTTAACTCAGAGTACATTAATTGATTACCTTTTACTCTAATTAACAATTCTTCAACCTGCAAGCGAACAGAACCTAAAGATATATTTGATTGTAGAAGTTAATGTTCTATTAATTTATTACCTCCTCTACTTTGCGTTAAATTACTCTATCATGAAAGATTGAGTATTTTATTTCCTAATAAGTAGAAAAAGTAATTTTATTTACTTTTCCAAATCTCAATTTGATGGACTGTTTTTTGAGTATTTGAAAGTTAAAGCGGTACTAGTGGAGTAAAGGGATCTTTATTCTATTTAAACATCTTTTAATTCACAACAATGGTAAACTTGCTTAGTAGCCAAGTTGATCTTATAATAAATATATCATTTGAAATTCATGTACTTTTCTTTTAATAGGTAAGAGGATTAAAAGTGTAAGTGAGAATTCAACTAGAAAATTTTGGGACAGAGTGACTAAGTTGGTCGCAGATAAGGTGACTATCCATTTCTTGATGATTTATAATGCTTATGTATTAGTGTTGTCATACAGATCTGCTTTGGGTTGGTAAAGACCAACTAATTTTAAGATTCAGTTTGGTTAGGATTTATCGAATTTAAACTGATCGACATGGATATCATCCAACTTGACATGTACTGATCTTAGTTTCAATTGTATGATGCATTATTGGAAATTATAGTATTAGAGAAGGAATCAACTATATTGCCTCAAATTTATGTTGCTACAAATCACTTGTTCGGATGTCAATGGGTCAATAGAAATTAAATAGAAACATATTGTGAGAACCCAGGAAAAAAAAAAAAGAGAATTGATGGGCCGGCCCGAAGAAGCCGGGCCCATCCTCATTTACGATCGTGCCCTAGGCACGATCGTGGAAGGGGGCTGAAACGCGGAGTGGAGCCGACTCGCCGGGGGGGAGTTTTGAGCACCGGGGAGGGGCGATTCCAAGAGCCGACCGGTGATGGAGGAAGCCATAAAGCCTCTCCTCACTTCAAGAAGATCCACACAAATCGGGTGAAGAGGTCTTGGATCCGTGCGTGTAGATCCGAGTTTGCTCAAGGTTTATCCCCTCCAATTTCTCGTCGGAAAGGTCGCCGGAACATCCCCATCGGACCGAGGTATGCATGGCTCGCCCCTTGTGCTTCCTTTGCTAGGGTTAGGGCTATGTTGGATTGGGTTTTGGCCGGTGAAATCGTCGGAGAGGGATCCGAAATAGGGTACCCCTGTTTCGGCCTCTCTCTTCTGGATTTTGCCGCCGCTGGCTGCCGGATGGTCGGGATTCATGGCAGATGGGGTTGATCGGGACTGTGAGGGGATTGGTGAGGGATTTCTAGGGTTTAGTTGGGGATGGGGAGTGGTGGACCGAGGTATTCTTCCTCGTGATCCCATCTCCTTTTTTCCTTCCTCTCGTCGGTTGGCCGCCGGCCGGCGACGACGGTGAGTCGTGGACCATCGTGGCTGCCGTCGGGTGGAGGCCGAGCCACCATCATGGTGGCCTTCTGTCGATGATGGTGGATGGGGGGGAAGGAAATCATACCAGTTCTTGGAGGGAAGAAGAAGAAGAGGAGATCTCTTCTTCTCTCTTTCTTTTGGAAGGCCACCATCGCCGGCGACTACAGCAGAGACAGCCGGCGATGGTTCGGCCAGTGGTGGCCGAGGGTGGGGAAGGTGAGGGCACAGCCACCATTGCTGTTGCCCTTGGACCAAAGAGGTGGAGGATGGGGGATGTACTCCCATCCGTGAAGGGAGAAGGGAAGGGAAGAACCCTTCTCTCTCATCCACCCTTCTCTTGGTCTCTTCACCGAGACCGGCCATCGTCGCCGGCATGGCAGTGGCCACGGTTGGCGACAACATTGTTGGTGGTACAAGGGTGGAAGTCGGGCCACCCCGACTGCCCTAGATATGGAGGAATTGAGATATTTGGGGACCTGGTGATGGACCCCATAGTAGATGTGAATTATGGTTTAGAATATTTAAATATTAAATAATTTAGTTTGTGATTTATAATTGATGTTGTAGGGAAAGAGTCAGCGGTGCCAGGAGGTTTTGATTAGGAAACTTAGCACCCCAGCTCGTAGGTTGTAATTCGGATCCGTATTTGAGTCAATCTATAAATTCCTATAAGAATTTCTACATCTGAGCACCTCTATGCATATATTTGATTTATCATTGGGTTTATTTTATAATTATGTTGTCATTTGTTTTATGAGCTGAAATGACACATATGAGGTGTGCATTTTGTTTATTATGAAAATATTAAAATAATTAAATTGGGAAGAATTAACATATTTTTGAGAATTTATGAAAGTATGTGATGTGATTGAAATTTGATTAAACATGTAAAATTAGACATGTAAAATGGGTTGGACTAATCTTGTCATAAGATAGCCTCTACGAGCTTATGCGTAGGATAACTGCCACAAGCTGATGCGTGGGATAGCCTCCACGGACTTGCGCGTGGGATAGCCTCTACGAGCTTATGCGTGGGATAGCCTCCACGGGCTTACGCGTGGGATAGCTGCCACGAGCTTATGCATGGGATTTGTGCAGTCTTGGACTGGGTCATGATCTTGGTTAGTCCAAAGCCAGAAGTAAAAAATCTTAAAACTTGGAAATCAGAGTAATACGAAAATGGATCACATAATGTGTAAAAAGGATTTATGTATATATACTGGTTATATATACTTGTGGTTTGTTAAGCTTTTTGAATGATGAAATAACGTTTATTTGATGCTTAGATTATTTTATTATTATTACTGTGTGTGGCTGTTGGAATTCTTACTGGGGCTGAAAAAGCTCATACTACACTTACTTTTTTTTCAGAGGCACAGAATTTGTAGAGCCCATCGGGTGGGATGAGAAGTGAGATCGATATGGAGTTAGACTGCTAGATAGTTAGAAGTTAATTTATTCTTTTGCTTATGGACATTTGAAATTATGTGGCCGTGTCACATGGTCGACCCGAGTGATGGGTTTGGGGTGTGACAGATTTGGTATCAGAGCTTAAGGTTTAGAAATTCTAGGGTTTAGGCTCGAGTAAGCATGAGTGGGGGAAAATCACTAAACATGTATGTTGCCCAGATAGACAACCCAAGAGGGGGGGGGGGGGGGGGTGAATTGGGTTTTAAAATAATTTAGATATTTAAAACGTTGTGGATGACTAATTAAAACTATTGCAAGTTGTTTAATTAAATGCTATGTGCTGTGAGTGATAAGAGAGGAAGAAGAAGAGAGACAATCAAACACAAACACCAAGTTTTATAGTGGTTCGGAGCTAACCCTTGCTCCTACGTCCACTCCCCAAGTCTCACTTGGGAATTCACTATAACCCCCTTGGATTACAGCCGGTTGTTTTCCAAGCTCACAACCAAACTTGTTGTTTTACGAGCTCACAACGAACTCGGTCGGTTTTCCCAGGCTCACCGACTAGAACCACCCCGATTGTTTTTCCGGGATCACAATCAAACCCTTACACACGTTGGTTTTAATAACTAGGCTCACCAACTAACCTCTATACCCTTGATTCAATCCCCCGATTGAATCAAGCAAATACAAGTTGTGAATAGAATAGACAAACAGAAAAACAAGCTTCTCAAAAGCAGATGAAAGACAATATAATCTAAAAGGAGTTTAGAAGCCCTCAAACGCTTTTAAGTTGGAGAAGAGGAATGGCTTCTTAAACTTCGGTCTCCTCTTGAATGTGTAGTCGACTTGAATGCAGGAGGAGCTTCTTTAATTGCTGGGAAGCTGTAGGTGGATGCAGTAAATGCAGATCTTCCCTTTTTTCTCGTTGAAGAACAAGTTGCAGAGTTGAATGCTTGAATACTTGGAGTGGAATGGTTGTTCTCTGCCTTGCTACAGTCCTCTGTGGCTATTTAAACCAACCCCCACGGAAACTAGCCGTTAGAGAGCTTTTTTCTGCCCGTTCTGCACACTCTGTACAGTCTGACAATGTGTCCGTTGGTGGGTTGGAGTCGACTCGCGCGATCAGGAGTCGACTCATCTGTAGCGGGAGTCGACTCATACTTTTCCGGAGTCGACTCTGCAACTGTTCCAGATTTGAATTAAAGTTGCCTTCGCGACTGGGAGTCGACTCGTCTTGACCCAGAGTCGACTCGCCAACTTCTGGAGCTGACTTGGCTTTCTCGGAGTCGGCTCATCCCATGAAGTCCGTGGACGTATTTTTGAATTTGGTCCACTCGAGTCGACTCGACTGTCCTGGGAGTCGACTCGGCGCTCAGAGCCCGAACTCCCTATCTTCTGTCTTTTGGCTCGTCCAGTCTTAGAGTCGACTCGAGCTTCCTCGGAGTCGACTCGGCTCTCAGTTTCCGAAACTTGGTCTTCTGCCCTTTTGATGTGAAGCTGCCTTGGAGTCGACTCTAGCTGTCTGGGAGTCGACTCGAATCTCAGAGACAGTAAATTGGTCTTCTGTCTTTTTGATGGTCGCGGAGTCTCGGAGTCGACTCGCGTAATGCGGGAGTCGACTCGAATCTCAGAGTCCAGAATCTGCCCTCTGACTTTTTCTTTGTGTACTGCTGAGAGTCGACTCTTGCTGTCTTTGGAGTCGACCTGCCAACCATCGGAGTCGACTCGTGTTCCACTGGAGTCGACTCGAATCTCAGACCCGAAAACTGCTCTCTGACTTTTTCTTTGTATTCCTCTTGGAGTCGACTCTTACTACCCTGGAGTCGACTCGGTGAACATCGGAGTCGACTCGCACACTTCGGGAGTCGACTCGTTGACAGGTTCTGAGTTGAAGCTTTCTGTTCGTTTGTCTGTTCTCAGTCGGAGTCGACTCGTACTGATCCGGAGTCGACTCGAGCTCGTGCCAGTGAACTTGATACGCTTGGAGTCGACTCGTGATACTCTGGAGTCGACTCGAGTCTCAGACTTTGGTTCAAGCTGACTTCTTAACTTATCCAAAAATTATGAACCAAGTCTTGAGACACTTAGACAAGATTTTCACTGAAACACTTAATTGAATTCATTAGTAAACAAGAAATATACTCAAATGCTTTGAGCTCATCAAAATCAAATAGGATTTTAATCAATCACTCCACAATCTCCCCCTTTTTGATGATGACAAAACATTGAGTATATGTAAAGTGAATTGCACAATAAACAATCAAATAAAATCCATAAATGAATTCAAATGTCTGGTAATTCAATTTATCCAAGCTTGAAAGGAGTGAAACAATAAATTTCGGAGTTAAAGCTCCCCCTTTCATTTAGAATTATATAAGCCTTCATATCATGCATTCAATTGTTTGGCTTATATATAATTAATGATTTAGCTTTCTTAAAATTTCAGATTCTCCCCCTCAACATATGCATTCTACTTTGTTTTGATTCTTTGAATTTCCTTTTAATGCTTTGAAGTTTTGAACTGAAATTTTGGTTTTTAGAGGAAAAATCTGTCAATTTGTTCTTGAGTAGGATTCAGCTAATCTCCGAATATCCCTTGAATAGATTCTGGAGATTACTCCATTAGGAGCCCCAAAAGA
Organism: Phoenix dactylifera; assembly: GCF_009389715.1. Classification (NCBI taxonomy): domain Eukaryota; kingdom Viridiplantae; phylum Streptophyta; class Magnoliopsida; order Arecales; family Arecaceae; genus Phoenix; species Phoenix dactylifera. The sequence continues at coordinate 119,857 of NW_024067763.1, read as the reverse complement.
GAGATAATGAGCCTCGAGGTACCGAATCCACTTAGAACAAATTTGTGTGTTTTAAGAGTTTATCTTTTTATTGATTTTCATTGATTCCTTTTACATATTTTATACATATTTTTCCCCTTTTACATATTTTATACATATTTCTCCCCCTTTTTGTCATCATATCAAAAAGGAGGTAAACAGAACACACAATCAAACATAGATCAAAAGGCACATTATTGAAGAAGAATGCGGCTACTCATTGTATTAATTTGTATGTAAGTACATTTCAGAATACAATAAGTAACGTAAAGCAATACATGTCAAAGCAAAATACAAAAAGTAGCTACGGTCTCCTCGAGGATGTAGGTCCTCCTCTCGAGGATGTATCTCCTCCTCTCGAGGATGTGACTCCTCCTCTCGAGGATGTGGCTCCTCCTCTCGAGGATGTATCTCCTCGAGGCATGCGCTCCACGAGTGATTGGACCGCATTGGTCACGTTCTCTAGCTGGCGAATGATGGCCTGGATGGCCCTGCTCTGTGTCGTATCCAGCTCGAGTATTGACTTCTGCAGTCCATCCAGCTTGTCGATGAGCACATTCGACAAGCGCTCGGCCCCTGCGGTGGTGGTGGACATGTCACGGCCGATGTCATCCCGCATCCGTCGAGTGGTGCTCGTGACCTCACTCATGCTGTGGAACTGGGCCTGTATCAAGGTCCTCATGTTGTATATCTCTTGCAGCACCTCAGCCGTCATGTCTGTCACGGCTGTCATAGAAGGGACCAATGCGGAAGATGTGGGCGCAGGAGAGGAAGTAGGCACCGAACCTCGGAGCTCCCGAAGCAACTCATCCCACAGATCTCGGACTATCTCCTGCCGCAGCTCCCGGAGCTGCTCAGAATCAATGCGGACCTCCATGGATGGTGGAGCCGAGGAGGAAGGTCCAGCGGAGGTGGTAGGAGCAGGAGTGGATGGAAGATCTGGTAAGTCTGGAAAGTCAGAGTCTGGCTCAGGACTGGGGGAAGGTCTGGTGGTCTGTGTGGTGAGGGAAGACTTTCTAACCCAGATCCCCTCTCTCTTCCGAAACCCCATCCTGTGTAGGGTCCCTGCACGCGTGCGATCAGTCCATCGCAATGCGCAAAATGGTTCCCCCTCAAGAATGGGAATCTCGTACTCCCTAAACAGAAGAGTGAATAGCATGCCGTATGGGAGGGTGAGCCTAGGTCTATCTAGGGGCTCACACAGATACCTATAGATGAGTTTGGGGAAGTTGATTGGAGTGTCCTGAAGAATATAAAACATCAGAGCTAGGTCTCTCTCATTTACAAAATCAAATCTCCCTGTCTTAGGGAAGATGGATCTAGACAATATACTCAAGAGGATCCGCACCTCAATCGGTAGTGAGCTAGCGGATACCTCGTCTAGAGGTGACTGGGGTGGATGCCCTAGAACGGCCGTAAGGGCCTCAACCCTGTCCTCAGGGTGTGTGGGAGCCACCCCTACTTGTGGAAGGTGGAGGATGTGGGCAATGAGATCCTCCGTAACGAACAGAGGGACACCGGCTACTGTGCCCTCGATACCCCCATCTCTCCGATGGACGGTACCGTAAAACTCTCTAACAAGGCCAGGGTAAGTGGGGAGGTCTAATGTAAGGAAAAACTCTAAGCCCTGGATCCTAAGCCTATCACCTATGGTGAACCCTTCCCGGGAGAGATAGTCGAAGTCGACATATCTCCCGGTGGTGACGGCCTTCCCGGCCAATGGCCTCACGGGAACCGCCCTAGGCGGGGAACGAGCCGGAGGTGGTGGCCTCGCGGGATCGTGCCGCGCCTTGGAGCGCCGCTCGGGACCGGCCTCGGGTCGGGACCTCTTCCGGACTACGGTCTTACGCGGCATAATGACCTAGACGGGATAAAAAAAACTAAAGGACGGAGAAAGGTCGACGGAGAAGGCTTGGGACCGACCGGGGACGACCTAGGAAGGGATGAAAACCCAAAGACCGGTGAAGAATCGATTGGAAAAAGCCTTGGGAAGGATTGGGGACGACCTAGGAGTCGGCTCTAGGGCTTGTGAACAGTGGCGGCTTGAGAAAGAAGTGTTTTCGAAACGACAAATCTAGGGTTAAAAAGTCGGATCCCGACTGCGAGTCGACTCCACTGAGTCGCGAGTCGACTCGACCTCGAGTCGACTCCAGAATATGCGCGAGTCGGCTCTCCTTATGCACCTGTAGACCTCGAGTCGACTCCCGACCATATGTGAGTCGACTCCCCCTCTGCTGCCATCTATGCGAGTCGACTCCCGCAAATGCGCGAGTCGACTCCCCCTTAGGAGCCGACTCTGAAACTTACTCGAGTCGTCTCTAACTTTGGCACGCACCTAAAAATCATGCTTCGTTTGTGCCAAACGAGGGAAAATCACTAAATTAAGATCTGATTTGATGATCATTGAAGAGAAACTCTATTTTAACCACAAACTAATCATCAAAATCAATGAATCTAGTGGAAACTATCACTAGGATGGATCAATCACTCCTAATCCCCTCCTAAGCACACTAAACCTCTCTTCACTTAGGGGTTTTGTAAAAATATCTGCTAATTGATCATCAGTACAAACAAATTGAAGTGTCACATCACCATTCAATACATGATCTCTTATGAAGTGATGTCGTATCTCAATATGTTTAGTTCTTGAATGTTGAGTTGGATTTTTAGTTAGATTAATGGCACTTGTATTATCACAATTAATGGAAATTTTATCTTGTTTAATGCCATAATCTTCTAGTTGTTGTTTAATCCACAAGATTTGAGCACAACAACTCCCGGCTGCAACATATTCAGCTTCAGCAGTAGATAATGCAACCGAGTTTTGTTTCTTGCTAAACCATGAGATAAGATTTTCTCCTAGAAATTGACACGACCCGCTGGTACTTTTTCTATCAAGCTTACATTCAGCGAAGTCTGAATCTGTGTATCCTATTAAGTTTAGGCTAGATTCTTTAGAGTACCATAGCCCTATATTCTTAGTTCCTATTAAATATTTAAAAATTCTCTTAACTGCAACTAGATGTGATTCTTTAGGATTAGCCTGATATCTAGCACACATGCAAACACTAAACATAATATCAGGTCTACTTACAGTAAGATGCAATAAGGATCCTATCATACCTCGATACAGTTTCTGATCTACAGATTTACCTGATTCATCTTGGTCTAATTTGCATGATGAACTCATGGGGGTGCTGATTGATTTGTTTCCCTCCATATCAAACTTCTTGAGCATCTCCTTGATATATTTGGCTTGATTGATGAAGATGCCTCCTTCAGATTGTTTGATTTGGAGTCCAAGGAAGTAAGTCAGCTCTCCCATCATGCTCATCTCAAATTCACTCTGCATCAAGCTAGCAAATTCTTCGCAGAGACGATTGTTAGTAGCACCGAAAATAATATCATCAACATAAATCTGTACTAACAGCATATCTTGATTTTTCTTTTTCAGAAATAGAGTTGTATCTACATTACCCCTAGAGAACTCATGTTCTAATAGGAATTTGCTAAGTCTCTCATACCATGCTCTAGGTGCTTGTTTCAAACCATAAAGTGCTTTGTTCAATTTATAAACATGATTAGGGTATTGATGATTTTCAAAACCAGAAGGTTGTTCTACATATACCTCCTCATTAATATACCCATTTAAAAATGCACTTTTTACATCCATTTGAAATAGTTTGAAGTCCTTAGAGCATGCATATGCTAATAATAGTCTAATAGCCTCAAGTCTAGCTACTGGAGCAAAGGTTTCATCAAAATCTATACCTTCTTCTTGATTATAACCCTTTGCTACTAGTCTAGCCTTATTCCTTATAACAGTTCCATTTTCATCAAGTTTATTTTTATAAATCCATTTAGTACCTATAATTGGATATTCAGAAGGTCTTTCAACTAGATTCCACACTTTGTTTCTAGTAAATTGGTTTAGTTCTTCTTGCATTGCATTTATCCAATTTACATCATTTTCGGCTTCTTCTATATGTTTGGGCTCAAAGTGTGAGACAAAAGCTAGATGGTTATTCAAATTCCTAAGGGATGCTCTAGTCCTAACCGGTTGAGATGGATCATCTAGAATTAGTTCCTTAGGATGCCCGTGAGCATACCTCCAAGCTTTAGTTAGCCCATGATCCACAATAGCCTCTTGGCTTGATGATGCTCCTTCACTCAACTTTTGATTATCATCTTGTAATGCCATCTCATCTATCTTTTCTTCAAGAATTTCAACATCATCATCAAAATTATCTTTCTTACTAGAGGAGATGCCACTAGAATCATCAAATACAACATGTATAGATTCTTCTATAACTAAGGTTCTTTTGTTAAAGACTCTATAGGCTTTGCTAGTTGTAGAGTAGCCTAAGAAAATTCCCTCATCAGATTTAGAGTCAAATTTACCTAGATTATCTTTCCCATTATTATGAACAAAACACCTACATCCAAAAACATGAAAGTAATTAACTTTTGGTTTTCTGTTTTTCCAAAGTTCATAAGGTGTTTTCTTTATGATGGGTCTCAATAGAACTCTATTTAATATATGACAAGAAGTATTAATGGCTTCTCCCCAAAAGTACTTAGGGAGGTTACTTTCACATAACATAGTTCTAGCCATTTCCTCTAGAGTTCTATTTTTCCTCTCCACAACTCCATTTTGTTGTGGTGTCCTAGGTGCAGAAAAATCATGGGTTATCCCCTTTTTACTACAAAATTCCTCAAATGACTGATTTTCGAATTCGGTACCATGGTCACTTCTAATAGCTATTACTGAGGTATCTCTAGCATTGGTTACTTCTTTACGGAATTTCTTAAAAATAGAAAATGCTTGATCCTTATGTGCTAGGAACATGACCCATGTGTACCTAGAGTAATCATCTACAATAACTAGACCATATTTATTTCCACTTAGGCTTGTTGTTCTAGTTGGTCCGAATAGGTCCATGTGTAATAATTCTAGAGGCCTAGAGGTAGAGACACATTTTATGGATTTAAATGAGTTCCTAGATTGTTTGCCAAATTGACATGCTTCACATATTTTGTTCTTTTCAAATTTTAATTTTGGCAAACCTATCACGGAATCTCTTTTGACTAGTTTAGTTATTGTGTCCATGCTTGCATGACCTAACTTACGGTGCCACAACCAACTAGCATCATTATCCTTAGTTTCATTAACAACTAGACATTGGTTATGTTTTGCAAGATCTTCAAGGTCTACAACATATACATTTCCTCGTCTAATTCCTTTAAAAACTAAACTATTATCATTAGGGTTTGTTATAATGCATAGTGATGGTTTAAACATAACATCATACCCTTTATCACATAATTGACTAATGCTTAATAAGTTATGCTTAAGACCATCAACATATCTAACATTATCAATATAAGTAGAAGGGGTGATTTGAACTTTACCAATACCAATGATGTGACCTTGGTTGTTGTCTCCAAAAGTCACAGCACCTCCCTTCTTAGCTTCAAGGGTGAAAAATTGATCCTTGTCACCCGTCATGTGTCTTGAGCAGCCACTGTCCAAGTACCAGCAGTTTTTGTTGACCTTGGCTGCAAGACACTCCTACACAAGTAGATCATATAATCTTAGGTACCCAAGTTTTCTTGGGTCCTTCATGGTTAGTCAAGTTGGTTCCTTTTGGAACCCATACCCTTTTAATTTTCCTTTTTGTTTTACTTTTTCTATAGTCACATACATTTGCCTTATGTCCTATAGTCCCACAACAAAAGCAGGTTATTTTCTTAGTTTTAGTTTCCCCAGCTTTAACAAAGAAGTTGCTAAGAAGTTTTTGTTTATTTCTTGGTTTATACCCTAAACCCGCTTTATTAAATACTGCTCGTTGACTATTGAGTATCATATTTAACTTTTCAGAGCTATATGTAAATTTTTCAACTAAGGGTTTGTATTTGTTAAGTTCTTTAGTTAGTGTTTGATTTTTTGCTTTTAGATCATTAAGTTCTTTTGTGAGATCCTTATTTAAGATTTGTTTATGTTTTTTAAGTTCTGAAAATTCCTTAGTTAGTTTTTCATTATCTTTAGTTAAGGTATTAGTCTTTTGAGTTAAAAGTTGGTTGCTTGTCTTAAGTTCTATATTTTCTTTGGTGATTAAATCCTTATCCTTAACTAATTTATCGTATTTATGTAGGTATGATTGATTAGCGGTTTTTAGTTCTTTATTCTTAAGATTTATGGCCTTATATTCTATTATTAATTCATTAAATGCATCATAAAGTTCATCAAAAGAAAAATCAAGATGCGATTCGGAAGTTACCTCATTTTCATTGGCCATGAAGCAGAAATTGGCCTTCTCTTCTTGTTCATCATCCGATGAAGAGGATGATGAATCGGAGTCGGATAGTGTTGTGACAAGAGCCTTCTTCTTCTTATACTTGCTCCCCTTTTTCAGTAAAGGGCACTCAGCTCTTATGTGACCCGGCTTCTTGCACTCGTAACACCCAATTCCCTCATTTTCCCTTTCCTTACCTTTGTCCTTGCGGTAGGAATTAGAGGGGCCTCTCCTTTGATGATAGGACTTCTTGTGGTTGATGAATTTTCTGAATTTGCGCACAAGAAGTGCCTCACCATCATCTTCCTCATGTTCTTCTTCTTCACTGCTGCTACTGCAAGATAAGTCCTTGTTAGATGAAGTAGATTTTAGAGCTATTACCTTTTTCTTATGGGAGGACTCTTCCTCGTTGTGTTGTTTCATGGTTAGCTCGTGCGTCATTAGGGATCCAAGAAGCTCCTCAAGTGGTAATTTGTTCAGGTCCTTGGCTTCTTGGATTGCAGTCACTTTAGCTTCCCATGACCTTGGTAGACACCGAAGGATTTTCCTGACAAGCTCACTGTTAGTATAGTTCTTGCCAAGGCTTTTTAGGCCATTGACAATGTCAGTAAACCTAGTAAACATGCATGTAATTGTTTCATTAGAATCCATTTTAAATAGTTCATATTTATGAACCAAAATATTTATTTTGGATTCTTTGACTTGATTCGTGCCCTCATGGGTCACTTCAAGTCTGTCCCAAATCTCTTTTGCAGAATTGCAAGTAGAGACCCTATTGAATTCATTTCTATCTAAGGCACAATAAAGCACATTCATAGCTTTAGAGTTTAGTTGTGCCTTTCTCATGTCATGTTCATCCCAATCCTTTTCTAGTTTGGGTACCGTGACACCCTCTACATATATGGATGGGATGTATGGGCCATTTACTATAATGGTCCACATCTCATAGTCTTGGGCTTGGATGAATATTCTCATCCTAGCCTTCCAATATGAGTAGTCGGATCCATTAAAGAATGGGGGTCTTTGGGTGGACTGACCCTCAATGTGACAAGATCCAAATGGGGTTGTCATTTCGATCTTTTACTCTTGGGTGGAAGAGTTTAGGCTCTGATACCACTTGTTGCCCAGATAGACAACCCAAGAGGGGGGGGTGAATTGGGTTTTAAAATAATTTAGATATTTAAAACGTTGTGGATGACTAATTAAAACTATTGCAAGTTGTTTAATTAAATGCTATGTGCTGTGAGTGATAAGAGAGGAAGAAGAAGAGAGACAATCAAACACAAACACCAAGTTTTATAGTGGTTCGGAGCTAACCCTTGCTCCTACGTCCACTCCCCAAGTCTCACTTGGGAATTCACTATAACCCCCTTGGATTACAGCCGGTTGTTTTCCAAGCTTACAACCAAACTTGTTGTTTTACGAGCTCACAACGAACTCGGTCGGTTTTCCCAGGCTCACCGACTAGAACCACCCCGATTGTTTTCCCGGGATCACAATCAAACCCTTACACACGTTGGTTTTAATAACTAGGCTCACCAACTAACCTCTATACCCTTGATTCAATCCCCCGATTGAATCAAGCAAATACAAGTTGTGAATAGAATAGACAAACAGAAAAACAAGCTTCTCAAAAGCAGATGAAAGACAATATAATCTAAAAGGAGTTTAGAAGCCCTCAAACGCTTTTAAGTTGGAGAAGAGGAATGGCTTCTTAAACTTCGGTCTTCTCTTGAATGTGTAGTCGACTTGAATGCAGGAGGAGCTTCTTTAATTGCTGGGAAGATGTAGGTGGATGCAGTAAATGCAGATCTTCCCTTTTTCTCGTTGAAGAACAAGTTGCAGAGTTGAATGCTTGAATACTTGGAGTGGAATGGTTGTTCTCTGCCTTGCTACAGTCCTCTGTGGCTATTTAAACCAACCCCCACGGAAACTAGCCGTTAGAGAGCTTTTTCTGCCCGTTCTGCACACTCTGTACAGTCTGACAATGTGTCCGTTGGTGGGTTGGAGTCGACTCGCGCGATCAGGAGTCGACTCGTCTGTAGCGGGAGTCGACTCATACTTTTCCGGAGTCGACTCTGCAACTGTTCCAGATTTGAATTAAAGTTGCCTTCGCGACTGGGAGTCGACTCGTCTTGACCCAGAGTCGACTCGCCAACTTCTGGAGCTGACTTGGCTTTCTCGGAGTCGGCTCATCCCATGAAGTCCGTGGACGTATTTTTGAATTTGGTCCACTCGAGTCGACTCGACTGTCCTGGGAGTCGACTCGGCGCTCAGAGCCCGAACTCCCTATCTTCTGTCTTTTGGCTCGTCCAGTCTTGGAGTCGACTCGAGCTTCCTCGGAGTCGACTCGGCTCTCAGTTTCCGAAACTTGGTCTTCTGCCCTTTTGATGTGAAGCTGCCTTGGAGTCGACTCTAGCTGTCTGGGAGTCGACTCGAATCTCAGAGACAGTAAATTGGTCTTCTATCTTTTTGATGGTCGCGGAGTCTCGGAGTCGACTCGCGTAATGCGGGAGTCGACTCGAATCTCAGAGTCCAGAATCTGCCCTCTGACTTTTTCTTTGTGTACTGCTGAGAGTCGACTCTTGCTGTCTTTGGAGTCGACCTGCCAACCATCGGAGTCGACTCGCGTTCCACTGGAGTCGACTCGAATCTCAGACCCGAAAACTGCTCTCTGACTTTTTCTTTGTATTCCTCTTGGAGTCGACTCTTACTACCCTGGAGTCGACTCGGTGAACATCGGAGTCGACTCGCACACTTCGGGAGTCGACTCGTTGACAGGTTCTGAGTTGAAGCTTTCTGTTCGTCTGTCTGTTCTCAGTCGGAGTCGACTCGTACTGATCCGGAGTCGACTCGAGCTCGTGCCAGTGAACTTGATACGCTTGGAGTCGACTCGTGATACTCTGGAGTCGACTCGAGTCTCAGACTTTGGTTCAAGCTGACTTCTTAACTTATCCAACAATTATGAACCAAGTCTTGAGACACTTAGACAAGATTTTCACTGAAACACTTAATTGAATTCATTAGAAACAAAAAATATACTCAAATGCTTTGAGCTCATCAAAATCAAATAGGGTTTTAATCAATCACTCCACAATGTAAAATAGTAAAATGATGTGTTTAGCATACTAAGGATGCAAAATTTGTCTTAATCTAATATTCTTGATGCTGGAAAAATTGTGTAGGTTGATATGGCGCGAGGGCGTGGTCAGGGGCATGCCAGAAGGTCAACCCGATTTGCGGACGGCTCCATGGCTTGGGCACCCTCTGGACAGCAGGAAGGTATCTCATCCACGCTAACTCGAGGTGTGCAACAACAGGAGCACACTATCGACCCTACTGGCAGTACTCCAGAGATGGGAGCTCTAGAGATTGGGACATTCGAAGGACCAAGTATTCAGCTTGGGGAAAAGATAAGTGCTTCATAGTTGATGCAAATGATGGTGCAACAGCAAGCTGCTGCTAGGGCAGATATGATGAGGATGGTAGAGGTATAGCAACAGTTCTTGCAGCAACAGTTGCAGCAGCAGCAAGCAATGTATCAATAACAGCAGCAGCAGCAACAGTTTTAAGGTACTACAGCCCAGCCGAAGCACCGAGTCAGTTTGTTAGATTTTCAGAGATATGCACCACCAGCTTTTAAAGGTACGGCTGACCCGATGGAGGCTGAGAGCTGGCTGAAACAGATAGAGAAAGTCTTTCAAGCCTTGAGGTGCCCTGATGAGGAGAAAGTCCTTTTTGCCACTTTCATGTTACAAGGTGAGGCAGCTGACTGGTGGGAGATGGAGAAAGGGAAGCTTGGTCCGAATGATGCCTCCTTCATTTGGAAAGAATTTAAAAAGATTTTCTATGAGAAGTATTTTTCCCAGGGTATCCGATTCCAGAAATATAGGAAGTTTGACCGACTGGAGCAGGGTGATATGACAGTTGCCCAGTATGCAGCAAAGTTTGAAGAGATGTCCTGATATGCTCCGACCTTGATATCAGAGGATAGTGACCGAGCAAGAAAATTTGAAAATGGACTCAGGGGACGGATTCAGCACAAGTCGCTGCTTTTGAACTGACTACCTATAAAGATGTGGTTAACAAAGCCTTGGTGATAGGAAAAAGGATTGACAATGCTCAAGCTACCAGAGAAAAGAATTTGAAGAAAAGGTTTCGATCCACCGATTCTCCGAGCCAAAATAGTAGACCTTTCAAGTTGAAGGATCAGAGACCGAATCAAGTTGTCACCAGAGATAGAGGTCAAGCCCGAGGTGCTATTAGATGCTACAGCTGTGGAGGACCTATCTCAAGCGAGATTGCACTTGGGTTGGAGGGACATGTTTTTCTTGTGGTCAAGAAGGGCATAAGGCTATTGTTTGTCCTAATGGAAAAGATCTGCAGAGGTGACAGGCACCTCAGTCCTCTCAGAGAGCCCCTGCAAACCGAGCACCTTAGGAAGGACAGCAACAAGAGGAAGGGCAGCAGAGGCCTAGGACCTAGGGGCGGATCTATTCACTCACAGAGCAGGATGCCAAGGCTTCTAATTCAGTGGTGATAAGTAATAAATCCATCCCTAATACTCTCTCTTGTTTAGCATGTCATAAATTTTGTTAGGTTATATATGTTTGCGCATGTATGGTTAAAGATTGTGATTAGGTGCTTTGTGACTATGTTTACAGGAATGATTAGGTTATTGTCATATGATGTGAATGTTTTATTTGACTCTAGTGCTACCCACTCCTTCATATCGGCCAATTTTGTTAGAAAGAATACTGAAATATCACCTGTGCCATTAGAATTTGATCTCTGTGTCTCAACACCAAGTGAAGATGTTATATTAGTTAATTCAGTTTACAAGAACTGTATTTTGAGCATTGAGGACAGAGAAATGAATGCAGACTTGCTGGTCCTAGAGTTGAATGATTTTGATTTGATCCTTAGAATGGACTGGTTGGTAGCATACCATGCTACTGTTGATTGTTTTGAGAAAACGATCAAGTTTCAGATCCCTGGTCAGCCAGTGTTTTGTTTGGTGGGTAGCAAGTCACCTCATCAAATGAAGTTAATCTCATCTCTACAGGCTAAGAAGCTTTTTGCAAAAGGTTGTGAAGGATTCTTAGCTGCTGTGTTAGACACCCAAAAAGAGGAACCCAAGTTAGAGAATATCCCTGTGGTGACAGAATTTACAGATGTGTTTCCAAATGAATTGCCAGAATTACCCCCTGATAGGAAGATTGAGTTCTCCATCGACTTGATTCCTGGCACTGGTCTAACTTCAAAAGCTCCATATCGAATGGCTCCAGCTGAATTGAAAGAGTTGAAGGAACAACTACAGGAGTTACTGTATAAGGGTTTTATAAGGCCTAGTATTTCTCCTTGGGGTGCTCCTGTATTATTTGTGAAAAAGAAAGACGGTAGTCTTCGGCTCTGTATAGACTACCGAGAATTAAACAGGGGTGACGGTACGGAATAAATACCCACTACCAAGAATTGATGACTTGTTTGATCAGCTGCAAGGGGCTCAGGTTTTCTCGAAGATTGATCTTCGTTCTGGCTATCATCAATTTAAAATAAAGGCGGAGGATATGCCCAAGACAGCTTTCAGGACCAGATATGGGCATTATTGTTGGGAATTGTATCCTAAATATCAATTATCAGCATGTTGATGATTGAATTTTGTAAATAAATTGACAAGTTAATAAAGTATTATTTGGCATTATTCATCATTACATTGTACATCTTCAAATGAATTTTTATATGATGAAGTCCTTAGGACTTGTTTTATGATAAAGGAGGATTTATCTTCAAGTTCTTAAAACTGTTCATAATCAAATGATATGTTGTTATTAGAACGACAGTTTTATCGAGATTAGGTCGTTATGTGACATATACGTTGGTTGTCCTCTTAACCAAGGAGTGTGGAGACACTGAATTGGTTAAGTCAGACCCACCGTATATCCCGCGAAAATAAAGCTGTGATTGGGTCCTCACCTAACAGTTATTGGAGCCCAACCCCACCTTTACCCCACAACATCTCATGTTAATAGAGAGGTCCAATCCCCCGATGCAACTAGCCCACTGTATCCAGCCGAGACTAATCAACGCCGAAAAGATTTTAGCAACTCTACTACGGTGGAAGACCAATCGACTTAATATTGGGTAATCAGATCTTAGTGATTCCAACTTTGAGCTTTCATAGGAGGTAATCGATCAATTGGTCAGGTAAGCAGGTGGGAGGCTCCCCTTACTCAGAGAGTAAGGTCCTAATTAAGTAACCACCTTTGAGCTTTCCTAGACACCAATTAGATCAATTAATCAAATATGGCTAGCTCAATGTATCGTTCACTTTCGATTGATTTAGGAAGATTTTAGGTCTCTTGGAATTTACATCTAATGTAACAATCTACCCCATACCATATGTCATTCGATTTACATCTTATATAAATGTCACATTGGTTCAAGTTTACATCCTATGTAATTATGAAACCCTTTCATATATTATGTGATTACATCTTATGTAAATGATATAATTGTTTCAGTTTGCATCTTATGTAAATGTCCAATTATTTAAGGGTTTTATTTACATCTCATGCAAATAAATTTTGTTTAACTAATACATACATCTCATGCATGCATTGTTTTAAACATAACCTTAAACAAGTATGAATATTATGAATACCACATGCAACTTATGTATATTTTCAGATCTGAAACTTTAAACCTATTATGCTATTCTCTGGATTTCAGATCATGCATTACTTGATTTAAAACATTGTAATCTAATTGTAATTCTAAAATAATTTGCAAGATCAGAGCAAATAAAAATCTGCATGTTGAAAATTTCAGCAACCTGAAATTTCAGCACGCAGAAAATCCAGCAAGCATAATTCCTTTAAAAAAAAATAGATTAAGAACGTGGTAATCAATCCTTAAGTCCTAATCATGCTCCCTAGAACTTAGCTCTCATACCACTACTGAGTTACGCCCTATGCGATGCGACATTCGCAGCGGAATTCGCACGGAACGTCGTTCATCGTATGAACGCGCCTTGGATCGTAGAATTCAAAATTTTTTCTGGATCCAAATTCAGAAGATCTTTGAACTCATTAGGGAGGAGAGATTAGGATCTGAGGAGGGTTGATTAAGATTTATATAACTGAAACAAAAATCAGAAGTTATAAATTTGAAGATCTCATCTTCAAAAATTCTACAGATGCAGAACACCGCAGCCTGATGATCTATTCTAGATTCCTGTTTGAGCCGCACAATTGTCTGGCTTCTACAGGTATCCACACGAGGATCTAATCATCTGAGAATAGGTCTTACCGGAGTGCTATCTCTTTGCAAAGATCTCTCATGACTATCATAATATTGGAAGATAAAAATTTGCAGTATACCTCTTTGAAGAAGAATACTTTCTTCTTCAACCTTGCTCGCAATGGAGGAAGATGAGGGATAAAGCTTTAAGCATTGATCTTCCTTGCCTTGCTCCCGTGGATGAAGAGGAAGACGAGGTCCCCTTGCTGCTATGGAGAAGGAAGGAAGAAGAGAGGGAGAGAGGAGACGTGGGGAGGAAGAGGAGAGAATTAATTCATTATGTTTCCCTTGCTACCCTTTTATAGATTGGGTTTAGGGCTTCTCCTAATCTTATTAGGAGTATGGGACTATAACCTACCCTTCGATTCATGCCAAGTGTCCAATTCTTGTGCTCATAGATGCATGACATGTGTCCACTTAATCAATTGATTAATTTCCTAATCACATTAGGATTCCTAATCTCATTAGGAGAATTAATTGATTTGGAAGCATGCATCCTACGACGCCATGTGGACTTTAAAGTCCGCATAGTGTGAATATGACTTAAGTCATATTCATCCTACGACGACATTGTGGTCTTTAAAATCCGCACAAACTTTGGTTTAATCAAATTGACCCAATCATGAACCCAAATCAATTTGGGTCGAACCCAATTTGATTTGGCTCATTAAATCAGCCCAAATGCAATCCAATTGCAATCAAATCCACTTAATTCTTCTTTCATTAACTCACTAACACTTAGTGGGTTAATTCAATCACCAATCATATTGATGATTGATTTCTATTGTGATTCCAAATCATAGTTATGATAGTCTGACTAATTAAATCCTCTATGTGTGTGATTCCGTGTTAGATGTATGCCCTAGAAGCCAATTTGGCTGACACATTATTAATTCTGGAACATAATTTGTACTTGACTTTATTATTATTGAATAAATGAAAGGTATCTTTTTCATTCATATTGTTTGTATGTCTATGAATCGTCCAAGGAATTAAAAAGATGATGATGCATATTCTTAAGAGTTAAAATTTGAGCCATGCATCATTGGTGATTAATTTCTAAAATGCTCCTAATCAATGGATCATCACGAGGACGGTGATCGATCCGATGAGATCAGTGCACACATTGCTTTCCTTGTGGATGGACGAGACTCGAGTCCACGGTTATGGCGACACTGAAGTAATAGTGCAGGTGCTTGTTAAAGAACAAGGGTACTGAGCGTGACTAAGACAAGAAGTCACTTGGATGTCTATCCACTCGTCAGTGACTTGCTTGATGTTGCAGTAGTGTGACTGGTCCTTTGACCTTCGGTGCTTCGGCGAGGTTATTGTAGTTTGACTGCACATATACATGGTCTCTAGACATATGGATCCATGCAGTATAGATTGGCTGCAATAGGTTCACTATAGGAGTAGGGTATGCACCTATATGGAATCGATCGACCTTGGTAGATAAGAAGAGATCCTATGTGATTTATAAGACTGAGTTCGTAAGACCTCGGCCGGGGCAGTAAAAAACAGTGGAGAAAAAATTTTCCACTCTCGAACTTAAGTCGAATAAATCTTGACATATGACAGACGATGGGGTTTGACGAGTTGTCCATGACCTCCATCCTATAGGGATCCACGATAGTAGGACTGTATCATACGATAACTGCATCTAGAGGTTTATCATTCATTCTGCTGGGTAGCCACTACATGCTGCTAGGTGTCACTGGTGGATGGTGAGGACTCACAGGGAATATCTCGATGATCGATTAAACCCTGATGAGTTGAGTTGGAAACTATTCCAACCCATTGAAAGGAGTTTTCAATGATATTATGATAGAGACTGCAATATATCTCACTACCAGTCAGAGTAGAACCTATGGGGTCACACCACACTAGAAGTATTGACCGATCCGATGGTTGAAATGTGATTATGAATCACGAGTAATCAATTCGATTGAATGATCAGTTGAAGAAGGAACAATGAGAATTAATTAAATGGATTTAAACACGAATCCTACTTAGAGTAGGATTCTGGGAGTCCTAATTGGATTAGGACTGGGAATCCTACTTGGACTAGGATTGGGAGTCCTCTTGGAGTAGGATTCCTACAATCCTAATTAGATTAAGATTTTGAATGGATTCCTAGAAGTCCTAATTAGATTAGGACTTCGGATTCAAATAAGAGTCCTAATTTGATTAGGATTAAAATTAAATAAGTCCTAATTGGATTAGAATTTCTTAAGTCCCAATTAATTATTAATCTAATAAATCAAGATGACTCCTAATTGGGTTAGGATTGAAGAGTTCAATTGAAGTCATGGTTCATTCAAGTTCTAATTGGATTAGGACTTGTATAAAACCCAAATTGGTTAAACCTTGGACTAAGCCTAATTAGATTAGGACTTAGCCACTAGAAGACCTCCTAATCCTCCTTAGAGGAGGACTAGGGTTAGCCAAGAGGGAAGGGCGCATGCCCCTTTGTTGCCCAAGGTGACAACCCAAGAGGGGGGGTGAATTGGGTTTTCTAAAATTATGTTCCCTAATTTTTACTTTGAATTAAATGCAGCGGAATGATAAGATGTTATTTACTTAAGCTCTAGGCAATTACAAGTAAAGCAGTGGAAAATTAAGCTAGAGTAATTATACTATGACTTTAGGGTGCAATTGATCTAAAATTAACTTATAGTTGTACGATCAATTTTAATCTATGTGTATGGTAAGAATGGAGTGGAAGCTAAGCAAATTCTAAACAATCACTTATAACTCTATAGAAAGCAAAGCTAGAGATATTACACAATCAAGTATGAATGTAAGGCATGAAATACAAGAGATAAGGCATCACAAACACAAAGATGTATAGTGGTTCGGTGCACCCCAGCACCTACATCCACTCCCCAAGACCTCTTGGAAATTTCACTATAATCCCTCAGATTACAGCCGGTTGTTTTACAAGCTCACAACCTAACTTGTTGTTTTCATGAGATCACAACGAACTCGATCGGTTTTCATAGGCTCACCGACTAGAACCAACCGATTGTTTTTCCGAGTTCACAATCAAACCCAGTTGGTTTTTTCCCGGTTCACCCAACCACAACCTTACACCGTTGGTTTTCCCTTTGGCTCACCAACAAACCTTAACCCCTTGATTCAGTCCCTTGATTGAATCAAGTTACAAGATAATAGAACAAGAGTTTAAAACAAATCAAAGCTTCTTAAATAAGCAAATATAACAATGTAAACAAATAGAGTAAAGAGAAGCCCTCAAACAAGTTTTGTAGATGAGGGAACTCGGCTTCTTCTTTACTTGACCCTCTTCTGATTTCGCACGAGGTAGAGGATTACTGAGGCATCACACAGTTGGAGAGAAAGCTTTGGGATTCACTCGGATGCTCTTCCTCTCTCACTTTTGCTTTGAATGGCCCTTTTGTGCTTTTGGGAGGTTTCTCTTGAAATCTCTTTAAATCTCTTTCCTATGTATTCTCTCCCACTTCCTTAACTTTTTTCCTAGCTCTCCCCTTGATTTTATAGCTTTGGATGGCGTGGGAACAAAGATCTAGCCGTTAGAGATAAAAATAGAGCCATTGGAGTTGAGAAAAAACTAGCCGTTATGCCTCCTAGCGTGCTCGAGTCGACTCGGCTGAAGCAGGAGTCGACTCGGCTGAAGCAGAAGTCGACTCGACTGAAACAGGAGTCAACTCGTGAATAGGAGTTTGCCGGTACTATAGCTGGGAGTCGACTCGAGCACTTGTAGCGCTAAAGTTGGAGTCGACTCGAGCACTGTAGCGCTGAAAATCAACTCTCTGTCTTTTTGTCTGTTCTCAGTCGGAGTCGACTCGCAAAGTCTCGGAGTCGACTCGAGCACTGTTTCTTGAAACTCCAGAGTGCCAGAGTCGACTCTGAACTTCCAGAAGTCGACTCGAGGACTATTCTTTTTGAATCTTTCTTTGAATTTGCTCCTCCAACTTGAATCCTTTGAAAATGAAACTTGGGGCCAATAAGCATAGCTTTCTTTCAACTTTTTGAGAGTTTTTGAGGGTCTTCTTCTATTCTTCCAACTTGTATGTTCCTTGCAAAATAAATATCTTTTTTCTTGCAATACAAATATTAGTAATTATACTTCAAGATTTGTGCATCATCAAAATTAATCTTTAAATCAATTTTTGGATCACCAATCTCCCCCTTTTTGATGATGACAAAACTTGGAGTATATGCAATATAAAAAATATTGTGTTCTAGAACTAATGCATGACTAAGTTGCATGAAGTAGAAAACATATATCTTTAAAATATACTTCATGATAATGCTTTAGATTTAATCAACTTAACATAATCAACATATAAAGCATTCTGAGCATATACTCAGATATTTCTTCCCCTTTTTGACAACATCAAAAAGATTGCAAGATAATGAAATATTAAGCACAAAGATAATGATACTCAAATATTTTTTCTTTATTGTACTCTGATTTTTTAGTTAATGCATGGTCAAATTATTGCAAGAATATGAATGATATAACTCAAGGCAATAATGTTAGAATGAGATTAATCAGCATAGATCAAAGCCAATTAAGATGATTTCAGAGCAAATTATAAGGAGAGCACATCAAATGTGATTCCAAAGATAGTTTTCAAATCAAGTGTAGGTGGAACCTTTTTCAAGTTAATTCAAGGAGTATCAAGATTGTTATTCAAAGAAGGCACGAATGGAAATCTAACCCCCTTTTAAAGACTTTCTTTTACTCCGTTAAAGAGAAACACATTTTGATACATATAAAATGAATTGGCACAAAATTGAAGCTCTAAAGAGCAAGCCAATAAGATCTCTTTAGTGAATTTCAAAATAGATTTTCTAATAGAGATAGATGGAATTCGTTTTCAAATAATTTTCAAGACAGCTGATTTTCTGATTTTAAAATCTATAAATCTATCATATGTAGCAGCTACTTTTAAATTTGTGTTCACAAGAGATACTCAAGAAAATTCAAACACATTATTCTTCCTCTTTTTCATTAAACTAGAGGCTCTTAAAATCAACTGTTTGAATTGCAATTTGGTTCATGATTGATGCATAAGATATATTAACCAAATAGCAAGCCCAAGGTGTATAACAGAGATTTTCAGATTTAAATTTCAGATATTTATTAATACATATTGGAGAGTATTAGGAGCACTTCTCATTTAGTATTCTTTCTCTCGTCTTAGTTATGGATTTATGTGATTAAGTTCCCATATGATCTCTCCTCCTAAAAATTTTCTTTCTCGCCCCTTAACTGAACATTCCATTTAAGAGTTTAGAATTTGAAGATAATTTTCAATAAAATATTCAAATTGTCAATCTCGAAAAATATTTGTTCTATAAGTTTCAGCACAGCTTATACTAATGAGAGCATATTTTCATAAAGCTCAAAGTTTGAGATAAGACAACCTTTAATAAACTCAACTCAAGGTATAGGCTTTATATAGTGAAGACAAGTAATGGCAATACAAGGAGGTTCATCAAAATCAATTCATAAAATGTTCAAGGTATGCATCATATGATGGTGACTTTTGAATAAGATGAACAAGGATTGATATGTCTGAAGCTCTCCGCTCAAAAGATGCATTCTTCTTGAATCATTCTTTTCTTTTTGTTGAATTTCAGATGTTAATGATAAGCGTGAATAAAACTGAAATTTTATGATATTAAGAATGTAAAGTGATCTAGAGTTTTTCAAAATTTATAGCAATCACTCTTTTTCATCTTTCAAGAACAAGTTATGCTTTCTCTTAATCTTTGAGAAAATGTACTGAAATATTAATCAAAAAATAATTCATTTGAAGCTCAATTTCTTTCAAAAGCAATTACATTTTCTTTCTTTTAAGAGTCATTCGAGTTGAGTTAAAATATTTCTAGCTTTAGGAGCATTCACTTTCTTTTAAAAATAGCTTTTTCTTTTAGTGATGGGAGCAACAATCATGCAGAAAGGGATATAAAAGATCATTCAAGTGAATGTTTATAGGATTTAATTTCTTACTCATAGATTCACAGCAATGTATACATGAAAATATAATAAATCTTGTTAATATCAAAATAAAATCATATATTAAGAAATATTTGTTCGCAATCAAGATCATTGAAAAATACATCATTTAGACTAATTTTAGTACACTTTAAAGATAGAAAATGATATGTTTCAGATGCGTATCGGAGCAAATAACCAAGGCATCAAAATTAATTCTGTTTTTCTTAAGTTAAGATTTTTATTTAGAACCATATTGAGTTATTCTTCTGAATGTTGCGATCATTGAAACATATAACTAAGGTTACAAAAATGTAATGATATAAGCATTTTTAAATTAAGTTTAAGCTTTTATATAAAATCGAATTCTGAATTTCATAAAAATTTTCAAGGAGGCTTTCAAAGTTATAATTTGAGATATGTATCTTCACATTGTAGCTCATCTTAAATCATTACGATTGAAAATACATATTTCAAACATATAAGAGCATATTCAGAATATTTGTATTTAATGTTGAGTTTTGGTACGAATTAGAACATTATGTACCAAAGTTAGGGTAAGTTGAAAGATAAAACAAAATCAATCCATTTTGCCTAAATAGAGATTATCCTTCTCTTCTTCCTTTTTACAAATTTATTCAACTTTCCGATTTCAAAGATAATTGTGAACGACAAATCTAAAATTTCTTTTCAATAATACCATAAAATAATTTTATGTAGTATTTCAAACATTCAATCAAATTATCCAAGCATGGAGCATTACAAAATATTGAGAACCCATAATTCAAAACATCATGCCACATGCAAAATATATTATGTGTTAAGTCATGCATTAA
The DNA here is from genome assembly GCF_009389715.1 of Phoenix dactylifera. Taxonomy (NCBI): domain Eukaryota; kingdom Viridiplantae; phylum Streptophyta; class Magnoliopsida; order Arecales; family Arecaceae; genus Phoenix; species Phoenix dactylifera. The sequence continues at coordinate 99,416 of NW_024067763.1, read as the reverse complement.
AATATTAAGATAAGCATGTCAAGGATCAAAATCAATTCTTTTCAAATAAACTCCTCCTATTTAAATATAATCTTCCACTGATTTCATCCTTAAGGTGTGTTTCCAAGTGATTAAAACTTGACTTGATTCTTCTTATATACTTTCATTTACTTTGTCATTCATTTCCTCATTTTTTTTTATTTTCTTTTATTAACCAATTAACGAACATTTTGATATTGTTTTTCGTTTTTACTTTCTTATGCTCTATACTCTATTTGCTCCCTATCCGGTGGAGTTGGAAGGCACGAGGTACTACCACTAGCCTCCCTCTTGTGCCGTCCTAATATATCCTACACCGAATAGTTGGGTCAAATAGTGCCGGGTACTACACTAGCCTCCTCATTGGCACCATCCCTATGATGAGCAATATAGAAAGGTTAAAATGTTCACTTCAAATTTTTTCTGTTTAAGTTTAATTAATTATGGAATTTATCTCTTCCAAAAGAATGCTCACACAAGTCTCACAAATGTGCCGAATATATTATGCTTGTTTTTGCTTTTGCCTTAAGATTGGAGTATTTGTCTTTACTGTAGATTTTTTACTTTTCTTGAATAATGTTTATTGATGAGAGCACAAAAGTGCGATCTACACATCACTTAAATTAGTATTATTGCTAACAAAAAAAATGATAAATGTGCTGCATTAATATTATACTTTTGTGGGATGCAGGTGATCGGAAATCAAAGCTAAAATGCACAATGGGTTCAAAAATATGCATCACTGCAGGTTGACCAGCCAACCACATGTGTCAACCCCAGTTGCACACTAGAAGGAAGGTCAAGTTCAGCTGTCCACTTCATCGCAGCTTCAATCTTCTGTGTGAGCCCAAGCCATCTGAGCCGTGTGCAGCCCATCCGCCCGGTGGAAGAATCGCGAAGCATCCACCCGGCATCCCGCGATTCCAGCATCCCACGATCTTCAGCCTTCCGCAGATTCGCGCATGCCGGATGTCTGCCAGATAGCCGTTCGCGAGCAACTCCATCCAAGCGCCAGCAGTCCGATCCTCCCTACGACCAACCCGTCCGCGAGCCGGCTCCATCTCCGCATTCCGTTTGCGAGCGTCCACTGCTTCCGGATTAGCATCTCATCTACATCTCAGCCTTCTGCGCATCAAATCTCCCAAGCTTCCACGTTCACAGCGCGTCCCAGCTTCCATCTCAAGCTCCATCCGACTTCATCGCAGCAGTCACGTCCGAGTTCCTCACGAGCGCATGCCTCATCCGCACCTCATCCCAGCAAAGATCCAGCTTTCGATCCGTGATTCCAGCATCCGTGATCAACATCCGTCCACCTCTTCTGGATTCACAGCAAATCAGAATCCCATCGCGCGTCCAAGGATCTGCTGCTCATCCGATTCTTCCGGATCCACGCTCATTCCTTCCGATCCAGTCCACCCAGCATCCACGAGCCTCCCAGATTCCGCTTCTCCCGCGAGTGATTCTCCCACGTCCAGATCTCACACGTTGGAGCATCCCGCATCCCCTGCTTCTGCGATAGAACAGCAGCGAATCCCAGGATCTGTGAAGCTTCCCAGCAACCGTGATCCCGTGATCCACGCCCCAGATCCATCGGGTCCGCTCATCTCCACCGCGTGTGAGAAGGGGATCGACGCCAGCTTGATATATACCTCTCGGCTGGGTGAGAAAAGAGGAGGAGAGTCCCATTCGGAAAAAAAACAGAGGAGCTCTTGTTATTCAAAGAAAGAAAAAAAAGGGAAACAGAGCATGCTCTGTTTCCAAAAAGAATAGAAAAAAGAAAAGAAAAGAGGGGAGTTTTCTTTTATGTTAATGGAGGGCTGATTTCTTACGTGAAGGGTGATGGAGGAACCTTTGATGTATTGCTTTCTTTGAAGTAAATTCCTGACCTTTGCTCTTATTGATTTATATTTTTAATATGTTATGGGTTCTTGCATAACTATTTTTGTAGATAGATTTTTAATGGTTTATGTTTATTGGCACATGGACTGCTTTAGTATTTGATTTGTCGTGTGATGTAATAGGCACGATGATGCTTAGAAATAGAGTTCATATGTCCATAAAATATATTCCATGTTTTTATCTATTCTATTTTTACAAGAATCGCAGGATTTTTCTTGAATGCAATATTATCAGGGAGATTCCAGATCCCTAACCATTTTATTTGATTGAACTTTGTTTATTGATCTATTATTCTCTGCTTTTAATTTTTAAAAATCAAATATAATTTTTAATCCCAACAATTTATTGAATTAATTAATCTAAAAATCTATATTAAATAATCTCATATATATTTCGTTTCCTAAGGATTCGACTCGGACTTCCGAGAATTTACTACTTATGCGATTCTCCTATAACTTGGGAGATTAGTTTCGCGAAAGCAATTTTGCGAGTGCGTCAAGTTTTTGGCGCCGTTGCCCGGGCGAATGGCTGATTTATTAGTATAATTTTAGATTTAATTAGTACTTTAGTAGTTAGTCTTTTTCTTTCGAAAATAAAAAAAAAAAATTCTTTACTGTTGTTTTTTTTTTATTCCCCTGCACAGTCTGCATCAAACTCTGATATCAAAGTAATTAATCGTCTGATTGAAGTCAAATTTGGTCGTCAGGTGCAGGACCTTGTGTTTCTTTCATCTAAACGGTCTGATTGACATCTGAGACCTTTAAGACCATTAGATTAATACGAAACCTTGCTTCTTTCTGATTTTAAATTTTCTGCATTTAATTGTTTTAGAATCAGAAATTTTATTGTTATCATATCTCATTAACCCTTGTTGCTAATTGAAAATTTAAAGAAAAAAAACTTTAAGAAAGATCGAGGGTGATATTCAAAAATTAAAAAAAAAAGAGAAAAACCTAAAATTTCAAATTTCAAATTTCAGAATTCAAATTTCAAACTTCAACTCATAAAATTTTAAAAAGAAATAAATAATTTGCTTGATCACTTATTTAATGAAATTAATGTCATGTCATAAACATTAAAAAAAAAATCTCTCTTGATATAAGGCATTAGTATAAAATATTCTATAAGGGCTGAACCCATTTAAAAAAGATAAGGTCGGCATTTCATCACTCGTCCTTAGCCCAAAAATCACCCCCATTGCATAAATATCCTAAGCTTAACTAAAATCAACTAGACGTTGGCCCCTAAGGACATTCGAGCTCAATAGGACGAAGAACCACCGAAAGTTGCACCAATTTCGCTCTGTGCTTAGTTGATGTCCTAGGCAAGCTTTGTCCCTATAAGGGGAGAATAGTTCATCTGTTCGAGGCAAGTGGATTTTAAGTGGGACCTTTGCGAACGCATCGTGACCCCTCCCACTTACCTAGGAGCTTACCTGGTCAACTCAGTTCATTACCACCCGGATTGGAGGCTTAGTGCCCTCTTCAAACCAGTTAGGAGCTGTCTAGAAATTTAAGAAAAACATTAGAAATTGAGGTGTAATGTTTAGTTGCATGTTTGATTGTGAATAGATTTTTGTTTTAGGATGTCGTTTTAGGGTATCTTTAGTTGGTACTTATATTTATATATATATATTTTTTAAATAAAACATAAAAAAATTTAAATTTAATTAAATTTTGTATGCTAGGTTGGAATAGGGACGACACCGGTCGATTAAGTCGTACAACTTTAGATCATCCCTTAGGACTTATCCTTGAAATTCCTTCGCAGCATCTCACACCTTGTGAGATGGCAAATTTTCCTGATGATGTAGGAAGTCACCATGGTGATGAAGGTAGACCCCCAGTTATGACACTTCGACAATACTTACATCCCACTAGGACTAGTCAACCTTCATGCATGATTATTCCTGAAAATGTAGGACACTTTGAAATCAAACTAGGAGTAATTCAATTGCTGCCCAAGTATCATGGAATGAAATCCGAGAACCCTTATCTTCACCTTAAGGATTTTGAGGAAATTAGCATCACATTTAGAGTGCTAAATGTATCGGAAGACGTCCTTAAATTGACCTTGTTTCCTTTTTCCTTAAAGGATAAAGCCAAAACATGGCTGAACTCCTTGAGACCTAGATCGCTAGGAACATGGCATGATATGCAAAGAGAATTCCTGAAAAAATTCTTTCCTGCACAAAGGACTAACTTTTTGAAAAGGCACATTAGTAATTTTCAATAAAAAGACCATGAAATATTTTATGAATGCTGGGAGAGATTTAAAGATTTGCTTCTCTCTTGTCCTCATCATGGGTTTGAAACATGGAGAACCATTAGTTTCTTTTACGAAGGGTTGTCTCCATAGTTAAAACAATTTATAGAGACTATGTGCAATGGTCTATTTTTGGAAAAGCAACCCGATGAGGCATGGGACTATTTAGATTCTCTCGCAGAGACTGCACAATTATGGGATACAGGGGATAGAGTGAATAAACCCTTACCTAAGCCTACTAGCGTTGGACATGGGGGCCTTTACAACCTTAGTGTTGGGTTTCCCAGTGCCCTAGGGCGCAGCGGAAGATACGGGATTATAAAATTTTCTTATAAAACCCATTATATGAAACCATAATAAGCCAAGATCGCCTTAATAGTATAACCAAATAATGTAGAAAATATAATCTTGGTATAGAAGAATACCTATCACGCTATATCCAATATGACTGAAGATGTCCTAAGGTGCCCAAATGTTCACCCTCCGATGTTGATCCACACAGGAATGGGTTCAAGACTCTAGCTCTACCAAAACTTGATTCTAATTGTTCAATCCTTCCAAAGGATTTAATTGGCTGATTTTTCTTCACTTCCTTCTTCCTTTCTACCTCTAAAATATTCACTAGCCTTTTTGTCCTAAAGAAGACCCTCTTGTCTTGGGTTAGGACAAAAGAGAGAGGCTTGTAAGAAAGAAGGGATAAGGGAGAGAGAAGGAGAGGCTTTTTTTGGATGATCTTTAGCACCCCAAAGCACCTCCTTATTTATAAGAGATGGAGGGATGTATCATAAAGGGATGCATCCCATCCACACACCTCATCATGATGAGGCATGTGCCAAGAGAGGCATCCCATCATGATGGGGTGCTAAGGAGAAGGGTGTATCAACTTCTTTCTCATGTCTCCCTCTTAAATCCTGATGATCCAAGGGCCCAAATGCAGTGAACCAAAGCCAATGGTCTAGATCTAGGCACCATCTAATGGTCCAGATCAAGGCATCATCATCCAGGGTGCCATCCGATGGTCCAGAAGCAAGATGCCATCACCGATGGTCCAGATTCAGGCGCTGAGCAACGGTCCAGATTTTTCATCCAGAGAGCCATCCAGTGGTCCAGATTCAGGCACTGAGCAATGGTCCAGATCTTTCATCCAGAGAGCCATCCAGTGGTCCAGATTCAGGCGCTAACCAGTGGACCAGATCCTTCATCCAGGAAGCCATCCAATGGTCTAGATGAAGGCACCAACCAGTGGACCAGATCCTTTATCCAGGAAGCGATCCAATGGTCCAGAAGTGAAGGCCCTATCAAACCCAATCCAATTGGGTTTAACCAACTTAAAGAAAACATTAAACCTAATCAAATCAGGTCTAATTAAAGCCAAATGGGTTCCAACTCTTGGCTAACCCATATTAGGTCATGATCTAATCATATTAGATCAACCTAACCTAAGAATCAGATTCGAATTTAATTTGAATCAGGAGCTAGGGTTTGCAACACGTGCTAGCATGTTCATCTTGCAAACATGATCTAATCCAATTAGACCCTTGATCAATTCCCTTGTGTGTGACTGTTCGTCCTTTCCTGTCTACCTAAAAATATGCTAGACAGATCGTTGTTAGAACCGACGAACAAAGTTTAAATTTAATTTACTCTTACCTGTTTTACTCGAAGAATAGTGGTCGTAAGAGGTCGATCCACAGGGAGGCGATTGGAGTTGCATAAAAATTAGAACGTTCACTCGGATTTGAAATCGATTTTGAATGACAAAAGTAAAACATTATTGTGAGGGATGTTGATAGATTCTCTAGTCTACCGGAGAATGATTTTTAATTAAAATTAACTAGAAGACATGTACTTAGATTCAAAAAGCATTTATATATTTAATGGAAAAGAAAAGTTTTTGCATAAATTAAATTGGATGAACTAAGAAGATTGAAGTGAACCCAAATTGCATAGAGGAAGATTTAATGTATTGCATAAAAAAAAGAAGAAAGATTACAGAATTTGGAGAACGGAAATTAAAAATAATAGAATTAAAAACTTTAGCATAAATAGATCTCTCTATTAAACTAAAACTAAAAACCCCAAGACAACATGCTCTCAAAATAAAACTCTTACTAAAAACATTGCTCTCAATCAAAAATAAAAATAATAAATAAGAACAACATGATACCCAAAACAGAACGATTAAACACCAATTAAAAAGTATAACCTTTAAAAGAAAAACAACTAAAAAAAAAAAAAAACAAAAGAAATGTAATGCTCTGTTTTCAAATATGAAAACAGAGCACTACTGCCGATCCTTTCTTCTTCCTCTCGCTCGACTTCTCCTCCCTCCTCTGTTCTTTGGCCTTCACCCGCACACCGAGCTCTCTCGCCCTCCTCCTCTTCTTATAGCCGCGGACGGAGCCTGATGCGGAAGGTGGGTGGCAGACGCGGATGGAAGGTGGGGACGCGCAAGAGGCGGACGGGCGAGGGATTCCCTCTTCTCCCCTCTTCTTCGCACTGGGTGAGCTGGAGGATGCCGTGGAAGATGGATACGGGGGAGACGCGGTGAGGACGCGGTGAAGGCTGTAGTGGCGGGATCGCTGGCATGCGGTGGTGTTCTTTCCTTCTTTGGGTGTCGGCTTGGGAGCGGGATCGACGGGGACGCGGGCTGGTGAATTCCTTCTCCCCTTCTTTCGCACGGGATCACGGATGAGAGGCGCGCTTGGATCGGGAGCAAGGGAAGGGCGGTGATGCGGCTTGGATTTTCCTTTCCCTCGTAAGATGGGAGCTGGGAGTCCAATTAGTCATATAGATAAAAAAATAGTATGATATGAAATTTGGCTTGTAGATGGGTCATCTATCCTGGCTGGAGGTCAAGTGCAATTCTTTCAAGTCATGGGTCACCCAGCACCTTATAGTTGCACATAGCCAATTTAGATTTGCCCAAAATTATTTTCCAAAACACAAAAGAAATGGACCGATTCGGACCCAAACCCGACTCGGACCGAACCCGACTCGGACCCGATTTGAAGTCAAATTTGTACTCAATGTGCATTTTATCTCTAATTTATACTAATCTATGTTAAACCAAATATAATATTAATCTAGTGAATTTATCATTATCGGTTAACAATAACACTATTTTAGTAACATGTAGGTCGCACTTTTGTGCTCTCATCACACCCCCAACTAGCTTATTGCTAGTCTCTAGCAATTCAGTGCGAAAATGATAAAATGAGAGAGCAAAAGTGTTATTTATTATATAAATATCTAAGATAAATACTCACTTTCGTAGAGCATTACGATTGCACTTAGCATGTGCAACAAGCCGTTAAACCCCTAGGTTACCCTAGGGACGAGTGTTGTCTCGTGAGGGTTTGCAGTGAAGTTACCCACAAACTTCATCAGTCAGGGATTTCCAAATTTTAACTCGAAATTTGAACAAGTATTACTGTATGAAACTAGAATTGCAAGGACAATAGAGACTTGTTGTTATCATATTTAAACAGACTCTAACTCAAATTTCATTACACCCCATCTATCTGCTAACAAGTCAAGAATGTAGTGAGGTGCAAGATAGTATCATATAAATGAGTGGCTTTTACTTTACTTCCAACATGATTACTTTAGTTTTCAAGACTTTCTAGAGTTAAATGGTAATGAACACCCCGGATTTATTTATTCATTTTTTTTTCAGACTGAGTGCTAAGAAGAATGACTTGTGCAATATCTAGCCTTATTAAGCTTTCTAGCTAACCCATGTAGCGAGTGTTAGGCCAATGACTCCCGATCCAGATGGCTCAGGGCACTAGGTGTAGAGACACCCTAACAGGCTTAATAACTCAGGTTAACTAGGCTTCAAGGCCAAATTAGTCACTCAGAGTTTAATCTCAATCATCCTCACCTTTTTACGCGAACACTCGCTGCTTGCCAGGCAGGAGGCCCGGTTACTCAGTGAGAAGACTTAAATTAAACTCATTATTTTATTTTATTTTTTTTTTTTTTTTTTTTTTTTTGGTTAGGCTAGGGTGTTCATCACACATATAACTCTAAATTATCCCAAAAATTAAAAGTATTCATATTAGTCGTAAGTTTACATACCCCACTATTCATGTGCTTACGTGTAGGTGCTAACTCATCTTGTATCATGTTAGCAGAAGATAGGTGGGATGAAAACTTAAGCTAGAACTGCTATCATATTTCTTAACTCAAAGCTATTGTCAGAGCAATTCCTAGTTTGTACAGCCAAAAAGATTAGAGTTTGAGTTAAAAATTTGAAATCCCCTTTTTTTATTATTTTTTTGAAATTTTAATAATTTTTTTTAATAATTTTTTTTAATTGCAAAAATATTCTCTCCTTTTTTTTTTTTGAAGAAAAATCAAAAATATTCTCACCCCCATACCTAAATCTAACATTGTCCTCAATGTTAAAGAAAATTTAAAGCAGTAAGAGGACAGAGGAGAAGGTACCTGATATGGGCGGGTAAATTGGGGCAAAATACCCCCAAACCTGCATTTTTTTTTTTTTTGAGAATATTTACATGTTGGGTTGCCTCCCAAGAGCGCTAAGTTTTATGTCTTCAGCCAGACAATTCTAATTCATTCATGATAAACAGGGTCGGTCAGAAGTGTCTCCTCAACTTCTGGACTCAGATACTCAAGGTATGGTTTTAAACGATGTCCATTGACTTGAAAGGACCTACCATCCTTGGTATTGCATATTACTACTGCACCATGCGGGTGCACTTTCTCTACTGTGTATGGGCCAGTCCAGCGAGATTTAAGTTTTCCAGGGAATAGATGTAATCGAGAATCATATAGAAGGACTTTTTGTCCTTGGTGAAATTCCTTACGAATGATCATTTTATCATGCATGATCTTCATGCGATCTTTGTACTTCTTGGCACACTCGTAAGCATCGTTTCTAATTTCTTCAAGCTCATCGAGTTGAAGCTTCCTATGTTCTCCTGCTTTGTCAAGATCGAAATTTAAATGTTTAATAGCCCAATAGGCCTTGTGCTCTAACTCAACAGGTAAATGGCAGGCCTTGCCATAGACAGTTCTATATGGAGACATTCCAATTGGTGTTTTGTAAGCCGTCCGATATGCCCACAGTGCATCTGTTAGCCTAAGAGACCAATCCTTTCGAGATGTATGAACAGTTTTTTCAAGGATGGTCTTGATCTCCCGATTGGAAATTTCGACTTGTCCACTTGTTTGTGGATGATATGGTGTACTGACCTTATGATTAATGTTGTACTTTCTCATAAGGGCTTTAAAGATTTTATTACAAAAATGTTTCCCCCCATCACTAATGATAGCACGAGGGGTGCCAAAACGAGCAAAGATAGATTCTTTAAGGAACTTGATCACCACTTTGTGATCATTGGTCTTACACGCGATAGCCTCAATCCATTTTGATACATAGTCAACTGCCACAAGAATGTACTGATGCCCAAACGACATAGGAAAAGGACCCATAAAATCAATACCCCAAACATCGAAAATTTCTATAATTAAGATAGGGTTCAGGGGCATCTCATTCTTTCTCGAAAGTTTTCCTAATCGTTGACATCGATCGCAAGATTTACAATAGTCATGCGCATCTCGAAAAAGTGTGGGCCAATAAAATCCGCACTGCAAAACTTTTGCAGCAGTTTTCTTCCCACTAAAATGACCACCACAAGCATGGTCATGACAAAAGAAAAGGACATTCCTTTGATCGTGTTCAGGGATGCATCGTCTAATGATTTGATCAGGACAGTATTTGAACAAGTATGGTTCATCCCAAAAATACCACTTCACACGAGCTAGGAAGCGAAATTGTTCCTGTTTGGTCCAAGAGCTGGGCATTTGTTCAGTAACAAGGTAGTTGACTATGTCAGCATACCATGGAACATTGGTGTGGGAAATCATCATTAGTTGTTCATCCGGAAAAGTTTCGGATACAGGTAAGGATTCCGCAGATGACTCAACAATCAGTCTGGACAAGTGGTCAGCTACTACATTTTCAGATCCCTTTTTATCTCGAATTTCGAGATCAAATTCCTGGAGCAATAGGATCCAACGAATGAGCCTCGCCTTAGCATCCTTCTTTGTGAGAAGGTACTTAAGGGCGGCATGATCAGAATAAATAAGGACCTTGGATCCTATTAGATAGGGACGAAATTTGTCTAGAGCAAAGACAACAGCCAACAACTCTTTTTCAGTGGTAGAATAGTTAAGTTGGGCATCATTCAGAGTTTTGCTCGCATAGTGAATCACATGGGGAAGCTTCCCCACTCGCTGACCTAGGACGGCACCTATTGCATAATCGGATGCGTCACACATGATTTCAAATGGCAGACTCCAATCAGGGGACCTTATGATGGGTGCTGAGGTTAGTTCAGACTTTAGTCTTTCGAAAGCAGTTATACAAATTGGCGAAAAATTAAAAGTAGCATCTTTCGCCAACAAATCGCATAAGGGTTTCGACAATTTACTGAAATCCTTGATAAAGCGGCGGTAAAAACCCGCATGCCCTAAAAAGGATCTGACTTCCCTAACAGTCTTAGGAGGTGGCAATTTAGCAATTAATTCTACTTTGGCCTTATCCACCTCAATTCCTCTTTGTGACACAATGTGTCCCAAAACAATACCTGATTGGACCATAAAATGACATTTTTCCCAGTTAAGAACTAAATTTTTCTCTTTACATCGTTCTACAACAAGGGTCAAGTGATGCAAACATTCATTAAAGTTAGATCCGAATACAGAAAAGTCATCCATAAAAACTTCTAAAAATTTCTCCACCATGTCGGAGAAAATACTCATCATACACCGCTGGAATGTAGCCGGTGCATTACATAACCCAAAAGGCATGCGACGATAGGCAAAAGTACCATAAGGACAGGTGAATGTGGTTTTCTCTTGATCCTCACGTGCAATTGGTACTTGGTTATATCCAGAATAACCATCAAGAAAACAGTAATGAGAGTGGCCAGCTAGACGTTCTAACATTTGATCAATGAAGGGTAGTGGGAAGTGGTCTTTCCTAGTCATGGCGTTAAGCTTCCTATAGTCGATGCATACTCGCCATCCCGTTTGGACTCGAGTAGGGACTAACTCATTGTGATCATTTTTCACCACAGTGATGCCAGACTTTTTAGGTACGACTTGAACTGGGCTTACCCACTGACTATCAGAAATAGGATATATAATCCCTGCATCTAACAGCTTGATGACCTCGGCTCGAACTACGTCCTTCATGATTGGATTAAGTCGCCTTTGTGGTTCTCTAGAAATTTTTGCATCTTCTTCTAGATGGATTTTATGTTGGACCACAGAAGGACTAATCCCCTTAATATCAGCTATAGACCAACCGATAGCTTCCTGATTCTTCCGAAGGATACTTAACAACTTCTCTTCCTGTTCTTTAGTTAGATTCGATGCAACTATAACAGGTAAGGTCTTGTTTCCCCAAAAATGCATACTTCAAGTTTTCGGGAAGGTCTTTGAGTTCTAGTTGTGGAGGTTTGACATTGATGACTAGCTGAGATTCAAATAGGCAATGATTCAAACTTGGTGGCCCATCTGCTAGTATCCATCACAGGAATGGAATCTAAATGCATTAACCTCTGATTGACTCTCAATCTTGACCAAAATTAGCCAAACATCTTTCTAATGGGTCAGAATAACTCGACTCTTCAAGAACTGCTTAATTTTTCAATCATGTGAATTTCTTCCAAATCGTCCATCTCAGTGGTTGACTTACTACTGAAAACATTGAGCTGGACAGTCATGTTCCCAAAGGCTAGAGTCATTATTCCATTTCGGCAACTAATCACAGCATTTGAAGTGGCCAAAAATGGTCTACCAGGATCACCGGGATGTGACTTTCTGGATTTTTTACTGGTTCAGTTTCAAGGACTACAAAATCCACAGGGTAGTAAATTCATTAACTTTTTACAATCACATCCTCCACAATTCCTTTGGGATACTTCACAGTCCTATCTGCTAAATGACAAAGAATGTTTGTGGGCTTTAATTCCCCCAAACTAGTTCGGGTGTAGACAAGAATAGGGTAATAGGTTTACACTTGCTCCTAGGTCTAATAGGGCTCTCCGAATGATGGTTCTCTCCTATTTTAATTTCAACAGTGGGGCAACCAGGGTCCTTGTATTTTGGGGCAATCTGTTGTTGAATAAGAGATGAGGTTGTGCCAGCCATTCACAGCTTGCCTAGGAATCTGGTTTTCCTTTTCAGCGTGGTTAGAGTCTTTTAAGAATTTTGTATAGGAGGGGATCTGTCTGATGGCATCTAGGAAGGGTAAATTTATTTGAACATTTTTAAAAGACTTCCATGATTTATCGTACTGAGATTTTTCTTTGAGTCTTGTAGTCTACTAGGAAAGGGAGCCTTAGGTGTGTAAGTTTCTATTGGTTTCTCCTCTATTCCTTGTTTCCCTGTTCTTGTGCCTTTTTCTGGGTGGGATTTGGTTCATGCTTTCTTCTTTTTCTTGCACAGGAAGTTGGACTTTGTTGTCCACTTGCTTGCCAGACCGTAAAGTGGTAATTGCCTGGACTTCATGGGTAGGGTTTCCATTAGAATCAATCGAAACTGGCCTTTCGGCCCTTGATTCTGTTGTTACTAGGGTTAGTACTGGCTGACTGGGCAATTCACCTCTCTTCCTATCCCCTAGAGAGTTAGCTATTTGGCTCAGACTAACCTCAAGTTTTGCAATTGCTTGCGCATGGAATTGATTAGTCTGGGTTGAGCTATGTTGGTCTGTTGTTGCTGTTGGATGAAGTCTTGTTGCTGCTTCATCATGTTAGCCATCATGGCTTCTAATGATGTAGTTGCTGAGGGATAGGGCACTATAAGTAGGAATAGGTGGAGCCAATGATTGGTTTATTGTGATGACCTATCCTAGGAAAATTCTTCTGAAAACCTGGTGGACCACCTTGATGCTGAATAGGTTCATTTTGCTTGTATGAAAATTTGGGTGGAACCTATTATCAGGGTGGTAGACTGGCTGAATGAATTGGGAGTGGGCTTCTTGAAGGCACTATATGAGTTAAGAGCATTTGCCTGTTCAGCCTTAATGTTGGGTAAACTAGGACAACACTCCACTAGATGCTCAGAACTATTACACAAGATACATAAACTATGTGACTGGTGATCCACTTTCATGATGGGATTTAACTCTTTATATGAACTCGGACTAGTGGAAACAGTGAAAGCATCAAACTTTTTGCTTAAGTTGTTCATTCCAGTCACCAGATTGGACATGATATTTTTGAGTTCTGGGTCTGCTTTCATTTCATAATTACCCGATTTTCTAGACCCGAACTCATCTATATTTGTTTCCTCACCATAGCTACTCCAATTTTGGGCGTTTTCAGCTAAGTCAACAAGAAATTCATAGGCTTGATCCGGGGTTTGGTTCATGAACCTACCCTTGTGCATGGACTCAATCATGTTTCTATGTGCTGGAGGTAGTCCTTTATAAAAGAAATGGACCAGATCAGCCTTATCAAGCCCATGGTGTGGGCATTTGACCAACAAGTCATGGAATGTTTCCCAAAGTGGGAAATTCCTCCTCCGATTTTCCTCTAAAAGTTCTGATTGCATCCTTAATTTTTTCAGTTTTTACCATGGGATAGAACTTAGCCATGAACTTCCTAGATAGTTGTTCCCATGATGTGATGGAATTTGAAGCTAGGGAATACAGCCATGCAGCAGCACGATCCTCTAAAGTCATGGGAAATAACCTTAATTTAATACCCTCTTCATCTAAATTTTGATTTCTAAACGTTTGACAAATTGTCAAAAATTTGTTTAGATGAATGTAGGGTTGTTCACTCTCGAACCCATGAAACTTGGATAACATGTTTATTGTTACAGCCCGAATCTCGAATTGGGCTGCATTATTAATTGGTAATACTATGCAAGTAGGGGACTAGCGGATGCGGGTGCAAACAATTCATTTAGGGTTCTAATGTGTTCACCCATGTAGAGATCGACGGTTGGTTTACAGTTCGCAGGTTGTGATGAAAAGTTCTTTCAATCTCAGGATCAAATGGGGTTAACTTATCCCTTAATGACCTTCTACCATGCATACATTTTCCACAACTTAATTAGATTCGACTCCTACAATGAACGAAATCCTAAAAGAAGAGAAGGGCTAGACACAGATGACCACAACCAACACCACACAACAATTTGACCCTATTAGTCTTAGAACTAAGTGAGGTTTAGTAGCTTCTTAAATCTAGTTGCACAGAGATGTATCAGGTTAAAAAGTTCCTGAAATTCTCTCCTAGATTAGACAGCTCCTAATCTCCCTTTCAGATTAAGCTTGAGCTTACCAGTTAAGCAATCCAGTAATCAGTGACCAGGAAAGTCCCAGGGTGTGTGGTGGTGCCAGAAGGGATACACCGATACCACAATACCCGTAACAGTTCTCACTGTTGTAAAACTTTCCTAGACATCACTAATTACTAAATTCTCACTGGAGTGGCTTTCAGCTGCTTCTTTCCAAGAGCCTAATTGAGCTCGAAAACCCTAAGGCCAACGTCTAATTTGATTTTAATTTAATTTGGCTTAGGATAAGTATGCAAGGTGGTGATTTTTGGGCTAAGGACAGGTAATGACTTCCCGACCTTATCTTTTTAATGGGTTTGCCCTTAATTACTTTATGCAAATGCTTAATACTAAATGCAACAAATAATCAATGGTTTTTTTTTAAAAGTTTATGCAGTGTCATTAGGTTGTACTGATTAAATGAGCAAGCAATTTTTTTATTTTTTTATTTTTCTTAATTTTTTTAATTTATGTTGTTTTTTTTTAATTTTTAATATAGGAATAACTTGAATGTAAACTAAAACTAATCCTTATGCGTCAGTCAATCTCCGAATGCCCGTTGAATAAGCTCTGGAGATTACTCCGTGAGGAGCCCCAATAGAGGTATGATCACCTCGGGGGATTGCGCCTTATCAATTACTAGCAAAAATAATATAGATTTTTTTTTTTAAAAAAATTTTATTATTTTTTTTTGAATTTTTTTTAATATATTTTTTTTAAAATTTAAATTTAAATTTCAAATTTCGAATTTCAGAATTCAAATTTGAATTTAAATTTTTGAATTTTTGAATTTTGAAATATTATATATATATATATATTTTTTTTTTTTGAAATTTTTTTTTCGAATTTCAAATTTCAGAATTTAATAACTACGAAATTATTAACTGAAAATAATCAAAATAATAAAAATAAAAACTTACTACCGGAGTGCGTTCATTCCGGACATCCAAAATCCAATTTGATCTTCGTGATCGTTCTTGCTTCTCGATTTGCCTCCCCGGCAACGGCGCCAAAATTCTGTTCGTCCTTTCCTGTCTACCTAAAAATATGCTAGACAGATCGTTGTTAGAACCGACGAACAAAGTTTAAATTTAATTTACTCTTACCTGTTTTACTCGAAGAATAGTGGTCGTAAGAGGTCGATCCACAGGGAGGCGATTGGAGTTGCATAAAAATTAGAACGTTCACTCGGATTTGAAATCGATTTTTGAATGACCAAAGTAAAACATTATTGTGAGGGATGTTGATAGATTCTCTAGTCTACCGGAGAATGATTTTTAATTAAAATTAACTAGAAGACATGTACTTAGATTCAAAAAGCATTTATATATTTAATGGAAAAGAAAAGTTTTTGCATAAATTAAATTGGATGAAACTAAGAAGATTGAAGTGAACCCAAATTGCATAGAGGAAGATTTAATGTATTGCATAAAAAAAAGAAGAAAGATTACAGAATTTGGAGAACGGAAATTAAAAATAATAGAAATTAAAAACTTTAGCATAAATAGATCTCTCTATTAAACTAAAACTAAAAACCCCAAGACAACATGCTCTCAAAATAAAACTCTTACTAAAAACATTGCTCTCAATCAAAATAAAAATAAATAAATAAGAACAACATGATACCCAAAACAGAACGATTAAACACCAATTAAAAATATAACCTTTAAAAGAAAAACAACTAAAAAAAAAAAAAAACAAAAGAAATGTAATGCTCTGTTTTCAAATATGAAAACAGAGCACTACTGCCGATCCTTTCTTCTTCCTCTCGCTCGACTTCTCCTCCCTCCTCTGTTCTTTGGCCTTCACCCGCACACCGAGCTCTCTCGCCCTCCTCCTCTTCTTATAGCCGCGGACGGAGCCTGATGCGGAAGGTGGGTGGCAGACGCGGATGGAAGGTGGGGACGCGCAAGAGGCGGACGGGCGAGGGATTCCCTCTTCTCCCCTCTTCTTCGCACTGAGTGAGCTGGAGGATGCCGTGGAAGATGGATACGGGGGAGACGCGGTGAGGACGCGGTGAAGGCTGCAGTGGCGGGATCACTGGCATGCGGTGGTGTTCTTTCCTTCTTTGGGTGTCGGCTTGGGAGCGGGATCGACGGGGACGCGGGCTGGTGAATTCCTTCTCCCCTTCTTTCGCACGGGATCACGGATGAGAGGCGCGCTTGGATCGGGAGCAAGGGAAGGGCGGTGATGCGGCTTGGATTTTCCTTTCCCTCGTAAGATGGGAGCTGGGAGTCCAATTAGTCATATAGATAAAAAAATAGTATGATATGAAATTTGGCTTGTAGATGGGTCATCTATCCTGGCTGGAGGTCAAGTGCAATTCTTTCAAGTCATGGGTCACCCAGCACCTTATAGTTGCGACATAGCCAATTTAGATTTGCCCAAAATTATTTTTTAAAAACACAAAAGAAATGGACCTGATTCGGACCCAAACCCGACTCGGATCCGAACCCGACTCGGGCCCGATTTGAAGTCAAATTTGTACTCAATGTGCATTTTATCCTTAATTTATACTAATCTGTGTTAAACCCAAATATAATATTAATCCAATAAATTTATCATTATCGGTTAACAATAACACTAATTTTAGTAACATGTAGGTCGCACTTTTGTGCTCTCATCAGTGACCCATTGGGTTCCTTATCTTAGCCAGCAGTAGGTGCAGGTGCAAGTTGACCTAACCTGATTAGAATACCTCTAATCCAATTTAGGTTCAATTTAGTGCTAAACCTGACTTAGCAATCAGAACCTTTCTGATGCTTTGATCTAATCAAACTCTTTGATCCGATCAACCCACAAGACATGATTGACGTCTAGCAATGTATCATGTCTACCCGAAAGATGAGGAATGTATTGGACAAATCCAAACATACCCTTCAGTGGCAAGTTACTGTGCAATCAATCCTCAGTCATACTACATCCGAATAAGTGCATGAGTATGGATCAATATCAAACTCAATCACTTATTCATGTCTCTCTCAATCTTTTATTGATAATTGCAAACATGAAACATTAGAAACTCTTTCTAATATTCATTTTGCTTTGATCAAAGGCTTTCTGAATCATCATAAGATTGAGTAAGTAGGATGTTTCCTTCTCTTACTAGAAGTGACTGATTCCTTGTTGACCACTCACAATCTTCGTACAAAATCCACCATATCCAAAATACCCCGTACACAACGGCAATGTCGTGAATGAGGGTAAACAAAACATAGCTTCAAGTGCACAAGGTTACCATGGTATGCTCAGGTCTAAGGATCACTTGCACAACTCCCACTAATGAGAACCATCTTTTGATAATTAAGTAAGAATCCATAAGATGTTGCTCATGGCTGGTCATTTCAGTGAACTCATTCCTCTAATGAGCACCCACATCTTTTGTATTAGTGTCTCACACAAGTGATTGTGAGATCAATCATTCCTCTACATTGAGCATGACATAAGTTGTGCCAGTCTTTCCGGTAATATTGATCCCCGACTCAATATACCAATTGACTGGAAATATTCTAAATTAGGGATTTTAGGATTTTAGGTCTCACTGGTATGATCTCATCATAACCCTAAAACAATGTCCTTAATTTATGGGGTTCATCATCCAATAATAAAATAGATAAGCAGCAAATGATGAAACACAAATGCCTTTTATTGATATATATCAAGTGTCAAAGTACATGATTTGAAGGATTTACAAAGAGAAACCCATCAAATGATTGGCTTATAAGGCATCTACTCTATTCAATCTCCCACTTGTACTTAAAGCCAATCGCCCTTATATTTTAACCCCATACAATCGAGGTGACGATTGAATTGCTGCTGTGGTAGAGCTTTATTAAAATGGGTCTGCTATATTGTTCTTTGTGTCTACTCGTTCAATCTTGTCGTCTTGTCCTTTCGATTATCTCTCGAACAAGATGGAAGCGTCTCAAAATGTGCTTGGATCTATGATGAGACCTTGGTTCCTTAGCCTGTGCAACAGCTCCAGTGTATCGCAATAAACTGGGACTGCCTGGCAATCTCAGGAACTACACCCAGCTCTGTGATGAACTTCTTCATCTAGACTGCTTCTTTGCAGCTTCACTAACAGCTATGTATTCTGCCTCAGTAGTTGAGTCAGCTACAGTTTGCCTGTTTGGAACTTTTCCAACTCACAGCTCCACCATTCAAAGTGAAGATATATCCAGAGATTGACTTGCTATCATCTGGATCAGATTAAAGCTAGAATCTGATTAGCCTTCTAGTTTCAATTCTGATCCTCCATAAATCAGAAAAACATCTCTAGTCCTTCTCAAGTATTTGAGAATGCTTTTCACAATTTTCCAATGATCCTCCTCGGGATCTGCCTGAAATCTACTTACCATACCCAAGGCATAAGCTACATCAGGCGCTGGTACATAACATAGCATACATGATCGACCCTACTGCTGAAGCATAGGGAATAGAAAACTCATTCTATTCCTCTCTTCAGATGTCTTAGGATGACATCTTCCTAGAGAGTTGTATGCATGTCCTATGGGTAAGAAACCTTTCTTACTTCCATCCATGCTGAACCTCTTCAGCACATTATCAATGTACCTAGATTGGGACAAACCTAGCATCCTTTTTAGATCTATCTATATAGATCCTATACCAAGTATATAGGATGCTTCACCCAAGTCTTTCATGGAAAATTTCTTTGATAACCAAGTTTTGACCGATTGCATCATTGGAACATCATTTCAATGACCAATATATCGTCCACATATATATCAGAAGACAATAGCATCCCATTAGTCTTCTTGTACACACAAGGTTCCATCTATATTTTTAATGAAGCCAAACTGCTTTGACTATCATGTCAAAAATGGATGTTCCAACTCCTAGATGCCTGCTTTAATCCATAAATGGATTTCTTAAGCCTACATACTTGATTTGCTCTCCCTCTTGAGACAAATCCCTCTGGCTGTGTCATATAAACCTCTTCCTCAAGGTGACCATTAAGGAAGGCAGTTTTGACATCCATCTGCCAGATCTCATAAATCATAGTATGGCAGCTATAGCAAGCATAATCCGAATAGATTTTGAGCATAGCTACTGGTGAAAAAGTTTCATCATAATCAATACCTTGTTTTGCCTGAAACCTTTTGCCACTAGCCTGGCCTTGTAGGTTTCTACTTGCCATCAGCTCCTATCTTCTTCTTGTATACCCATTTGCACCCTATTGGAATCACTCCCTCAGTTGCATCAACCAAAGTCCAACACTTGGTTTGTATACAATAGAATCTATCTCGGATTTTCAATGGCGTCCAGACCATCTGTCAGAGTCCCCTACTCTTGACAGCTTCCGAATAGGTCAGAGGGTCATCGTTATCAATTGATGTGGGCTTCATCATTCTCAATGATAAATCCATACCTCTCAAATGCATTTCGCACTCTTTCTGACTTCGGAGAGGAGTAGTGTGTAGTGGTTTACCTCTTCCATGGCTACATCTGGTTGAGGATTATTATGTGTTCTCACCTTGTAGGTCTTGAACTTCATCAAGTTCAATTCTTCTATCCTTGCCCTTTTTTAAGAAAAACTTTTTTTCCAAGAAAGTGGCATGCCTAGCAACAAATCACCTTTTGTTCGATAGGATATAGAAGATATATCCTAAATCTGTCTTTAGGATAACCTACAAATGTACACTTGTCGATCTAAGCACTTAGCTTATGTCCAAATTTCTTTTGACATAAGCATGGCAACCCCATATCTTAAGATACTTAAGATTAGGTTTCTTTCCTTTCCATATCTCATATGGAGTGCTAGATACAGACTTAGATGGTACTCTATTAATACTAATGCAGCAGTTTCTAGGGCATGTCCCAGAAGGAAATTGGAAGATTTGTGAAGCACATCATGGATCGTACCATATCTAATAAGGTACGATTCCTTCTTTCAGCTACACCATTTAATTGTGGCGTATATGGAGGTGTCCATTCAGAGAGTATACCCTTTAAATTTAAGATAGTCTAAAAATTCACTAGAAAAGTATTCTCCCTCCTCGATCAGATCGAAGGATTTTAATACACTTTCCAGTTTATTTTTCGACCATACTTTGATACTCTTTAAATTTATCAAAGCTTCAGATTTATGTTTCATTAGATACAACAAAACCGAACCTTGATAAGTCATCAGTAAATGTGATGAAGTAAGAGTATCCATCTCTAGCTTGAGTTGACATAGGACCGCACACATCAGTGTGTACGAGTTCTAACAACTCACTTGCCCTTTCTCCATGTCCCGAGAATGGAGACTTGGTCATTTTACCCATAAGACAAGATTCACAAGTTCCTAATGATTCAAAATCATAAGGGTCAAAGAATTATCTTTATAGCAACTTATGTAACTTTGTCTCACTAATATGACCCTAATCGGTAATGCCAGAGGAGGGTATTATTAATATTTTCTCTTTTTCTTTTATTATCTTTGCCAATATGAAACATAACATTATTAAGACATAATACTAAAAGACCATTTTTCATAGTGCCATGACAATAATACTCATTAGATAAAGAAATAGAGCAACCATTGCTCTTTCCATTTATTTCGAATCCTTTCTTAAGCAACAAAGGAATTGAAATTACATTTTTAATGATTTTTGGCATTAAAAATAACAGTCTTCTAGCTTCAAGAACTTTCCAGAGGGTAGCTCTAGTATGTAGGTGTCAACAGCTTCAGCCTGGATGGATTCTCCTTCAGCGCCATATAGCTCGAAGTCACCTTTCTTCAGTCTTCTAATTTTCTGCAGTCCATGCAAAGATTTGCATATGTGAGAACCACAACCGGTATCCAATACCCATAAATTAGAATCAGAAGAACTTAATGTCATATTGGCATGTAATAAAACATACCTTTTGATGCAACACTTGCATCAGGCTTCACAACTTGCAAGAAAGCTCTTGCAGTTCCTTTTCCAATGCTCCGTCTTGCCACAGTGGAAACAAGTACCGGGTCCAGAGATTTTCTTTCCCTTCTTCTTTTTGATGCGACTCTTAGGGTTTAGTTTTTTCTTTGAACCCTTGTTGCCCGACTTCTTCTTTGAGCTTCACAACAAAAAGGATTGGACCCTTGTTCTTCTTGATGTGAGACTCTGCTGTTTTCAGCATATTTAGAAGCTCAGGCAGGGAGGAATTCCAGTTTGTTCATGTGATAATTCACGACAAACTGCAAGAATGAGTCGGTAGTGATTGCAGGATCAAATCCTGACTGAGCTCACTGTCCATAGCAAAACCAAGTTGACTTAATCGAGTGATTAAGTCTATAACCTTTAAACAGTGGTCTTGCACAGACGATCCCTCGATCATTCTAGCACGGAAACAACTGTTTAGATATCTCCATATCTAGCAGTTCTTGCTCTGCTTCACCATATAACTCCTTTAAGTTAAGGAGTATGGAGTGAGTATCCATGCTATCATGCTGCCTCTGCAATTCATTATTCATAGAAGCAAGCATGATACATTTGACAGTCAAACTGTCATTTTTCCACATACGATATGTGGCCAATTCCTCCTCAGTTGCATCTTTCCCTGCTGACCCTAGGTCAGGGGTTTCAAGAATGTAGGAAAGTTTTTCTTGTGTGAGAACAATCTTTAAATTCCTCAACCAATCCACATAGTTGGGACCAGTCAATTTGTTTGTATCTAAGATACCTCTAAGTGAGAGTGAAGATGCCATTTTTGCAGAATTAATCTATAATTACAAAGAACACTAATATAAGCAGACCAATCATGATGACATGTATTCAATCAGACAAGGACTTTTATCTAATTGTTACTCCCACTATTTTTATCGATATCATAACCCTCAAGTATGATGAACGAGAAAATACTAATTTTCTTAGTGGGGTTGAGATCCAAATTCCTTATAAAAGACCTTGTGGAAATCACAACAAGCCCTTATAAGTTCAAAGGTAGGAAACTCTTTTCAATTACATCCCATGCAATTCCCAACTTTATTCTGTCCTCTAGCACACATATAGTCTTGTGGGAATCACAACAAACTATTGTGCCTAGTTAAGTCAAATCCTTCATTTTTATACAGTCATATTTGAATAATGCTGCCCTTGTGGGAATCACAACAAGGCAACATATTAAAATATGCCATATGCATCATATGCACCAAGATATTACAATATCAATCCCTAATACTAGCCTTGTGGGAATCACAACAAGCTAGCGTAGATATTGACATAATAATATCTAAGCATGAAGGAAGGACCTTTATAGTGTTATATCAGCAATTAGCTTTTCCATGGAGGTCAATCAAATAGTTGGCCAGGTAAGCAGATGGGAGGCTCTCCTTACTTAGTAAGGTCCTAATTAAATAACCACCTGTAGCCTCTTTCCTCGACACCAACTTAGTCAATTGATTCAGAATGGCTCAGCTTAAAGCAATTAACACTACGACTTAATTATGAATTTAGTGAGGGCTTTTCAAATAGTAGTATCTTACTAACATTAAGCTCAACCATAAAGGACAATCAAATAATTGGCCAGAAAAGCAGGTGGGAGGCACCCCTCACTCAGAGAGTGAGGTCCTAATTAAGTAACCACCCTGTGGCTTCCTCCTAGGACACCAACTGAGTCGATTGTTCCAGAATGGGTCAGCCCAAAGTTTTCATACTACTATATTGGTCTCATTGCACATTCTATAATTTTGCACTAGCAATTATACTATGCTACAACATGAAATATAACACTATCTCATGGCATAAACTAATCATGCATACAAACAACGAGCTATCTAATAGCATCAAGATAATAGCATGTATTATCATTTGGTTAAACTGATTAAGGGTGGCTCTGATACCACTGTTGGGTTTCCCAGTGCCCTAGGGCGCAGCGGAAGATACGGAATTATAAAATTTCTTATAAAACCCATTATATGAAACCCTAATAAGCAAGATCGCCTTAATAGTATAACCAAATAATGTAGAAAATATAATCTTGGTATAGAAGAATACCTATCACGCTATATCCAATATGACTGAAGATGTCCTAAGGTGCCCAAATGTTCACCCTCCGATGTTGATCCACAACAGGAATGGGTTCAAGACTCGAGCTCCACCAAAACTTGATTCTAATTGTTCAATCCTTCCAAAGGATTTAATTGGCTGATTTTCCTTCACTTCCTTCTTCCTTTCTACCTCTAAAACATTCACTAGCCTTTTTGTCCTAAAGAAGACCCTCTTGTCTTGGGTTAGGACAAAAGAGAGAGACTTGTAAGAAAGAAGGGATAAGGGAGAGAGAAGGAGAGGCTTTTTTCTTGGATGATCTTTAGCACCCCAAAGCACCTCCTTATTTATAAGAGATGGAGGGATGCATCATAAAGGGATGCATCCCATCCACACACCTCATCATGATGAGGCATGTGCAAAAGAGGCATCCCATCATGATGGGGTGCTAAGGAGAAGGGTGTATCAACTTCTTTCTCATGTCTCCCTCTTAAATCCTGATGATCCAAGGGCCCAAATACAGTGAACCAAAGCCAATGGGTCCAGATCTAGGCACCATCTAATGGTCCAGATCAAAGGCATCATCATCCAGGGTGCCATCCAATGGTCCAGAAGCAAGATGCCATCACCGATGGTCCAGATTCAGGCGCTGAGCAATGGTCCAGATCTTTCATCCAGAGAGCCATCCAGTGGTCCAGATTCAGGCGCTGAGCAACGGTCCAGATCTTTCATCCAGAGAGCCATCCAGTGGTCCAGATTCAGGCGCTAACCAGTGGACCAGATCCTTCATTCCAGGAACCATCCAATGGTCCAGATGAAGGCGCCAACCAGTGGACCAGATCCTTTATCCAGGAAGCGATCCAATGGTTCAGAAGTGAAGGCCCTATCAAACCCAATCTAATTGGGTTTAACCAACTTAAAGAAAACATTAAACCTAATCAAATCAGGTCTAATTAAAGCCAAATGGGTTCCAACTCTTGGCTAACCCATATTAGGTCATGATCTAATCATATTAGATCAACCTAACCTAAGAATCAGATTCGAATTTAATTTGAATCAGGAGCTAGGGTTTGCCCACGTGCTAGCATGTTCATCTTGCAAACATGATCTAATCCAATTTGACTCTTGATCAATTTCCTTGTGTGTGACCATTGGGTTCTTATCTTAGCCAGCAGTAGTGCAGGTGCAAGTTGACCTAACCTGATTAGAATACCTCTAATCCAATTTAGGTTCAATTTAGTGCTAAACCTGACTTAGCAATCAGAACCTTTCTGATGCTTTGATCTAATCAAACTCTTTGATCCGATCAACCCACAAGACATGATTGATGTCTAGCAATGTATCATGTCTACCCGGAAGATGAGGAATGTATTGGACAAATCCAAAGATACCCTTCAGTGGCAAGTTACTGTGCAATTCAATCCCTCAGTCATACTACATCCTGAATAAGTGCATGAGTATGGATCAACTATCAAACTCAATCACTTATTCATGTCTCTCTCAATCTTTTATATGATAATTCAAACAATGAAATATTAGAAACTCTTTCTAATATTCATTTTGCTTTGATCAAAGGCTTCTTGAATCATCATAAGATTAGAGTAAGTAGGATGTTACCTTCTCTTACTAGAAGTGACTGATTCCTTGTTGACCTACTCACAAACCTTCGTACAAAATCCACCATATTCAGAATACCCCGTACACAACGCAATGTCGTGAATGAGGGTAAACCAAAACATAGCTTCAAGTGCACAAGGTACCATGGTGATCTCAGGTCTAAGGATCACTTGCACAAACTCCCACTATGAGAACCATCTTTTGATAATTAAGTAAGAATCCATAAGATGTTCTCATGGCTGGTCATTTCAGTGAACTCATTCCTCTAATGAGCACCCACATCTTTGTATTAGTGTCTCACACAAGTGATTGTGAGATCAATCACCCTCTACATTGAGCATACATAAGATGTGCCAGTCTTTCCGGTAATATTGATCCCCGACTCAATATACCAATTTGTGGAGTGATTGATTAAAACCCCGTTTGATTTTGATGAGCTCAAAGCATTTGAGTTATATCGTGTGATTACTAATGAATTCAATTGAGTGTTTCAGTGAAAATCCTGCTCAAGTGTTTCTAGACATGGTTTACAGTATTTTGGATAAGTTAAGAAGTCTGCTGAACCAATGTCTGAGACTCGAGTCGACTCCCAAGTTTCACGAGTCGACTCCAAGCGTATCAAGGTCACTGGCACGAGCTCGAGTCGACTCCTAATCAGTATGAGTCGACTCCGACTGAGAACAGACAGAAGGATAGAAGAGCAGTCTTTCAGATCTGAGATTCGAGTCGACTCCAGTGGAACGCGAGTCGACTCCCAGCGGTACACAAAGAAAGAGTCAGAGAGTATTTTATGGACTCTGAGATTCGAGTCGACTCCAGTGGAACGCGAGTCGACTCCCAGCGGTGCACAAAGAAAAAGTCAGAGAGTGTTTTATGGACTCTGAGATTCGAGTCGACTCCCGCATTACGCGAGTCGACTCCAAGATTGTGCGACCATCAACAGAGAAAACCATGTTACTGCCACTGAGATTCGAGTCGACTCCCAGACAGCTCGAGTCGACACCAAGACAGCTTCACGTCAAAAGGCAGAAGACCAACTTTCGGAAACTGAGAGCCGAGTCGACTCCAAGGAAGTTCGAGTCGACTCCAAGACTGGATGAGCCAAAAGACAGAGAATCGGGAGTTCGGGCTCTGAGATTCGAGTCGACTCCCAGGACAGTCGAGTCGACTCGAGAGGGCAAAATTCAAATTTGTATCCACGGTCTACAGAGGAAAAGCCGACTCCAAAATTGCCAGGTCAGCGCCAGAAGTTGGCGAGTCGACTCCGGGCCAAGACGAGTCGACTCCCAGTCGTGACGGCAACTTTAATTCAAACTTGGAACAGTTGCCGAGTCGACTCCTGAAAAGCTTGAGTCGACTCCCGCTACAGCCGAGTCGACTCCTGATCGCGCGAGTCGACTCCAACCCACCAACGGTCACATTGTCAGGCTGCGCAGAGTGTGCAGAACGGCCAGAAAAAGTGGAGTAACGGCTAGTTTCCGTGGGGGTTGGCTTAAATAGCCACAGAAGACTGTAGCAAATAGAGAACATACATTCCACTCCAAGCATTCAAGTCTTCAAGCTTTGCAAGTGCTCTTCAACGAGAAAAAGGGGAGATCAGCATTTACTGCGCCACCAACTTCTCCCCAGCATTCAAAGCTTCCTCCTCCTACATTCAAGTCGATCACTCATCCAAGAGGAGACCAGAGTCAAGAAGCCATTCCTCTACTTAAGCTTAAAAGCGTTTGAGGGCTTCTAAACTCATCCTTGAATATATTGTTTCATACCTGCTTTTGAGAAGCTTATTTTCTGTTTTCTTTCTACTACGTGTATTTACTTGGTTCAATCGGGGGATTGAATCAAAGGGAAAAAGGTTAGTTGGTGAGCCAGTTTTAAAACCAACGTGTGAAAGGGTTTGATTGTGAGCCCGGGAAAACAATCGGGGTTGGTTCTAGTCGGTGAGCCTGGGAAAACCGACCGAGTTCGTTGTTAGCTCGTAAAACAACAAGTTTGGTTGTGAGCTTGCAAAACAACCGGCTGTAATCCAAGGGGGTTATAGTGTATTCCCAAGAGAAACTTGGGGAGTGGACGTAGGAGCAAGGGATAGCTCCGAACCACTATAAAACTTGTGTTTGTGATTGATTGTCTCTTCCTCTTCTCATTTCATATTGCTCACAGCACATAGTAATTAATTAAAATAACTTGGCATAGTTTTTAATTAATCATCCATAACGTTTTTAAATTATCCAAATTGTTTTAAAACCCAATTCACCCCCCCCCCTCTTGGGTTGTCTATCTGGGCAACAGGTGGTATCAGAGCCAAAAAACTCTTCCACTCAAGAGTTAAAAGATCAAAATGACAACCCCATTTGGATCTTCTCACATTGAGGGTCAGTCCACCCAAAGACCCCCTTTCTTCAATGGATCCGACTACTCATACTGGAAGGCTAGGATGAAAATATTCATCCAAGCCCAAGACTATGAGATGTGGACCATTGTTGTAAATGGCCCATACATCCCATCCATATATATAGATGGTGTCAAGGTACCCAAACTAGAAACGGATTGGGATGAACATGACATGAGGAAGGCACAATTAAACTCTAAAGCAATGAATGTCTTCTATTGTGCCTTAGACCGTAATGAATTCAATAGGATTTCAACTTGTAATTCAGCAAAAGAAATTTGGGACAGACTTGAAGTGACCCATGAGGGCACGAATCAAGTCAAGGAATCCAAAATAAACATCTTGGTTCATAAATATGAACTATTTAAAATGGATTCAAATGAAACTATCACATCCATGTTCACTAGGTTTACTGATATTGTCAATGGCCTAAAAAGCCTTGGCAAGAACTATACTAACAGTGAGCTTGTCAGGAAAATCCTTCGATGTCTACCGAGGTTGTGGGAAGCTAAAGTGACAGCGATCCAAGAAGCTAAAGACTTGAACAAGCTTCCACTTGAGGAGCTCCTTGGATCCCTGATGACTCACGAACTCACCATGAAACAACACGAGGAAGAGTCTTCCCATAAGAAAAAGGTAATAGCTTTAAAATCTACTTCTTCTAACAAGGACTTATCTTGCAGCAGCAGCAGTGAAGAAGAAGAAGATGAGGAAGATGGTGGTGAGGCTCTTCTTGTGCGCAAATTCAAGAAATTCATCAACCACAAGAAGTCCTATCATCAAAGGAGAGGGCCCTCAAATTTCTACCGGAAGGACAAAGGTAAGGAAAGAGAAAACGAGGGGATTGGATGTTACGAGTGCAAGAAGCCGGGTCACATAAGAGCTGAATGCCCCTTACTGAAGAAGGGGAGTAAGTACAAGAAGAAGAAAGCTCTTGTCACTACACTATCCGACTCCGACTCATCATCCTCCTCTTCTGACGAGGAACAAGAAGAAAAGGCCAATTTCTGCTTCATGGCCAACGAAGACGAGGTAACTTCCGATACGCATCCTGATTTTTCTTTTGATGAACTTTATGATGCGTTCAATGAATTAATGATTGAGTATAAGAATATAAATGTTAAAAACAGAGAACTAAAAGTAACTAATCAAACTTATATTCATAAGCATGATTCATTAATTAAGGATAAAGATAATCTTACCAAAGAAAATCTAGAACTTAAGACAAGCAATCAACTTTTAATTAAGAAGACTAACACCTTAACTAAAGATAATGAAAAACAAACTAAGGAACTTTCAAACCATAAACAAGTCTTAAACAAGGATCTAACAAAAGAACTAAATGATTTAAAAACAGAAAATCAAACATTAACTAAAGAACTTAACAAATACAAACCCTTAGTTGAAAAATTTACATATAGTTCAGAAAAGTTAAACATGATACTAAATAGTCAACGTGCAGTATTTAATAAAGCAGGCTTAGGGTACAAACCAAGGAATAAGCAAAAACTTCTTAGTAATTTCTTTGTTAAAGCTGGGGAAACAAAAACTAAGAAAATCACCTGTTTCTGTTGTGGAAATATAGGACATAAAGCAAATACATGTGACTATAGGAAAAGGAAAACTAAAAGAAAAATTAAAAGGGTATGGGTTCCAAAAGGAACCAACTTGACTAACCATGAAGGACCCAAGAAAACTTGGGTACCTAAGATGACATGATTTGCTTGTGTAGGAGTGTCTTGCAGCCAAGGTCAACAAAAATTGCTGGTATTTGGATAGTGGCTGCTCAAGGCACATGACGGGTGATAAAGACCAATTTTTCACCCTTGAAGCTAAGAAGGGAGGTGTTGTGACGTTTGGAGACAACAACCAAGGTCACATCATTGGCATTGGTAAAGTTCAAATCACCCCTTCTACTTTTATAGATAATGTTAGATATGTTGATGGTCTTAAACATAACTTGTTAAGCATTAGTCAATTATGTGATAAAGGATATGATGTTATGTTTAAACCATCACTATGTATTGTAACAAATCCTAATGATAATAGTTTGGTCTTTAAAGGGATTAGACGTGGAAATGTATATGTTGTAGACCTAGAAGATCTTGCAAAACATAACCAATGTCTAGTTGTAAATGAAACCAAAGAAAATGATGCTAGTTGGTTATGGCACCGTAAGTTAGGTCATGCAAGCATGGACACAATAACTAAACTAGTTAAAAGAGACTCCGTGATAGGTTTGCCAAAATTAAAATTTGAAAAGAACAAAATCTGTGAAGCATGTCAATTTGGCAAACAATCTAGGAATTCTTTTAAATCCATAAAATGTGTCTCTACCTCTAGGCCTCTAGAATTATTACATATGGACTTATTTGGTCCTACTAGAACAACAAGCCTAGGTGGAAATAAATATGGTCTAGTTATAGTAGATGATTACTCTAGGTACACATGGGTCATGTTTCTAGCGCATAAGGATCAAGCATTTTCTATGTTTAAGAAGTTCCACAAGGAAGTAACAAATGCTAGAGAATCCTCAGTTATAGCTATTAGAAGTGACCATGGTACCGAATTCGAAAATCAATTATTTGATGAATTTTGTAGCAAAAAGGGGATAACCCATAATTTCTCAGCACCTAGGACACCACAGCAAAATGGAGTTGTTGAAAGGAAAAATAGAACACTAGAGGAAATGGCTAGAACGATGTTATGTGAAAGTAACCTCCCTAAGTATTTTTGGGGAGAAGCCATTAATACTTCTTGCCATATATTAAATAGAGTTCTATTAAGACCCATCATAAAGAAAACACCATATGAACTGTGGAAAAACAGAAAACCAAAGGTTAACTATTTTCATGTTTTTGGATGTAGGTGTTTTGTACATAATAATGGGAAAGATAATCTAGGGAAATTTGACCCTAAATCTGATGAAGGAATATTCCTAGGTTATTCTACAACTAGTAAAGCCTATAGAATCTTTAATAAAAGAACTCTAGTTATAGAAGAATCCATACATGTTGTTTTTGATGACTCTAGTGACATCTCATCTAGTAAGAAGGTTAATTTTGATGATGATATTGAAATACTTGAAGAAAAGATAGATGAGATGGGATTACGAGATGATAATCAAAAGTTGATTGAAGGAGAATCATCAAACCAAGAGCCTATAGTGGATCATGGGCTAACTAAAGCTTGGAGGTATGCTCACGGGCATCCTAAGGAACTAATTCTAGATGATCCATCACAACCGGTTAGGACTAGAGCATCCCTTAGGAATATGAATAATCATCTAGCCTTTGTTTCACACTTTGAGCCCAAACATATAGAAGAAGCCGAAAATGATGTAAATTGGATAAATGCAATGCAAGAAGAACTAAACCAATTTACTAGAAACAAAGTGTGGGATCTAGTAGAGAGACCTTCTGAATATCCAATTATTGGTACAAAATGGATATATAAAAATAAGCTAGATGAAAATGGAATTGTTATACGGAATAAGGCTAGACTAGTAGCAAAGGGTTATAATCAAGAAGAAGGTATAGACTTTGATGAAACCTTTGCTCCCGTAGCTAGACTTGAGGCTATTAGACTATTATTAGCATATGCATGCTCTAAAGATTTCAAACTATTTCAAATGGATGTAAAGAGTGCATTTTTAAATGGGTATATTAATGAGGAGGTGTATGTAGAACAACCTCCTGGTTTCGAAAATCATCAATACCCTAATCATGTGTATAAACTAAACAAAGCACTTTATGGGTTAAAACAAGCACCTAGAGCATGGTATGAGAGACTTAGTAAATTCCTATTAGAACATGAATTCTCTAGGGGAAATGTAGACACAACATTATTTCTGAAAAGACAAAATAAGGATATGTTGTTAGTACAGATTTATGTTGATGATATCATTTTCGGTGCCACTAACAATCGCCTCTGCGAAGAATTTGCTGATTTGATGCAGAGTGAGTTTGAAATGAGCATGATGGGAGAACTGAACTACTTCCTCGGGCTTCAAATCAAACAATCTGAAGAAGGCATCTTCATCAATCAAGTAAAATATATCAAGGAGATGCTCAAGAAGTTTGATATGGAGGGAAACAAATCAATCAGCACCCCCATGAGCTCATCATGTAAGTTAGACCAAGATGAATCAGGTAAATCCGTCGATCAAAAACTTTATAGAGGTATGATAGGTTCTTTACTGTATCTTACTGCAAGTAGACCTGATATTATGTTTAGTGTGTGCATGTGTGCTAGATATCAGGCTAATCCTAAAGAATCACACCTAGCTGCAGTTAAAAGAATCT
The DNA here is from genome assembly GCF_009389715.1 of Phoenix dactylifera. NCBI lineage: Eukaryota > Viridiplantae > Streptophyta > Magnoliopsida > Arecales > Arecaceae > Phoenix > Phoenix dactylifera. Next base: position 67,629 of record NW_024067763.1, on the reverse strand, counting down.
TTAAATACTTAATAGGAACTAAGAACATAGGACTGTGGTACTCTAAAGAATCTAGCCTAAACTTAATAGGGTACACAGATTCAGACTTCGCTGGATGTAAACTTGATAGAAAAAGTACCAGCGGGTCTTGTCAATTTCTAGGAGAAAACCTAATCTCATGGTTTAGCAAGAAACAAAACTCGGTTGCATTATCCACTGCAGAAGCTGAATATGTTGCAGCCGGGAGTTGTTGTGCTCAAATCTTATGGATTAAACAACAATTAGAAGATTATGGCATTAAACAAGATGAAATCCCCATTAATTGTGATAACACAAGTGCCATAAATCTAACTAAAAATCCAATTCAACACTCAAGAACTAAAACACATTGAGATAAGACATCACTTCATAAGAGATCATGTATTGAATGGTGATGTGTCACTCCACTTTGTGTGTACTGATAATCAATTAGCAGATATTTTCACAAAACCCCTAAGTGAAGAGAGATTTAGTGTGCTTAGAAGGGGATTAGGAGTGATTGATCCATCCTAGTGGGAGTTACCACTAGATTAATTGATTTTGATGATGAGAATGAGGTTAAAAGAGAGTTTCTATTCAATGATCATCATATCAGTCCTTAATTAGGTGATTTTCCCTCATTTGGCGCGATTATAGCAAGAGTTTTAAGTGCGTGCCAAGGTTAGAGACGACTCGAGTAAGTTTCAGAGCCGGCTCCTAAGGGGGAGTCGACTCGCGCATTTGCGGGAGTCGACTCGCAAAGCTGGCAGCAAAAGGGGAGTCGACTCGCGCATATTCTGGAGTCGACTCGAGGTCGAGTCGACTCGCGACTCAGGGGAGTCGACTCGCAGTCGGGATCCGACTTTTTAACCCTAGGTTTGTCGTTTCGCAAACACTTTTCCTCAAGCCGCCACTGTTCACAAAGCCCTAGAGCCGACTCCTAGGTCATCCCCGATCGTCTCCAAGCCTTTTCCCGTCGATTCTTCGCCGGACATTGAGTTTCCATCCGTTCCTAGGTCATTTCCGGTCCGTCCCGAGCTTCCTCTGTCCGTCCTTCATCGTCCTCAAGGTATTTTTATTCCCGTTTAGGTCAAGATGCCTCGTAAGGCCGTCGTTAGGAAGAGGTCCCGTCCCGCGGCCGTTCCCGAGCGGCGCTCCAAGGCGCGGCATGATCCCGCGAGGCAACCACCTCCGGATCGTTCCCCGCCTAGGGAGGTTCATGTTAGGCCATTGGCCGGGAAGGCCGTCTCCACCGGGAGGTATGTCGATTTTGACTTCCTCTCCCGGGAAGGGTTCACCATAGGCGATAGGCTTAGAGCCCAGGGTCTAGAGTACTTCCTCACCTTGGACCTTCCCACCTATCCTGGCCTAGTTCAAGAGTTCTATAGTACCGTCCATCGGGGAGATGGAGGTATTGAGGGCACGGTATTAGGTGTCCCATTACGTGTCACGGAGGATCTCGTTGCCCATATCCTCCACCTCCCACTGGTAGGGGTAGCTCCTGCACATCCTGAGGATAGATTTGAGGCCCTTACGATCGTCTTAGGGCAGCCACCTCAGTCCCCCCTAGATGAGGTATCTGCTAGCTCACTTCCTATTGAAGTGAGAATCCTCTTGAGCATTCTATCCAGGTCCATCTTCCCTAAGACAGGAAGATTTGATTTTGTGAATGAGAGGGACCTAACTATTATGTCTTACATTCTTCAGGACACCCCGGTCAACTTCCCCAAGCTGATTTATAGGTATATGTGTGAGCCTTTAGATAGACCTAGGCTCTCCCTCCCATACGGGATGATATTCACTCTCCTGTTTAGGCAGTACGAAATTTCCATTCCTGAGAGGGAACCCTCTCGTGCCTTGCGATGGACTGATCGCTTGGGTACGGGGACCATGCACAGGATGGAATTTCGGAAGAAAGACGGGATCTGGGTTAGGAAGTCCACTCTCACTGCTCAGACCACCAGACCATCACCCAGTCCTGAGCCAGACTCTGATTACCCAGACTCTCCACATCATCCAGACCTTTCATCCACTCCTCCTGCTCCTACCACCTCTGCCGGACCTTCCTCCTCAGCTCCACCATCTATGGAGGTCCGTATTGATCCAGAGCAGCTCCGAGAGCTGCGGCAGGAGATCGTCCGAGATTTGAGGGACGAGCTGCTCCGGGAGCTCCGAGGTTCCGTGCCAGCTGCCACTCCTGCACCCACTCCTGCACCCACTCCATCCTCCGCATTGGTGCCATCCTTGACAGCCGTGACAGACATGACGGCTAAAGTGCGGGAAGAGATATATAATATCAGGGATTTGATGCAGGCCCAGTTCCGCAACATGAGGGAGATCAAGAGCACCACTCGACAGTTTCGAGAGGAGATAGGCCGTGACATGCACACCACTACCGAGGGGGCCGAGCGCTTGTCGAATGTGATTGTCGGCAAGCTGGACGCACTTCAGACCTCAGTGACTGGGCTTCAGACGTCGGTGACTGAGCTCTCCACTATGCACAGCAGAGCCACCTCGTCTATCATCACACAGCTTAGCCATGTCACAGAGGCAGTCGCCCTCCTCATGGAGCGGAGCAGATTGGGAGGAGGAGCCACATCCTCCAGAGGAGGAGACGCATCCTCGAGAGGAGGAGCTACATCCTCGAGAGGAGGAGCTACATCCTCGAGAGGGGGAGCTACATCCTCGAGGAGGACATAGATGATTTTGAGTTGTGTTTTATCTTCTTTTGTATTGTTTTTGCCTTACTTATAGTATGCTCAAATGTATTCACCTTCATATCAATACAATGAGTAGACATCTTATCTTTATTTCTGTGCCAATTGACTGTGCCATTTGATGTTTGATTGTGCCATTTGTGCCATTGATTGTGTGTGTGATTACCTCCTTTTTGATATGATGACAAAAAGGGGGAGAAATATGTATAAAATATGTAATAAGGGGAGAAATATGGTTAAAATATGTAAAAGAACTCTTAAAAACACACACAAATTTGTTCTAAGTGGATTCGGTACCTCGAGGCTCATTATCTCTCTTTTGGGGCTCCTAATGGAGTAATCTCCAGAATCTATTCAAGGGATATTCGGAGATTAGCTTAATCGTACTCAAGAACAAATTGACAGATTTTCCCTCTAAAAACAAAAAATTCAGTTCAAAAATTTCAAAGCATTAAAAGGAAATTCAGAAAACTAAAACTAGTTGAATGCATATGTTGAGGGGGAGAATCTGAATTTTAATCAAGATAAATCATTGATAACATATAAGCCAAACAATTGATTGCATAATATGGAGGCTTATATAATTCCAAATGAAAGGGGGAGCTTTAACTCCGAAATTTAAATGTTTCACACCTTTCAAACTTGGATAAATTAAATTTTCAGACATTTGAATTCACTTGTGAATTTTATTTCATTATTTATTGAGCAATTCATTTTACGTATACTCAAAGTTTTGTCATCATCAAAAAGGGGGAGATTGTGGAGTGATTGATTAAAACCCCGTTTGATTTTGATGAGCTCAAAGCATTTGAGTATATCGTGTGATTACTAATGAATTCAATTGAGTGTTTCAGTGAAAATCCTGCTCAAGTGTTTCTAGACATGGTTTACAGTATTTTGGATAAGTTAAGAAGTCTGCTGAACCAATGTCTGAGACTCGAGTCGACTCCCGAGTTTCACGAGTCGACTCCAAGCGTATCAAGGTCACTGGCACGAGCTCGAGTCGACTCCTAATCAGTATGAGTCGACTCCGACTGAAAACAGACAGAAGGATAGAAGAGCAGTCTTTCAGATCTGAGATTCGAGTCGACTCCAGTGGAACGCGAGTCGACTCCCAGCGGTACACAAAGAAAGAGTCAGAGAGTATTTTATGGACTCTGAGATTCGAGTCGACTCCAGTGGAACGCGAGTCGACTCCCAGCGGTGCACAAAGAAAAAGTCAGAGAGTGTTTTATGGACTCTGAGATTCGAGTCGACTCCCGCATTACGCGAGTCGACTCCAAGATTGTGCGACCATCAACAGAGAAAACCATGTTACTGCCACTGAGATTCGAGTCGACTCCCAGACAGCTCGAGTCGACACCAAGACAAGCTTCACGTCAAAAGGCAGAAGACCAACTTTCGGAAACTGAGAGCCGAGTCGACTCCAAGGAAGTTCGAGTCGACTCCAAGACTGGATGAGCCAAAAGACAGAGAATCGGGAGTTCGGGCTCTGAGATTCGAGTCGACTCCCAGGACAGTCGAGTCGACTCGAGAGGGCAAAATTCAAATTTGTATCCACGGTCTACAGAGGAAAAGCCGACTCCAAAATTGCCAGGTCAGCGCCAGAAGTTGGCGAGTCGACTCCGGGCCAAGACGAGTCGACTCCCAGTCGTGACGGCAACTTTAATTCAAACTTGGAACAGTTGCCGAGTCGACTCCTGAAAAGCTTGAGTCGACTCCCGCTACAGCCGAGTCGACTCCTGATCGCGCGAGTCGACTCCAACCCACCAACGGTCACATTGTCAGGCTGCGCAGAGTGTGCAGAACGGCCAGAAAAAGTGGAGTAACGGCTAGTTTCCGTGGGGGTTGGCTTAAATAGCCACAGAAGACTGTAGCAAAATAGAGAACATACATTCCACTCCAAGCATTCAAGTCTTCAAGCTTTGCAAGTGCTCTTCAACGAGAAAAAGGGGAGATCAGCATTTACTGCGCCACCAACTTCTCCCCAGCATTCAAAGCTTCCTCCTCCTACATTCAAGTCGATCACTCATCCAAGAGGAGACCAGAGTCAAGAAGCCATTCCTCTACTTAAGCTTAAAAGCGTTTGAGGGCTTCTAAACTCATCCTTGAATATATTGTTTCATACCTGCTTTTGAGAAGCTTATTTTCTGTTTTCTTTCTACTACGTGTATTTACTTGGTTCAATCGGGGGATTGAATCAAAGGGAAAAAGGTTAGTTGGTGAGCCAGTTTTAAAACCAACGTGTGAAAGGGTTTGATTGTGAGCCCGGGAAAACAATCGGGGTTGGTTCTAGTCGGTGAGCCTGGGAAAACCGACCGAGTTCGTTGTTAGCTCGTAAAACAACAAGTTTGGTTGTGAGCTTGCAAAACAACCGGCTGTAATCCAAGGGGGTTATAGTGTATTCCCAAGAGAAACTTGGGGAGTGGACGTAGGAGCAAGGGATAGCTCCGAACCACTATAAAACTTGTGTTTGTGATTGATTGTCTCTTCCTCTTCTCATTTCATATTGCTCACAGCACATAGTAATTAATTAAATAACTTGGCATAGTTTTTAATTAATCATCCATAACGTTTTAAATTATCCAAATTGTTTTAAAACCCAATTCACCCCCCCCCTCTTGGGTTGTCTATCTGGGCAACACAATTTGACTGGGAATATTCTAAATTAGGATTTTAGGATTTTAGGTCTCACTGGTATGATCTCATCATAACCCTAAAACCAATGTCCTAATTTATGGGGTTCATCATCCAATAATAAAATAGATAAGCAGCAAATGATGAAACACAATGCCTTTATTGATATATATCGAGTGTCAAAGTACATGATTTGGAGGATTACAAAGAGAACCCATCAAATGATTGGCTTATAGGGCATCTACTCTTTCACTTAGTACTCAGGATGATATTCAGGCTAAAATGGCAGCCCTTACTAGGAAGGTAGAGGAAATTGAACTTAGAAGGATTGAACCCATCAAGACCGTAGAACATAACAGCGAGTGTTGTAGGATTTGTGAGATGCCTGGCCATCTCACCACTGATTGCCCCACAATACCCGCATTCAAGGAAGTCTTGCACGATCAGGCCAATGTTATGAATACCTATCAAAAATCTTTCAATAATCCTTTTTCGGGTACTTACAACCCTGGATGGAAGAACCATCCAAATTTCAGGTGGAGGAATGACCAACCTCAACAAGTATATAACCCAACTCCTCCACCTCCGCAACCTCATTATGCACACGCACCCCCTCAAAAACCCAGTCTCGAAGAAACTTTGCAATCTTTCATGCAAGGTCAAGCTAAAATCAATGATGAATTAAGAAAATCAACTGACAACGCTGACGAATGCTTTAAGTGCTCAAGAGAAGGGTAAGCTACCAGCTCAACCACAACCTAACCCTCAAGTCTATAGCGGTAGCAATGCATCATCTTCAACTTCGCATAAAGAACAAGCAAGAGTATAATAACTTTGCGAAGTGGAAAGATTATTGACCGACCAGTCCCAGAACAAACACAAGTCATACCTGATTCTAACCCTCCCAAGACAAAAGAAAAGAATAATGAAGAAACTGAAGCACCAACATCTACTGAAAAAATTGAATGTCCTTTTCCTGCACCGTTTCCACAAAGATTAAAGCCCTTGGCAAAAGCTCGAACCAAACTCTGAAATTCTTGAGCTTTTTAAGCAAGTAAAAATCAATGTACCTCTTCTTGACGCAAACAAGTGCCTTCCTATGCAAAATTTTTAAAAGATTTGTGCACTGTCAAGCGTCGTTTAAATGCCAAGAAGAAGGCATTTCTGGCTGAAAATGTGAGTGCAATTTTACAGCATAACATTCTTCCTAAATATAAAGATCCAGGTTGCCCAACTATCTCGTGCATCATTGGCAATTTTAGGATTGAGCAAGCATTGCTAGATTTAGGAGCGAGTGTGAATTTGTTGCCATATACGGTATATGAGCAACTCGGTTTAGGTGAGTTGAAGCCAACAACTGTCACCTTATAATTAGCTGACAGGTCAGTGAAGGTTCCTAGAGGAATTATCGAAGATGTGTTGGTCCAAGTAGACAAGTTCTATTTTTCTGTTGACTTTATCGTACTGGACACACATCCGGCTTCCAATTCACCATCTCAGATTCCGGTCATCTTAGGACGTCCATTTCTTGCAACATCTAATGCATTGATCAATTGTAGGAATGGTGTCATGAAGCTTTCTTTTGGCAATATGACCTTGGAACTGAACATCTTTAGTATAGGCAAACAACCCAGTGATCATGAAGAAAGTAAGGAAGTTGAATGGGTTGAAACCATTACGGAAGAATATCTGTTAAAAGAAACATTTACTGAATCGGCCGACAATGGTTTGATAGATTGGTGTTCTGAAGGTACTGCTGATGATGTGGTCCCACCTATTTTAGATAATTCGGATGTTATGATGGTCAATGGGTGGAGATCGAGAATAGAGGAATTTGAAGAGTTGCCACCTCGAGAAGCAAAGATAGTACCATCCCATGAACAAGCACCTAAGCTCGAGTTGAAACCTTTACCGAATAAACTCAAGTATGCCTTTCTTGGACTCGAGGACACTTTTCCTATAATCATCTCATCTGATCTTGATCATGCCCAAGAAAGAAAATTACTTGGTGTTCTAAAGAATCATAAAGGAGCTTTAGGGTGGTCTATTGCCGACTTAAAGGAGATTAGCCCTTTAATTTGCACGCACCGGATATATTTGGAGGACAATGCCAAAACCACAAGGCAAATGCAACGCAGGTTGAATCCTACGATGAGAAATGTGGTTAAAGCAGAAGTACTCAAGTTGCTTGACGTGGGTATTATTTACCCAATTTCCGATAGCAAGTGGGTGAGTCCTACTCAAGTCGTGCCTAAGAAAGCAGGTCTGACGGTAGTCGAAAATGAGCAGGGTGAACTAGTTCCAACTCGTGTTCCGATGAGTTGGCGCAAGTGTGTTGACTACCAAAAATTGAATTTGGTTACTTGGAAGGATCACTTTCCCCTACCCTTCCTAGACCAAGTTTTGGAACGAGTTGCAGGACACAAATTCTATTATTTTCTCGATGGCTATTTCGGGTACTACCAAATCAAGATTTCACCAGAAGATCAAGAGAAGACTATCTTCACTTGTCCTTTTGGCACATTTGCTTTCCGTCGGATGCCATTCGGGTTGTGTAATGCACCTGCAACATTCCAAAGATGCATGCTCAGTATTTTTGAAGACATGAACGAGAAATTTTTAGAAGTGTTTATGGATGATTTCTCTATTTTTGGTGATTCTTTTGATGATTGTTTATTATATTTACAAGCTATCTTAGCTCGGTGTATAGAAAAGAAACTGATACTGAATTGGGAGAAATGTCACTTCATGGTGCCAAAGGGAATTGTCCTAGGACATATTGTTTCATCGAAGGGCATGGAAGTTGATAGAGCTAAGATTGACGTAATCGCCAAGCTACCTGTACCCAAGACGGTTAGAGATGTTAGATCATTTTTGGGTCACGCAGAATTTTATAGGAGGTTCATCAAGGACTTTAATGTTATAGCTCGACCATTATGTAACCTCCTATCCCTTGATACACCGTTCAATGTTGGCGACGCCCTGCACCGGAACCCACTCACACCGGTACAACCACCAACGTCGGACAAGCAAAGAGAGAAGCAAACGGATAAGCACTCTCTCGCTCCCTCGACACCGGACTCAAGGATCACCGCTTCGCTTCCGCTACGAAGGGCAAAAGATTACCCCGTGATTTCAATAGGGTAAAACACTTGAGCACCGCAGCGGATTATCAAACCAAAGGAAGAAGAAATAGGAAGAAAATAGTAAAGCAAACACAAAGATGTAACGAGGTTCGGCTACAAGTAGCCTACGTCCTCTACCGCTCCAAATCTCAATTAGGATGAACAGATTACAGAGATAGCACACACCCGAACGATCACACGCGATCGCTCTACAAGAGATTCACACAGAATTCCCCTTGCACAAGAAGTAGGATCCCAATCCTCTTCTTCTCTAGAACCCTAGCCGCACAAAACAAGAGTCTCTCTCAAAATATCCTTGAATATCTCTACTCCTAGGGCTCTCATGAGTCCTATATATAGTCTCAAGACCTTCAGATGATCATAGCCGTCGAAACGCTACCAAAAAACACCAAAAGAAAATCGTCCGTACGATTTTCCGCGAGCCCGAGTCGACTCGGCTGTGGTTCGAGTCGACTCTGGCACGTCTGGACAAAACTGGCACGATCTAGGGTCGACTCGACTGTAGCTCGAGTCGACTCGACTGTAGCTCGAGTCGACTCTGACAGTCCAGACAGAAACATGGTTTTCTCGGTCTTCTGGTCTTTCTCCTCCCGGGTCGACTCGACTGTTCCCGAGTCGACTCGACTGTAGCTCGAGTCGACTCCGACAGTCCGCCAGACAGAATTATGCAGAATTGATTCTCCTTCAATTCTCTTCATCACCAATGGTCTCCACATACCCCAACAATCTCCCACTTGGAGACCTTGGGTATATCCTCTTGTTACTTGGCTCTCCTCTGTGCTCCCACTGAAACTGAATCATCCTAGTGAGATAGGTACGATGCCTCCTCAACGTCTTCAAGCATGAAGACCAGCAGAAGCTGAACAACTCCTCAGCTTCTCCACCGTGACGACCTTCGTCAACATATCTGCAGGATTCTGACTTGTATGAATCTTCTCCAACTTGACGAGTCCCTACTCGAGCAATGACCTCACGAAGTGGTACCGTATGTCAATATGCTTCGTCCTTGAATGAAAAGCTGAATTCTTTGCCAGATGAATTGCACTTTGACTATCTGAATATAACATGCAATCCTTCTGCTCCTTCCCAAGCTCCTTCATCAAGCCCTGAAGCCATATTAGTTCCTTGCACGCCTCTGTGGCTGCCACATACTCTGCCTCCATAGTCGACAATGCAACAACTGTTGCAACCTGGAAATCCAACTGACGGCTCCACTGCCCAAGGTGAACAAGTACCCTGTCGTGCTCCTCCTGCCGTCCAAGTCCCCTGCCATGTCTGAGTCCACAAAGCCCTGTAACCGGATCTCAGAACCTCCATAGCACAATGACATGTGCTCCGTGCCTCTCAGATACCTCAGTATCCATTTGACCGCACGCCAATGCTCCAAGCCTGGGCAGCTCATAAAGCGACTCACAACTTCCACTGCTTGAGCAATGTCAGGTCTCGTACAGACCATAGCGTACATCAAGCTCCCCACCGCCGATGCATACGGGATTTTTGACATATTGAGCTCCTCCACCCGCGTCTTCGGACTTTGTCCTTTTGAAAGCTTTAAGTGGGCACCTAGTGGTGTGCCAACAGGTTTGGCACCCTCCATGCAGAATCTCTTGAGTACTCGGCTGATGTACTCCGCCTGAGATAGTCTGAGGATATGTTTAGATCTATCTCTGCTGATCCGCATCCCAAGGATCTGTTTCGCTGCTCCTAGATCCTTCATTGCAAATTTTCTTGACAGCTTCAGCTTCAATTTTGCAATCTCATGCATGCTAGCTCCTGCAACTAACATGTCATCAACATATAATAGCAAGATAATGTAAGATGTACCGAAGTCCCGGAAGTAGCAACAGTGATCCTCCTGACATCTCCTGTATCCTATCTCAAGCATGTAACTATCGAACTTGAGATACCATTGCCTGGGCGCCTGTTTCAAACCATAGAGGCTTTTCTTTAATTTGCAAACCAAGTCACCCGTGCCAGCTGCAACGTATCCCTCCGGCTGCTGCATATATATCTCCTCATCGAGATCTCCGTGAAGAAAAGCTGTCTTCACATCAAGCTGCTCTAAGTGAAGATTCTCTACTGCCACCATGCTCAGCACCGCCCGAATAGAACTCATCTTGACTACAGGAGAAAAGATCTTCGTGAAGTCGATACCTGCTCTCTGCTGAAATCCTTTTACAACCAGCCTGGCCTTGTACCGTTTCTTCCCATTCTGCTCTTCCTTCAGCCTGTAAACCTATTTGTTTGACAGTGCTTTCTTCCCCTTGGGCAGATCCACCAAATCCCATGTTTGATTCTGCTCCAATGACTCCATCTCATCATCCATGGCCAACTCCCACTCCTTCCTATTATCAACCTCCAATGCCTCTGTGAAGCATTCAGGTTCGCCATTATCTGTGAGCAGCAAATAACTAAGAGTCCCATCATATATTTGAGGAGGCTTTCCATGAGTACTACGAGTGGACCTTCTTAGTTGTGGAAAGAGTGCCAATACTTCAGGTTCTTGCTCTGACTGAGTCTTCTGACCAGAATTTGTAGACTCCTCTTCAGGATCCACAAAACACGGCTCAACAGGTTTTGTTTCTGATTCAGTGCTCTACTGCATTTTCTCATTAAATACCACATCATTACTACGAATGATCTTCCTGTGTTCGGGATCCCAAAACCGATACCCAAACTGTTGACCTCTGTATCCAACGAAAATGCACTTCTTTGATTTGGCATCTAGTTTGCTTCTTTGACTGAAATCAACATGGACATAACTGGTACAACCGAATACTCGTAAGTGCGCCAAATCAATCTTCTTCGCTGTCCATGCTTCCTCAGGAATCCCAAATTCAAGTTTCTTTGATGGCCCTCTGTTGATCAAGTAGGCAGCAGTGTTAACTGCTTCCGCCCAAAACTGCTGTGGCAATCCAGCATGTATCCTCATACTCCTGGCACGCTCATTAATTGTTCTGTTCATCCTTTCAGCAACTCCATTTTGTTGTGGTGTCCCTGGAATTGTCCTCTGCCTGACGATCCCAGCCTCTGCACAGTAGTCCTCAAACTCCCTGCTACAATACTCACCACCGTTGTCTGATCTCAGGCATTTTAACCTCCTTCATGTCTCGAGTTCTACCATTGCCTGCCATCTCCTGAAGACCCCAAATACCTCTGACTTGTGCTTCAAGAAGAACACCCAAAGCTTTTTGGTAGCATCATCAATAAAAGTAACATAGTACTGAGATCCACCAATGGAAGAAACCGGTGCAGGCCCCCACACGTCCGTGTGCACGAGATCTACCTTTTCTTGCTTCCGAGGTTTACCTTCTTTGTTGAATGAAACACGCTTCTGCTTTCCGAGAATACAATCCTCACAGAAGTCCATCTCAACACTCCTGAGACCCTGCAGCTTTCCCAACTGGTGCATCACCTCCAGTCCCTGATAACTCATGTGCCCAAGTCTGCAATGCCATAACTTGGCGTCCACATCTGCTGCAGCAACTCTAATAGAGTTCTCCGTGCCGTTGGCGATATAAAGTGTCCCAACCTTCTTGCCACTAGCCACCATCAACGAACCCCTAGATATCTTCCACTGATCAGCTGTGAAAATAGTCTTGTACCCCTGGCTCGCCAACTGTCCAACAGAAATCAGATTCCTCTGCAGTTGAGGCACGTGCCGTACGTCCTCAAGCTCAAGTGAAGATCCAGATATCAACTTCACTTCCGCGCTTCCCCTTCCTTGTATGGTGCAAGGCTCTCCATCCCCTAAGTAGACTTTGCCGAAGTCTCCCTTCTCATATCCTCCAAGAAGCTTCCGTTGGGATGTAGCATGGAAAGACGCGCCCGAGTCTATCACCCAAGACTCGTCACCGGTAGATAAAGATAGAACGAGGGCATCCATGTCACCGTTTTCAGCAAGATTTGCCAGATCCTTGCTGACTCCTTCGGTGTGGTCGCCTTGCTTCCCTTTAGGAGATTTGCAGTCCCTCCTAAAGTGCCCCATCTTCCCACAGTTCCAGCACTTCGCTCCCTTGTTCTGAGGTGCTCGAGACCTGCTGGATCTCGACTTCGAGTCGCTTCGAAATCGACCGTCCTTCTTTTGTCTTCCCCGGTTAGAGATGTTTAGTGCACTTCCAGACGACTCCGTAGCTCCAGAAGATTTTCTTCTTGCTTCTTCACTCAGAAGCACTCCCACAACGTCATCAAAGATCAACTTCCCCGTCGCCGAAGAGTTGCTCACCGCCATCACCAGGCCCTCCCAGCTATCAGGCAATCCGGAGAGGATTAGCAATGCCCGAATCTCATCGTCAAAACTAATCTCCACTGACTCCAACTGGGCCGTGAGTCCATTGAACTCGTTGAGGTATTCTGCTACGCTGCCGCCATTTTTCATACGAAGATTAAACAACCTCTTCATGAGAAATACCTTGTTTGATGCTGAGGGTTTCTCGTACATCCGCGACAATGTTGCCATCAACTCCATCGTCGTCTTCTCATTTTTGATGTTGAATGCCACTTGGGATGCAAGTGACAATCTTATGGTGCCGAGCGTCTTCCGATCGAGGACCTCCCAGTCTTCATCGGACATCTTCTCTGGTTTCTTCGCTCTACCTCCAAGAGGTAAATAGAGATCCTTCTGGTAAAGATAATCCTCTATTTGCATCTTCCAAAATCCGAAGTTCGTGCCATTGAACTTCTCAATTTGCAACTTCCCTTCATCCGCCATTACAGAATACCAATAGCTCTGATACCACTTGTTGGCGACGCCCTGCACCGGAACCCACTCACACCGGTACAACCACCAACGTCGGACAAGCAAAGAGAGAAGCAAACGGATAAGCACTCTATCGCTCCCTCGACACCGGACTCAAGGATCACCGCTTCGCTTCCGCTACGAAGGGCAAAAGATTACCCCGTGGTTTCAATAGGGTAAAACACTTGAGCACCGCAGCGGATTATCAAACCAAAGGAAGAAGAAATAGGAAGAAAATAGTAAAGCAAACACAAAGATGTAACGAGGTTCGGCTACAAGTAGCCTACGTCCTCTACCGCTCCAAATCTCAATTAGGATGAACAGATTACAGAGATAGCACACACCCGAACGATCACACGCGATCGCTCTACAAGAGATTCACACAGAATTCCCCTTGCACAAGAAGTAGGATCCCAATCCTCTTCTTCTCTAGAACCCTAGCCGCACAAAACAAGAGTCTCTCTCAAAATATCCTTGAATATCTCTACTCCTAGGGCTCTCATGAGTCCTATATATAGTCTCAAGACCTTCAGATGATCATAGCCATCGAAACGCTACCAAAAAACACCAAAAGAAAATCGTCCGTACGATTTTCTGCGAGCCCGAGTCGACTCGGCTGTGGTTCGAGTCGACTCTGGCACGTCTGGACAAAACTGGCACGATCTAGGGTCGACTCGACTGTAGCTCGAGTCGACTCGACGATGCTTCGAGTCGACTCGACTGTAGCTCGAGTCGACTCTGACAGTCCAGACAGAAACATGATTTTCTCGGTCTTCTGGTCTTTCTCCTCCCGGGTCGACTCGACTGTTCCCGAGTCGACTCGACTGTTCCCGAGTCGACTCGACTGTAGCTCGAGTCGACTCCGACAGTCCACCAGACAGAATTATGCAGAATTGATTCTCCTTCAATTCTCTTCATCACCAATGGTCTCCACATACCCTAACATTCAATTGGTCCGAAACCTGTCAAGAGGCATTCGAAAAGTTGAAGTCTATGCTTAGCACTGCACCCATCGTGCGACCACCTGATTGGTCATTACCTTTTGAGATCATGTGCGATGCTAGTGACTATGCAATAGGAGCTGTCCTAGGACAACGCAAGGATAATAAGCCATATGTCATCTACTATGCAAGCAAAACCTTAAATGATGCTCAAATGAATTACACGACCACCGAGAAGGAATTGCTTGCAGTAGTATTTGCATTAGACAAATTTTGCTCTTATATCCTTGGTGCTCCTATTGTTATCTTTACAGATCATGCAGCGCTAAAATATTTATTGGATAAGAAAGATGCCAAACCACGCTTAATACAATGGATACTTCTACTCCAAGAATTTGACATCACTATCAAAGATAAAAAGGGAGTAGAGAATGTGGTTGTTGACCATTTATCACGGCTAGTTGTTCATGATTTGGTGCCACAGTTGCCCATCAAGGACTCGTTTCCTGAAGAGCAATTGTTTACACTTTCTACTATGCCATGGTATGCTGATATTGTAAACTTTCTTGTCACGAACCGGATGCCGGAGCATTGGGGATCGAATGATAAGAATAATTTCTTGCGTGAAGTAAGGAGTTATTATTATGATGCCCCCTATTTGTTCAAGTATTGCAATGATGAAATCTTTAGAAGATGCATACCGGATCATGAGATACAAAGTGTACTCTCTTTTTGTCATGCCAGTGCTTGCGGAGGACACTTTGCATCTAAGAAAACGGCAGCTAAGGTGTTGCAATGTGGTTTCTATTGGCCTACACTATTTAAAGATGCCCACAAGTTCTGTAGGACATGTGACCAATGTCAACGTGTAGGAAGTCTAACTCGTAGGCAAATGATGCCTCTTCAGCCCATTACTGCTATTGAAATTTTTGACATGTGGGGTATCGATTTTATGGGCCCATTCCCACCATCTTTTGGATATGAGTACATTTTAGTTGGTGTTGAGTATGTGTCCAAATGGGTAGAAGCTGTGCCTTGTCGAACAAATGACCACAAACCAGTTTTAAAATTTCTTAAAGAAAACATATTTTCTAGATTTGGGATGCCCAAGGTTATAATTAGTGATGGAGAAAAACATTTCTGTAACAAACCTTTTGAGATCCTGTTACGAAAGTACGGTATCACTCATAGAATTGCAACTCCTTATCACCCGCAGACTAGTGGCCAAGTAGAGTTAACCAATCGGGAGATTAAACGAATTTTAAAGAAAACGGTGAATCCATCACGTAAAGACTGGTCTTTAAAACTTTTTGACGCATTGTGGGCTTACCGTACTACTTATAAAACTATTCTTGGTATGTCCCCGTATCGGCTAGTCTATGGAAAAGCATGTCATCTACCTATTGAAATAGAGCATAAATCGTATTGGGCCATTAGAAAATTAAACTTTGAACTGTCAGATGCTGGTTTAGCCAGAAAAATACAACTAAGTGAGTTGAATGAAATTCGACGGGATGCGTATGACAATGCTAGACTTTGCAAAGAACGAATGAAAATTAGGCATGATAAATCAATTCTAAGAAAATCTTTTGAACCTGCACAAAAAGTTCTTTGTTATGACTCTCGCTTACATCTGTTTTCTGGAAAGTTACGATCAAGATGGACAGGTCCTTTCATTGTAAAAACTGTTTTTCCACACGGGGCAGTTGAAATTGAGAATCCACAAGATGGCAAAATTTTTAAGATAAATGGACACAGATTAAAACCTTTTCTTGAGAATTTTGCAGATGAAGAGGACTCCTTTCCCTTGGAGGAGCCTTCTTATGACTGAACATAACGGCCAAGGTATGTGTATATTAGTTAGAATTAATTTTTTTTCTTTTATTTCTAGTTTTCTTTTTATTTTATAGGTCTTCTTTTCTGAAAATCAACAGCTCAAGGTATTCTTCTTCTCTCTATTATTTTCTCCATTGTCTCTCATATATAGTTTTCTTGCATCTTTTACATTGAGGACAATGCAATGTTTTAGTTGGGGGGAGGAAAATATTTTGATCAAAAAAAAAAAACTTGTTTTTGCATTTGATTTATTACTTTTTTTTTGAGCAAATGCACATGTATTTTCATATTGAGTTTGTGCAACTATTAAGGCAAGGAACACATGCATACTATGATTGATCAGAGACCTATTATTAGATCCCCACATGTGTACTTAATGATAATAGGAAGGCCTCAGGAGTTCATATTTATTAACTGCATTTTTGTTAGCTTTATCCGTAAAAGAAGTATGAGTATCCTTGTTCGTACCATAAAGTTCATGATTTGGTTTTCACATAAAGATAGAGATTGAATATCCCAGTTAGATTACTTAGGTACCTTATGATCCGACCTTGGTTGACCTATAGCCACGATGCAGTCACATATATAATAAAAATATCTATATGGTTCAGTCTACCATCTCTTTTCTTGCATGATAATTAAAAAAAAAACCTTATGATGACAAGTCTGGCCTCGTGGCGTAGTCTGGTTCGAGCAATTAAGTCCGAGGGGTGTTTCACCTAATGTCTTGAGCCAACTGGATCGAGAGTCATTGGCTAAAAGCTCGCTACATGGACCTAACTAGAGCCTAATGGGGTTGGACTATTGTAATTGTCATTTGTGTTTAAAGAAAAAATAAGCATGAATAGGGTTGGTCGGACTGAACCTAGTTGTTGGGAACCCGCCCATGCCGCTGATATTTCAAAAATTAAATCAGATGGCAGCGGAAGAGGCATGTGCGGGATCGACGTTCATCGCATGAACGTTGTTTCGAGACCTTTCGTAATTAGGTAAGAATTAAAACTTTTAAAACTATTAGGAAGATCAAATCTTCACCTTGCGCGGGTAGATGATCACCGCAAATCTGAATTCGTAGTTTTGGAAGAGGGTTCGCTTGAAGCCGTTCAAACGTCCGGCCTCTACGGGTATCCACACGAAGCAGGATCCGATCCAAGCTCTCTATCTCACCGGGGTGCTAGCTCCCTTGCAGAGATAGCTTTGATGGCTGATGTCCTCCTTCTCAATCAACTCTTGATTGTGCTTAGAAGGAGGAAGAAGAAGGATGAAGAAGAGGAAGAAGATGATCCCCTATGCAGCCTTCTTTTGTTCCTTGCGTTGGATGAAGGAAGGGAAGGGAAGGAGGCCGCCAACACTTGGAGATCTTTTCCCTTGCTTGCGGCTGAAAACACCAAGGAAAAGAGAGGGCCACGGCTTGGAGGAAGAGAGGTTTCAATGCATCAGGGGGGCCGGCCCTAGTCCTCCTTTTAAAGGGAGTGGAGCTCCTAACAATTAGGAGCTCCATGACAACTTACCAAAGAAGAGGGCGCCGGCCCTAGCTCTTCATGTCGCCCTAGCCAAGTGAGAGGGGCTGATGTCCCTCTTACTTGGTTAACCTAATCCTCTTCCAAAGAGGATTAGGTGCCTCTCTCATGGTTTAATCCCAATCCAATTAGGATTAGCCAATTGGGTTCAATCTATGCTAGTCCTAATCCAATTAGGACTTGAATGAACCATGACTCAATTGAACTCTTCAATCCTAATCCAATTAGGAGTCATTGTTGATTCATTAGATTATTAATTAATTTAGACTTAAGGAATCCTAATCTAATTAGGATGTATTTAATTTCAGTCCTAATCCAATTAGGACTCTATTTGAATCCAAAGTCCTAATCCAGTTAGGATTTCTAGGAATCCTACTCCAAGTAGGAATCCAATTTTGATTCAAATCTCCTAATCTCATTAGGATTGAGGAATCCTATTCCAAATAGGAATCCCAGTCCTACTCCAACTAGGATTCCCAGTCCTAATCCAATTGGAACTCTAGGAATCCTATCCGAAGTAGGACTCTTGTTTTAAGTCCAATTAATTAATTCCCTTTGTTCCTTCTTCAACTTCTTATCAATCAAATTGATTACTCGTGATTCCTAATCACGATTTCAACCATCGGATCGGTCAATACTTCTAGTGTGTGTGACCCCATAGGTTCTATTCTGACTGGTAGTGAGATATATTGTGATCTCTATCACTATATCATTGAAAACTCCTTTCAATGGGTTGGAACGGTTCCAACTCAACTCATTAGGGTTTATCGATCATCGAGATAATCCCTATGAGTCCCACCATCCACCAGTGATACCTAGCAGCATGTAGTGGCTACCCAGCAGAATGGAATGATGAACCTCTAGGTGCAGTTAACGTGTGATACAGTCCTACTATCGTGGATCCCTACAGGACGGAGGTCATGGACAACTCGTCAAACCCCATCGTCTGTCATATGTCAAGATTTATTCGACTCGAGTTCGATAGTGGAAAACTCTTTTTCCACTTTATATTACTGCCCTGGCCAAGGTCTTAGAACTCAGTCTAACAAATCACATAGGATCACTCCTCTTCTATCAAGGTCGATAGATTCCTTATAGGTGCATACCCTACTCCTACAGTGAACTTACTGCAGCCAATCTACACTGCATGGACCCATATGGCTAGAGACCATGTATGTGTGCAGTCAAACTACAATACCTCACTGTGAGCAGCCGAAGCACCGCAGGTCAAAGGACCAGTCACACTACTGCAACATCAAGTAAGTCACTGACGAGTGGATAGACATCCAAGTGACTTCTTGTCTTGGTCACGCTCAGTACCCTTGTTCTCTAACAAGCACCTGCATTATCACTTCAGTGTCCCCACACTGTGGACTCCAGCCTCGTCCATCCAGAAGGAAAGTGATCTGTGCACTGATCGGATCGATCACCGTCCTCGTGATGATCCATTGATCAGGAGCATTTAGAAATTAATCACCAATGATACATGGCTCAAATTCTCAACTCTTGGGAATATGTATCATCATCTTATTAATTCCTTGGACGATTCATAGACACATAAATAATATGAATGAAAAGATGCCTTTTATTTATTCAATAATAAATAGTCAAGTACAAAATTATGTCCCTAGAATCAACAATGTGTCAGCCAAATTGGCTTCTAGGGCATACATCTAATACTAGTGACATGTGGTAATGACTGGTTTTGACTCCATTGTGTTGGACCTCTGTGTACCCGGGTTGTTTAGTTGGGATTGATAGCTCTTTCTTTATATGCGAACCATTCTTGATAATTTTAGACAACATGTGATATTCTGAAAATTTGATGGATCAGGTTCTAACAAATTGTAGAAAATACTTGTGAACTTGAGTAGTGCACCTAAAACTCAGGCGGTGCCCTGTTGTGGTGGAGGTATTAGTACTCTGAGAAAGTCATGCGATTTGATGCGCACTCAACTTTTATATTTCCTTGCTTTGACAGTTGCCATGCTTGAAAATATATATCAATTAATTACATGTGTATTAGCTTAGGATTTATTTCATATTTTTATTAGGATCTCATGTCATGTCATATCATTCATGATGTTTGTGGGTAGCATCCCTGAAAACCCTCACGAGACAACACTCGTCCACTAGGGTAACCTAGGGGTTTAACGGCTTGTTGCACGTGCTAAGTGCAATCGTGATTCCTACGAAAGTGAGTGCTTATCTTAATTTTATGCAATTAGTTCAAATAAAACATCAAAGGATCAACCAACACCTTTTGCACTCTCATATTATTATCTGCTCATTAATTGCTAGAGACTAGCAATAAGCTAGTTGGGGGGTGTGATGAGAGCACAAAAGTGCGATCTACACATCACTTAAATTAGTATTATTGCTAACAAAAAATGATAAATGTGCTGCATTAATATTATATTTTTGTGGGGTGCAGGTGATCGGAAATCAAAGCTAAAATGCACATTGGGTCCAAAAATATGCATCACTGCAGGTGACCAGCCAACCGCATGTGTCAACCCTAGTTGCACACTAGAAGGAGGTCAAGTTCAGCCATCCACTTCATCGCAACTTCAATCTTCTGTGTGAGCCCAAGCATCTGAGCCGTGTGCAGCCCATCCGCCCGCGTGGAAGAATCGCGAAGCATCCACCCGGCATCCCGCGATTCCAGCATCCCACGATCTTCAGCCTTCCGCAGATTCGCGCATTCGGATGTCTGCCAGATAGCCGTTCGCGAGCAACTCCATCCAAGCGCCAGCAATCCGATCCTCCTGCGACCAACCGTCCGTGAGCCGGCTCCATCTCCGCATTCCATTTGCGAGCATCCACTGCTTCCGGATTAGCATCTCATCTACATCTCAGCCTTCTACGATCAGATCTCCCAAGCTTCCACGTTCACAGCGCGTCCTAGCTCCATCTCAAGCTCCATCCGACTTCATCGCAGCGTCCACGTCCGAGTTCCTCACGAGCGCATGCCTCGTCCGCACCTCATCCCAGCAAAGATCCAGCTTCCGATCCGTGATTCCAGCATCCGTGATCAACATCCGTCAACCTCTTCTGGATTCACAGCAATCAGAATCCCATCGCGCGTCCAAGGATCTGTTGCTCATCCGATTCTTCCGGATCCACGCTCATTCCTTCTAATCTAGTCCACCCAGCATCCACGAGCCTCCCAGATTTCGCTTCTTCCGTGAGTGATTCTCCCACGTCCAGATCTCACGCGTTGGAGCATCCCGCATCCCCTGCTTCTGCGATAGAATAGCAGCGAATCCCAGGATCTGTGAAGCTTCCCTGCAACCGTGATCCCGTGATCGATGCCCCAGATCCATTGGGTCCGCTCATCTCCGCCGCGTGTGAGAAGGGGATCGACGCCAGCTTGATATATATATACCTCTCGGCTGGGTGAGAAAAGAGGAGGAGAGTCCCATTCGAAAAAAAAAATAGAGGAGCTCCTGTTATTCAAAGAAAGAAAAAAAGGGAAACAGAGTATGTTCTCCTCCTCTTTTTAATGGGAGTTTTCTTGTATGTTAATGGAGGGCTGATTTCTTAGGTGAAGGGTGATGGAGGAACCTTTGATGTATTGCTTTCTTTGAAGTAAATTCTGAACCTTTGCTCTTATTGATTTATATTTTTAATGTGTTATGGGTTCTTGCATAACTATTTCGTAGATAGATTTTTAATGGTTTATATTTATTGGCACATGGACTACTTTAGTATTTGATTTCTCGTTGATGTAATAGGCATGATGAATGCTTAGAAATAGAGTTCATATGTCCATAAAATATATTCCATATTTTTATCTATTCTACTTTTACATCCTTAATCAAGAATCGCAGGATTTATTCTTGAATGCAATATTATCAAGGGGGATTCCGGATCCCTAACCATTTCTATTTGATTGAACTTTGTTTATTGATCTATTATTCTCTGCTTTTAATTTCTGAAAATCAAAACATAATTTTAATCCACAAATTTATTAAATTAATTAATCTAAAATTATATTAAATAATCTCATATATATTTCGTTCCCTGAGGATTCGACCTCGGACTTCCGAGAATTTACTACTTGTGCGATTCTCCTATACTTGGGAGATTAGTTTCGCGAAAGCAATTTTGCGAGCGCATCATTTATTGCCTTTTCTTTATCTCTCTCTCTTTTTATTATTCTTAAGTAATTTACATGAAAGAGCAGAATAAAGAAATAATCTTATGTATCATATAGATGTATATCATGCAAACAACATTTTCATTATGCTTAAGGATTCATGGCTTCTCACAAGTTATTTTAAATCAAAATTTTAAGCATAAACTTGAGTATTTCATGGTTATGATATAGGCAAAGATATATTTTAGTTTGGACAAACCATCAAATAATTTCTAAAGCATAAGTCAATCAATACATATATAGACATGATATCAAGAAATTAATAATTAAAGACTTTAATCATGCCATAATAGGATTTAAGTTATTGACTTTGTTCAGCTAATTTATGAGAGAGGTATCTAAAATTACCGATTCATTCTGCATTCTTTAGTCAAATACCTACTAGATTTCATATGTGTGAATTTTTGGCTGAAGAAGGTCCCCTTTTTTGTTTGCATGGGAATGTTTATTGTATCTTATGTGGAGGTATCTTTCAAGTTGAAATCTCTCATTTTCTTGCTTAAGGATTGTGCATTATTAACAAAATCTTTTTCTTCATTGAAGGAAAGTCATTAGTTTCTTCAAGATGCAAAACATTCATATAACATATTTTTTAACTAGATGACTCAATATAAGATATGACAATAATTGAATGTTGAGTCACTTTACTTAAGAGATTGCCTAAATATAAGCAAGCACATGTCACTTGAACTAAAGAGATACTTTCATTAACCAAGATGGTTCAAGGACAAGCATGTGAGGCAATAGGAAGATTCATCAAGGTCAAATCAATTTCTTGTTTTCAGAATCAATTTTGCTTAGATTCTATTTGCTTAAGATAATTATCAATAAGACATGCTAGCTAATTTTTAATCAATTTATCTTAAACAGTTGTTTCTATCAAAATTCAGATTATGATTTATTTGTTATCAATAAAATATGATTCATTAGAGTTAGATTGAAGTCTTGCACAAGGGCACATAATGAGCATACAATCTGGTCTACTAGCTGTATAATAAAATAATTATTCTATCATGCTTCAATACAGTTTTAAAATAATAGATCTACTTTGCTCATCCTTTTCAAATTCTACAAGATGGGGTCATTGACATACCTTCTTCATGCCAATCTTCTATAAGAGTTTTCTTGTGGACTAACTTTGGTCAATGGAGATCCCCTTTCTTGTTTGTCTTAATTTGGAGTTCGAGAGAAAATGTTAATTCATTCATCATACATATTTCAAACTCACCTTGCATGAGCTTAGTAAAATCTTCATATAAATTTTCATTAGTAGAACCAAAAATGATGTCATCAATGTATACTTTAAGCAAATAAGATATCACAAATTCTTCTTTTTGATGCATAGATTTATCATTATTACTTTCTATAAAAAATGTTACTCAAAACTTTTAGATCATACTTTTGGTGCTTGTTCCAAATCACGTATTGCTTTATCATATTTGTAATGAGTGTTTTCAAATAAGATAGTTATTTTACATAGATCTTTTTTAATGAAATAACCACATAGGAGTGCATTCTACACATTCATTTGACAGAATATAAAGCTCATAAAGAAAGCAAATTAAATGATAATGGTGATCTTTACTTCTAATCATGCAAGAATTTCATCAAGATCTATTTCATCTTTTTTTGATTGAATCTTTTAGTAGTCACCAATTTTTCTTCATTAAGTGCATTTCTGAAAACTCAATTTGGTTCTAATTATTAACAAGTTTTCAGATTTTATCGGCAAGATTTCAAATTCTATCTCTTTTAAAAATGATTTAGTTTAACTTGACCAATTATAATCTTGTTCATTCTTCTTAAGATGTTTTAGTTTTAGATTGTTATATGTAAACAAAAAGATTAACATATACATATATAATCTGATTTTAGTGACTTGATGGAAGATCATTAGTCTCATAAAGAATAAAATGAATTGATATTTCTACAACTAGAATCTTTTCATTGAATATTCTATATGCATTGTTTGATGAATGATACCCAAAGATAGGAATATCTTTATCAGATTTGGCATTATTTTCATAAGAACATATTAAGCATAACACGTACGACTGAAAAATATGAAAGATATGCAATAGTTCATTTTCTATTTTTCAGAGGATCAAAAGGAGTTTTCATCAAAAATAGATCTAATAGAAACCATATGTATGACAAGCAGTGATGATAGCTTTTAACAAAAATCATTTAAGTAGATGACTATCATACACCATTGTCTTTTTCATTTCTTTAAGAATTCTATTAACCCTATTTTACTTATGGTGTCCTTGGTGCTGAAATAATTGTATTCAATATTATTTTCTGTATAAACCTTATCAAAATTTTGGTTTTCAACACTGTGCCATGATACTCTTTATCTTCACAGTTTGGAAACATTTTTCATTTGAAACACTTTTACAAGATTTAGCAAATACAGAAAATACTTCAATTTTATTTGCCAAGAATAAATCCAATATATGCTTTTGAAAAACTTAGTGATGGAAACAATATCATTAGATTTAGAAATTGATTCTTGTTTGTTTTCTTAGTTAACATGCATAGCAAACTTTGATCTTTCAGAAAATAATCTAAATAAGCCAATGACAAGGTCTTTTGAGATTAAGTATATACTAGCATGAGTTGATTTTATATACCAAAAGTGGTTTCTTTACTCTTGGTATTCATAATGCATAAAATATACCAAGTACACATTCTTATGCCTAAGATCAATAAAAGATAATGCCATGGATAAAAACTCTCAATCAAGCATATAGAGGACTCAAAAAGATATTTTAAGAAAATTGATTAATCATTAACAAAGTATCCATCAATAAGCAAAGTATAACATAGAAAGATGGAGGAATTTGAATTTATTTCTTCTATTTTAATTGCTTTTCTTGATTATATTTTAAGTTCCATTTTTTAACGTGTGTCTAGAACACCCATTTGTATGAAAGTTCTATTTGTTCCATGGGTATCTTGGCACACCTATATCTACATTCTCATATTTTTATTTTAGATACCCAAGCTTGCTTGGGTCCTTGAGAGTTAGGACACATGGTTTCTTTTGGAACCCAAATCTGTTTAATAGTAATAACTTTATCATTTGATTTAATTGTGTTAGAACAATAGGTAAAGTTGTTATGCCCATTCTTTTCATGTTTGAAATAAGTTATCTTATTTAATGATTTGCTTGGTGAATTGATAACCTTTTTCTCTAGAGATTTATTGTTAAGCAAAGGAGTCGAGCCAAGTTTGGATTTATCAAAAACAACATGTTGATTTTCAAACATCTTTTTTAATCTTTCTGAACTTACAATGAATTTGTTAATAAAAGATTTTAATTGGTCAACTTCTTCACTTAAGTTTTGGTTTGCTTTAATTAAGCTATAATTTTTTTGAATCAATTCTTCTGAATTTAACCTTAAGCTTTCATTTTCAGAATTTAGTTTGTCTTGTATTTCAACAATAGAATTTCTTTCCTTTGAAATTTTTAGATTTAGTTTCTTAAGATTTTTATTCTTCATAGCTAATTTTCTACATTCACCATACAAATCATGAAAAGCATTTAATAATTCATCATAAGAGAATTCTTCTTGAAAATTATTTGATGTAAGAATAGATTCAGATTTTACCTTATCTTCTTGTGCCATAAAGCACAAGTTAGTTACCTCTTGTAGTTCTTTGGAGCTAATATCATCATTGTTGCTCCTAACTTTCATTTTCTTGCTTGACTCTTTCTTGGTCAAGGCTCTCTTTCTTTTTATCTCTTTCTTCCTTTCTTCTTGCTTCCTCTTCTTCTTCGTCTTTAGGAAGCTTTAGAATTTTTTTGTTGTTCTTTCTTCCTCGGGTCGACTCGGGTTTACTTGGAGTCGACTCGTCTGACTTGAGAGGCGACTCGAGATCTTCGGGAGACATTTGGTTCTCAGAAGCCTAAAAAATGATTCTCTGTCTTTTGAACTGATATGCCTCGGAGTCGACTCGGGCTTTGTTGGAGTCGACTCGGCTAACTTGGGGGTCGACTCTGAAATATTTGGAGTCGACTCGTTTACAGGGTCTCCAAAACTGAGTCTCTGCCTTTCAGACTATTTTCCTCTAGGAGTCGACTCGGATAAACTGAGAGTCGACTCGGCTGATGTGGGAGATTCTGCAGTCTCACTGTTAGTATGTAATTGAAGCACATGTGAGCTAATCTGAGATTTATCATAAATAATTTCTAAAGTATCCCAGATTTCTTTAGTAGATAAGCATGCAGAAATTTTATTAAATATAGTTTCATGGATAGCACAATATAGTATGTTCATAGCATTAGCATTCAATTGTGCTAAGTCTTTTTCATTAATAGTTTGAGAGAGTATGTGAAGGTCATTTATTATGATATTCCATAAATCATAGTTTTATGATTGAATAAAAATGCGCATGCGTGCTTTCCAATGTGTGTAGTTCATGCCATTAAATAGTGGAGGTCTATCAATTAATTGTCCCTCTCCTAGAAAACTATCTATTTGAGTTGTCATGTCTTTGGCTCTTGATCGTGAGATCAACAATTAATCTTAGAGCACTTGCTCTGATACAACTTGTTGCCCAAGGTGACAACCCAAGAGGGGGGGTGAATTGGGTTTTCTAAAAATTATGTTTCCTAATTTTTACTTTGAATTGAATGCAGCGGAATGATAAGATGTTATTTACTTAAGCTCTAGGCAATTACAAGTAAAGCAGTGGAAAATTAAGCTAGAGCAATTATACTATGGCTTTAGGGTGCAATTGATCTAAAATTAACTTATAGTTGTACGATCAATTTTAATCTATGTGTATGGTAAGAATAGAGTGGAAGCTAAGCAAATTCTAAACAATCACTTATAAATCTATAGAAAGCAAAGCTAGAGATATTACACAATCAAGTATGAATGTAAGGCATGAAATACAAGAGATAAGGCATCACAAACACAAAGATGTATAGTGGTTCGGTGCACCCCAACACCTACATCCACTCCCCAAGACCTCTTGGAAATTTCACTATAATCCCTCAGATTACAGCCGGTTGTTTTATAAGCTCACAACCTAACTTGTTGTTTTCACGAGATCACAACGAACTCGGTCGGTTTTTATAGGCTCACCGACTAGAACCAACCGATTGTTTTTCCGGGTTCACAATCAAACCCTGTTGGTTTTTCTCGGTTCACCAACCACAACCTTACACCGTTGGTTTTTTCTTTGACTCACCAACAAACCTTAATCCCTTGATTCAGTCCCTTGATTGAATCAAGTTACAAGATAATAGAACAAGAGTTTAAAACAAATCAAAGATTCTTAAATAAGCAAATATAACAATGTAAACAAATAGAGTGTTATAGGGGTAAAGGTGGGGTTGGAGACCAATAACTGTTAGGTGAGGATCCAATGACGACTTTATTCCTACGGTTATACGGTGGGTCTGACTTAACTAAGGAATGAGACCAATAACTGTTAGGTGAGGTCTTCATGACTTAGAGACCAAGTAGCACTGCAACATGCTTGAGAAGCATTGTATAAGAGTTGTACACTCATCCATTTATGTGTCTTCAATAACTGTTAGGTGAGGTGGCATATAAATCGGTGGGACCGCAGTACCCACTAGAAATCCTAGTCGTGTAGGATTTCTATTTTCCTACCAGGGAAGTGTGAGAAATTCGAGTAAATAGTGGGAAGTACATTTGTTCTAAAAGACCCTAGAACAAATTAGGATCAAGTACAGAAATCTAACTAGAATCTTTACTCTCTGCAGATCACAATGTCAGCCTCAAATCCTTTGACCCGTATTCTTGAGACCAACAGACTGACCAGTACTAATTACAGAGACTGGCTTAGAAATCTCAAAATTATTCTGAGTTGCGAGAAAATAGGCTACGTGCTCGACAATGATATCCCCACATTACCAGCACGTCCGACCACTGATCAGCGTGCAATGCATGAAAAGTGGACAGACGATGACATTAGGACAAGTGCTACATTGTGGCATCCATGTCCAATGAACTCCAATGCCAGCATGAGAATATGAAGACTGCTAGGGACATACTGGCACACCTGCAAGAATTGTATGGTGAGCAGAGTCGCACAGCTCGTTTTGAAGTGTCCAAAAGGCTCTTCAAAGCAAAGATGCACGAGGGGCAGTCTGTCTATGATCACGGTCTGACTATGATCAAGGACCTAGAGGAGATTGAGAAGCTCGGTATGAACATGCACAAGAAATTGGAAGTAGATCTGATCCTTCCATTCCTTTCTGATTCATTTGGACAGTTTATAGTAAACTACCACATAAATAAGATTGAATGCACTAAGACTGAACTGTTAAACATGTTGGTAACTGCTGAGGGAGCCTTGAAAGGTTGAGTTGACTTCTGGTTCCAAGAGAAAGTCTACTTGGAAGAAAAAGAAGCCTGCAAAGAAGCAGAAGAAAGATAAGAAGCCAAAGAAGGAAGTTCAAAAGAAAAAGGCTAATGACAAAGAAAAATATTTCCACTGCAATGTTGATGGCCACTGGAAAAGAAACTGTCCTTCATATCTCGAGAGCTTGAAGAACAAGAAGGAAGACACACCTTCAGAAGGTATAGACTTGCTTGTAATTGAAACTAATCTAACGGTTTCTTCTACTTCTAGTTGGGTTATAGATTCTGGTTCTAGTGCTCATTTGTGCACTACCATGCAGGGTCTAAAGAAAAGTAGAAGGCTGGCGGAATGTGCGGTAACCCTTCGGATTGGCAATGGAGCAAAAGTTGCTACTGTAGCTGTCGGCACCTATCCTCTGCGACTACCGTCTAATTTTAGTTTATTACCTAGAGACTGTTATTATGTACCTGCTGCTAGCAGAAATTTGATTTCTGTTTCGTGTCTAGCACAGGATGGTCATGTTTTTACTTTTGACAAAGACTGCTGTTCTATTTATTTCAGAAATAAAATAGTCGCACGTGGTTTTATGATTGACAGTCTCTATCATTTACATATGGATGAGTTTGTGAATGTTGCTGAGCAAGAAGTGAATGCCAAACGATCCAAGAGATCCAGGGATGAGATAAACCAGAAATATTTATGGCACCTTAGACTTGGCCATATTGGAGAAGACAAAATGAACAAAATGGATAAAGATGGGCTTCTCGGCTCATTGACTTCCGAGTCATATACAGTTGGCGAGTCCTAACTTCAAGGAAAAATGGCTAGATTGCTCTTTGTAGGACATGGGGAGAGGATCACTGAAATACTTACCCTGGTACACACAGATGTGTGTGGCCCATTCGATGTACAAGCCAGAGGATGTTATTCGTACTTCATTACCTTTACCGATGATTATTCATGGTATGGGTATGTGTATATTATGAGACACAAATCTAAATATTTTGAAAAGTTCAAAGAGTTCAAAAATGAAGTAGAAAAGCAAACTGGAAAATCCCTTAAGGCTCTTCGATCAGATCGAGGAGGAGAATACCTTAGTGGAAAATTTCGGAACTATCTCAAAGAGAATGGCATAGTCTCACAATGGACTCCTCCGGGTACACCTCAACTCAACGGGGTGTCAGAGAGGAGAAATCGGACTCTATTGAATATGGTCCGGTCCATGATGAGCTTCACTGATTTACCTATGTTTCTTTGGGGAGATGCCTTACTTACTGCAGTATATCTACTGAATAGAGTTTTCTCTAAATCCATTCCTACCACATCGTATGAGATATGGCATGGTAAGAAACCAAGTCTTGGTCATCTCAAGATTTGGGGATGTCCAGCCTACGTCAAGCGACTACAAGCGGACAAGTTAAAGGCTAGGACTATAAGTGCTCATTTTATAGGATATCCTAAAGAGTCATTAGGATACAAATTTTTCATCTCAGAGGATCACAATGTTTTTGTGAGCCGACATGCCATCTTCTTGGAAAAACAGTTTATCCTTGATAGAGGCAGTGGGAGAAAATTTGAGCTTGAAGAGAAAGTCTCTGAAAAGCAACGAGTCATGGATCCTATAGAATCCATTCATACAAAGCCAGTACATGATCCACCTCACAAATCTAGTAGGGTCTTCTATCCTCCTGATAGATATTTAGGTATACTTGAAGAGGATACTAAGAAAATGTCCTCATGGAAGATAGGGAACACATAGAGGATCCCAAAACCTACAACGAGGCGATATCAGATATCGATTCCGAGAAATGGTTGGAAGCTATGAAGTCAGAGTTAGACTCCATGCATTCCAACCAAGTCTGGACTTTAGTGGATCCACCAGAAGGTATTGTACCTATTGGATGCAAATGGATCTACAAAAAAAAGATAGGTTCGGATGGAAAGGCAGAGACCTATAAGACAAAGCTAGTAGCGAAAGGGTATAGTCAATGCGAAGGCATTGACTATCAGGAGACCTTTTCACCTGTAGCCATGCTGAAATCCATCTGAATATTGCTTGCCACAGCAGCATTTGATGATTATGAAATTTGGCAGATGGACGTGAAAACTGCTTTCCTGAATGGATATCTTGATGAAGATATCTATATGGAACAACCATTGGGTTTTACCTTCAGTGATGGAGATCACAAGGTCTGCAAGCTACAAAGGTCCATTTATGGACTAAAGCAAGCATCTCGGAGTTGGAACACTCGTTTTAATGATGCAATCAAAACGTTTGATTTCATCAAAAATGAAGAGGAACCGTGTGTTTATAAGAAGGTTAGTGGGAGTGCTGTCGTATTTCTCGTATTGTACGTGGACGACATTCTCTTGATAAAGAATGATATTCCCATGCTAACCTCGGTCAAGGTCTGGTTGTCCAAAGAATTTTCCATGAAAGACTTTGGGGAAGCATCCTATATTTTGGGGATAAAGGTCTATAGAGATAGATCTAAAAGGATGCTTGGCCTATCATAGAAGATGTACATAGAGGAAGTGTTGAAAAGGTTCAGCATGGAAAACTCTAAAAGGGGTCTCTTACCCCTAAGGCATGGAATTCATCTCTCCAAGAAGATGTGCCCCAACACATCTGAAGAGATTCAACGCATGAGCAAGATCCCTTATGCATCGGCAATAGGGAGCCTCATGTATGCCATGCTATGTACACGACCTGATATAGCACTTGCTGTGAGTGTCACTAGCAGGTATCAGTCGAATTCAGGTGAAGAACACTGGACAGCTGTGAAGAATATTCTTAAGTACTTGAGAAGAACTAAAGATTTATTCTTGGTCTTTGGAGGAACATCAGAGTTAAAGGTAGAAGGGTACACAGATTCAGACTTCATGACTGATATCGATGATAGAAAGTCTACTTCTGGATATGTGTTCTTGTGCAATGGTGGTATGGTGAATTGAAAAAGTTCTAAACAACCGATCATTGCTGATTCTACTATGGAAGCTGAATACATCGCCGCCTCTGAAGCTGCTAAGGAAGGCTTCTGGTTTAAGAAATTTATTGCGAAATTGGATGTAATGTCATCAGATGCCATAACACTCTACTGCGATAATAATGATGCTATAGCTCTTGCTAAGAAGCCAAGGTCTCATCAGAAGTCCAAGCATGTTGAGAAGAAATATGTCGAGGTGCAGAGAGTAGACTCCGCGGACAACGTGGCGGACCCGTTAACTAAGCAGCTGAGTCAGCAAAAGACTGAAGCCCACTTTGAGAAGATGGGACTAAGAAATATGACTGATTGGCTTTAGTGCAAGTGGGAGATTGTTAGATGTATGCCCTAGAAGCCAATTTGGCTGACACATTATTAATTCTGGGACATAATTTGTACTTGACTTTATTATTATTGAATAAATGAAAGGCATCTTTTTCATTCATATTGTTTATGTGTCTATGAATCGTCCAAAGAATTAATAAGATGATGATGCATATTCTTAAGAGTTAAAAATTTGAGCCATGCATCATTGATGATTAATTTCTAAAATGCTCCTGATCAATGGATCATCACGAGGATGGTGATCGATCCGATGAGATCAGTGCACACATTGCTTTCCTTGTAGATAGACGAGACTCGAGTCCATGGTGTGGCGACACTGAAGTAATAGTGCAGGTGCTTGTTAAAGAACAAGGGTACTGAGCGTGACCAAGACAAGAAGTCACTTGGATGTCTATCCACTCATCAGTGACTTGCTTGATGTTGCAGTAGTGTTACTGGTCCTTTGACCTGCGGTGCTTCGGCTACTCACAGTGAGGTTATTGTAGTTTGACTGTACGTATACATGGTCTCTAGACATACGGGTCCATGTAGTGTAGATTGGCTGCAATAGGTTCACTGTAGGAGTAGGGTATGCATCTATATGGAATCTATCGACCTTGGTAGATAAGGAGAGATCCTATGTGATTTATAAGACTAAGATCGTAAGACCTCGATCGGGGCAGTAAAAATAGTGGAGAAAGAGTTTTCCACTCTCAAAGTTAAGTCGAATAAATCTTGACATATGACAGACGATGGGGTTTGACGAGTTGTCCATGACCTCCGTCCTGTAGGGATCCACGATAGTAGCACTGTTACGATAACTGCATCTAGAGGTTTATCATTCTATTCTGCTGGGTAGCCACTACATGCTGCTAGGTATCACTGGTGGATGGTGAGACTCACAGGAAATATCTCGATGATCGATAAACCCTGATGAGTTGAGTTGGAACTGTTCCAACCCATTGAAAGAAGATTTCAATGATATTGTGATAGAGATTGCAATATATTTCACTACCAGTCAGAATAGAACCTATGGGGTCACACACACTAGAACTAGTGACCGATCCGATGGTTGAAGTGTGATTATGAATCACGAGTAATCAATTCGATTGATGATCAGTTGAAGAAGAACAATGGGAATTAATTAAATGGACTTAAACATGAATCCTACTTAGAGTAGGATTCCAAGAGTCCTAATTGGATTAGGACTGGAAATCCTACTTGGACTAGGACTGGGAGTCCTACTTGGAGTAGGATTCCTACAATCCTAATTAGGTTAGGATTTTGAATGGATTCCTAGAAGTCCTAATTAGATTTGGACTTCGGATTCAAATAAGAGTCCTAATTGGATTAGGACTAAAATTAAATAAGTCCTAATTGGATTAGGATTTCTTAAGTTCCAATTAATTATTAATCTAATGAATCAAGATGACTCCTAATTGGGTTAGGATTGAAGAGTTCAATTGAGTCATAGTTCATTCAAGTTCTAATTGCATTAGGACTTGTATAAAACCCAAATTGGTTAAACCTTGGACTAAGCCTAATTAGATTAGGACTTAGCCACTAGAAGACCTCCTAATCCTCCTTAGAGGTGGACTAGGGTTAGCCAAGAGGGAGGGGCGCACGCCCCTCCTCTTTTGTTTTGTTGGTGCGGCAACACAAGAGGGGCTGACGCCCCTCTTGGAAAAGGATCAAGGGCTCCTAATTTGTAGGAGCCCTTCATGCTTTAAAAGGGATGTGGGCGGCACCCTAGGGCTTATTCATTGAAGCCCTCTCCCTCTCCAAGCCGTGGCCACCCTTTCTCCCCTTGGTCTTCAGCCGCAAGCAAGGGAAAAGCAAAGGAAGTCTTGGCGGCATCCCTCCTCTCCCTCTCTTGGGTTCCAACGCATGCAAGGGAAAAGGCTGCAGGTCTAGCTTTTGGTTCTTCATCCAAGTTCCTCCTCCCAAGCACAATCAAGGATTGATTCAAAGGGAGAAAATCAGCCATCCAAAGTTGTCTCTGCAAGGGAGTTAGCACCCCGGGGAAACAAGGAAGCTTTGATCGGATCTCTACTTCGTGTGGATACCCGTAGAGGC
This sequence comes from Phoenix dactylifera, assembly GCF_009389715.1. Classification (NCBI taxonomy): domain Eukaryota; kingdom Viridiplantae; phylum Streptophyta; class Magnoliopsida; order Arecales; family Arecaceae; genus Phoenix; species Phoenix dactylifera. The sequence continues at coordinate 34,206 of NW_024067763.1, read as the reverse complement.
CGGACGTGTGTGCGGCTTCAAGCAAACCTTCATCCTAAACCACGAACTTCAGTTTGCGGTGATCATCTACCCGCACAAGGTGATGATCTGATCTTCATAATTAGTTTAAAAGTTTTTAATTCTAATCTATCTACGAAAGGTGATGATGATCTGTTCTTTCAATTTCAAAAGTAAACCACGCAATAGCACGTATCCTGTAGGATAGTGATTACGGGTGTCGGTCCACAAGGATTGGAGACAAGTTATTTTTCTTTAATAATAAATCAAAAAGAAGAGTTGGCTAACTTAATTATACTGAATTAATCTATGAGTACGAATTGAAATTTATCAAAGTAAATAGATCTAGGGTTTGGAATCCACCACATAGCATTGCATCAAGGATTGTGTTCTTAATTTTTTGTCTTTTGGAGAGACATGCAATTTTGGCTACAAGCCTTTTAAAATAAAAGCCTAAAGAGTGTTAAGAAGATCCATCTTCAGTGTAGCATGAAGTGTCTACCTAAGTATGCTAATCTAGGGTGCAGCACACCTCATCTTCCTAAGCATGGATCATCTTAGAGTACTTTAGCAAACATGAATAGTAACTAGCATGCTCAAAGTTTAAATATCATAAAGGAATATTTTATTGAAAATTAGAATTTAAACAAGCTCCAAAAATATTAAAAGAGTAAGAACTACAATTGCCCTGATACATTGCTAGGGCTTCATCCAGCCCTAGACTAGACGTTTAGCCGAGCATGGCTTCCGGACGACCTCCCATCTTCAAAAGAAACCTTTCACCTCCCATTATTCCCAAAATATCACAAACTATTCTCTTTCCCCCCTCTTTTCTTTTCTTTTCTTTTTCTCCCAACCGAACCTCTCTTCTTCTCTTTGCCGAAACAGGGGTTCCCTGTTTCTTTCACAACCCCCGGCTCCCCTTGGCACCGAACGCCCCCTGCTTTTATAGCCATCCAGTGTGCTCATTCGAGAAGGGAGAAGAGATCACGGGCGGCTGATTCCGGGGCGTGATGCTGGAGGGCAGCTCGCGGGCGAAAACGGCGAATGGCTGGATCTCGGGAGGAAAGCATGATCAGTGGAGCGCCGGGTTGAATGTAGATGGCCGGATCAATGGAGCTGGCCGCTGGATCGATAGGAGGTTTGAAAGAGTAGATGCCCTACAAGCCAATCGCAATATGTATTGTGAAGGATTTTCTTTTGATTTTCCAAATCATGTACATGACATTCAATATAAATAAAGGCATTGTGTTTCATCATATGCTGTTGATTATATTTGTGATGAACCTCTTAGATTAAGGCAATGATTTTGAGGCTATGATGAGATCATACTAGTGAGACCTAAAATCCTAAAATCCTAATCTTAAATATTCCCAGTCATTGGTACATTGAGTCGGGGATCAATATTTACCAAAAAGACTGGCACATCTTATGTATGCTCGATGCAGAGAGTGATTGATCTCACAATCACTTGTGTGGAGACACTAATATAAAGATGTGGGTGCTCATTAGAGAAATGAGTTCACTGAATTGATCTACAAAGAGAAATCTTATGAAGTCTTACTTACATGTCAAAAGATGATTCTCTTAGTGGGAGTTGTGCAACTGATCCTTTGACCTGAGATCACCATAGTATCTTGTGCACATAAATCCATATTTTGGTTTCCACTCATTCATGACAATAAGTTATGTACGAGGTCTTCTGGATATGGTGGAATGTGTACGAAGGTTATGAGTAGGTTAACAAGAAATTAATCACTTCTAGTAAGAGAAGATCGCATCCTATTTATTCTAATCATATGATAATTCAGGAAGCCTTTGATCAAAGCACAATGAAAATTAGAAAGAGTTTCTAATGTTTCATTATTCGAATTATCATTAGAAGATTGAGAAATATATGAATATGAAATTGAGTTTGACATATATTCATACTCATATACATATTCGGGATGCAGTTTGTTTAAAAGATTGAATTGCACGATAACTTACCACTGAAGGGTATTTTTAGTATTTTTACCAAATTCCATATTTTTCGGGTAGACATGACACGTTGCTAGATGTCAATCTTGTCTTATAGGTTTGATCGAATTAAAGAGTTTAATTTGATCACCAATTAGAAAGAATTCTAATTGTTAAGTTCGGGTTCGCGCAGTTTGGACTTAAATCGATTAGAAGAGTTCTAATCAAGTTGGGTCAACTCGCACTCACACCTATTGCTGGCTAAGTATGGAACCCAATGGGTCACACACAAGAAAACTTATTAAGGGTCTAATTGGATTAGATCATGTTTGCAAGATAGACATCCTAGCAGCTGTTGCAAACCCTTAGCTCTTGATTCGAATTGGATTCGAATCCGATTCTTAATTGATCTAATTTGATTAGATCATGTTCTAATATGGGTTAGCCAAGAGTTGGCACCTAATTGGCTTAGTTTGAGTCTAATTAGATTAGATTTAATAAATCATTCAATCTAGACCGTTAGATCTTGATCTACCGTTGGATGAAGACATAATGGAGAGTTGGTTTAACCCAATTGGATTGAGTTAGAGGATGGCTACCATAATTGACCATTGGATCTTAATCCCACCATTGGATGAAGACATAATGGGTCAAGTGAATGGCGCCTTGCATTGGAGCCCTTGGATCATCATCATGAAAGATCAAGAGGTGAGGCGTGATGGACATGTGATTAACATGTGATGTTGACTTGGTCAAAATATGGCACCACATGAAAGGACATATCATTTGATACACCTCCTCACTTGATCTGCACCTCCTCTTATTTGATATGGCCCTTTAGATGATGCCCTTTCATGAGAGGATGTGTGGATGGGATGCATCCCTTGGAGATGCATCCCTACACCTATTATAAATAGGCTAGCACTCCATGGATTTTATCATTCCAACTCCACCCCACTCCTCTTTTCTTTCTTTCTTATATTAGTTTCTTTCTTTCTAGCATTGCTTCTAGTGTGTCCTAAGCCAAGACAAGGTGGTCTTCTTTAGGACAAAAGGATTAGAAGTGATTTTAGAAGGTTAAAGAAAAATAGAAAGAAAGGAAAGCAAGCCATTTGAGTTCTTTAGAAGAATTTTGCATTAAGGATCAAAGTCTTTGGAGCTTAAGACTTAAATCAAGTTTTTGTGTGGATCAACGTTGGAGGGTGAACACTTGGGCACCTAGTAAAAATTCTGCACATTGGATTAGCGTTAGCATTATAACATGCTAAAACCCTACAGTGGTATCAGAGCCACCCTTAATTGGTTCAATCAGGTGATTATGCATGATGTATGATTGTTAAATTACTATGAGATAGTAATGTCATATGTTTAGAGGAATGCTGAATTATATGATTCATATATAATATGATATGTAATAAAATGTCATGATATGAAATTTTCCATGTGAAGATATGTTGAAGCATGTTAATTAATTGCTTATGATTTATACATGCTATGAGATAGCCATGATGCATGATAGTTTATTTTAGATATGTTAAATATATGTTACAATTAAAGAATGTGCTAGAGACTAGTAAGCCCTCAATAAAAATTATATTAAGTCATAGTGTTGAAAAACTTTAGGCTAACCCATTCTAGAACAATTAATCTAATTGGTGTCTAAGAAAAGCACTAATGGTGGTTCTCTAATTAGGACCTTACTCTCTGAGTAAGGAGAGCCTCCCACCTGCTTACCTGGCCAATTGTTTGATTGCCTATTATGGATAAGCTTAATATTGATATAACACTATTGATAGCCTTCCTTCATGCCTTGACATTATTTTGTCAAGATCCATGCTAGTTTGTTGTGCTAACACAAGGCTTGCTATGGGGACTGATTTTATATTGTCTTGGTGCATTAAGATGCTTATGGCATATTTTAATATATTACTTTGTTGTGCAACCACAAGGGCAATATTATTCGAATATGATTATATGAAAATGAAGGGTTTGACTTAACTAAAACATTATTGTTTGTTGTGCTAACACAAGGCAATAAGTGTTTTAAGAGGACAAGATAAAGTTGAGAATTGCATGAGATGCAATTGGAAAGAGTTTCCTACCTTTGAACTCATAAGGGTTTGTTGTATAACCACAAGACTTTTTATGATGAATTAGGATCTCAACCCTACTAAGAAAAATTATATTTTCACGTTTATCATAGGAGAGGGCTATGATATTCGATAAAAATAGTAGGAGACAAATTAGATTAAAGTCCTTATCTAGTTGCAAACATGCCATCATGATTGGTCTGCTTATGTTAGTTTTATTCTTTGCTTATGTAGAATTAATTCTGAATTAAATGGCATCTTCACTATCACTAAGAGGCATCTTGGATGCCAACAAGTTGACCGGTCCAAACTATGTAGACTGGTTGAGGAATCTTAAGATTGTACTCACTCAGGAGAAAATTTTCTATATTCTTGAAACCCCTGATCTTGGAGATCTAGGGGATGATGCTACAGAAGAGGAGGTAGCCACACATAAGATGTGGAAGAATGACAGTTTAACTGTCAAATGTATCATTCTTGCCTCCATGAGCAATGAGCTACAGAGACAACATGAGAACATGGACACTCAATCCATACTTCTTAATTTAAAGGAGTTGTATGGAGAGCAGAGTAGAACTGCTAGATATGAGATATCTAAGCAATTGTTCCGTGCTAGAATGAATGAAGGAATGTCCGTGCAAAACCATTGTCTTATGGTTATAGACTTGATCACCAGATTAAGTCAATTAGGTTTTGCTATGGATAGTGAGCTCAGTCAGGATTTGATCCTGCAATCACTACCTGAATCATTCTCTCAATTTGTTGTGAATTTTCACATGAACAAGCTGAATGTCTCACTGCCTGAGCTGTTAAATATGTTAAAGACAGCTGAAACCCATATCAAAAAGGAAAAGGGTCCGATCCTTCTTATTGATAGGGGCTCAAGGAAGAAATCAGGCAATAAGGGTTTTAAGAAAAGGTTGAACCCTAATAGTAGCAAGATCAAGAAGAAGAAAGGAAAGAAAAACTCCAAACCCAGTACTTGTTTCCACTGCGGCAAGGAAGGCCACTGGAAGAGAAATTGCAAGAGTTTTCTTGCAAGTATGAAGACCGATGCAAGAGTTGCATCGAAAGGTATGTTTATGTTACATGCCAACTTATCATTAAGTTCTTCAAATTTAAATTCATGGGTATTGGATACCGGCTGTGGTTCTCATATTTGCAAATCTTTGAATGGACTACAGAAAATTAGAATTTTGAAGAAAGGTGAGTTCGAGCTGTATGGCGCTGGAGGAGAGTCCATCCAGGCTGAAGCTGTTGGAACCTACCATTTGGAGTTACCTTCGGAAGAGCTCCTGGAATTAGAAGATTGTTATTATATGCCCAAAATTATTAGAAATGTAATTTGCGTTCCTTTGTTGTTAAAGAAAGGATATGAAATTAATATAAAGAGCAATGGTTGCTCAATTTCTTTTTCTAATAAAGTCTATTGCAATGGCATTATGGAAAATGGTCTTCTTGTTCTATTACTTAATGATAATGTCTTTCATATTGATAAAAGCAATAAAAGAAAGAGAGAAGAAGTAAATAACACCCTTCTTTGGCATTGCCGACTTGGTCACATAAGCGAATCAAGAATCAACAAGTTGTACAAAGAAGAGTTCTTTGATCCTTATGATTATGAATCATTAGGAACTTGTGAATCTTGTCTTATGGGTAAAATGACTAAGTCTCCATTCATTGGACATGGAGAAAGGGCAAGAGAGTTATTAGGACTTGTGCATACAGATGTATGTGGTCCTATGACAACTCCTGCTAGAGGTGGATACTTTTATTTCATCACATTTACTGATGATTTATCAAGGTTCGGATATGTGTATCTTATGAAACATAAATCCGAAGCCTTTGATAAATTTAAAGAGTATCAAAGTATGGTTGAAAAACAAACTGGAAAATGTATTAAAATCCTTCGATCTGATCGAGGAGGTGAATACCTTTCTAGTGAGTTTTTAAATCATCTTAAAGAAAAGGGCATTCTCTCTGAATGGACACCTCCGTATATGCCACAATTAAATGGTGTAGCTGAACGGAGGAATTGTACTCTATTAGATATGGTACGGTTCATGATGTGCTTTACAGATCTTCCTATTTCCTTCTGGAATTTTTGCCCTAGAAACTGCTGCACTTATATTAAATAGGGTACCATCAAAATCTGTATCTAGTACTCTATATGAGATATGGAGAGGAAAGAAGCCTAATCTTAAGTATCTTAAGATATGGGGCTGTAAAGCTTATGTCAAAAGAAATTTTGGACATAAGCTAAGTGCTAGATCAGATAAATGTATTTTTGTAGGTTATCCTAAAGATAGTATAGGATACATCTTCTATCATCCTACCGAACAAAAGGTCTTTGTAGGTAGACATGCCACTTTCTTAGAGCAAGAGTTTATCTTAGAAAAAGGCAAGGATAGGAGAATTGACCTGGAAGAAGTTCAAGACCTACAAATGAAAACACAAGATATTCCTCAACCAGATGTACCCATTGATGAAGTACAACCACAACACACATCTCCTCTCCAAAGGTCAGATGAGTGCGAAATGCACCTAAGAAGTATGGGTTTATCATTGAGAATGATGAAGCCCACATCGTTGAAAATGATGATCCTCTGACCTATTCGGAAGCTATCATGAGTAATGACTCTAACAAATGGTTAGAAGCTATGAAATCCGAAATAGACTCTATGTATTCCAATCAAGTATGGACTTTGGTTGATGCACCAGAAGGTGTAAACCCTATAGGTTGCAAATGGGTCTATAAGAAGAAGATTGGAGCAGATGGCCAAGTAGAAACCTACAAGGCTAGATTGGTGGCAAAAAGTTTCAGGCAAAAGTAAGGAATTGACTATGATGAAACTTTTTCACCAGTTGCCATGCTTAAATCTATTCGGATTTTGCTTGCAATAGCTGCATACTATGATTATGAAATTTGGCAGATGGATGTCAAAACCGCCTTCCTTAATGGTTATCTTGAGGAAGAGGTTTACATGACACAGCCAGAAGAATTTGTCTCAAGTGGGAGAGCAAATCAAGTATGCAAGCTTAAGAGATCCATTTATGGATTAAAGCAAGCATCGAGGAGTTGGAACATCCGTTTTGATACAACAGTCAAAGAGTTTGGTTTTATCAAAAATGTGGATGAACCATGTGTGTACAAGAAGACTAGTGGGAGTGCCGTTGTCTTCTTAATATTGTATGTAGATGACATACTAATCATTAAAAATGATATTCCAATGTTACAATCGGTCAAGACTTGGCTATCAAAAAGCTTTTCCATGAGAAGCATCCTATATACTTGGTATAAAGATCTATAGGGATAGATCTAAAAGGATGCTAGGCTTGTCCCAGTCTAAGTACATAGATCGTGTGCTGAAAAGATTCAGCATGGAAGGAAGTAAAAGAGGTTACTTACCTATGAGTCATGGCATACGTCTCTCTAAGAAGATGTCTCCTAAGACATCTGAAGAGAGGAATAGAATGAATTCTATTCCCTATGCTTCGGCAGTAGGATCAGTTATGTATGCTATGCTATGTACTAGGCCTGATGTTGCTTATGCCTTAGGCATAACAAGCAGATTCCAGGCTGATCCAGGAGAGAATCATTGGATAGCTGTGAAAAATATTCTTAAGTACTTAAGAAGGACTAAAGATATTTTTCTAGTTTATGGAGGATCTGAGTTGAAACTAGAAGGATTTTCTGATTCTAGTTTTCAATCAGACCCAGATGATAGCAAGTCCACTTCAGGGTATGTCTTTACCCTAAATGGTGGTGCAGTGAGCTGGAAGAGTTCCAAGCAGCAAACTGTAGTTGACTCAACTACTGAGGCAGAATACATCGCTGTAAGTGAAGCTGCTAAGGAAGCTGTCTGGATGAAGAAGTTCATCTCTGAGTTAGGAGTAGTTCCTGAGATTGCTGGACTAGTTCCAGTTTATTGTGACAACACTGGAGCTGTTGCTCAAGCAAAGGAACCAAGGTCTCATCACAAATCCAAGCATATTCTAAGACGCTTCCACCTCGTTCGAGAGATCGTCGAGAGACAAGACATAGTCATTGAACGAGTAGACACAAAGAACAACTTAGCAGACCCGTTCACTAAAGCTCTACCACAACAGCAGTTCGATCGCCACCTCGATTGTATGGGGATGAAATATAAGGGCGATTGGCTTTAGTGCAAGTGGGAGATTGAAAGAGTAGATGCCCTACAAGCCAATCGCAATATGTATTGTGAAGGATTTTCTTTTGATTTTCCAAATCATGTACATGACATTCAATATAAATAAAGGCATTGTGTTTCATCATATGCTGTTGATTATATTTGTGATGAAACCCTTAGATTAAAGCAATGATTTTGAGGCTATGATGAGATCATACTAGTGAGACCTAAAATTCTAAAATTCTAATCTTAAATATTTCCAGTCATTGGTACATTGAGTCGGGGATCAATGTTTACCGGAAAGACTGGCACATCTTATGTATGCTCGATGCAGAGAGTGATTGATCTCACAATCACTTGTGTGGAGACACTAATATAAAGATGTGGGTGCTCATTAGAGAAATGAGTTTACTGAATTGACCTACAAAGAGAAATCTTATGAAGTCTTACTTACATGTCAAAAGATGATTCTCTTAGTGGGAGTTGTGCAACTGATCCTTTGACCTGAGATCACCATAGTATCTTGTGCACATAAATCCATATTTTGGTTTCCACTCATTCATGACAATAAGTTATATACGAGGTCTTCTGGATATGGTGGAATATGTACGAAGGTTATGAGTAGGTTAACAAAGAATTAATCACTTCTAGTAAGAGAAGATCGCATCCTATTTATTCTAATCATATGATAATTCAGGAAGCCTTTGATCAAAGCACAATGAAAATTAGAAAGAGTTTCTAATGTTTCATTATTCGAATTATCATTAGAAGATTGAGAAATATATGAATATGAAATTGAGTTTGACATATATTCATACTCATATACATATTCGGGATGCAGTTTGTTTAAAGGATTGAATTGCACGGTAACTTGCCACTGAAGGGTATTTTTGGTATTTCCACCAAATTCCATATTTTTCGGATAGACTGACACGTTGCTAGACGTCAATCTTGTCTTATAGGTTTGATCGAATTAAAGAGTTTAATTTGATCACCAATTAGAAAGAATTCTAATTGTTAAGTTCGGGTTCGCACAGTTTGGACTTAAATCGATTAGAAGAGTTCTAATCAAGTTGGGTCAACTCGCACTCACACCTATTGCTGGCTAAGTATGGAACCCAATGGGTCACACACAAGAAAACTTATTAAGGGTCTAATTGGATTAGATCATGTTTGCAAGATAGACATCCTAGCAGCTGTTGCAAACCCTTAGCTCTTGATTCGAATTAGATTCGAATTCGATTCTTAATTGATCTAATTTGATTAGATCATGTTCTAATATGGGTTAGCCAAGAGTTGGCACCTAATTGGCTTGGTTTGAGTCTAATTAGATTAGATTTAATAAATCATTCAATCTAGACCGTTAGATTTTGATCTACCGTTGGATGAAGACATAATGGAGAGTTGGTTTAACCCAATTGGATTGAGTTAGAGGATGGCTACCATAATTGACCATTGGATCTTAATCCCACCATTGGATGAAGACATAATGGGTCAAGTGAATGGCGCCTTGCATTGGAGCCCTTGGATCATCATCATGAAAGATCAAAAGGTGAGGCGTGATGGACATGTGATTAGCATGTGATGTTGACTTGGTCAAAATATGGCACCATATGAAAGGACATATCATTTGATACACCTCCTCACTTGATCTGCACCTCCTCTTATTTGATATGGCCCTTTAGATGATGCCCTTTCATGAGAGGATGTGTGGATGGGATGCATCCCTACACCTATTATAAATAGGCTAGCACTTCATGGGTTTTATCATTCCAACTCCACCCCACTTCTCTCTTCTTTCTTTCTTACATTAGTTTCTTTCTTTCTAGCATTGCTTCTAGTGTGTCCTAAGCCAAGACAAGGTGGTCTTCTTTAGGACAAAAGGATTAGAAGTGATTTTAGAAGGTTAAAGAAAAATAGAAAGAAAGGAAAGCAAGCCATTATAGTTCTTTAGAAGAATTCTGCATTAAGGATCAAAGTCTTTGGAGCTTAAGACTTAAATCAAGTTTTCGTGTGGATCAACATTGGAGGGTGAACACTTGGGCACCTAGTAAAAATTCTGCACATTGGATTAGCGTTAGAGGTATTCTTCTATTTCTGCATTTATATTATATTATTTGATTGCTTCCATTAAGGTGATCTTGGCTTATAAGGATTTTATGTTAAGGAACTTTATCAAGAAATTTTTAAAATTCCTAGCTTCCGCTGCCCATTATAGCATGCCAGAATCCTTCAAGGTTGACGTGCAGACGAGATAAGGTGAGATGGCCGCGGGATCGACGGAAGGAGCTGGACGAGCCGATCACGGACGGCTGGGCAGACGATGATCGCGGAGAAGGCTGAATCACAGAGATTTGATGGCGGAGGAGCTGGGAAGAGGGCTGCACCGGCTGATGGCGGAGAAACAGGATGCTGGGGGCAGCGGAAGAAGAAAGTGGTCGGATCCATGGCGTGATACGCTGGGATGCGATTTTGTCTCGGATGCTCGGAATGGCAGCTGTGTGGAGGCGCTGGTCACGGCGTGGAGCTGAAAATCCGGAAGAGGAGATGCCGGACGTGGTTGATGGCGAAGGAGCTGGAAATCCGGAAGAGGAGATGGCATGAACGCGGTGGGCACGATGCGGGATCGATGGGAGGAAGGTGGACGGCCCTGATGCAAGGAGGGAGGAAGAAGATAAACAGTGGCTTATATATATATATTTATTTATTTTTATTGTAACACTGTTCATATGAATAGTGTTTTTCAAGGAACACTGTTCATATGAACAGTGTTACCTCGGAATACTGTTCACCTGAACAGTGATTCCAGTAATTTTTGGGAAAAATTATTTTTCTTACTTTATTTTGATGTGAAAATGGGCATATATGAATTTAAAACAAGGATCTCCTCTATTTTGCTTAGTTTGGAAACGTGATGCGGAGACGGGAGTTTCTGAACCATTGGATTGCTTGGATAGTGGTCGCGAGAAAGGAATAGGATTGGTTTGGGAATTGGCTTTGGATTTGAGGTAAGTTATGATCTTTAATTTGCTTGAACTTGGTCTCGAGCCCAATGTTAATTCAATTCTTGCTAAACTACTTCAGACCGGACTCGACAAAACTAAAAACAGGACCGTGACTTAATAAAATTAATCAAACATATTCTCCATACAAAAATAATTAATTATAGCTTTCAATCTAATTAGGACCAAAACCTATTTAATTATAACCTTAGCTTGATTACAACTCTATCAGGTTACCAAACCGGGTTAACACAATCTCCTCCTTATATGTTTTCCTGTAATTTTCATGAAAGATTGCAAACAAGAGAGAGACAAGTTCAGAGTCTGATTTAAGAAAAGAATTATTTACTTTTTACCATATTTTAAATTTATTTCAATGATCATTCAATTTCATGGTAAAATACGTATTTATCAGTTTAAGAACATTGATAAGTGCTATAGAAAGATAACTAAATTATAGATTATTAAGCACTTATCACATGTTTGCAAGATAAACATCCTAGCAGGTGTTGCAAACCCTTAGCTTCTGATTCAAATTGGATTCGAATCTGATTCGAATTGGATTCGAATTTGATTCTTAATTGATCTAATTTGATTAGATCATGTTCTAATATGGGTTAGCCAAGAGTTGGCACCTAATTGGCTTGGTTTGAGTCTAATTGGATTAGATTTGATAAATCATTCAATCTAGACCGTTAGATCTTGATCTACCGTTGGATGAAGACATAATGGAGAGTTGGTTTAACCCAATTGGATTGGGTTAGAGGATGGCTATCATAATTGACTATTGGATCTTAATCCCACCATTAGATGAAGACATAATGGGTCAAGTGAATGGCGCCTTGCATTGGAGCCCTTGGATCATCATCATGAAAGATCAAGAGGTGAGGCATGATGGACATGTGATTGGCATGTGATATTGACTTGGTCAAAATATGGCACCACATGAAAGGACATATCATTTGATACACCTCCTCACTTGATCTGTGCCTCCTCTTATTTGATATGGCCCTTTAGATGATGCCCTTTCATGAAAGGATGTGTGGATGGGATGCATCCCTTGGAGATGCATCCCTACGCCTATTATAAATAGGCTAGCGCTCCATGGGTTTCATCATTCCAACTCCACCGCATTCTCTCTCCCTTATCCCTTCTTTCTTACAAGGCTTTGTCTCTTTCTAGCATTGCTTCTCGGATGTCCTAATCCAAGACAAGGTGGTCTTCTTTAGGACAAAAGGATTAGAAGTGATTTTAGAAGGTGAAAGAAAAATAGAAAGGAAGGAAAGCAAGCCATTAGAGTTCTTTAGAAGAATTTTGCATTAAGGATCAAAGTCTTTGGAGCTTAAGACTTGAATTAAGTTTTCGTGTGGATCAACGTTGGAGGGTGAACATTTGGGCACCTAGTAGAAATTCTGCACATTGGATTAGCGTTAGAGGTATTCTTTTATTTCTGCATTTATATTTTATTATTTGATTGCTTCTATTAAGGTGATCTAGGCTTATAAGGGTTTAATGTTAAGGAACTTTATTAAGAAATTTTTTAAAATCCCTAGCTTCCGCTGCGCATTATAACATGCTAAAACCCTTCAGGGCGGGTTCCCAACAGTGGTATCAGAGCCTAGGCTTCGTAGTTTAAGGTTAGGATTAATTATTAAAAGGCGTATAAGATCTGAAAATTGAAAGATTATGCATGCTTAAATTTTTCTGCATGCAAATTTTTTCTGGGTTGCTGATTTTTGCATGTTGATTTTTATGTGATAAATTGATGATTCTAATTGCATTGTTAATGGGATTACAAAGTTTAGAATCATGTTTAGCATGATCAGCAACCCATGTCATAAGATAATCAATTAGATTTCAGATCTGAAAATTATAATTGTTGCACGCGGTGATGATCATAGGATTCAAACCCTTTTGGTATCAAATGTAATAGCTTGCGATGTGATCTATAATGTCATGTAATTTTTCAGATGCTTGCATGCATCTTATTTGATGTTTTGAGAGGCCTGTGTGCCTCCTAAAAGAGGATGTAATTTATTATTTTATATCTGGTTGTATTTTTGTGATGTAATGTACGTCAACGATCAAGTCGAAGACAGTACATGAGATGAACGGCGATCTGAGCGGTTGATGGCGATTAGATCAAGAGTTGATCAAGGATCGAATCAAGGAGGCTCGGGACCAATTCAAGAATTGAAGACCAACTGATCGATTGACGTGCATGTGCTTGTAATATGACCTAATTAGAATCCATGATCATCACCTATTTAAAGTTTACCTTTATTTATTGCTGCAATTATAACTGCCTGCGATGTACCGTTTGCATGTGATGCGAATGTGAGTGGGGTAGATAGGTTTACATATTATGCAAACTAGTAGAGCAATCCCAATGAGACCTAAACTAAAACCTCCTCAATCAAGTCAAGAGTGAACCAACATGAGCGAGTCATATTAGATTAATTGATCTAATTGGTGTCTAGGAAAGCATGAAAGGTGGTTACTTAATTAGGACCTTACTCTCTGAGTAAGGGGAGCCTCCCACCTGCTTACCTGGCCAATTGTTCGATTACCTCTTATGAAGAGTTCAAGTTGCAAACACTAAGACATGATTAACCAATATTAAGTCCATAGGTCTTCCACTGTAGTAGAGCTGCTAAGGTCTTTCTGGTGTTGACTTGTTTCGGCTGGACACAGTGGGCAAGTTGCATCGGAGAGCTGGACCTCTCTATAGACATGAGATGTTGTAGGAGTAAAGGTGGGGTTGGGCACCAATAACTGTTAGGTGAGGACTAAATGACAACTTTATTTCTACGGTTATACGGTGGGTCTGACTTAACTAAGGAATGGGACCAATAACTGTTAGGTGAGGTCTTCACGACTTAGAGACCAAGTAGCACTGTAACATGCTTGAGAAGCATTGTACAAGAGTTGTACACTCATCCATTTATGTGTCACCAATAACTGTTAGGTGAGGTGGCACGTAAATCGGTGGGACTGCAGTACCCACTAGAAATTCTAGTCGTGTAGGATTTTCGTTTTTCTACCAAGAAAGTATGAGGAATTCGAGAAAATAGTGGGAGGTACATTTGTTCTAAAAGATCCTAGAATAAATTAGGATCAAGTACAAAAATCTAACTAGAATCTTTACTCTCTGCAGATCATAATGTCACCCTCAAACCCTTTGATCCGTATTCTTGAGACCAACCGATTGACCGGTACCAATTACAGAGATTGGCTTAGAAATCTCAAAATTATTCTGAGTTGCGAGAAAATAGGCTATGTGCTCGACAATGATATCCCCACATTACCAGCACGTCCGATCGCTGATCAGCGTGCGACGCATGAACTCCAATGCCAGCATAAGAATATGAAGACTGCTAGGGACATACTGGCACACCTGCAAGAGTTGTATGGTGAGCAGAGTCGCACAGCTCGTTTTGAAGTATCCAAGAGGCTCTTCAAAGTAAAGATGCGCGAGGGGCAGTCTGTCCATGATCACGGTCTGACTATGATCAAGGACCTAGAGGAGCTTGAGAAGCTCGGTATGAACATGCATAAGGAATTGCAAGTAGATCTGGTCCTTCAATCCCTTCCTGATTCATTTGGACAGTTTATAGTAAACTACCACATGAATAAGATTGAATGCACTAAGACTGAACTGTTAAACATGTTGGTAACTGCTGAGGGAGCCTTGAAAGGTTCAAGGGGCAATGTCCTTGCTGCTGAGTTGACTTCTGGTTCCAAGAGAAAGTCTACTTGGAAGAAAAGGAAGCTTGCAAAGAAGCAGAAGAAAGACAAGAAGCCAAAGAAGGAAGTTCAAAAGAAAAAGGTTAATGACAAAGAAAAATGTTTCCACTGCAATGTCGATGGCCACTGGAAGAGGAACAGTCCTTCATACCTCGAGAGCCTGAAGAACAAGAAGGCAGACACACCTTCAGAAGGTATGCTAGACTTGCTCGTAATTGAAACTAACCTTACAGTTTTCTCTACTTCTAGTTGGGTTATAAATTCTGGTTCTAGTGCTCACTTGTGCACTACTATGCAGGGTCTAAAGGAAAGTAGAAGGCTGGCGGAAGGTGCGGTAACCCTTCGGGTTGGCAACGGGGCAAAAGTTGCTGCTGTGGCTGTGGGCACCTACCCTCTGCGACTACCGTCTGGTTTTAGTTTATTACTTAGAGACTGTTATTATATACCTGCTGCTTGCAGAAATTTGATTTTTGTTTGATGTCTAGCACAGGAAGGTCATGTTTTTACTTTTGACAAAGACTGGTGTTCTATTTATTTCAGAAATAAAATAGTCGCACGTGGTTTTATGATTGACAGTCTCTATCATTTGCATATGGATGTATCTATAAACGTGTCTGAGCAAGAAGTGAGTGTCAAAGGATCCAAGAGATCCAGGGATGAGATAAACCAGAAGTATTTGTGGCACCTCAGGCTTGGCCATGTTGGAGAGGACAGAATGAACAAAATGGATAAAGATGGGCTTCTCGGCTCATTGACTTCCGAGTCATATCCAGTTTGCGAGTTTTGTCTTCAAGAAAAAATGGCTAGATTGCCCTTTGTAGGACATGAGGAGAGGACCACTGAAATACTTAATCTGGTACACATAGATGTGTGTGGCCCATTCGATGTACAAGCCAGAGGATGTTATTCATACTTTATTACCTTTACCGATGATTATTCACGGTATGGGTATGTGTATCTTATGAGACACAAATCTGAATCTTTTGAAAAGTTCAAAGAGTTCAGAAATGAAGTAGAAAAACAAACTGAAAAATCGCTTAAGGCTCTTCAATTAGATCGAAGAGGAGAATACCTTAGTGGAGAATTTTGGGACTATCTCAAAGAGAATGGCATAGTCTCACAATGGACTCCTCCGGATACACCTCAACTCAATGGGATGTCAGAGAGAAGAAATCGGATTTTATTGGATATGGTCCGGTCCATGATGAGCTTCACTGATTTACCTATATTTTTTTGGGGAGATGCCTTACTTACCACAGTATATCTACTGAATAGAGTTCCCTCTAAATCCGTTTCTACCACATCGTATGAGATATGGCATGGTAAGAAACCAAGTCTTGGTCATCTCAAGATTTGGGGATGTCCGGCCCACGTCAAGCGACTACAAGCGGACAAGCTAGAGGCTAGGACCATAAGTGCTCGTTTCATAGGATATCCTAAAGAGTCATTAGGATATAATTTTTACATCTCAGAGGATCACAATGTGTTTGTGAGCCGACATGTCATCTTCTTGGAAAAACAGTTTATCCTTGATAGAGGCAGTGGGAGGAAAATTGAGCTTGAAGAGAAAGTTTCTGAAAAGCAACGAGTCATGGATCCTATAGAACCCATTTATATAGAGCCAGTACACGTTGTTCCTCCACCTCGCAGATCTAGTAGGATCTCCCATCCTCCTGATAGATACTTAGGTATGCTTGAAGAGGATACTAAGAAAATGTTCCTCATGGGAGATAGGGAACCCACAGAGGATCCCAAAACCTACAACGAGGCGATATCAGATATCGATTCCGAGAAATGGTTGGAAGCTATGAAGTTAGAGTTTGACTCCATGCATTCCAACCAAGTCTGGACTTTAGTGGATCCACCAGAAGGTATTGTACCTATTGGATGCAAATGGATCTACAAAAGGAAGATAGGTTCGGATGGAAAGGTAGAGATCTATAAGGCAAGGCTAGTAGCGAAAGGGTATAGTCAACGCGAAGGCATTGATTATCAGGAGACCTTTTCACCTGTAGCCATGCTGAAATCCATCCGAACATTGCTTGCCATTGCAGCATTTCATGATTATGAAATTTGACAGATGGACGTGAAAACAATTTTCCTAAATGGATATCTTGATGAAGATATCTATATGGAACAGCCTTTGGGTTTCACTTCCAATGATGAAGATCACAAGGTCTGCAAGCTGCAAAGGTCCATTTATAGACTAAAGCAAGCATCTCGGAGTTGGAACACTCGTTTCAATGATGCAATCAAAATGTTTGATTTCATCAAGAACGAAGAGGAACCGTGTGTTTACAAGAAGGTTAGTGGGAGTGCTGTCGTATTACTCATATTGTATGTGGATGACATTCTCTTGATAGGAAATGATATTTTCATGCTAACCTCGGTCAAGGTCTGGTTGTCAAAAGAATTCTCCATGAAAGACCTTGGGGAAGCATCCTATATTCTAGGGATAAAGATTTATAGAGATAGATCTAAAAGGATGCTTGGCCTATCACAGAAGATGTACATAGAGGAAGTGCTGAAAAGATTCAGCATGGAAAACTCCAAAAGAGGTCTCTTACCCCTTAGGCATGGAATTCATCTCTCCAAGAAGATGTGCCCCAGCACATCTGAAGAGATTCAACACATGAGCAAGATCCCTTATGCATCGACAATAGGGCGGTGTTGGGAACCCGCACACGCCGCTGATATTTCAAAAATTAAATCAGATGGCAGCGGAAGAGGCATGCACGGGATCGACGTTCATCGCATGAACGTTGTTTCGAGACCTTTCGTAATTAGGTAAGAATTAAAACTTTTAAAACTATTAGGAAGATCAAATCTTCACCTTGCGCGGGTAGATGATCACCGCAAATCTGAATTCGTGGTTTTGGAAGAGGGTTCGCTTGAAGCCGTTCAAACGTCCGGCCTCTACGGGTATCCACACGAAGCAGGATCCGATCCAAGCTCTCTATCTCACCGGGGTGCTAGCTCCCTTGCAGAGATAGCTTTGATGGCTGATCTCCTCTCTTTCAATCAACCCTTGATTGTGCTTGAGAGGAGGAAGAAGAAGGATGAAGATGGGAAGAAAATCAAAAGCCCCTGCAGCCTTCTTCTTTTTCCATGCGTTGGAGCCAAGGAAGAAGACCAAGAGGAGGGAGACGCCTCCTCTTCTTTTCCCTTTTCTGATGGCGGCTGAACCAAGGAGAGATGGAGAGGGGGTGGCCACGTGATGAAGAGGAGAAAGGTCCATCTAGGGCGCCGGCCCTAGTCCTCCTTTAATAAGGATGAAGGGCTCCTACAAGTTAGGAGCCCTTGACTACTTTCCAAGAGGGGGCGCCGGCCCCCTTTCTCTCTTCATGTCGCACCAACTAAGTGAAGAGGGGCTGATGCCCCTCTTACTTGGTTAACCCAATCCTCTTCCAAAAAGGATTAGGTGCCTCTCTCATGGTTTAATCCTAATCTAATTAGGATTAGCCAAATTTGGGTTCAATCTACGCTAGTCCTAATCCAATTAGGACTTGAATGAATCATGACTTAATTGAACTCTTCAATCCTAATCCAATTAGGAGTCATGTTGATTCATTAGATTAATAATTAATTTAGACTTAAGGAATCCTAATCCAATTAGGATTTGTTTAATTTTAGTCCTAATCCAATTAGGACTTTATTTGAATTCGAAGTCCTAATCCAATTAGGATTTCTAGGAATCCTACTCCAAGTAGGAATCCAATTTTAATTCAAAGTTCCTAATCTCATTAGGATTGTAGGAATCCTATTCCAAGTAGGAATTCCAGTCCTACTCCAACTAGGATTCCCAGTCCTAATCCAATTAGGACTCTAGGAATCCTACCCAAAGTAGGATTCTTGTTTCAAGTCCAATTAATTAATTCCCTTTCCTTCTTCAACTTCTTATCAATCAAATTGATTACTTGTGATTCCTAATCACGATTTCAACCATCGGATCGGTCAATACTTCTAGTGTGTGTGACCCCATAGGTTCTACTCTGACTGGTAGTGAGATATATTGTGATCTCTATCTCAATATCATTGAAAACTCCTTTCAATGGGTTGGAACGATTCCAACTCAACTCATTAGGGTTTATCGATCATCAAGATAATCCCTATGAGTCCCACCATCCACCAGTGACACCTAGCAGCATGTAGTGGCTACCCAGTAGAATAGAAAGATGAACCTCTAGGTACAGTTAACGTGTGATACAGTCCTACTATCGTGGATCCCTACAGGACGGAGGTCATGGACAACTCGTCAAACCCCATCGTCTGTCATATGTCAAGATTTGTTCGACTTGAGTTCGATAGTGGAAAACTCTTTTTCACTTTATATTACTGCCCTGGCCAAGGTCTTAGAACTCAGTCTAACAAATCACATAGGATCACTCCTTTTCTATCAAGGTCGATAGATTCCTTATAGGTGCATACCCTACTCCTACAGTGAACCTACTGCAGCCAATCTACACTGCATGGACCCATATGGCTAGAGACCATGTATGTGTGCAGTCAAACTACAATAACCTCACTGTGAGTAGCCGAAGCACCGCAGGTCAAAGGACCAGTCACACTACTGCAACATCAAGCAAGTCACTGACGAGTGGATAGACATCCAAGTGACTTCTTGTCTTGGTCACGCTCAGTACCCTTGTTCTCTAACAAGCACCTGCACTATCACTTCAGTGTCCCTACACTGTGGACTCAAGTCTCGTCCATCCAGAAGGAAAGTGATCTGTGCACTGATCGGATCGATCACCGTCCTTGTGATGATCCATTGATCAGGAGTATTTAGAAATTAATCACCAATGATACATGGCTCAAATTCTCAACTCTTGGGAATATGTATCATCATCTTATTAATTCCTTGGACGATTCATAGACACATAAATAATATAAATGAAAAGATGCCTTTTATTTATTCAATAATAAACAGTCAAGTATAAAATTATGTCCCTAGAATCAACAATGTGTCAGCCAAATTGGCTTCTAGGGCATACATCTAACAGGCGGCTCATGTATGCCATGCTGTGTACACGACCTGATATAGCCCTTGCTGTAAGTGTCACAAGCAGATATCAGTCGAATTCAGGTGAAGAGCATTGGATAGCTGTGAAAAATATTCTTAAGTACTTAAGAAGAACTAAAGATTTATTCTTGATCTATGGAGGAACATCAGAATTAAAGGTAGAAGGGTACACAGATTCAGACTTCATGACTGATATCGATGATAGAAATTCTACATCTAGATATGTGTTCTTGTGCAATGATGGTACGGTGAATTGAAAAAGTTCTAAACAACCGATCATTGCTGATTTTACTATGGGAGCTGAATATATCGCCGCCTCTGAAGCTGCTAAGAAAAGCTTCTGGTTCAAGAAATTCATTGCGGAATTGGATGTAATATCATCAGATGCCATAATACTCTACTACGATAATAATGGTGCCATAGCTCTTGCTAAGGAGCCAAGGTCTCATCAGAAGTCCAAGCATATGGAGCGGCGCTTCCACCTCATACGCGACAATATTGAGAAGAAGTATGTCGAGGTGCAGAGAGTAAACTCCGTGGACAACGTGGTGAATCCGTTCACTAAGCAGCTGAGTCAGCAAAAGACTGAAGCCCACCTTGAGAAGATGGAACTTAGATATATGATTGATTGGCTTTAGTGCAAGTGGGAGATTGTTAGATGTATGCCCTAGAAGCCAATTTGGCTGACACATTGTTAATTCTAGGACATAATTTTGTACTGACTATTTATTATTGAATAAATAAAAGACATCTTTTTCATTCATATTGTTTATGTGTCTATGAATCGTCCAAGAATTAATAAGATGATGATACATATTCTTAAGAGTTAAGAATTTGAGCCATGTATCATTGGTGATTAATCTCTGAATGCTCCGATCAATGGATCATCACGAGGATGATGATCGATCCGATGAGATCAGTGCACACATTGCTTTCCTTGTGGATGGACGAGACTCGAGTCCACGGTGTGGCGACGCTAAAGCAATAATGCAGGTGCTTGTTAAAGAACAAGGGTACTGAGTGTGATCAAGATAAGAAGTCACTTGGATGTCTATCCACTCGTCAGTGACTTACTTGATGTTGCAGTAGTGTGACTGGTCCTTTGACATGCGGTGTTTCGGTTACTCACAGTGAGGTTATTGTAGTTTGACTGTACGTATACATGGTCTCTAGATATACGGATCCATGCAGTGTAGATTGGCTGCAATAGGTTCACTGTAGGAGTAGGGTATGCACCTATATGGAATCTATCGACCTTGGTAGATAAGGAGAGATCCTATGTGATTTATAAGACAGAGTTCGTAAGACTTCGGCCGGAGCTGTAAAAACAGTGGAGAAAGAGTTTTCTACTCTCGAACTTAAGTCGAATAAATCTTGACATATGATAGACGATGAGGTTTAACGAGTTGTCCATGACCTCCGTCCTGTAGGGATCCACGATAGTAGGACTGTAACGGATCTCTACTTCATGTGGATACCCGTAGAGGCCGGACACGTGAACGGCTTCAAGCGAACCTTCATCCTAAACCACGAACTTCAGTTTGCGGTGATCATCTACCCGCACAAGGTGAAGATCTAATCTTTCTAAAGGTTTAAAAAGTTTTTAATCCTAATCTATCTATGAACGGTTTTTGAACAACGTTCATGAGATGAACGTCGATCCCACGCATGCCTCTTCCGCTGCCATCTGAAATTTTTTTAATTTTCTGCGGCATGGGCGGGTTCCCAACAGAATCTTCCTTGCCTTGCTCCCGTGGATGAAGAGAAAGACGAGGTCCCCTTGCTGCTGTGGAGAAGGAAGGAAGAAGAGAGGGAGAGAGGAGATGTGGGGAGAAAGAGGAGAGAATTAATTCATAATGTCTCCCTTCCTACCCTTTTATAGATTGGGTTTAGAGCTTCTCCTAATCTTATTAGGAGTATGGGACTATAACCTACCCTTGGATTAATGCCAAGTGTCCAATCCTTATGCTCATAGATGCATGACATGTGTCCACTTAATCAATTGATTAATTTTCTAATCACATTAGGATTCCTAATCTCATTAGGAGAATTAATTGATTTGGGAGCATGCATCCTACGATACCATGTGGACTTTAAAGTCCGCATAGTGTGAACATGACTTAAGTCATATTCATCCTACGACGACATGTAGTCTTTAAAATCCGTACAAACTTTGGTTTAATCAAATTGACCCAATCATGTGCTGAGTTACGTCCCGTTCGATGCGACATTCACAGCGGAATTCGAACGAAACGTCGTTTATCGCATGAACGCGCCTCGGATCATAGAATTCAAAAATTTTTCTGGATCCAAATCCAGAAGATCTTTGAATTCATTAGGGAGGAAAGATTAGGATCTGAGGAAGGTTGATTAAGATTCATAAAACTGAAACTAAAATCAGAAGAAATTAATTTGAAGATCTCATCTTCAAAAATTCTACAGGTGAAGAACACCACATTCTGATGATCTATCTAGGTTCCTATTTGAGCCACACAATTGTCCGGCCTTTACAGGTATCCACACGAGGATCTAATCATCTGAGATAGGGTCTACCGGAGTGCTAGCTCCTTGCAAAGACCTCTCATGATTATTATATAGATTAGAAGATAAAAATCTGCAACATACCTCCTTAAAGAAGAACCCTTTTTTCTTCAACCTTGCTCGCGATGGAGGAAGAGGAAGGAGGAACCTTGCACGTGGATCTTCCTTGCCTTGCTACCGTGGAAGAAGAGGAGGATGAAGACCCCTTCCTACTGTGGAGAAGGAGGAAGAAAGAAGAGGAGGCGTGGAGAGGAAGAGGAGAGAATTGATTCATAACTTCTCCCTTGCTACCCTTTTATAGATTGGGTTTAGGGCTCCTCCTAATCTTATTAGGAGTATGGGACTATAAACCATCCTTGGATTAATGCCAGGTGTCCAATTCTTGTGCTCATAGATGCATGACATGTGTCTCTTTAATCAATTAATTAATTTTCTAATCGCATTAGGATTCCTAATCTCATTAGGAGAATTAATTGATTTGGGAGCATGCATCCTACGACGCCATATGGACTTTAAAGTCTACATAGTGTGAACATGACTTAAGTCATATTCATCCTACGACGACATGTAGTCTTTAAAATCCACACAAACCTTGGTTTAATCAAATTGACCCAATCATGAACCCAAATCAATTTGGGTCGAACCCAATTTGATTTGGCTCATTAAATCAGCCCAATTGCAATCCAATTGCAATCAATTCCACTTAATTCTTCTTCCATTAACTCACTAACACTTAGTGGGTTAATTCAATCACCAATCATATTGATGATTGATTTCTATTATGATTCCAAATCATAATTATGATAGTCTGACTAATTAAATCCTCTATGTGTGTGACCCCGTAGGTTCTATTCTGACTGGTAGTGAGAAATATTGAGATCTCCATCCCAATATCACTGAAACTCCTTTCAATGGACTGAAACGATTTCAGTTCTACTCTTAGGGTTCACTGATCACCAAGTGAATGCCTTCGAGTCTCACAATCCACTAGTGACACCTAGCAATATATGGTGGCAATCCAGCAGAATAGAATATCTGAACCTCTTGGTGCAGTTAGCGTATGATACAGTTCCTCTATCATGAATCCCGACGTGACGGAGGTTATGGATATCTCGTCAAATTCCATCGTCTGTCATGTGTCAAATTTATACGACTTCTAGTTCGAGATATGGAAAACTCTTTTTTCAAAATATCTGGCCAGAAATTTATCGAACCCAGTCTCATAAATCACATAGGATCACTTATAATCTATCAAGGTCGATAGATCCCATCTAGATGTAACCCTATTCCAAAATGAACCTACTATAGCCAATCCGCACTACAAGGACCTGAATGGCTAGGGCCCAAGTTCACATGCTCGTCAAACTACAGCAACCTCATAGTGAATAGCTGAGGCATCGCAGGTTAAAGGACCAGTCATACAACTGCAGTATAAGTAGTCACTGACAAGTGGATAGACATCCATGTGACTACCATCTTTGGTCACGCTCAGTACCTTGTTCTCTAACAAGTACTTGCATAATCACTCCAGTGTCTCTATACCGTGGACTCGAGACTCGTCCATCTGACTAAGGATCTGTGCACTAATCTCAGTGGATCGATCACCGTCCCTCGTGATGGATCCATCGATCAGGAGCATTTAGAAATTAATCTCTAATGACACATGCCTCAAATTCTCAACTTCTTAAAATTATGTGTCATCATCTATTAATTTCATGGATGATTCATGGACACATACAAACATGAATAAAAAATAAATTGCCCAATCTTATTTATTAATAAGTGTCAAATTACAAATTTATGCCCCATATTACAAATATGCGTCAGCCACGTTGGCTTCTAGGGCATACTTCTAATATTCTCCCACTTGCACTAAAGCCAATCAGACATATAATTAAGTCCCATTTTTTCAAGATGGACTTCTAATTTCTTCTGACTCAGCTGCTTAGTAAATGGGTCCGCCACATTATCAGTGAAGTCTACTCTCTGCACCTCTACATATTTCTTTTCGAGGTAGTCACGAATTAAATAAAATCGCCGCTCTATGTGCTTGGACTTCTGGTGAGACCTCGGCTCCTTAGCCAGGGCTATGGCACCGTTGTTGTCGCAAAAAATAGTTATGGCATCTGATGACATGACTCATAGCTCTTTGACAAACTTCTTGTACCAGAACGCTTCTTTCGCAGCATCCGATGCAGCAATGTACTCTGCTTCCATGGTAGAATCTGCAATAATCAGTTGCTTGGAACTCTTCCAATTTACCGATCCTCTATTGCATAAGAATACATATCCTGATGTAGACTTTCTATCATTAGGGTCAGTCATGAAGTCTGAATCAGTATATCCTTCTACCTGTGCCTCCCCCAAAGACCAAAAATATATCCTTAGTCCTTCTCAAGTACTTAAGGATATTTTTCACAGCTATCCAGTGCTCCTTGCCTGGATTCGACTGATATCTGCTCGTGACACTCACAGCATGTGCTATATCAGGTCGAGTACATAGCATGGCCTACATGAGGCTTCCTATTGCCGATGCATAAGGGATCCTACTCATGCGCTGAATCTCTTCAGATGTTTTGGGACACATCTTCTTGGAGAGATTTATTCCATGCTTTAGGGGTAACAATCCTCTTTTAGAGTTTTCCATGCTGAACCTCTTCAGCACTTCCTCTATGTACATTTTCTGTGATAGGCCAAGCATCCTCTTAGATCTATCTCTATAGACCTTAATTTCCAAAATATATGATGCTTCACTAGGTCTTTCATGGAAAACTTCTTAGATAGCCATAACTTGACCGATGTGAGCATGGGAATATCATTCCCAATTAGGAGTATATCATCTACGTACAATACGAGGAATACTATAGCCCTCCCACTGACCTTTTTGTACACATATGGCTTCTCTTCATTTTTGATGAAATCAAATGATTTGATCACATCATCAAAACGAGTGTTCCAACTCCGAGATGCTTATTTTAGTCCATAAATGGATCTTTGCAGCTTACAGACCTTGTGATCACCATCACTGAAAGTGAAACCCTAAGACTGTTGCATATAGATATCTTCCTCAAGATATCTATTAAGAAAAGCAGTTTTCACATCCATCTGCCATATCTTATAATCATGATAAGCAACAATGGCAAGCAACGTTCGAATGGACTTCAGCATGGCTACTGGTGAAAAGGTATCTTGATAGTCAATGCCTTCGCATTGACTATAACCTTTTGCCACCAACCTTGCCTTATAGGTCTCTATCTTGCCATCCGAACCCATTTTTCTTTTGTAGATCCATTTATACCCAATAGGTACTATACCTTCAGGCGGATCTACTAAGGTCCATACTTGGTTGGAATGCATGGAGTCTATTTCTGACTTCATCGCATCCGTCCATTTTTTGGAGTCGATATCAAACATCGCTTCGTTGTAGGTCTTGGGATCATTACTATGATCTCTTTCTCCCATAAGGAACTCTTCCTCTATTTCCTCTGTAAGCATACCTAAGTATCTTTCAGGAGGATGGGAGATCCTACTGGATCTACGAAGTGGACGAGGTTCTTCATGTATTGACTCAATGTGAATAGGTTCACTAGGCTCAATTGCTCATTGCTCTTCAGAGACTTTCTCTTCGAGCTCAATTTTTCTCCCACTGCCTCTATCAAAAATAAACTATTTTTTCAAGAAGATGGCATGTCGGCTCATAAATACTTTGTGATCTTCTAGGATGTAAAAATTGTATCCTAACGACTCTTTAGGATATCTAATGAAACGAGCACCAATTGTCCTATACTCTAACTTGTCTGCCTGTTGTCGCTTAACTTGGGCTGGACATCCCCAAATCTTAAGATAACCAAGATTTGGTTTCTTACCATGCCATATCTCATATGGTGTGGTAGGAACGGACATAGAGGAAACTCTATTCAATATATAGATAGCTGTAAGTAGAGTATCTCCCCACAAGAATAAGGGTAAGTCAGTGAAGCTCATCATGGACCTGACCATATCCAATAGAGTCTGTTTCCTCCTTTCTGATACTCCGTTGAGTTGAGGTGTTTCAGGAGGTGTCCATTGTGAAACTATACCATTTTGTTTGAGATAATTGTGAAACTCTCCACTAAGATATTCTCCTCCTCGATCTGATTGAAGAACTTTAATGAGTTTCTCTGTCTGTTTTTCTACTTCAAATCTGAATTCTTTGAACCTTTCAAATGCTTCAGATTTTTGTCTCATAAGATAGACATAACCATACCGTGAGAAATCATCAATAAAAGTAATAAAGTAAAAAAATTGACCCCTAGCCTGCACATCGAATGGGCTACACACATCAGTGTGTACTAGGGCAAGTATTTCAGTGGACCTCTCCCTGTGTCCTACAAAGGGTAATTTGGCCATTTTTTCTTGAAGGCAAGATTTACAAATCGAATATAACTCAGAAGTCAATGAACTCAAAAGTTCATGTTTCTCCAATTTGTTAATTCTGTCTTCTTCTATATGACCAAGTCTGAGGTGCCATAAATCCTTTTGATTTATCTCATCTCTAGATCTTTTAGATCCTATGGTACTCACTGTACGCTCAGATACGTTTACAGATACATCCATATGTAAGTGATAGAGACCGTCAATCATAAAACTACGTCCAAACAGTTTATTTCGCAAATAAATAGAAACATAATTTTTATTGAAATTGAATTCATAATGTTTCTGTGCTAGATAAGATACAGAAATCAGATTTCTACTAGCACTAGGTACAAAATAACAATCTCTAAGTATCAAACTAAATCCTGATGGTAAATGCAAAAGGAATATGCACACAGCAACAACAGCAACTCTTGCTCCATTGCCAACTTGTAGGGTTACCGCATCTTTCTTAAGCCTTCTACTTTTCTTTAGACCCTGCATGGTAGTGCACAAGTGAACACTAGAACCAGAGTCTATAATCCAACTGGAAATAGAAGAAACCGTTAGATTAGTTTCAATAATGAACATATTAGACATACCTTCAGAAGGCGTGTCACCCTTCTTGCTCTTTATGTTTCCAATGTAGATAGGACAGTTCCTCTTCCAATGGCCGTCTTCATTGCAATGAAAATTGTTGCCCAGTAGATACAACCCAAGAGGGGGGGGGTGAATTGGGTCTTTTAAAACTTTTAAGCTACTTCTAGCACTTTTTGATTAATTATGCTAAGTTGTATATATGCGCAGTGAAAGTTAAACTTAGCGACAGTTTGATGTATAGAATGTGACTTGATTGAGTATGCTTGCAACTCAAGAATTCGCGGATAATAGTTAAGCAAGCAATTTATCTAAGTGAGTAAGTGTGTGAGTTAGATAATGACAAAAAACATTACAAACACAGCAAACATATAGTGGTTCGGTGCACCCCAGCACCTACATCCACTCCCCAAGACTTCTTGGGAATTTCACTATAATCCTACAGATTACAGTCGGTTGTTTTACAAGCTCACAACCCAACTTGTTGTTTTTACGAGCGCACAACGAACTCGGTCGGTTTTCCCAGGCTCACCGACTAGAACCAACCCCGATTGTTTTCCCGGGCTCACAATCAAACCCTTACACGTTGGTTTTACCCTCGGCTCACCAACAAACCTATCTCCGTTGGTTTTCCCCTTTGGCTCACCAACAAACCTATCTCCGTTGGTTTTCCCTTTGGCTCACCAACAAACCTTACACCGTTGGTTTTCCCTTTGGCTCACCAACAAACCTTTAACCCCTTGATTCAATCCCTTGATTGAATCAAGTTACAAGATATTAAAACAAAGAATAAAAACAAATCAAAGCTTCTTAAACAAGCAGATATGACAATATAAACAAATAGAGTAAAGAGAAGCCCTCAAACGAGTTTTGAAGATGGAGGAGCTCGGCTTCTTCTTTACTTGATCCTCCTCTGATTTGGCATGAAGTAGAGGATCCCCGAGGCAGCACGCGGATGGAGAGGAAGCTTTCGGATTCACTTGGATGCTCTTCTTCTCTCTATTTCGTTTTGGATGGCCCTTTTGTGCTTGTGGGAGATTTCCTTTGTAATCTCTTTGAGATCTCTTTCCTAGATGATCTCTCCCACTTCCATGAGTTCTCCCCTAGCTCTCTTCTTGTTTTTATAGCTTTAGATGGAGTGGAAACAAGAATATAGCCGTTAGAGACAAAAATATAGCCGTTGGAACCAGTCTGCACCTCCTGACAATATTACCGTTGGGATCGGAGTCGACTCGCGCGATCAGGAGTCGACTCGCCTGTTGCAGGAGTCGGCTCGTGCTTTACTGGAGACGACTCGGCCACTGTTCCAAATTTGAATTAAAGTGCATGCCTTGACTGGGAGTCGACTCGTCTTAACCTGGAGTCGACTCGCCAACTTCTGGAGCTGACTTGGCAATTTCGGAGTCGGCTCATCCACTGAAGTCCGTGGATCCAATTTTGAATTTGATCCACTCGAGTCGACTCGACTGTCCTGGGAGTCGACTCGAATCTCAGAGCCCGAACTCCCGATCCTCTGTCTTTTGGCTCATCCAGTCTTGGAGTCGACTCGAACTTCCTCGGAGTCGACTCGGCTCTCAGTTTCTGAAAGTTGGTCTTCTGCCTTTTGACGTGAAGCTATCGTGGAGTCGACTCGAGCTGTCTGGGAGTCGACTCAAATCTCAGAGGCAGTAACTTGATCTTCTGTCTGTTGATGGTCGCGCAGTCTCGGAGTCGACTCGTGTATTGCGGGAGTCGACTCGAATCTCAGAGTCCATGAAATGCTCTCTGACTTTTTCTTTATGTACCGCTGAGAGTCGACTCTTGCTTTCTTTGGAGTCGACCTGCCAACCATCGGAGTCGACTCGCGTTCCACTGGAGTCGACTCGAATTTCAGACCCGAAAACTGCTCTCTGACTTTTTGCCTGTGACTCCTAGGAGTCGACTCATACTTCCCCGGAGTCGACTCGGTAAACATTGGAGTCGACTCGAATTCCTCAGGAGTCGACTCGAAGACTATTCTTTCGAATTTTTCCTTTGATTTTACTCCTCCAATTTGAACCTTTTGAACTTTAAACTTGGGCCAATGAATTGTAGCTTTCTTCTAACTTTTCTTGAGAGCTTTTGGAGGCCTTCTTGTGTTCTTCCAACTTGCTATGTTCCTTGCAAAATAAATATCTTTCTCCTTGCAACATAAACATTAGTATCTATACTTCAAGGTTTTGTGATCATCAAAATCAATCTATGAATCAATCTTTGGGTCATCAATCTCCCCCTTTTTGATGATGACAAAACTTGGAGTATATGCAATATAAAAGATATTGTTTTCTAGAAGTAATACATAGCAAAGTTGCATGAAGTAGAAAACATATATTTTTAAAACATACTTCATGATAATGCTTTAGATTTAATCAGCTTAACACAATCAACATATTTCAATTTAAGCTGATTTGTATTCAATTCAAAGCATAAAGGCATTATGAGCATATACTTAGATATTTGCATATACTTAGATATTTCTCCCCCTTTTTGACAACATCAAAAAGATAGGAAAACATTAAGCACAAAGATAAGAACATTCAAATATTTCTTTCCCTTATTGTACTCTGATTTGAATGTTAAATTATTGCAAGGATATGAATCATATAACTTAAGGCAATAATATTGGAATCAGATTAATGAGCACAGATCAGAGCCAATTAAGATAATTTCAGAACAGAAGTTTTCTAAGTTGATACCACAGATAGTTTTCTAATCAAGTGTAGGTGGAATCTTCCTTAGGTTAATTCAAGAAGTGGAAATCTAACCTCTCTTCAATAATAAGTGTGAAAGCTTGTTCATTTAAGATCTTGTGCCCAATCTATTAAGTATTTTATCAACATGAGAGCAATTTAACTAATTTTCTGAGTATAAGAGCAATATATTAAGTATGATTGCAAAGTGCTTTTATGGTGTAAAAATATTGTGGCATAAATACCAAAATATGAATTCATGCAATTTATAATATATCTTAGAGTATACATACAGTTCAAGGCTTTGAAGGTTCTTTTAAAGCTCTTTTAAAGACTTTATTCTTTTATTCCAAAAAAAAATTTGATACATAAAAATATGAATTGGCACACAATTTAAGTTCTAAAGTTCAAGTCAATTACACGTTATTCTCCCCCTTTTTCATTAAGTTAGAGGCTCTCAAGATTTGTAATTTGGTTCATGAGTGATGCATAAGATATACTAACCAAATAACACGCCTCAAGGTGTATCATAAAGATTTTCAGATTTAAATTTCAGATGATACATATTGGAGAGTATTAGGATCACTTTTCATTTAGTATTCTTTCCCTCTCCTATAGATTCATGTAATTAAGTTCCATAAGACCTCTCCTTCTGAAATTTTCTTTCTCCCCCTCAATTGATCATTCCATTTAAGAGTTTAGAATCCTAAGATAATGTTCAACAAAATTGTCAATCTCAAAAATATATTTTCTATAAGTTTCAGCTTATTTTCATAAGACTCAAGGTTTGAGATAAGACAACCTTTATAGAACTCATCTCAAGGTAATTAAAGCATGTCTTGCAATATAAGGAGGTTCATCAAAATCAATCCATAAAGTTCAAAGCATGCATCAAAATAAAGTGTCTTTGGGATAGGATACTGAATATCTAAAGCTCCCCCTCAAAAGATGCATTCTTCTTTAATCATTTTAAATTGTTGAATTTCAGATTATAGTGATAAACGTGAATAACACTGAAATTCTATGACATCGAGAATGTAGAGTAATCTAGTATTATTCAAAATTTGTAGCAATTACTCTTTCTAATCCTTTAAGAACAAGGTATGCTTCCTCTTCAACTTTGAGAAAATGTACTGAAATATTAATCAAAAATGATTCATTTGAAGCTCAGTTTCTTTCAAAACCATTTACATTTTCTTTCTTTTAGACTCATTTGAGTGAGGTGAAATATTTCTAGGCTTTAAGATCATTCACTATATTAATGGAAGTCTTTTATAATGTAGGAGGGAAAAACATATAGATGATCATTGAGGTATATATTTTATAAACTTCAATTTCTTAATCACAGTTTTTCAGCTATGTACACATGAAGCTCAATAAAATTTTAAATATTAAAATAAAGTCATATATTTAAAAATATTTGCTTGTAATCAAGATCATTGAAAGACACACCATTTAGACCAATATGAGTACACTTTGAAGATAAGAAATGATATGTTTCGGAAGTGTATCGGAGCGATCAAAATAAATTCTGTTTTTCTTACATTAACATTTTATTTAGTAATCATATGGAGTTTAAACTTTTATACAAAATCGGATTCTGAATTACATAGGATTTTCAATAGAAGCTTTCTAAGTCATAATATGAGATATGTATCTTTCACAATGTAGCTCATCTTAAATTGCTACGATTGAAAAATACATATTTCAATAACATTAAAGCACTTTCAGAATCTTTGTGTTTAATTTTGAGTTTCGATACAAAATAAAGGATATTTTAACAAGTATTAGGACATTATGTATCAAAGTTAGGCAAGTAGAAAGATAGATCAATATCAGTTTATTTTTCCTAAATAGAGATGTTCTTCTCTTCTCCTTTCTGCAATTTTATTTAGCTTTCAGATTTTAACAATGATTGTGAATGACAAATCTGAAATTTCTTTTCAATAAAACTAAACAAAAGATGTTATGTAGCAATTCAAACATTCAATCAAATTGTCCAAGTATGAAACATTACAAAATATTGAGAATCCATAAATCAAGACATCATACCATATGCAAAATATACCATGTGTTAAGTCATGCATTAAAATACTAAGTACAAGAATGTCAAGGATCAAAATCAATTCTTTTCAAATAAACTCCCCCTATTTAAATATAATCTTGCAATGATTTCATCCTTAAAGTGTGTTTTCAAGTGATTAAAAATTTGACTTAATTCTACTTTCATTTACTTTGTTTTTCATTTATAACTTTCTTATGCTCTATACTCTATTTGCTCCCTATCCGGTGGAGTTGGGAAGGGGCACGAGGTACTACCACTAGCCTCCCTCTTGTGCCGTCCCTAATATGCCCTACACCGAATAGTTGGGTCAAATAGTGCCGGGTACTACCACTAGCCTCCCCATTGGCACCATCCCTATGATAAGCAATATAGAAAGGTTAAAATGTTTACTTCAAAACCTCCCTGTTTAAGTGTAATTAATTATGGATTTTATCTCTTCCAAAAGAATGCTCACACAAGTCTCACAAATGTGTCGAATATATTAAGTTTGTTTTGCTTTTCCTTAAGGTTGAAGTGTTTGCCTCTACTTGGATTTTATTTCTCTTGAATAATATCCATTTTCTTTTCTTTATCTCTCTCTCTTTTTGTTATTCTCAAGTAATTTTCATTAGAGAGCAGAATAGAGAATTAATCTTACGTATCATATATATGTATATCATGCAAACAACATTTTCATTATGCTCAAGGTTTCATAACTTCTCACAAGTTATTTTACATCAACATTTTAAGCATATACTTGTGTATTTCATGGTTATGACATAGGCAAAGATATATTTTAGTTTGGGCAAACCATGAAATAATTTCTAAAAGTATAAGTCAGTCAATACACATATAGACATGATATCAAAAATTAATAATTAAAGAATTTAATCATGCCATAATAAGATTTAAGTTACTGACTTTGCTCAACTAATTTGTGAGAAAGGTATTTAAATTACCTATTCATTATATGTTCTTCAAGCCAAACTAGATTTCTTATGTGTGAACTTTTGGCTGAAGAAGATCCTCTCTCTTGTTTGCATGTGAATGTTTAGTGTATCTTACATGAAGATATCCTTCAAGTTGAAATTTCTCATTTTTCTTTCTTGAAGGAAGGTCATTAGTTTCTTTAAGATACAAAGCATTCATCCAACATATATATTTTTTAACTAGATGACTCAATATAAGATATGACAATAGTTGCATGTTGAGTCACTTTACTCAAGAGATTGCCTAAATATAAGCAAGCACATATCATTTGAACTAAAGAGATAGATTCATTAACCAAGATAGTTTAAGTCAATTTAGTTTAGATTCTATTTGCTTAAGATAATTATCAATAAGATATGTTAACTATGTTTTAATCAATTTATCTTAAACATTTGTTTCTATCAAAATTCAGATTATGATTTATTTGTTATCAATAAAATATGATTAATTAAAGTTAGATAGAAGTCTTGCACAAGGTCACATAATGAGCATACAATCTGGTCTACTAGCTGTAAAATAATTATTCTATCATGCTTCAATACAGCTTTAACACAATAGATCTACTTTGCTCATCCTTTTCAAATTCTACAAGATGGGGTCATAGATATATCTTCTTCATGCCAATCTTCTATAAGAGTTTTCTTGTGGACTAACGTTGGTCAATGAAGATCCCCTTTCCTGTTTGTCTTAATTTGGAGTTTGAGAGAAGATGTTAATTCATTCATCATATTTCAAACTCACTTTGCAATATAACTCTTCATTAGTAGAACCAAAAATGATGTCATCAATGTGTGCTATGAGCAAGCAAGATATCATAGATTCTTCTTTTTGATGCATAGATTTATCACTATTACTTTCTATCAACAAGGTTACCTAAGCTTTTATATATCAAGCTTTTGATGCTTGTTTTAAATCACATATTGCTTTATCATATATGTAATGTGTAATTTTTAAATATGGTGGTT